>NW_028322245.1:6186118-6823445 GCF_059928025.1 Delphinapterus leucas
CTGAATCCACTCATTATGCCGTGATGGGCCTGATGACATAGATTTCATTGCTGAGTGATATTCCATTGTACGTACGAACCACAACTTCTTTATCCATTTTTCACATTCTGGGATATTTAACTTGTACCGTAGATGAGGTTCTTGTAAACAGAGCCGTCCGAAAATTTGGGGTGGCTGTGTGTTTTTGATTTTAATTTCCATAAGCTATAGGACCATAACTGGAAGTGCCGTAGGCTCCGTTGCTTTGTTTTTTAGGTGTTTCAGGAAACACCATACACTTCTCCGGGGTGGCTGTTGGCAATTTACATCCCGCCCATCAGCATAACAAGGCTCCCTGTTCTCCATGGCCTGTGCTGTCTTTCTGGATTTTACACTTTTTTTAGATGGCCCTTTTGACCGGGGGGCTGTGAGACTTCATTGTAGTGCATAATTCTTTAACATGCTTGCATGGTTGGCCAAAAAGGGCGTATGCGTTTTTTCCTGAATATATTCAGGAAAAAACGCATACGCCCTTTTTGGCCAAGTGCATCATTGTCGACGTTCTGCCTCTTTTCCTATGCTTTAAATGCAATTCCAGTCTACCCCCTGAAATCGTTTTCTTGCAATTCTGCCCACTTACAAGTCCTCTTCGCAGCCTTCCTTCAATATATTTTCGGACGATAGCTGTCATTTATAACTCTGCAGGTTTGTGAATTACAGTGCCCCTGAGCTCCTTTCTTCAACTCGCTTTCTTGTGAGCTGGCCGCAAACACACATGATTGCTTCAGGCCCTAATCTGGTTCCCGCACGGCATGCTGAGCCTTTGGTGAATTCCTCCTCCTGGTGGAAATGAGCGTTAAATTTGCCTGTGCAGACACCTCCAGCTAGTGTCTCATTGATTCCCCCTATTCCTGTTCATCTTGCGCAGATATTGCAAACTGTGCGAAACAGGAGGTTAAAGGCACTGAGTCTCCAAGTGGGGAGAGTGTTAGTAAAGGGTCTGGAATGGTGAACCCGAGTAAAAGGGGAAGAAAACTGAGATGCATTTGAAAACGTTTCCCGGTCACATGGTGCACCATACTTGGGTTTTCCATGCATGTTTTAGCTGAAGGAAGAATCCCTCAATCCTGGAGAGTTGGGACCCATGGAATGGGTACCATGCAGTATGACTTCAAAGGGTCTGCACTTGCTCATCGAACCTCACCAATGCTATCAGCCCGAAGTGTCCAACCTTATGTCTCACTCAGCTCTGGGTGTAGATGTGGTAAATCCAGGTTGCATCACAAGCCCTGAATGAATTATTTAAAAATTGCTCTCTATTTCACTGTCATTGTGTTTTGTTTCTGTAATTCATTTTGATAATGGGATTTATCGGATTTTCTCTGCTGCATTCTTGCAGCTGTACACACGCTTGATTCTCTTATGGAGACATATAAATCCATGGGTTTGTAGATTCTTACTAGTCAGGTGTATTCCTAGGCGTTGAATATGGGGTGTTTAGTCGATTTCGTTGAGCAAGTAGTAGGTCTTGACTATTACATATTTGGCTTATGGAAATGTATCTGTGCTAATTTCTATCTCTGGTATATGCAGCACACCAACTTAACTTTCCCCTTAAGAAAGCATAAGTTGGTTTTCTAAATTTGAGACCCTGTTCTGTTTTGTAGTTCAGTTCATGTGTAGCAAAATTTACATTCCGTGTATTAGTGATATCTTATGATGTTTCATTTTCTGTGTGACTTATTTCACTTAGAATTATCGTACCTGAATCCACTCATTATGCCGTGACGGGCCTGATGACATAGATTTCATTGCTGAGTGATATTCCATTGTACATGCGTACCACATTTTCTTCATACATTTTTCACGTTCTGGGATATTTAACTTGTACCGTAGACAAGGTTCTTGTAAAAATAGATGTCCAAAACTTTGGGGTGGCTGTGTCTTTTTGATTTTATTTTCCCTAAGCTATAGGACCATAAGTGGAAGTGCCATAGGCTCCGTTGCTTTGTTTTTTAGGTGTTTCAGGGTACACCGTACACTTTTCCAGAGTGGCTGTTGGCAATTTACATCCCGACAATCAACATAATAAGGCTCCCTGTTCTCCAAGGCCTGTCCTGATTTTCTGGATTTTTCTCTTTTTTCAGATGGCCCTTTTGACCGGGGGGCAGTGAGACTTCATTGTAGTGCAGATTTCTTTACACGCTTGCTTGGTTGGCCAAAAAGGGCGTATGCGTTTTTTCCTGAATATATTCAGGAAAAAACGCATACGCCCTTTTTGGCCAAGTGCATCATTGTCGTCGTTCTGCCTCTTTTCCTATGCTTTAAATGCAATTCCAGTCTACCCCCTGAAATCGTTTTCCTGAAATTCTGCCCCACTTTCAAGTCCTCTTCGCAGCCTTCCTTCAATATATTTTTAGACCATAGCTGTCATTTATAACTCTGCAGGTTTGTGAATTACAGTGCCCCTGAGCTCCTTTCTTCAACTCGCTTTCTTGTGAGCTGGCCGCAAACCCGCAGGAATGCTTCAGGCCCTAATCTGGTTCCGGCACGGCATGCTGAGCCTTTGGTTAATTCCTCTTCCTGTTGGGAAATGAGCGTTAAATTTGCCCGTGCAGACACCTTCACATGAGTCGTCATGGTGCCCCTTTGCCCCGGTTATCTCTATGGAGGTTGGAGTTGGAGGGCCTCCTCACTCAAGGTCAGTGTGCCCACGGAGCCAACCCTGCAACTTCAGGGCATGTTTGGTGGTTAGGATCACCACGTGGGGTCCTTTTACCTTAGGAGGGAGGTGGCCTTTTGGGCTGCTGATTTCCAGGTTTTCGGATACTGCCAGTATCTTGGCCAGATGTGGCGGTGGGCCAATCCCCTTGGTGACCGTAGTTTATCCTACCTGGATCGCATTCTTGCATTGTTCCATTTCAAGTGGTCCCAGGTTTTGCACTAATACTCCAATGGCGATTCACCGTTCACCAGGAATGTAAAGGTCAAAGGGTTTAGCTAAATTAGGGAGTTCCTGTGCAAGGGTCTGAATTGACTGCTCTTTCCATTCTTGAAAGGCCACTTCTGCATTCTATTCAAAAGGATCATCACCTTTTCCTTTCAGTGTTTCATATAGAGGCCGAGCTAGTAGACTGTAGTTAGGGATCCAGAAGCAGCAAACCCTGGCCTCCCCAGGAACCCCTAAGCTGTCTTCTAGTTTTAGAAATGGGTAAGGCTGTAAATTGTTTCTTCCCTTTCCTGGGATGGGCTTCTCCGACCTTCTGTGAGAATGAAGCCCAGGCAAGTCACCGTAGTCTGTGATATTTGAGCTTTTTCTTGGACAACTTGTATCCTTTATTGGCTTCGTAGTTCAGAGGTCTCCTTAGTAGGGCTGGCGATCAGAATGTCGTCTGCATATTGAAGGAGTGTTTCCTTTTCCAGAGGTAGAACTTTTAGGTCTTTAGCTGAGCTTTCCCCAAAGATGGTGTGGGAATTTTTGAACCCTTGGGACAACACGGCCCGGAAGTATTGTTTTAGTTGTATGTTGAGTCCTGCCACTCACAAGCCAAAATTTCTTGTGACTCTGGGACTAATAGAATACAAAAGAAGGCATCATTGAAGACTAATACAGAATACCATGTCCTGGTGGTTGGTAGAATGAGCAGCAGGGTGTAGGGTTTAGGAACTACTGGAGGTATATCCTCAGTGGCTTAACTGACTGTCCTGACATCCTTTACCAGGACTCCAGCAGCCCATGGGGCTCTCGAGGTCAGGCCAATCCCAGGATATGGAGCTCACCTGGGCAGGTACCCCAACCCAGCCCACGGGGCTCTCATGTTCAGGACCCTCCCAGGATATGGTGTTCCCTGGGCAGGTCCCCCTGCAGCCCATGGGGCTCTCGTGGTCAGGCCCCTCCCAGGATACAGAGCTACCCTTGCAGGTACCATGGCAGGGCTGGGAACACAGGAACCGTGCATATCGCCCTCATTGCAGAGCACTCCCAGCTCACCTGTCACTCAGATCTGACACAGAGCACCTCAGAGCAGGACTTGAACTAACAAACAGCAGCTCCGACAGGTCTGTGACCCTGGGCATCACTCTGTGTGGCCTCCCTCCACCTGGTCTTCCAGAGACTTCCACTGCACCCGGGGCACCAGGCCTTTGTCTCCACCCACCACCCACCCCTCCTCTCCCTGACTCCTGGGTTCCTCTCATTAGGAGAGGGTTTTCTTGAAGTTGTCTCCCACTCATGGGCCAGATAATATAATTAGAAAACAAGCCAGAGCTGCAGCCCCTTGTCTATCCTGACTCTCAGGAGCCCACACCTGTTCCTTGGACCTGGCCGATTCAGCAAGTTCCAGTTTCTGCAACTGTGAGCCCCTGAGGGGTGATTATTGGCTGGCCTGGGAAGCCTGACCGTGCCGGCCAGCCCTCCCCAGGTGTGCCTGGGTTCAGATCAATATAAACACCGCTCCAGGCAGCAAGAGCCCCTGCAGCTGTGCCTGACGCCATTTTCTCTGCCCTGTCAGCAGTCTTGGGGCTGGACTGGTGGGAGGGAGTGAGAGGCCACGGCTTTGTGGGTGGCCCAGTGTGAGTGGGGCTCTGCTGGACTTTCTGCAGCAGTTGCCAAGATGCCACCTGCTAAAGAAGAGGATGTGTCACCCATACCTGCCGCTGGAATTTCTCCCTGGGCAGAGGTGAGTGAGGAAGAAAGCAGTGGGGGCCGGGACAGCAGGGGTATCTCAGGCAGGGAAATGGAAAGCTTCCAGGAGAGCACCCAGGGCCAGGACCACCCTGGCTGGCCTGCAGGCACCAAGTCGGCTGGCATGCTGTCGCTCATGTGGCTCCATGGCCCTTCCTCTAGGCTTTCAAGTCCTTGTACATATTCAGGTGTTTTACCTGGGAAGGGTGGGAACATTTCAGCAGCAGCTGGCCTGGGGCTCAGCCCACGTTTACTCACAGATGCCTCGGCACGGTCCCCCAGCTTTGCAATGAGGACGCTTGTTGCGTGGGGCCTGCTGGCTGAATGGGAGATGATTCCCCACCACTGACCAACTTCAGAATTGCTTACAACTGGAGCAAGTGCCCTGATACGGTTTTCCTCTGTGTAACTGGTGGGTTCTGTTTTTTTTTCTTTTTTTCGTTTTTGGTTCAAGGTAGATTTTATTCCTCTTTTTTGTATTTACAGATATAAGCATGGAAATAATTTATTCATATAAATACATGTATGTGAAGGGAAGAATATTTTCTCTGTTTTACTTTTTGTAATTTGAATTTTATTTTATTTTTTTATACAGCAGGTTCTTTTTGGTTATCTCTTTTATACATATAAATGTATATATGCCAATCCCAATCTCTCAACTCCTCCCACCACCACCCCCCAACAGCTTTCCCCCCTTGGTGTCCATACGTTTGTTGTCTACATCTGTTGCTCTATTTCTGCCTTGCAAAACGGTTCATCTGTAAAATTTGTCTAGGTTCCACATATAGGCATTAATAGACAAGATTTGTTTTTCTATTTCTGACTTACTTCACTCTGTATGACAGTCTCTAGATCCATCAACGTCTCTACAAATGACCCAATTTCATTCCTTTTTATGGCTTAGTAATATTTCATTTTATATATGTACCACTTCTTTATGCATTCGTCTGTCTGTGGGCATTTAGGTTGCTTCCATTACCTGGATATTGTAAATAGTGATGCAATGAACATTGCGGTGAATGTCTCTTTTTGATTTATGGTTTTGTCTGGGTATATGCCCAGTAGTGGGATTGCTGTATCATATGGTAATTCTATTCTTAGTTTTATAAGAAACTCCATAATGTTCTCCACAGTGACTGTATCAATTTACATTCCCAACAATAGTGCAAGAGGGTTCCTTATCTCCACACCCTTTCCAGCATTTGTTGTTTGTAGATTTTCTGATGATGCCCATTCTAACATGTGTGAGGTGATACACCATGGATGAGTCTATTTCGTTGAGCAAAGAGTAGGTCTTGTCTAGTACATATTTGGCTTATGGAACGGTATGTGTGCTAATTTCAATCTCTGGTTTTATACAGCACCCCAACTCAACATTCCCCTTAAGCAAGCATAAGTGTTTATCTAAATGTGAGACTCTGTTCGGTTTTGTATTTCAGTTTATGTGTAGCCAAGTTTACACTCCCTCTATTAGTGATATCTTATGATACTTATCTTTCTCTGTGTGACGTATTTCTCTTAGAATCATCATATTTAAATCCACTCAATTTGCTGCTACAGGCCTGATGACATTGATTTCATTGCTGAGTGATATTCCGTTGTACGTAAGTAGCACAACTCCTTTATCCATTTTTTTCTTTCTGGGATATTTAATTTGTACTGGACTCGAGTTTCTTGTAAACACAGCAGCCCTAAATTTTGTGCTGGCTGTGTCTTGTTGATTTTAATTTTCCTAAGCTATAGGGCTAAAAGTGGAAGTACCCTAGGCTCTGTAGCTTTGTTTTTCAGATGTTTCAGGATACACCATAAACATCTCCAGAGTGTCTGTTGGCAATTTACATCCCACCCATCAGCATAACAAGGCTCCCTGTTCTCCATGGCCTGCCCTGTGTTTCTGGTTTTTACACTTTTTTCAGATGGCCCTTTTGACGAATGGGAAATGAGACTTCATTGTAGTGCGGATTTCCATTGCTGGAGTGCTTGGTTGGCCAAAAAGGGCATATGCGTTTTTTCCTGAATATATTCAGGAAAAAATGTTTACGCACTTTTGTCCAAGTGCATCAGTGTCAAAGATCTGCCGCTTTTCACATGCTTTAAATGCAATTCCAATCTACCTCCTGAAATATGATTCCTGCAATTCTGCCTCGTTTTCAAGTCCTCTTTGCAGACTTACTTCAATATATTTTTGCCAATAGGTGTCATTTATATCTCTGCAGGTTTGTGAATTACAGTGCCTGTGATTTCCTTTCTTAACTCGTTTCCTTGAAAGCTGGCCACAGAACCGCAGGTTTGCTTTAGGCCATAATCAGGGTCCGACACGGCACTCTGAGCCTTTGGTTAATTCCTCTTCCTGGTGGGAAATTAGAGTTAAATGTGCCCCTCCGGACACCTGCCTCACTCCCAGCCCCTTGGTTATGTGTGTCCTGTAGTTTGAGGCCACATGTGCTGGGTTCCTCACCTTTGGCTGATGTGGCCCCACTGGTGTGAGGACACTCCTGCCTGGTTCCCATCCCCTTGGTGATGTGGACCCTCCGGTGAGAGTCTGATCCTGGCTGGGTTCCTCACACTTCTGAGAGGTGGGCCCTCTTCTCTGAGGTCACTCCTGCCTGGCTGGCCCACCCCGCCTTGACGACGTCGGCTCTCTCGTGGGAGTTGGTGCCTGCTGCGAGTCTCCTCCCCTTGGTAATGAGGGCCCTCTGGCGTCAGGCCCTAACTCCTGGCCTCCCAAAATTTTCTGATGTGCGCCCTGTGGTGCGAGTACACTCCTGCCAGGTTCCCAACACCATGGGAATGTGGGCCTTCTGCTCTGAGGTCCCAACGGTGGGTTGCTCAGTTTCATGATGAGGGCCCTCTGGTGTGAGTTCACTCCGGCCTGGATCCCATAGCCTCGCTGCTCCTGGCCACCTGCGGGGAGGTTACAACTGCGGGATTCCTCACCTTTTTTCTTCTATGGGCCCTCTGTTTTGAGACTCCTCCTGCCTGCCTCACTCCCAGCCCCTTGGTGATGTGTCTCCTCTGGTTTGAGGCCACGTGTGCTGGGTCCCTCACCTTTCGATGATGTGGCCCCACTGGTGTGAGGACACTCTTGCCTGGTTCCTATCCCCTTGGTGATGTGGGCTCTCTGGTGAGAGTCTGATCCTGGCTGGGTTCCTCACCCTTCTGTGAGGTGGGCCCTCTGCTGTGAGGTCACTCCTGCCTGGCTGGCACAGCCCGCCTGGGCAACATCGGCCCTCTTGTGGCAGTTGGAGCATGCTGGGAGCCTCCTCCCCTCGGTGATGAGGGCCCTCTGGCGTCAGGCCCTAACTGCTGGGTACCCACATTTTCTGATACGTGCTAAGTGGTGCGAGGACACTCCTGCGAGGTTCCCATCCCCATGGGGATGTGGGCCTTCTGCTCTGAGGTCCCAATGGCTGGGTTGCTCACAGTTTCATGATGTGGGCCCTCTGCTGTGAGTTCACTGCAGCCTGGATCACATAGACTCGGTGCTCTGGGCCACCTGCTGGGAGGTTCCCACTGCAGGATTCCTCACCTTTTTTATTCTATTGGCCCTGTGTTGTGAGGCTACTCATGCCTGCCTCAATCCGAGCCCCTCGGAGATGTGGGTCCTCTGGTTTAGGCCTCATGTGCTGGTTTCCTCACCTTTCTATGATGTGGTCACCCTGGTGTGAAGACAGTCCTGCCTGGTTCTGATCCCCTTGGTGATGTGGGCCCTCTGGTGAGAGTCTTATCCTGGCTGGGTTCCTCACCCTTCTGTGAGGTAGGCCCTCTGCTGTGAGGTCACTCCTGCCTGGCTGTCACACGTCACCTTGTCGACATGGGCCCTCAGTTGGGAGTTGGTGCCTGCTTGGAGTCTCCTCCCCTTGGTAATGAGGGCCCTCTGGCGTCAGACCCTAACTTCTGGGCTCCCACAATTCTCTGATGTGTGCCCTGAGGTGCGAGTACACTTATGCCATGTTCCCAACCACATAGGAATGTGGGCCTTCTGCTCTGAGGTCCCAAAGCCTGCGTTGCTCACAGTTTCATGATGAGGGCCCTCTGTTTTGAGTTCAGTCAGGTCTGGATCCCATAGCCTCGCTGCTCCTGGCCGCCTGCTGGGAGGTTCCAACTGCGGGATTCCTCACCTTTTTTCTTCTATGGGCCCTCTGTTTTGAGACTCCTCCTGCCTGCCTCACTCCCAGCCCCTTGGTGATGTGTGTCCTCTGGTTTGAGGCCACGTGTGCTGGGTCACTCACATTTCGTTGATGAGGTCCCACTGGTGTGAGGACACTCCAGCCTGGTTCCCATTCTCTTGGTGATGTGGGCCCTCTGGTGAGAGTCTGATCCTCCTTGGGTTCCTCACACTTTTGTGAGGTGGGCCCTCTGCTCTGAGGTCACTCTTGCCTGGCTGGCACACCCCGCATTGGCGACGGCGGCCCACTGGTAGCAGTTGGAGCCTGCTGGGAGCCTCCTCTCCTCGGTGATGAGAGCCCTCTGGTGTCAGGCCCTAACTGCTGGGCTCCCCACATTTTCTGATGTGTGCCCACTGGTGCGATGACACTCCTACTTGGTTCCCTTCCCCATGGGGATGTGGGCCTTGTGCTCTGAGGTCACAACGGCTGGTTTGCTCACAGTTTCATGATGAGGGCCCTCTGTTGTGAGTTCATCACTGCCTGGATCCCATAGCCTCGGTGCTCTGGGCCGCCTGCTGGGATGTTCCAACTGCTGGATTCCTCACCTTTTTTATACAATGGGCCATGTGTTGTGAGGTTAATCCTGCCTGCCTCGCTCCAAGACCCATGGTGATGTGGGTCCTCTGGTTTGAGGCCACATTTTCTTGTTACCTCAACTTTTGATGATATGGCCCCACGGGTGTGATGACACTCCTGCCTGGTTCACAGCCCCTTGCTGATGTGGGCACTCTGGTGAGAGTCTGATCCTGGCTGGGTTCCTTACCCTTCTGTGAGGTGGGCCCTCTGATGTGAGGTCACTCCTGCCTGGCTGGCTCACGTCGCCTTGATGATGTGGGCCCTCTGTTGGCCACTAAAGCATTCTGGGAGCCTCCTACCCTCTTTAATGAGGGCCCTGGAAAAAACGCAGATGCACATTTTGACCAAGTGCATCATTGTCCAGGATCTGCCTCTTCTCCTATGCTTTCAGAGCACTTCCCGTCTACGTCCTGAAATCATATTCCAGGAATACTGCCCCGCTTTCAAGTCCTCCTCGCAGCCTTACTTCAATATATTTTTGTATGATACCTGTCATTAATAACTCTGCAGGTTTGTTAAATACAGTGTCCCTGAGCTCCTTTCTTCAACACGCTTTCTTGTGAGCTGGCCGCAAAACCGCAGGATTGCTTCAGGCCGTAATCTGGTTTCGGCACGGCACGCTGAGCCTTTGGTAAATTCCTCTTTCTGGTGAGAAATGAGCATTCAATTTGCCCGTGGAGACACCTACAGCTAGTCTCTCATTGGTTCTCCCTATTCCTGTTCATCTTGTGCAGAAATTGCAAACTGTGCCAAACAGGAGGTTAAAGGCACTGACTCTCCAAGTGGGTAGAGGGTTAGTAAAGCATCTGGAATGGTGAACCCGAGTACCAGGGAACGAAACCTGAGAGCCATTTAAAATGGTTTCCCAGTCTCACAGTGGACAATACTCTGGGTTTCCCATGCATGTTTTAGCTGAAGGAAGAATTCCTTAAACCTGGAGATTATTGACCCATGGAATGGGTACCATGCAGTATGACTAAAAAGGGTCTGAATTTGCTCACCGAACCTCACCAATGCTATCAGTTCGAAGTGTCCAGCCTTATGCCTCACCCAGCTCTGGGTGTAGATGTGGTAAATCCAGGTTTCATCACAAGCCCTGAATCAATTATTTAAGAATTGCTGTCTCTTTCACTGTCATTGTGTTTTGTTTTTGTAATTTAGTTTGATAATGGGATTTATCGGATTTTCACTGCTGCGTTCATGCTGCTGTACAAACGCTTGATTCTCCTACAGAGAAATATAAATCCACGGGTTTTAAGATTCTTACTAGTCAGGTATATTCCTAGGCGTCGAATATGTGGTGTTGAGTCCATGTCGTTGAACAAGGAGTAGGTCTTGACTATTACATATTTGGCTTATGGAACGGTATCTGTGCTATTTTCAATCTCTGGTTTTATGCAGCACCCCAACTCACCTTTGCCCTTAAGCAAGCATAAGTTGGTTTTCTAAATTTGAGTCCCTGTTCTGTTTTGTAATTCAGTTCATGTGTAGCCAAGTTTACATTCCGTGTATTAGTGATATCTTATGATGTTTCATTTTCTGTGTGACTTATTTCACTTAGAATCACTGTAGCTGAATCCACTCATTATGCCGTGATGGGCCTGATGACATAGATTTCATTGCTGAGTGATATTCCATTGTACGTACGAACCACAACTTCTTTATCCATTTTTCACATTCTGGGATATTTAACTTGTACCGTAGATGAGGTTCTTGTAAACAGAGCCGTCCGAAAATTTGGGGTGGCTGTGTGTTTTTGATTTTAATTTCCATAAACTATAGGACCATAACTGGAAGTGCCGTAGGCTCCGTTGCTTTGTTTTTTAGGTGTTTCAGGAAACACCATACACTTCTCCGGGGTGGCTGTTGGCAATTTACATCCCGCCCATCAGCATAACAAGGCTCCCTGTTCTCCATGGCCTGTGCTGTCTTTCTGGATTTTACACTTTTTTTAGATGGCCCTTTTGACCGGGGGGCTGTGAGACTTCATTGTAGTGCATAATTCTTTAACATGCTTGCATGGTTGGCCAAAAAGGGCGTATGCGTTTTTTCCTGAATATATTCAGGAAAAAACGCATACGCCCTTTTTGGCCAAGTGCATCATTGTCGACGTTCTGCCTCTTTTCCTATGCTTTAAATGCAATTCCAGTCTACCCCCTGAAATCGTTTTCTTGCAATTCTGCCCACTTACAAGTCCTCTTCGCAGCCTTCCTTCAATATATTTTCGGACGATAGCTGTCATTTATAACTCTGCAGGTTTGTGAATTACAGTGCCCCTGAGCTCCTTTCTTCAACTCGCTTTCTTGTGAGCTGGCCGCAAACACACATGATTGCTTCAGGCCCTAATCTGGTTCCGGCACGGCATGCTGAGCCTTTGGTGAATTCCTCTTCCTGGTGGGAAATGAGCATTAAATTTGCCTGTGCAGACACCTCCAGCTAGTGTCTCATTGATTCCCCCTATTCCTGTTCATCTTGCGCAGATATTGCCAACTGTGCCAAACAGGAGGTTAAAGGCACTGACTCTCCAAGTGGGGAGAGTGTTAGTAAAGGGTCTGGAATGGTGAACCCGAGTAAAAGGGGACGAAAACTGAGATGCATTTGAAAACGTTTCCCAATCACACGGCGGACGATAGTCTGGGTTTCCCATGCATGTTTTAGCTGAAAGAAGAATCCCTTAAACCTGGAGAGTTGGGACCCATGGAATGGGTACCATGCAGTATGACTTCAAAAGGTCTGCGTTTGCTCACCGAACCTCACCAATGTTATCAGCCCGAAGTGCCCAGCCTTATGTCTCACCCAGCTCTGGGTGTAGATGTGGGAAATCCAGGTTGCATCACAAGCCCTGAATAAATGATTTAAGAATTGCTCTCTATTTCACTGTCATTGTGTTTTGTTTTTGAAATTTATTTTGATAATGGGATTTATCGGATTTTCACTGCTGCGTTTAGGCCGCTGTACACACGCTTGATTTCCTTATGGAGACATATAAATCCATGGGTTTTAAGATTCTTACTTGTCAGGTATCTTGCCAGGCGTTGAATATGGGGTGTTGAGTCCATTTCGTTGAGCAAGGAGTAGGTCTTGTCTATTATATATTTGGCTTATGGAACGGTATCTGTGCTAATTTCAATCTCTGGTTTTATGCAGCACCCCAACTCACCTTTCCCCATAAGCAAGCATAAGTTTGTTTTCTAAATTTGAGACCCTGTTCTGTTTTGTAATTCAGTTTATGTGTAGCCAAGTTTACATTCCGTGTATTACTGATATATTATGATGTTTCTTTTTCTGTGTGACTTATTTCTCGTAGAATCATCGTACCTGAATCCACTCATTATGCCGCTACGGGCCTGAAGACGTAGATTTCATTGCTGAGTGATATTCCATTGTACGTGCGTACCAGAACTTCTTTATCCATTTTTTCCTTTCTCGGATATTTAACTTGTACCGTAGACAAGGTTCTTGTAAACAGAGCCATCCCAAACTTTGGGGTGGCTGTGTGTTTGTGATTTTAATTACCCTAAGCTATAGGACCATAAGTGGAAGTGACATAGGCTGTGTTGCTTTGTTTCCTACGTGTTTCAGGATACACCATACATTTCTCCAGAGTGGCTGTTGGCAATTTACATCCCGCCCATCAGCATAACAAGACTCCCTGTTCTCCAAGACCTGTCCTGCCTTTCTGGATTTTACACTTTTTTCAGATGGCCCTTTTGACCGGGGGGCAGTGAGACTTCATTGTAGTGCAGATTTCCTTTACACCCTTGCTTGGTTGGCCAAAAAGGGCGTATGCGTTTTTTCCTGAATATATTCAGGAAAAAACGCATACGCCCTTTTTGGCCAAGTGCATCATTGTCGACATTCTGCCTCTTTTCCTATGCTTTAAGTGCAATTCCAGTCTACCCCCTGAAATCGTTTTCCTGAAATTCTGCCCCGCTTTCAAGTCCTCTTTGAAGACTTACTTCAGTACATTTTTGGACGATAGCTGTCATTTATAACTCTGCAGGTTTGTGAATTACAGTGCCCCTGAGCTCCTGTCTTCAACTCCTTTTCTTGTGAGCTGGCCGCAAAACCGCAGGATTGCTTCAGGCCCTAATATGTTTCTGGCCGGGCACGCTGAGCCTTTGGTTAATTCCTCTTCCTGGTGGGAAATGATCGTTCCATTTGCCCGTGCAGACACCAACAGCTAGCCTCTCATTGGTTCTCCCTATGCCTGTTCATCTTGCGCAGAAATTGCAAACTGTGCCAAACAGGAGGTTAAAGGCACTGACTCTCCAAGTGGGGAGAGTGTTAGTAAAGCGTCTGGAATGGTGAACCCGAGTACCAGGGGACGAAAACTGAGATGCATTTGAAAACGTTTCCCAATCACACGGCGGACGATAGTCTGGGTTTCCCATGCATGTTTTAGCTGAAGGAAGAATCCCTTAAACCTGGAGAGTTGGGACACATGGAATGGGTACCATGCAGTATGACTTCAAAGGGTCTGCGTTTGCTCACCGAACCTCACCAATGCTATCAGCCCAAAGTGCCCAGCCTTATGTCTCACCCAGCTCTGGGTGTAGATGTGGGAAATCCAGGTTGCATCACAAGCCCTGAATGAAATATTTAAGAATTGCTCTCTATTTCACTGTCATTGTGTTTTGTTTTTGAAATTTATTTTGATAATGGGATTTATCGGATTTTCACTGCTGCATTTAGGCCGCTGTACACATGTTTGATTTCCTTATGGAGACATATAAATCCATGGGTTTTAATATTCTTACTTGTCAGGTGTCTTGCCAGGCGTTGAATATGGGGTGTTGAGGCCATTTTGTTGAGCAAGGAGTAGGTCTTGTCTATTATATATTTGGCTTATGGAACGGTATCTGTGCTAATTTCAATCTCTGGTTTTATGCAGCACCCCAACTCACCTTTCCCCATAAGCAAGCATAAGTTGGTTTTCTAAATTTGAGACCCTGTTCTGTTTTGTAATTCAGTTCATGGGTAGCCAAGTTTACATTCCGTGTATTAGTGATATCTTATGATGTTTCTTTTTTGTGTGACTTATTTCTCGTAGAATCATCATACCTGAATCCACTCATTATGCCGCTACGGGCCTGATGACGTAGATTTCATTGCTGAGTGATATTCCATTGTACGTGCGTACCACAACTTCTTTATCCATTTTTTACTTTCTGGGATATTTTACTTGTACCGTAGACGAGGTTCTTGTAAACAGAGCCGTCCCAAACTCTGGGGTGGCTGTGTGTTTTTGATTTTAATTTCCCTAAGCTATAGGACCATAAGTGGAAGTGCCATAGGCTGTGTTGCTTTGTTTCCTACGTGTTTCTGGAAACACCATACACTTCTCCAGAGTGGTTGTTGGCAATTTACATCCCGCCCATCAGCATGACAAGGCTCCCTGTTCTCCATGACCTGTCCTGCCTTTCTGGATTTTACACTTTATTCAGATGGCTCTTTTGACCGGGGGGCCAGTGAGACTTCACTGTAGTGCAGATTTCTTTTACACGCTTGCTTGGTTGGCCAAAAAGGGCGTATGCGTTTTTTCCTGAATATATTCAGGAAAAAACGCATACGCCCTTTTTGGCCAAGTGCATCGTTGTCGACATTCTGCCTCTTTTCCTATGCTTTTAGTACAATTCCAGTCTACCCCCTGAAATCGTTTTCCTGAAATTCTGCCCCGCTTTCAAGTCCTCTTGGAAGACTTACTTCAATACATTTTTGGACGATAGCTGTCATTCATAACTCTGCAGGTTTTTGAATTACAGTGCCCCTGAGCTCATGTCTTCAACTCGCTTTCTTGTGAGCTGGCCACAAAACCGCAGGATTGCTTCAGGCCAAAGTCTCTTTCCGGCAGGGCACGCTGAGCCTTTGTTTAATTCCTCTTCCTGGTCGGAAATGAGCGTTCCATTTGCCCGTGCAGACACCTACAGCTAGTCTCTCATTGCTTCTCCCTATTCCTGTTCATCTTGCACAAAAATTGCAAAGTGTGCCAAACAGGAGGTTAAATGCACTGACTCTCCAAGTGGGGAGAGTGTTAGTAAAGCGTTCAAATGTTGAACCCGAGTACCAGGGGACGAAAACTGAGATGCATTTGAAAACGTTTCCCAATCACACGGCGGACGATAGTCTGGGTTTTCCATGCATGTTTTAGCTGAAGGAAGAATCCCTTAAACCTGGAGAGTTGGGACCCATGGAATGGGTACCATGCAGTATGACTTCAAAGGGTCTGCATTTGTTCACCGAACCTCACCAATGCTATCAGCCCGAAGTGTCCAGCCTTATGTCTCATCCAGCTCTGGGTGTAGATGTGGTAAATCCAGGTTGCATCACAAGCCCTGAATGAATTATTTAAGAATTGCTCTCTATTTCACTGTCATTGTGTTTTGTTTTTGAAATTTATTTTGATAATGGGATTTATCGGATTTTCACTGCTGCGTTTAGGCCGCTGTACACACGCTTGATTTCCTTATGGAGACATATAAATCCATGGGTTTTAAGATTCTTACTTGTCAGGTATCTTGCCAGGCGTTGAATATGGGGTGTTGAGTCCATTTCGTTGAGCAAGGAGTAGGGCTTGTCTATTATATATTTGGCTTATGGAACGGTATCTGTGCTAATTTCAATCTCTGGTTTTATGCAGCACCCCAACTCACCTTTCCCCATAAGCAAGCATAAGTTGGTTTTCTAAATTTGAGACCCTGTTCTGTTTTGTAATTCAGTTTATGTGTAGCCAAGTTTACATTCCGTGTATTACTGATATATTATGATGTTTCTTTTTCTGTGTGACTTATTTCTCGTAAAAAAATCGTACCTGAATCCACTCATTATGCCGCTATGGGCCTGAAGACGTAGATTTCATTGCTGAGTGATATTCCATTGTACATGCGTACCAGAACTTCTTTATCCATTTTTTCCTTTCTCGGATATTTAACCTGTACCGTAGACAAGGTTCTTGTAAACAGAGCCATCCCAAACTCTGGGGTGGCTGTGTGTTTTTGATTTTAATTTCCCTAAGCTATAGGACCATAAGTGGAAGTGACATAGGCTGTGTTGCTTTGTTTCCTACGTGTTTCAGGATACACCATACATTTCTCCAGAGTGGCTGTTGGCAATTTACATCCCGCCCATCAGCATAACAAGGCTCCCTGTACTCCATGACCTGTCCTGTCTTTCTGGATTTTACAATTTTTCAGAAGGCCCTTTGGACCGGGGGGCAGTGAGACTTCATTGTAGTGCAGATTTCCTTTACACGCTTGCTTGGTTGGCCAAAAAGGGCGTATGCGTTTTTTCCTGAATATATTCAGGAAAAAACGCATACGCCCTTTTTGGCCAAGTGCATCATTGTTGACATTCTGCCTCTTTTCCTACGCTTTAAGTGCAATTCCAGTCTACCCCCTGAAATCGTTTTCCTGAAATTCTGCCCTGCTTTTAAGTCCTCTTTGAAGACTTACTTCAGTACATTTTTGGACGATAGCTGTCATTCATAACTCTGCAGGTTTGTGAATTACAGTGCCCCTGAGCTCCTTTCTTCAACTCGTTTTCTTGTGAGCTGGCCGCAAAACCGCAGGATTGCTTCAGGCCCTCATAGGTTTCCGGAATGGCACGCTGAGCCTTTGGTTAATTCCTCTTCCTGGTGGGAAATGAGTGTTCCATTTGCCCGTGCAGACACCTACAGCTAGTCTCTCATTGGTTCTCCCTATTCCTGTTCATCTTGCGCAGAAATTGTAAACTGTGCCAAACAGGAGGTTAAAGGCACTGACTCTCCAAGTGGGGAGAGTGTTAGTAAAGCGTCTGGAATGGTGAACCCGAGTACCAGGGGACGAAAACTGAGATGCATTTGAAAACGTTTCCCAATCACACGGCGGACGATAGTCTGGGTTTCCCATTCATGTTTTAGCTGAAGGAAGAATCCCTTAAACCTGGAGAGTTGGGACACATGGAATGGGTACCATGCAGTATGACTTCAAAGGGTCTGCGTTTGCTCACCGAACCTCACCAATGCTATCAGCCCGAAGTGTCCAGCCTTATGTCTCACCCAGCTCTGGGTGTAGATGTGGTAAATCCAGGTTGCATCACAAGCCCTGAATGAATTATTTAAGAATTGCTCTCTATTTCACTGTCATTGTGTTTTGTTTTTGAAATTTATTTTGATAATGGGATTTATCGGATTTTCACTGCTGCATTTAGGCCGCTGTACACATGCTTGATTTCCTTATGGAGACATATAAATCCATGGGTTTTAATATTCTTACTTGTCAGGTGTCTTGCCAGGCGTTGAATATGGGGTGTTGAGGCCATTTTGTTGAGCAAGGAGTAGGTCTTGTCTATTATATATTTGGCTTATGGAACGGTATCTGTGCTAATTTCAATCTCTGGTTTTATGCAGCACCCCAACTCACCTTTCCCCATAAGCAAGCATAAGTTGGTTTTCTAAATTTGAGACCCTGTTCTGTTTTGTAATTCAGTTCATGGGTAGCCAAGTTTACATTCCGTGTATTAGTGATATCTTATGATGTTTCTTTTTTGTGTGACTTATTTCTCGTAGAATCATCATACCTGAATCCACTCATTATGCCGCTACGGGCCTGAAGACGTAGATTTCATTGCTGAGTGATATTCCATTGTACGTGCGTACCACAACTTCTTTATCCATTTTTTACTTTCTGGGATATTTTACTTGTACCGTAGACGAGGTTCTTGTAAACAGAGCCGTCCCAAACTCTGGGGTGGCTGTGTGTTTTTGATTTTAATTTCCCTAAGCTATAGGACCATAAGTGGAAGTGCCATAGGCTGTGTTGCTTTGTTTCCTACGTGTTTCTGGAAACACCATACACTTCTCCAGAGTGGTTGTTGGCAATTTACATCCCGCCCATCAGCATGACAAGGCTCCCTGTTCTCCATGACCTGTCCTGCCTTTCTGGATTTTACACTTTATTCAGATGGCTCTTTTGACCGGGGGGCCAGTGAGACTTCACTGTAGTGCAGATTTCTTTTACACGCTTGGTTGGTTGGCCAAAAAGGGCGTATGCGTTTTTTCCTGAATATATTCAGGAAAAAACGCATATGCCCTTTTTGGCCAAGTGCATCGTTGTCGACATTCTGCCTCTTTTCCTATGCTTTTAGTACAATTCCAGTCTACCCCCTGAAATCGTTTTCCTGAAATTCTGCCCCGCTTTCAAGTCCTCTTCAAAGACTTACTTCAATACATTTTTGGACGATAGCTGTCATTCATAACTCTGCAGGTTTTTGAATTACAGTGCCCCTGAGCTCATGTCTTCAACTCGCTTTCTTGTGAGCTGGCCACAAAACCGCAGGATTGCTTCAGGCCATAATCTCTTTCTGGCAGGGCACGCTGAGCTTTTGGTTAATTCCTCTTCCTGGTGGGAAATGAGCGTTCCATTTGCCCGTGCAGACACCTACAGATAGTCTCTCATTGGTTCTCCCTATTCGTGTTCATCTTGCGCAGAAATTGCAAATTGTGCCAAACAGGAGGTTAAAGGCACTGACTCTCCAAGTGCGGATAGTGTTAGTAAAGCATTCAAATGTTGAACCCGAGTACCAGGGTCGAAAACTGAGATGCATTTGAAAACGTTTCCCAATCACATGGTGGACCATACTCTGGGTTTCCCATGCATGTTTTAGCTGAAGTAAGAATCCCTTAAACCTGGAGAGTTGGGACCCATGGAATGGGTACCATGCAGTATGACTTCAAAGGGTCTGCATTTGCTCACCGAACCTCACCAATGCTATCAGCCCGAAGTGTCCAGCCTTATGTCTCACCCAGCCCTGGGTGTAGATGTGGGAAATCCAGGTTGCATCACAAGCCCTGAATGAATTATTTAAGAATTGCTCTCTATTTCACTGTCATTGTGTTTTGTTTTTGAAATTTATTTTGATAATGGGATTTATCGGATTTTCACTGCTGCGTTTAGGCCGCTGTACACACGCTTGATTTCCTTATGGAGACATATAAATCCATGGGTTTTAAGATTCTTACTTGTCAGGTATCTTGCCAGGCGTTGAATATGGGGTGTTGAGTCCATTTCGTTGAGCAAGGAGTAGGTCTTGTCTATTATATATTTGGCTTATGGAACGGTATCTGTGCTAATTTCAATCTCTGGTTTTATGCAGCACCCCAACTCACCTTTCCCCATAAGCAAGCATAAGTTTGTTTTCTAAATTTGAGACCCTGTTCTGTTTTGTAATTCAGTTTATGTGTAGCCAAGTTTACATTCCGTGTATTACTGATATATTATGATGTTTCTTTTTCTGTGTGACTTATTTCTCGTAGAATCATCGTACCTGAATCCACTCATTATGCCGCTATGGGCCTGAAGACGTAGATTTCATTGCTGAGTGATATTCCATTGTACGTGCGTACCACAACTTCTTTATCCATTTTTTCCTTTCTCGGATATTTAACTTGTACCGTAGACAAGGTTCTTGTAAACAGAGCCATCCCAAACTTTGGGGTGGCTGTGTGTTTTTGATTTTAATTTCCCTAAGCTATAGGACCATAAGTGGAAGTGACATAGGCTGTGTTGCTTTGTTTCCTACGTGTTTCAGGATACACCATACATTTCTCCAGAGTGGCTGTTGGCAATTTACATCCCGCCCATCAGCATAACAAGGCTCCCTGTTCTCCATGACCTGTCCTGTCTTTCTGGATTTTACTCTTTTTTCAGATGGCCCTTTTGACCGGGGGGCAGTGAGACTTCATTGTAGTGCAGATTTCTTTTACACGCTTGCTTGGTTGGCCAAAAAGGGCGTATGCGTTTTTTCCTGAATATATTCAGGAAAAAACGCATACGCCCTTTTTGGCCAAGTGCATCATTGTCGACATTCTGCCTCTTTTCCTATGCTTTAAGTGCAATTCCAGTCTACCCCCTGAAATCGTTTTCCTGAAATTCTGCCCCGCTTTCAAGTCCTCTTTGAAGACTTACTTCAGTACATTTTTGGACGATAGCTGTCATTCATAACTCTGCAGGTTTGTGAATTATATAGTACCCCTGAGCTCCTTTCTTCAACTCGTTTTCTTGTGAGCTGGCCGCAAAACCGCAGGATTGCTTCAGGCCCTAATCTCTTTCCGGCATGGCATGATGAGCCTTTGGTTAATTCCTCTTCCTGGTGGGAAATGAGCGTTCAATTTGCCCGTGCAGACACCAACAGCTAGTCTCTCATTGGTTCTCCCTATGCCTGTTCATCTTGCGCAGAAATTGCAAACTGTGCGAAACAGGAGGTTAAAGGCACGGACTCTCCAAGTGGGGAGAGTGTTAGTAAAGCGTCTGGAATGGTGAAACCAAGTACCAGGGGACGAAAACTGAGATGCATTTGAAAACGTTTCCCAATCACACAGCGGACGATAGTCTGGGTTTCCCATGCATGTTTTAGCTGAAGGAAGAATCCCTTAAACCTGGAGAGTTGGGACCCATGGAATGGGTACCATGCAGTATGACTTCAAAGGGTCTGCGTTTGCTCACCGAACCTCACCAATGCTATCAGCCCGAAGTGCCCAGCCTTATGTCTCACCCAGCTCTGGGTGTAGATGTGGAAAATCCAGGTTGCATCACAAGCCCTGAATGAATTATTTAAGAATTGCTCTCTATTTCACTGTCATTGCGTTTTGTTTTTGAAATTTATTTTGATAATGGGATTTATCGGATTTTCACTGCTACGTTTAGGCCGCTGTACACACGCTTGATTTCCTTATGGAGACATATAAATCCATGGGTTTTAAGATTCTTACTTGTCAGGTATCTTGCCAGGCGTTGAATATGGGGTGTTGAGTCCATTTCGTTGAGCAAGGAGTAGGGCTTGTCTATTATATATTTGGCTTATGGAACGGTATCTGTGCTAATTTCAATCTCTGGTTTTATGCAGCACCCCAACTCACCTTTCCCCATAAGCAAGCATAAGTTGGTTTTCTAAATTTGAGGCCCTGTTCTGTTTTGTAATTCAGTTCATGTGTATCCAACTTTACATTCCGTGTATTAGTGATATCTTATGATGTTTCTTTTTCTGTGTGACTTATTTCTCGTAGAATCATCGTACCTGAATCCACTCATTATGCCGCTATGGGCCTGATGACGTAGATTTCATTGCTGAGTGATATTCCATTGTACATGCGTACCACAACTTCTTTATCCATTTTTTGCTTTCTGGGATATTTTACTTGTACCATAGACGAGGTTCTTGTAAACAGAGCCGTCCCAAACTCTGGGGTGGCTGTGTGTTTTTGATTTTAATTTCCCTAAGCTATAGGACCATAAGTGGAAGTGCCATAGGCTGTGTTGCTTTGTTTCCTACGTGTTTCTGGAAACACCATACACTTCTCCAGAGTGGTTGTTGGCAATTTACATCCCGCCCATCAGCATGACAAGGCTCCCTGTTCTCCATGACCTGTCTTGACTTTCTGGATTTTACATTTTTTTCAGATGGCCCTTTTGACCGGGGGGCAGTGAGACTTCATTGTAGTGCAGATTTCCATTACAAGCATGCTTGGTTGGCCAAAAAGGGCGTATGCGTTTTTTCCTGAATATATTCAGGAAAAAACGCATACGCCCTTTTTGGCCAAGTGCATCATTGTCGACATTCTGCCTCTTTTCCTATGCTTTAAGTGCAATTCCAGTCTACCCCCTGAAATCGTGTTCCTGAAATTCTGCCCCGCTTTCAAGTCCTCTTCGAATACTTAATTCAGTACATTTTTGGACGATAGGTGTCATTCATAACTCTGCAGGTTTGTGAATTACAGTGCCCCTGAGCTCCTTTCTTCAACTCGCTTTCTTGTGAGCTGGCCGCAAAACCGCAGGATTGCTTCACGCCATAATCTCTTTCTGGCAGGGCACGCTGAGCCTTTGGTTAATTCCTCTTCCTGGTGGGAAATGAGCGTTCCATTTGCCCGTGCAGACACCTACAGCTAGTCTCTCATTGGTTCTCCCTATTCCTGTTCATCTTGCACAGAAATTGCAAACTGTGCCAAACAGGAGGTTAAAGGCACTGACTCTCCAAGTGGGGAGAGTGTTTGTAAAGCGCCTGGAATGGTGAACCCGAGTATCAGGGGCGAAAACTGAGATGCATTTGAAAACGTTTCCCAATCACACGGTGGACCATACTCTGGGTTTCCCATGTATGTTTTAGCTGAAGGAAGAATCCCTTAAACCTAGAGAGTTGGGACCCATGGAATGGGTACCATGCAGTATGACTTCAAAGGGTCTGCGTTTGCTCACCGAACCTCACCAATGCTATCAGCCCGAAGTGTCCAGCCTTATGTCTCACCCAGCTCTGGGTGTAGATGTGGTAAATCCAGGTTGCATCACAAGCCCTGAATGAATTATTTAAGAATTGCTCTCTATTTCACTGTCATTGTGTTTTGTTTTTGAAATTCATTTTGATAATGGGATTTATCGGATATTCACTGCTGCGTTTAGGCCGTTGTACACACGCTTGATTTCCTTATGGAGACATATAAATCCATGGGTTTTAAGATTCTTACTTGTCAGGTATCTTCCCAGGCGTGGAATATGGGGTGTTGAGTCCATTTCGTTGAGCAAGGAGTAGGTCTTGTCTATTATATATTTGCCTTATGAAACGGTATCTGTGCTAATTTCAATCTCTGGTTTTATGCAGCACCCCAACTCACCTTTCCCCATAAGCAAGCATAAGTTGGTTTTCTAAATTTGTGACCCTGTTCTG
Source organism: Delphinapterus leucas (assembly GCF_059928025.1). Lineage (NCBI taxonomy): Eukaryota > Metazoa > Chordata > Mammalia > Artiodactyla > Monodontidae > Delphinapterus > Delphinapterus leucas. Next base: position 6,209,219 of record NW_028322245.1, read on the forward strand.
TTTTGTAATTCAGTTCATGTGTAGCCAAGTTTACATTCCGTGTATTAGTGATATCTTATGATGTTTCTTTTTCTGTGTGACTTATTTCTCGTAGAATCATCATACCTGAATCCACTCATTATGCCGCTATGGGCCTGATGACGTAGATTTCATTGCTGAGTGATATTCCATTGTACGTGCGTACCACTACATCTTTTTGCATTTTTTGCTTTCTGGGATATTTAACTTGTACCGTAGACGAGGTTGTTGTAAACAGAGCCCTCCCAAACTTTGGGGTGGCTGTGTGTTTTTGATTTTAATTTCCCTAAGCTATAGGAACATAAGTGGAAATGCCATAGGCTGTGTTGCTTTGTTTCCTACGTGTTTCAGGAAACACCATACACTTCTCCAGAGTGGTTGCTGGCAATTTACATCCCGCCCATCAGCATAACAAGGCTCCCTGTTCTCCATGACCTGTCCTGCCTTTCTGGATTTGACACTTTTTTCAGATGGCCCTTTTGACCGGGGGGCAGTGAGACTTCATTGTAGTGCAGATTTCCTTTACATGCTTGCTTGGTTGGCCAAAAAGGGCGTATGCGTTTTTTCCTGAATGTATTCAGGAAAAAACGCATACGCCCTTTTTGGCCAAGTGCATCATTGTCGACATTCTGCCTCTTTTCCTATGCGTTAAGTGCAATTCCAGTCTACCTCGTGAAATCGTTTTCCTGAAATTTTGCCCCGCTTTCAAGTCCTCTTCAAAGACTTACTTCAATACATTTTTGGACGATAGCTGTCATTCATAACTCTGCAGGTTTCTGAATTACACTGCCCCTGAGCTCCTTTCTTCAACTCGCTTTCTTGTGAGCTGGCCGCAAAACCGCAGGATTGCTTCAGGCCATAATCTCTTTCTGGCAGGGCACGCTGAGCTTTTGGTTAATTCCTCTTCCTGGTGGGAAATGAGCGTTCCATTTGCCCGTGCAGACACCTACAGCTAGTCTCTCATTGGTTCTCCCTATTCGTGTTCATCTTGCGCAGAAATTGCAAATTGTGCCAAACAGGAGGTTAAAGGCACTGACTCTCCAAGTGCGGATAGTGTTAGTAAAGCGTCTGGAATGGTGAACCCGAGTACCAGGGGACGAAAACTGAGATGCATTTGAAAACATTTACCGGTCACACAGTGCACTGTACTGTGGGTTTCCCATGCATGTTTTAGCTGAAGTAAGAATCCCTTAAACCTGGAGAGTTGGGACCCATGGAATGGGTACCATGCAGTATGACTTCAAAGGATCTGCATTTGCTCACCGAACCTCACCAATGCTATCAGCCCGAAGTGTCCAGCCTTATGTCTCACCCAGCTCTGGGTGTAGATGTGGGAAATCCAGGTTGCATCACAAGCCCTGAATGAATTATTTAAGAATTGCTCTCTATTTCACTGTCATTGTGTTTTGTTTTTGAAATTTATTTTGATAATGGGATTTATCGGATTTTCACTGCTGCGTTTAGGCCGCTGTACACACGCTTGATTTCCTTATGGAGACATATAAATCCATGGGTTTTAAGATTCTTACTTGTCAGGTATCTTGCCAGGCGTTGAATATGGGGTGTTGAGTCCATTTCGTTGAGCAAGGAGTAGGTCTTGTCTATTATATATTTGGCTTATGGAACGGTATCTGTGCTAATTTCAATCTCTGGTTTTATGCAGCACCCCAACTCACCTTTCCCCATAAGCAAGCATAAGTTGGTTTTCTAAATTTGAGACCCTGTTCTGTTTTGTAATTCAGTTTATGTGTAGCCAAGTTTACATTCCGTGTATTACTGATATATTATGATGTTTCTTTTTCTGTGTGACTTATTTCTCGTAGAATCATCGTACCTGAATCCACTCATTATGCCGCTATGGGCCTGAAGACGTAGATTTCATTGCTGAGTGATATTCCATTGTACGTGCGTACCAGAACTTCTTTATCCATTTTTTCCTTTCTCGGATATTTAACTTGTACCGTAGACAAGGTTCTTGTAAACAGAGCCATCCCAAACTTTGATGTGGCTGTGTGTTTTTGATTTTAATTTCCCTAAGCTATAGGACCATAAGTGGAAGTGACATAGGCTGTGTTGCTTTGTTTCCTACGTGTTTCAGGATACACCATACATTTCTCCAGAGTGGCTGTTGGCAATTTACATCCCGCCCATCAGCATAACAAGGCTCCCTGTACTCCATGACCTGTCCTGTCTTTCTGGATTTTACTCTTTTTTCAGATGGCCCTTTTGACCGGGGGGCAGTGAGACTTAATTGTAGTGCAGATTTCCTTTACACGCTTGCTTGGTTGGCCAAAAAGGGCGTATGCGTTTTTTCCTGAATATATTCAGGAAAAAACGCATACGCCCTTTTTGGCCAAGTGCATCATTGTCGACATTCTGCCTCTTTTCCTATGCTTTAAGTGCAATTCCAGTCTACCCCCTGAAATCGTTTTCCTGAAATTCTGCCCCGCTTTCAAGTCCTCTTTGAAGACTTACTTCAGTACATTTTTGGACGATAGCTGTCATTCATAACTCTGCAGGTTTGTGAATTATACAGTGCCCCTGAGCTCCTTTCTTCAACTCGTTTTCTTGTGAGCTGGCCGCAAAACCGCAGGATTGCTTCAGGCCCTAATCTCTTTCCGGCATGGCATGATGAGCCTTTGGTTAATTCCTCTTCCTGGTGGGAAATGAGCGTTCAATTTGCCCGTGCAGACACCAACAGCTAGTCTCTCATTGGTTCTCCCTATGCCTGTTCATCTTGCGCAGGAATTGCAAACTGTGCGAAACAGGAGGTTAAAGGCACTGACTCTCCAAGTGGGGAGAGTGTTAGTAAAGCGTCTGGAATGGTGAAACCAAGTACCAGGGGACGAAAACTGAGATGCATTTGAAAACGTTTCCCAATCACACAGCGGACGATAGTCTGGGTTTCCCATGCATGTTTTAGCTGAAGGAAGAATCCCTTAAACCTGGAGAGTTGGGACCCATGGAATGGGTACCATGCAGTATGACTTCAAAGGGTCTGCGTTTGCTCACCGAACCTCACCAATGCTATCAGCCCGAAGTGCCCAGCCTTATGTCTCACCCAGCTCTGGGTGTAGATGTGGAAAATCCAGGTTGCATCACAAGCCCTGAATGAATTATTTAAGAATTGCTCTCTATTTCACTGTCATTGCGTTTTGTTTTTGAAATTTATTTTGATAATGGGATTTATCGGATTTTCACTGCTACGTTTAGGCCGCTGTACACACGCTTGATTTCCTTATGGAGACATATAAATCCATGGGTTTTAAGATTCTTACTTGTCAGGTATCTTGCCAGGCGTTGAATATGGGGTGTTGAGTCCATTTCGTTGAGCAAGGAGTAGGTCTTGTCTATTATATATTTGGCTTATGGAACGGTGTCTGTGCTAATTTCAATCTCTGGTTTTATGCAGCACCCCAACTCACCTTTCCCCATAAGCAAGCATAAGTTGGTTTTCTAAATTTGAGACCCTGTTCTGTTTTGTAATTCAGTTCATGTGTATCCAACTTTACATTCCGTGTATTAGTGATATCTTATGATGTTTCTTTTTCTGTGTGACTTATTTCTCGTAGAATCATCGTACCTGAATACACTCATTATGCCGCTACGGGCCTGATGACGTAGATTTCATTGCTGAGTGATATTCCATTGTACGTGCGTACCACAACTTCTTTATCCATTTTTTGCTTTCTGGGATATTTTACTTGTACCATAGACGAGGTTCTTGTAAACAGAGCCGTCCCAAACTCTGGGGTGGCTGTGTGTTTTTGATTTTAATTTCCCTAAGCTATAGGACCATAAGTGGAAGTGCAATAGGCTGTGTTGCTTTGTTTCCTTCGTGTTTCTGGAAACACCATACACTTCTCCAGAGTGGTTGTTGGCAATTTACATCCCGCCCATCAGCATGACAAGGCTCCCTGTTCTCCATGACCTGTCTTGACTTTCTGGATTTCACATTTTTTTCAGATGGCCCTTTTGACCGGGGGGCAGTGAGACTTCATTGTAGTGCAGATTTCCATTACAAGCATGCTTGGTTGGCCAAAAAGTGCGTATGCGTTTTTTCCTGAATATATTCAGGAAAAAACGCATACACCCTTTTTGGCCAAGGGCATCATTGTCGACATTCTGCCTCTTTTCCTATGCTTTAAGTGCAATTCCAGTCTACCCCCTGAAATCGTTTTCCTGAAATTCTGCCCCGCTTTCAAGTCCTCTTCGAAGACTTACTTCAATACATTTTTGGACGATAGCTGTCATTCATAACTCTGCAGGTTTGTGAATTACAGTGCCCCTGAGCTCATTTCTTCAACTCGCTTTCTTGTGAGCTGGCCGCAAAACCGCAGGATTGCTTCAGGCCCTAATCTGTTTCCGGCAGGGCACGCTGAGCCTTTGGTTAATTCCTCTTCCTGGTGGGAAATGAGCGTTCCATTTGCCCGTGTAGACACCAACAGCTAGTCTCTCATTGCTTCTCCCTATTCCTGTTCATCTTGCGCAGAAATTGCAAAGTGTGCCAAACAGGAGGTTAAAGGCACTGACTCTCCAAGTGGGGAGAGTGTTAGTAAAGCGTTCAAATGTTGAACCCGAGTACCAGGGTCGAAAACTGAGATGCATTTGAAAACGTTTCCCAATCACATGGTGGACCATACTCTGGGTTTCCCATGCATGTTTTAGCTGAAGGAAGAATCCCTTAAACCTGGAGACTTGGGACCCATGGAATGGGTACCATGCAGTATGACTTCAAAGGGTTTGCGTTTGCTCATCAAACCTCACCAATGCTATCAGCCCGAAGTGTCCAGCCTTATGTCTCACCCTGCTCTGCGTGTAGATGTGGTAAATCCAGGTTGCATCACAAGCCCTGAATGAATTATTTAAGAATTGCTCTCTATTTCACTGTCATTGTGTTTTGTTTTTGAAATTTATTTTGATAATGGGATTTATCGGATTTTCACTGCTGCGTTTAGGCCGCTGTACACACGCTTGATTTCCTTTTGGACACATATAAATCCATGGGTTTTAAGATTTTTACTTCTCAGGTATATTCCCAGGCGTTGAATATGGGGTGTTGAGTTCATTTCGATGAGCAAGGAGTAGGTCTTGTCTATTATATATTTGGCTTATGGTACGGTATCTGTGCTAATTTCAATCTCTGGTTTTATGCAGCACCCCAACTCCCCTTTCCCCATAAGCAAGCATAAGTTGGTTTTCTAAATTTGTGACCCTGTTCTGTTTTGTAATTCAGTTCATGTGTAGCCAACTTTACATTCCGTGTATTATTGATATCTTATGATGTTTCATTTTCTGTGTGACTTAATTCTTGTAGAATCATCGTACGTGAATCCACTCATTATGCCGCTGCAGGCCTGATGACGTAGATTTCATTGATGAGTGATAATCTATTGTACGTGCGTACCAGAAATTCTTTATCCATTTTTTGCATTCTCAGATATTTAACTAGTATCGTAGATGACGTTCCTGTAAACAGAGCCGTCCCAAATTTTGGGGTGGCTGTGTCTTTTTGATTTTAATTTCCCTAAGCTATAGGACCATAAGTGGAAGTGCCATAGGCTGTGTTGCTTTGTTTCCTACGCGTTTCAGGAAACACCATACACTTCTCCAGAGTGGCTGTTGGCAATTTACATCCCGCCCATCAGCATAACAAGGCTCCGTGTTCTCCATGACCTGTCCTGCCTTTCTGGATTTTACACTTTTTTCAGATGGCCCTTTTAACCGGGGGGCAGTGAGACTTCATTGTAGTGCAGATTTCCTTTACACGCTTGCTTGGTTGGCCAAAAAGGGCGTATGCTTTTTTTCCTGAATATATTCAGGAAAAAACGCATACGCCCTTTTTGGCCAAGTGCATCATTGTCGACATTCTGCCTCTTTTCCTATGCTTTAAGTGCAATTCCAGTCTACCCCCTGAAATCGTGTTCCTGAAATTCTGCCCCGCTTTCAAGTCCTCTTCGAATACTTAATTCAGTACATTTTTGGACGATAGGTGTCATTCATAACTCTGCAGGTTTGTGAATTACAGTGCCCCTGAGCTCCTTTCTTCAACTCGCTTTCTTGTGAGCTGGCCGCAAAACCGCAGGATTGCTTCACGCCATAATCTCTTTCTGGCAGGGCACGCTGAGCCTTTGGTTAATTCCTCTTCCTGGTGGGAAATGAGCGTTCCATTTGCCCGTGCAGACACCTACAGCTAGTCTCTCATTGGTTCTCCCTATTCCTGTTCATCTTGCACAGAAATTGCAAACTGTGCCAAACAGGAGGTTAAAGGCACTGACTCTCCAAGTGGGGAGAGTGTTTGTAAAGCGCCTGGAATGGTGAACCCGAGTATCAGGGGCGAAAACTGAGATGCATTTGAAAACGTTTCCCAATCACACGGTGGACCATACTCTGGGTTTCCCATGTATGTTTTAGCTGAAGGAAGAATCCCTTAAACCTAGAGAGTTGGGACCCATGGAATGGGTACCATGCAGTATGACTTCAAAGGGTCTGCGTTTGCTCACCGAACCTCACCAATGCTATCAGCCCGAAGTGTCCAGCCTTATGTCTCACCCAGCTCTGGGTGTAGATGTGGTAAATCCAGGTTGCATCACAAGCCCTGAATGAATTATTTAAGAATTGCTCTCTATTTCACTGTCATTGTGTTTTGTTTTTGAAATTCATTTTGATAATGGGATTTATCGGATATTCACTGCTGCATTTAGGCCGTTGTACACACGCTTGATTTCCTTATGGAGACATATAAATCCATGGGTTTTAAGATTCTTACTTGTCAGGTATCTTCCCAGGCGTGGAATATGGGGTGTTGAGTCCATTTCGTTGAGCAAGGAGTAGGTCTTGTCTATTATATATTTGCCTTATGAAACGGTATCTGTGCTAATTTCAATCTCTGGTTTTATGCAGCACCCCAACTCACCTTTCCCCATAAGCAAGCATAAGTTGGTTTTCTAAATTTGTGACCCTGTTCTGTTTTGTAATTCAGTTCATGTGTAGCCAAGTTTACATTCCGTGTATTAGTGATATCTTATGATGTTTCTTTTTCTGTGTGACTTATTTCTCGTAGAATCATCATACCTGAATCCACTCATTATGCCGCTACGGGCCTGATGACGTAGATTTCATTGCTGAGTGATATTCCATTGTACGTGCGTACCACTACATCTTTTTGCATTTTTTGCTTTCTGGGATATTTAACTTGTACCGTAGACGAGGTTGTTGTAAACAGAGCCCTCCCAAACTTTGGGGTGGCTGTGTGTTTTTGATTTTAATTTCCCTAAGCTATAGGAACATAAGTGGAAATGCCATAGGCTGTGTTGCTTTGTTTCCTACGTGTTTCAGGAAACACCATACACTTCTCCAGAGTGGTTGCTGGCAATTTACATCCCGCCCATCAGCATAACAAGGCTCCCTGTTCTCCATGACCTGTCCTGCCTTTCTGGATTTGACACTTTTTTCAGATGGCCCTTTTGACCGGGGGGCAGTGAGACTTCATTGTAGTGCAGATTTCCTTTACATGCTTGCTTGGTTGGCCAAAAAGGGCGTATGCGTTTTTTCCTGAATGTATTCAGGAAAAAACGCATACGCCCTTTTTGGCCAAGTGCATCATTGTCGACATTCTGCCTCTTTTCCTATGCGTTAAGTGCAATTCCAGTCTACCTCGTGAAATCGTTTTCCTGAAATTTTGCCCCGCTTTCAAGTCCTCTTCAAAGACTTACTTCAATACATTTTTGGACGATAGCTGTCATTCATAACTCTGCAGGTTTCTGAATTACACTGCCCCTGAGCTCCTTTCTTCAACTCGCTTTCTTGTGAGCTGGCCGCAAAACCGCAGGATTGCTTCAGGCCATAATCTCTTTCTGGCAGGGCACGCTGAGCTTTTGGTTAATTCCTCTTCCTGGTGGGAAATGAGCGTTCCATTTGCCCGTGCAGACACCTACAGCTAGTCTCTCATTGGTTCTCCCTATTCGTGTTCATCTTGCGCAGAAATTGCAAATTGTGCCAAACAGGAGGTTAAAGGCACTGACTCTCCAAGTGCGGATAGTGTTAGTAAAGCGTCTGGAATGTTGAACCCGAGTACCAGGGGACGAAAACTGAGATGCATTTGAAAACATTTACCGGTCACACAGTGCACTGTACTGTGGGTTTCCCATGCATGTTTTAGCTGAAGTAAGAATCCCTTAAACCTGGAGAGTTGGGACCCATGGAATGGGTACCATGCAGTATGACTTCAAAGGGTCTGCATTTGCTCACCGAACCTCACCAATGCTATCAGCCCAAAGTGTCCAGCCTTATGTCTCACCCAGCTCTGGGTGTAGATGTGGGAAATCCAGGTTGCATCACAAGCCCTGAATGAATTATTTAAGAATTGCTCTCTATTTCACTGTCATTGTGTTTTGTTTTTGAAATTTATTTTGATAATGGGATTTATCGGATTTTCACTGCTGCGTTTAGGCTGCTGTACACACGCTTGATTTCCTTATGGAGACATATAAATCCATGGGTTTTAAGATTCTTACTTGTCAGGTATCTTGCCAGGCGTTGAATATGGGGTGTTGAGTCCATTTCGTTGAGCAAGGAGTAGGTCTTGTCTATTATATATTTGGCTTATGGAACGGTATCTGTGCTAATTTCAATCTCTGGTTTTATGCAGCACCCCAACTCACCTTTCCCCATAAGCAAGCATAAGTTTGTTTTCTAAATTTGAGACCCTGTTCTGTTTTGTAATTCAGTTTATGTGTAGCCAAGTTTACATTCCGTGTATTACTGATATATTATGATGTTTCTTTTTCTGTGTGACTTATTTCTCGTAGAATCATCGTACCTGAATCCACTCATTATGCCGCTATGGGCCTGAAGACGTAGATTTCATTGCTGAGTGATATTCCATTGTACGTGCGTACCACAACTTCTTTATCCATTTTTTGCTTTCTCGGATATTTAACTTGTACTGTAGACGAGGTTCTTGTAAACAGAGCCATCCCAAACTTTGGGGTGGCTGTGTGTTTTTGATTTTAATGTTCCTAAGCTATAGGACCATATGTGGAAGTGCCATAGGCTGTGTTGCTTTGTTTCCTACGTGTTTCAGGATACACCATACATTTCTCCAGAGTGGCTGTTGGCAATTTACATCCCGCCCATCAGCATAACAAGGCTCCCTGTTCTCCATGACCTGTCCTGCCTTTATGGATTTTACACTTTTTTCAGATGGCCCTTTTGACCGGGGGGCAGTGAGACTTCATTGTAGTGCAGATTTCCTTTACACGCTTGCTTGGTTGGCCAAAAAGGGCGTATGCGTTTATTCCTGAATATATTCAGGAAAAAACGCATACGCCCTTTTTGGCCAAGTGCATCATTGTCGACATTCTGCCTCTTTTCCTATGCTTTAAGTGCAATTCCAGTCTACCCCCTGAAATCGTTTTCCTGAAATTCTGCCCCGTTTACAAGTCCTCTTCGAAGACTTACTTCAGTACATTTTTGGACGATAGCTGTCATTCATAACTCTGCATGTTTGTGAATTACAGTGCCCCTGAGCTCCGTTCTTCAACTCGCTTTCTTGTGAGCTGGCCGCAAAACCGCAGGATTGCTTCAGGCCCTAATATGTTTCCGGCAGGGCATGCTGAGCCTTTGGTTAATTCCTCTTCCTGGTGGGAAATGGGCGTTCCATTTGCCCTTGCAGACACCTACAGCTAGTCTCTCATTGGTTCTCCCTATTCCTGTTCATCTTGCGCAGAAATTGCAAACTGTGCCAAACAGGAGGTTAAAGGCACTGACTCTCCAAGTGGTGAGAGTATTAGTAAAGCTTCTGGAATGGTGAACCCGAGTACCAGGTTTCGAAAATTGAGATGCATTTGAAAACGTTTCCCAATCACACGGCGGACAATAATCTGGGTTTCCCATGCATGTTTTAGCTGAAGGAAGAATCCCTTAAACCTGGAGAGTTAGGACCCATGGAATGGGTACCATGCAGTATGACTTCAAAGGGTCTGTGTTTGCTCACCGAACCCCACCAATGCTATCAGCCCGAAGTGTCCAGCCTTATGTCTCACCCAGCTCTGGGTGTAGATGTGATAAATCCAGGTTGCATCACAAGCCCTGAATGAGCTATTTAAGAATTGCTCTCTATTTCACTGTCATTGTGTTTTGTTTTTGAAATTTATTTTGATAATGGGATTTATCGGATGTTCACTGCTGCGTTTAGGCCGCTGTACACATGCTTGATTTCCTTATGGAGACATATAAATCCATGGGTTTTAAGATTCTTACTTGTCAAGTATCTTGCCAGGCGTTGAATATGCGGTGTTGAGTCCATTTCGTTGAGCAAGGAGTAGGTCTTGTCTATTATATATTTGGCTTATGGAATGGTATCTTTGCTAATTTCAATCTCTGGTTTTATGCAGCACCCCAACTCACCTTTCCTCATAAGCAAGCATAAGTTGGTTTTCTAAATTTGAGACCCTGTTCTGTTTTGTAATTCAGTTCATGTGTAGCCAACTTTACATTCCGTGTATTAGTGATATCTTATGATGTTTCTTTTTCTGTGTGACTTATTTCTCGTAGAATCATCGTACCTGAATCCACTCATTATGCCGCTATGGGCCTGATGACGTAGATTTCATTGCTGAGTGATATTCCATTGTTCGTGCGTACCACAACTTCTTTATCCATTTTTCACATTCTGGAATATTTAACTTGTACCGTAGGCGAGGTTCTTGTAAACAGAGCCGGCCCAAACTTTGGGGTGGCTGTTTGTTTTTGATTTTAGTTTCCCTAAGCTATAGGGCCATAAGTGGAAGTGCCATAGGCTGTGTTGCTTTGTTTCCTACGTGTTTCAGGATACACCATACACTTCTCCCGAGTGGCTGTTGGCAATTTTCATCCCGCCCATCAGCATAACAAGGCTCCCTGTTTTCCATGACCTGTCCTGCCTTTCTGGATTTTGCACTTTTTTCAGATGGCCCTTTTGACCGGAGGGCAGTGAGACTTCATTGTAGTGCAGATTTCCTTTACACGCTTGCTTGGTTGGCCAAAAAGGGCGTATGCTTTTTTTCCTGAATATATTCAGGAAAAAACGCATACGCCCTTTATGGCCAAGTGCATCATTGTCGACATTCTGCCTCTTTTCCTATGCTTTAAGTGCAATTCAAGTCTACCCCCTGAAATCGTTTTCCTGAAATTCTGCCCCGCTATCAAGTCCTCTTCGCATCCTTACTTCAGTACATTTTTGGACGATAGCTGTCATTCATAACTCTGCAAGTTTGTGAATTACAGTGCCCCTGAGTTCCTTTTTTCAACTCGCTTTCTTGTGAGGTGGCCGCAAAACCGCAGGATTCCTTCAGGCCCTAATCTGTTTCCGGCAGGGCATGCTGAGCCTTTGGTTAATTCCTCTTCCTGGTGGGAAATGGGCTTTCCATTTTCCTGTGCACACACCTACAGCTAGTCTCTCATTGGTTCTCCCTATTCCTGTTCATCTTGCGCAGAAATTGCAAACTGTGCCAATCAGGAGGTTAAGGGCACTGACTCTCCAAGTGGGGAGAGTGTTACTAAAGCTTCTGGAATGGTGAACCCGAGTACCAGGGGCGAAAACTGAGATGCATTTGAAAACGTTTCCCAATCACACGGCGGACGATAGTCTGGGTTTCCCATGAATGTTTTAGCTGAAGGAAGAGTCCCTTAAACCTGGAGAGTTGGGACCCATGGAATGGGTACCATGCAGTATGACTTCAAAGGGTCTGCGTCTGCTCACCGAACCTCACCAATGCTATCAGCCCGAAGTGTCCAGCCTTATGTCTCACCCAGCTCTGGGTGTAGATGTGGTAAATCCAGGTTGCATCACAAGCCCTGAATGAATTATTTAAGAATTGCTCTCTATTTCACTGTCATTGTGGTTTTTTTTTGAAATTTATTTTGATAATGGGATTTACCGGATTTTCACTGTTCCGTTTAGGCTGCTGTACACACGCTTGTTTTCCTTATGGAGACATATAAATCCATGGTTTTTAAGATTCTTACTTGTCAGGTATCTTGCCAGGCGTTGAATATGGGGTGTTGAGTCCATTTCGTTGAGCAATTAGTAGGTCTTGTCTATAATATATTTGGCTTATGGAACGGTACCTGTGCTAATTCCAATCTCTGGTTTTATGCAGCACCCCAACTCACCTTTCCCCATAAGCAAGCATAAGTTGGTTTTCTAAATTTGAGACCCTGTTCTGTTTTGTAATTCAGTTTATGTGTAGCCAAGTTTACATTCCGTGTATTACTGATATCTTATGATGTTTATTTTTCTGTGTGACTTATTTCTCGTAGAATCATCGTACCTGAATCCACTCATTATACCGCTACGGGCCTGAAGACGTAGATTTAATTGCTGAATGATATTCCATTGTACGTGCGTACCAGAACTTCTTTATCCATTTTTTCCTTTCTCGGATATTTAACTTGTACCGTAGACAAGGTTCTTGTAAACAGAGCCATCCCAAACTTTGGGGTGGCTGTGTGTTTTTGATTTTTATTTCTTTAAGCTATAGGACCATAAGTGGAAGTGACATAGGCTGTGTTGCTTTGTTTCCTACGTGTTTCAGGATACACCATACATTTCTCCAGAGTGGCTGTTGGCAATTTACATCCCGCCCATCAGCATAACAAGGCTCCCTGTTCTCCAAGACCTGTCCTGCCTTTCTGGATTTTACACATTTTTCAGATGGCCCTTTTGACCGGGGGGCAGTGAGACTTCATTGTAGTGCACATTTCTTTACACGCTTGCTTGGTTGTCGAAAAAGTGCGTATGCGTTTTTTCCTGAATATATTCAGAAAAAAACGCATACGCCCTTTTTGGCCAAGTGCATCATTGTCGACATTCTGCCTCTTTTCCTATGCTTTAAGTGCAATTCCAGTCTACCCCCTGAAATCGTTTTCCTGAAATTCTGCCCCGCTTTCAAGTCCTCTTCTAAGACTTACTTCAATACATTTTTGGACGATAGCTGTCATTCATAACTCTGCAGGTTTGTGAATTGCAGTGCCCCTGAGCTCCTTTCTTCAACTCTCTTTCTTGTGAGCTGGCCGCAAAACCGCAGGATTGCTTCAGGCCATAATCTCTTTCCGGGGGGGAACGCTGAGCCTTTGTTTAATTCCTCTTCCTGGTCGGAAATGAGCGTTCCATTTGCCCATGCAAGCACCTACAGCTAGTCTCTCATTGGTTCTCCCTATTCCTGTACATCTTGCGCAGAAATTGCAAACTGTGCCAACAGGAGGTTAATGGCACTGACTCTCCAAGTGGGGAGAGTGTTAGTAAAGCGTCTGGAATGATGAACCCGAGTACCAGGGGACAAAATCTGAGATGCATTTGAAAACGTTTCCCGGTCACACAGTGCACAGTTCTGTGGGTTTCCCATGCATGTTTTAGCTGAAGGAAGAACCCCTTAAACCTGGAGAGTTGGGACCCATGGAATGGGTACCATGCAGTATGACTTCAAAGGGTCTGCGTTTGCTCACCGAACCTCACCAATGCTATCAGCCCGAAGTGTCCAGCCTTATGTCTCACCCAGCTCTGGATGTAGATGTGGTAAATCCAGGTTGCATCACAAGCCCTGAATGAATTATTTAAGAATTGCTCTCTATTTCACTCTCATTGTGTTTTGTTTTTCTAATTCATTTTGATAATGGGATTTATTGGATTTTCTCTGCTGCGTTCATGCAGCTGTACACACGCTTGATTGTCTTAAGGAGACATATAAATCCATGGGTTTGAAGATTCTTACTAGTCAGGTGTATTCCTAGGCGTTGAATATGAGGTGTTGAGTCCATTTCGTTGAGCAAGGGGTAGGTCTTGACTATTACATATTTGGCTTATGGAAAGGTATCTGTGCTAATTTCTATCTCTGCTTTTATGCAGCACCCCAACTCACTTTTCCCCTTAAGCAAGCATAAGTTGGTTTTCTAAATTTGAGACCCTGTTCTGTTTTGTAATTCAGTTCATGTGTAGCCAAGTTTACATTCCGTGTATTAGTGATAACTTATGATGTTTCATTTTCTGTGTGACTTATTTCACTTAGAATCATCGTACCTGAATCCACTCATTATGCCGCGACGGGCCTGATGAAATAGATTTCATTGGTGAGTGATATTCATTTGTACGTACGTACCACACTTCTTTATCCATTTTTCGCTTTCTGGGATATTTAACTTGTTCCGTAGACGAGGTTCTTGTAAACAGAGCCGTCCGACACTTTGGGGTGGCTGTCTGTTTTTGATTTTAATTTCCGTGATCTATAAGACCATAAGTGGAAGTGCCGTAGTCTCCGTTGCTTTGTTTCTTAGGTGTTTCAGGAAACACCATACACTTCTCCAGAGTGGCTGTTGGCATTTACATCCCGCCTATCAGCATAACAAGGCTCCCTGTTCTCCATGGCCTGTCCTGTGTTTCTGGTTTTTACACTTTTTTCAGATGGCCCTTTTGACGAATGGGAAATGAGACTTCATTGTAGTGCGGATTTCCACTTCTCGAGTGTTTGGTTGGCCAAAAAGGGCATATGTGTTTTTTCCTGAATATATTCAGGAAAAAATGTTTACGCACTTTTGTCCAAGTGCATCACTGTCAAAGATCTGCCGCTTTTCACATGCTTTAAATGCAATTCCAATCTACCTCCTGAAATATGATTCCTGCAATTCTGCCTCGTTTTCAAGTCCTCTTTGCAGACTTACTTCCATATATTTTTGCCAATAGCTGTCATTTATAACTCTGCAGGTTTGTGAATTACAGTGCCCGTGATTTCCTTTCTTAACTCGTTTCCTTGAAAACTGGCCACAGAACCGCAGGTTTCTTCAGGCCGTAATCATGGTCCGGCACGGCACTCTGAGACTTTGGTTCATTCCACTTCCTGGTGGGAAATTAGAGTTAAATGTGCCCCTCCAGACACCTGCCTCACTCCTAGCCCCTTGGTGATGTGTGTCCTCTGGTTTGAGGCCACATGTGCTGGGTTCCTCACCTTTGGCTGATGTGGCCCCACTGGTGTGAGGACACTCCTGCCTGGTTCCCATCCCCTTGGTGATGTGGGCCCTCCGGTGAGAGTCTGATCCTGGTTGGGTTCCTCACACTTCTGTGAGGTGGGCCCTCTTCTCTGAGGTCACTCCTGCCTGGCTGGCACACCCCGCCTTGGCGACGTCGGCCCTCTGGTGGGATTTGGTGCCTGCTGGGTGTCTCCTCCCCTCGGTAATGAGGGCCCTCTGGCGTCAGGCCCTAACTCCTGGGCTCCCAATATTTTCTGATATGCGCCCTGTGGTTCGAGTACACTCCTGCCAGGTTCCCAACCCCATGGGAATGTGGGCCTTCTGCTCTGAGGTCCCAACCGTGGGTTACTCAGTTTCATGATGAGGGCCCTCTGCTGCGAGTTCTCTCCGGCCTGGATCCCATAGCCTCGCTGCTCTTGGCCACCTGCTGGGAGGTTCCAACTGCGGGATTCCTCACCTTTTTTCTTCTATGGGCCCTCTGTTTTGAGACTCCTCCTGCCTGCCTCACTCCCAGCCCCTTGGTGATGTGTGTCCTCTGGTTTGAGGCCACGTATGCTGGGTCCCTCGCCTTTCGATGATGTGGCCCCACTGATGTGAGGACACTCCTGCCTGGTTCCTATCCCCTTGATGATGTGGGCCCTCTGGTGAGAGTCTGATCCTGGCTGGGTTCCTCACCCTTCTGTGAGGGGGGCCCTCTGCTGTGAGGTCACTCCTGCCTGGCTGGCACACCCCACCTGGGCAACATCGGCCCTCTTGTGGCAGTTGGAGCCTGCTGAGAACCTCCCCTCGGTGATGGGGTCCCTCTTGCCTCAGGCCCTAACTGCTGGGTACCCACATTTTCTGATACGTGCTAAGTGGTGCGAGGACACTCCTGCGAGGTTCCCATCCCCATGGGCATGTGGGCCTTCTGATCTAAGGTCCCAACACCTGTGTTGTTCACCGTTTCATGATGTTGGCTCTCTGGTGTTAGTTCACCCAGGCCTGGATCCCATAGACTCTGTGCTCTGAGCGGCCTGCTGGGAGGTTCCTACTGCTGGATTCCTTAACTCTTTTATTCTTTGGGTCCTGTGTTTTCATGCTCCTACTTCCTGACTCACTTCCAGCCCATTTGTGATGTAGGTCCTCTGGTTTAAGGCCACATGTACCGGTTTCCTCACCTTTATTGATGTGGCCCCACTGGTGTGAGGACACTCCTGCCTGGTTCCCATCCCCTTGGTGATGGGGGCCCTCTGGTGAGAGTCTGATCCTGTCTGGATTCCTCACACTTCTGGGAGGTGGGCCCTCTGCTGTGAGGTCACTCCTGCCTGGCTGGCACACGTCACGTTGGCGATGTGGGCCCTCAGTTGGGAGTTGGTGCCTGCTGGGAGTCTCCTCCCCTCGGTAATGAGGGCCCTCTGGCGTCAGGCCCTAACTCATGGGCTCCCAAAATTTTCTGATGTGCGCCCTGTCGTGCGAGTACACTCCAGCCAGTGTCCCATCCCCATGGGTATGTGGGCTTTCTGCTCTCAGGTCCCAAAGGCTGGGTTGCTCACAGTGTCAGAATGTGGGCCCTCTGCTGTGAGTTCACTCCGGCATGGATCCCATAGCCTCGGTGCTCTGGGCCACCTGCTTGGAGCTTCCAACTGCGGGGTTCCTCACCTTTTTTATTCTATGGGCGCTCTGTTGTGAGTTTCCTCCTGCATGCCTCACTCCCAGCCCTTTCGTGATGTGTGTCCCCTTGTTTGAGGCCACATGTGCTGTGTTCCTCACCTTTCGCTGATGTGGCCCCACTGGTGTGAGGACACTCCTGCCTGGTTTCCATCCCATTGGTGATGTGGGCGCTCTGGTTAGAGTCTGATCCTGTTTGGGCTCCTCACACTTCTGTGAGGTGGGCCCTCTGCTGTGAGGTAACTCCTGCCTGGCTTACTCCCATTGCCTTGGTGACGTCGGCCCTCTGGTGGCATTTGGAGCCTGCTGGTAGCCTCCTCTCCTCAGTGATGAGGGCCCTCTGGCGTCAGGCCATAACTGCTGGGTTCCCACATTTTCTGATACGTGCTAAGTTGTGCGAGGACACTCCTGCGAGGTTCCCATCCCCATGGGGATGTGGGCCTTCTGCTCTGAGGTCCCACTGGCTGGGTTGCTCACAGTTTCATGATGTGGGCCCTCTGCTGTGAGTTCACTGTGGCCTGGATCCCATAGACTCCATGCTCTGGGCCACCTGCTGGGAGGTTCAAACTGCTGGATTCCTCACATTTTTTATTCTGTGGGCCCTGTGTTGTTAGGCTACTCCTGCCTGCCTCACTCGGAGCACCTTGGAAATGTGGGTCCTCTGGTTTAGGCCACATGTGCTGGGTTCCTCACCTTTCGCTGATGTGGCCCCACTGGTGTGAGGACACTCCTGCCTTGTTCCGATCCCCTTGGTGATGTGGGCCCTCTGGTGAGAGTCTTATCCTGGCTGGGTTCCTCACCCTTCTGTGAGGTAGGCCCTCTGCTGTGAGGTCACTCCTGCCTGGCTGGCCCAGGTCACCTTGGCGACGTGGGCCCTCAGTTGGGAGTTGGTGCCTGCTGGGAGTCTCCTCCCCTCGGTAATGAGGGCCCTCTGGCGTCAGACCCTAACTCCTGGGCTCCCAAAATTTTCTGTTGTGCGCCCTGTGGTGCTAGTACACTCCTGCCAGGTTCCCAAACCCATGGGAATGTGGGCCTTCTGCTCTGAGGTCCCAACCGTGGGTTGCTCAGTTTCTTGATGAGGGCCCTCTGGTGTGAGTTCACTCCAGCATGGATCCCATAGCCTCGCTGCTCCTGGCCACCTGCGGGGAAGTTCCAACTGCGGGATTCCTCACCTTTTTCCTTCTATGGGCCCTCTGTTTTGAGACTCCTCCTGCCTGCCTCACTCCCAGCCCCTTGGTGATGTGTGTCCTCTGGTTTGAGGCCACGTGTGCTGGGTCCCTCACCTTTCGATGATGTGGCCCCACTGGTGTGAGGACACTCCTGCCTGGTTCCTATCCCCTTGGTGATGTGGGCCCTCTGGTGAGAGTCTGATCCTGGCTGGGTTCCTCACACTTCTGTGAGGTGGGCCCTCTGCTGTGAGGTCACTCCTGCCTGGCTGGCACACCCCGCCTTGGCAATGTCGGCCCTCTTGTGGCAGTTGGAGCCTACTGGGAGCCTCCTCCCCTCGGTGATGAGGGCCCTCTGGCGTCAGGCCCTAACTGCTGGGTACCCACATTTTCTGATACGTGCTAAGTTGTGCGAGGACACTCGTGCCATGTTCCCAACCCCATGGTGATGTGGGCCTTCTGCTCTGAGGTCCAAACGGCTGGGTTGCTCACAGTTTCATGATGTGGGCCCTCTGCTGTGAGTTCACTGTGGCCTGGATCGCATAGACTCGGTGCTCTGGGCCGCCCACTGGGAGGTTCCCACTGCAGGATTCCTCAGCTTTTTTATTCTATTCACCCTGTGTTGTGAGGCTACTCATGCCTGCCTCACTCCGAACCCCTTGGAGATCTGGGTCCGCTGGTTTAGGCCACATGTGCTGGGTTCCTCACCTTTCTATGATGTGGTCACCCTGGTGTGAAGACAGTCCTGCCTGGTTCTGATGCCCTTGGTGATGTGGGCCCTCTGGTGAGAGTCTAATCCTGGCTGGGTTCCTCACCATTCTGTGAGGTAGGCCCTCAGCTGTGAGGTCACTTCTGCCTGGCTGTTGCACGTCACCTTGGCGACATGGTCCCTCCATAGGGAATTGGTGCCTGCTTGGGGTCTCCTCCCCTTGGTAATGAGGGCCCTCTGGCATCAGGCCCTAATTTCTGGGTTCCCAAAATTCTCTGATGTGCGCCCTGTGGTGCGAGTACACTTCTGCCAAGTTCCCAACCACATGGGAATGTGGGCCTTCTGCTCTAAACTCCCAACGGCTGGGTTGCTCACAGTTTCATGATGAGGGCCCTCTGTTTTGAGTTCAGTCAGGCCTGGATCCCATAGCCTCGCTGCTCCTGGCCGCCTGCTGGGAGGTTCCAACTGTGGGATTCCTCACCTTTTTTACGCAATGGGCCCTCTGTTTTGAGGCTCCTCCTGCCTGCCTCACTCCCAGCCCCTTGGTGATGTGTGTCCTGTAGTTTGAGGCCACGTGTGCTGGGTCCGCACATTTCGGTGATGTGGCCCCACTGGTGTGAGGACACTCCTGCCTGGTTTCCATTCCCTTGGTGATGTGGGCCCTCTGGTGAGAGTCTGATCCTCTTTGGGTTTCTCACACTTTTGTGTGGTTGGCCCTCTGCTCTGAGGTCACTCCTGCCTGGCTGGCACACCCCGCATTGGCGACGTCGGCCCTCTGGTAGCAGTTGGAGCTTGCTGGGAGCCTCCTCTCCTCAGTGATGAGGGCCCTCTGGCGTCCGGCCCTAACTGCTGGGCTCCCCACATTTTCTGTTGTGTGCCCACTGGTGCGATGACACTCCTGCTTGGTTCCCTTCCCCATGGGGATGTGGGCCTTGTGCTCTGAGGTCACAACGGCTGGGTTGCTTACAGTATCACGATGAGGGCCCTCTGTTGTGAGTTCATCACTGCCTGGATCCCATAGCCTCGGTGCTCTGGGCCGCCTGCTGGGATGTTCCAACTGCTGGATTCCTCACCTTTTTATACAATGGGCCATGTGTTTTGAGGTTAATCCTGCCTGCCTCGCTCTGAGACCCATGGTGATGTGGGTCTTCTGGTTTGAGGCCACATGTGCTGGGTACCTCAACTTTCGATGATGTGGCCCCACGGGTGTGAGGACACTCGTGCCTGATTCCCAGCCCCTTGCTTATGTGGGCACTCTGGTGAGAGTCTGATCATGACTGGGTTCCTTACCCTTCTGTGAGGTGGGCGCTCTGATGTGAGGTCACTCCTGCCTGAATGGCTCACGTCGCCTTGGCGACGTAGGCCCTCTGTTGGCCACTGAAGCATGCTGGGAGCCTCCTACCCTCTTTAATGAGGGCCCTGGAAGAAACGCATATGCCCTTTTTGGCCAAGTGCATCATTGTCGAAGTTCTGCCTCTTCTCCTATACTTTCAGAGGACTTCCCGTCTACCTCCTGAAATCGTATTCCTGGAATTCTGCCCCGCGTTCAAGTCCTCTTTGCAGCCTTACTTCAATATATTTTTGGACGATAGCTGTCATTTATAACTCTGCAGGTTTGTGAATTACAGTGCCCCTGAGCTCCATTCTTCAACTCGCTTTCTTGTGAGCTGGCCGCAAAACCGCAGGATTGCTTCAGGCCCTAATCTGGTTCCGGCACGGCATGTTGAGCCTTTGGCTAATTCCTCTTCCTGATGGGAAATGAGTGTTAAATTTGCTCGTGCAGACACCTACAGCTAATCTCTCATTGGTTCTCCCTATTCCTGTTCATCTTGCTCAGAAATTCCAAACTGTGCCAAACAGGAGGTTAAAGGCACTGACTCTCCAATTGGAGAAAGAGTTAGTAAAGTGTCTGGAATGGTAAAACCGAGTATGAGGGGAAGAAAACTGAGATGCATGTAAAAAGGTTTCCCGGTCACACGGTGGACCATATTCTGGGTTTCCCATGCGTGTTTTACCTGAAGGAAGAATCCCTTAAACCTGGAGAGGTGGGACCCATGCAATGGGTACCATGCAGTATGACTTCAAAGGGCCTGCATTTTCTCACCGAACCTCACCAATGCTATCAGCCCAAAGTGTCGAACCTTATGTCTCACTCAGCTCTAGGTGTAGATGTGGTAAATCCAGGTTGCATCACAAGCCCTGAATGAATTATTTAAGAATTGCTCTCTATTTCACTGTCATTGTGTTTGTTTTTGTAGTTTATTTTGATAATGGGATTTATCGGATTTTCTCTGCTGCCTTCATGCAGCTGTACACACACTTGATTCTCTTACGGAGACATATAAATCCATGGGTTTGAAGATTCTTACTAGTCATGTGTAATCCTAGGAGTTGAATATGGTGTGTTTAGTCCATTTCGTTGAGCAAGGTGTAGGTCTTAACTATTACATATTTGGCTTATGGAAAGGTATGTGTGCTAATTTCTATCTCTGGTTTTATGCAGCACCCCACCTCACCTTTCCCCATAAGCAAGCATAAGTTGGTGTTCTAAATTTGAGACCCTGTTCTGTTTTGTAATTCAGTTCATGTGTAGCCAAGTTTACATTCCGTGTATTAGTGATATCTTATGATGTTTCATTTTCTGTGTGACTTATTTCACTTAGAATCATCGTACCTGGATCCACTCAATATGCCGCGACGGGCCTGATGACATAGATTTCATTGGTGAGTGATATTCCATTGTACGTGCGTACCACAACTTCTTTAACCATTTTTCACATTCTGGGATATTTAACTTGTACCGTAGACGACGTTCTTGTAAACAGAGCTGTCCCAAACTTTGGGGTGGCTGTGTGTTTTTGATTTTAATTTCCCTAAGCTATAGGACCATAAGTGGAAGTGCCATAGGCTCTGTTGCTTTGTTTCCTACGTGTTTCAGGAAACCCCATAGACTTCTCCAGAGTGGCTGTTTGCAATTTACATCCCCCCCATCAGCATAACAAGGCTCCCTGTTCTCCATGACCTGTCCTGCCTTTCTGGATTTTACACTTTTTCAGATGCCCCTTTTAACCGGGGGGCAGTGACACTTCATTGTAGTGCAGATTTCATTTACCTGCTTGCTTGCTTGGCCAAAAATGGCGTATGCATTTTTTCCTGAATATATTCAGGAAAAAACGCATACGCACTTTTTGGCCAGTGCATCATTGTCGACATTCTGCCTCTATTCCTATGCTTTAAGTGCAATTCCAGTCTACCCCCTGAAATCGTGTTCCTGAAATTTTGCCCCGCTTTCAAGTCCTCTTCGAAGACTTACTTCAATACATTTTTGGACGATAGCTGTCATTCATAACTCTGCAGGTTTGTGAATTACAGTACCCCTGAGCTCGTTTCCTCAACTCGCTTTCTTGTGAGCTGGCCGCAAAACCGCAGGATTGCTGCAGGCCCTAATCTGTTTCCGACAGGGCACGCTGAGCCTTTGGTGAATTCCTCTTCCTGGTGGGAAATGAGCGTTAAATTTGTTCGTGCAGACACCTACAGCTAATCTCTCATTGGTTCTCCCTATTCCTGTTCATCTTGCGCAGAAATTCCAAACTGTGCCAAACAGGAGGTTAAAGGCACTGACTCTGCAAGTGGGGAGAGTGTTAGTAAAGCGTCTGGAATGGTAAAACCGAGTACGAGGGGACGAATACTGAGATGCATTTGAAAACGTTTCCCAATCACACGGCGGACGATAGTCTGGGTTTCCCATGCATGTTTTAGCTGAAGGAAGAATCCCTTAAACCTGGAGAGTTGGGACCCATGGAATGGGTACCATGCAGTATGACTTCAAAGGGTCTGCGTCTGCTCACCGAACCTCACCAATGCTATCAGCCCGAAGTGTCCAGCCTTATGTCTCACCCAGCTCTGGGTGTAGATGTGGTAAATCCAGGTTGCATCACAAGCCCTGAATGAATTATTTAAGAATTGCTCTCTATTTCACTGTCATTGTGTTTTTTTTTTTGAAATTTATTTTGATAATGGGATTTACCGGATTTTCACTGTTCCGTTTAGGCTGCTGTACACACGCATGTTTTCCTTATGGAGACATATAAATCCATGGTTTTTAAGATTCTTACTTGTCAGGTATCTTGCCAGGCGTTGAATATGGGGTGTTGAGTCCATTTCGTTGAGCAAGTAGTAGGTCTTGTCTATAATATATTTGGCTTATGGAACGGTACCTGTGCTAATTCCAATCTCTGGTTTTATGCAGCACCCCAACTCACCTTTCCCCATAAGCAAGCATAAGTTGGTTTTCTAAATTTGAGACCCTGTTCTGTTTTGTAATTCAGTTTATGTGTAGCCAAGTTTACATTCCGTGTATTACTGATATCTTATGATATTTATTTTTCTGTGTGACTTATTTCTCGTAGAATCATCGTACCTGAATCCACTCATTATACCGCTACGGGCCTGAAGACGTAGATTTAATTGCTGAATGATATTCCATTGTACGTGCGTACCAGAACTTCTTTATCCATTTTTTCCTTTCTCGGATATTTAACTTGTACCGTAGACAAGGTTCTTGTAAACAGAGCCATCCCAAACTTTGGGGTGGCTGTGTGTTTTTGATTTTAATTTCTTTAAGCTATAGGACCATAAGTGGAAGTGACATAGGCTGTGTTGCTTTGTTTCCTACGTGTTTCAGGATACACCATACATTTCTCCAGAGTGGCTGTTGGCAATTTACATCCCGCCCATCAGCCTAACAAGGCTCCCTGTTCTCCAAGACCTGTCCTGCCTTTCTGGATTTTACACATTTTTCAGATGGCCCTTTTGACCGGGGGGCAGTGAGACTTCATTGTAGTGCACATTTCCTTTACACGCTTGCTTGGTTGTCGAAAAAGTGCGTATGCGTTTTTTCCTGAATATATTCAGGAAAAAACGCATACGCCCTTTTTGGCCAAGTGCATCATTGTCGACATTCTGCCTCTTTTCCTATGCTTTAAGTGCAATTCCAGTCTACCCCCTGAAATCGTTTTCCTGAAATTCTGCCCCGCTTTCAAGTCCTCTTCTAAGACTTACTTCAATACATTTTTGGACGATAGCTGTCATTCATAACTCTGCAGGTTTGTGAATTGCAGTGCCCCTGAGCTCCTTTCTTCAACTCTCTTTCTTGTGAGCTGGCCGCAAAACCGCAGGATTGCTTCAGGCCATAATCTCTTTCTGGGGGGGAACGCTGAGCCTTTGTTTAATTCCTCTTCCTGGTCGGAAATGAGCGTTCCATTTGCCCATGCAAGCACCTACAGCTAGTCTCTCATTGGTTCTCCCTATTCCTGTACATCTTGCGCAGAAATTGCAAACTGTGCCAACAGGAGGTTAATGGCACTGACTCTCCAAGTGGGGAGAGTGTTAGTAAAGCGTCTGGAATGATGAACCCGAGTACCAGGGGACAAAATCTGAGATGCATTTGAAAACGTTTCCCGGTCACACAGTGCACAGTTCTGTGGGTTTCCCATGCATGTTTTAGCTGAAGGAAGAACCCCTTAAACCTGGAGAGTTGGGACCCATGGAATGGGTACCATGCAGTATGACTTCAAAGGGTCTGCGTTTGCTCACCGAACCTCACCAATGCTATCAGCCCGAAGTGTCCAGCCTTATGTCTCACCCAGCTCTGGATGTAGATGTGGTAAATCCAGGTTGCATCACATGCCCTGAATGAATTATTTAAGAATTGCTCTCTATTTCACTCTCATTGTGTTTTGTTTTTCTAATTCATTTTGATAATTGGATTTATTGGATTTTCTCTGCTGCGTTCATGCAGCTGTACACACGCTTGATTGTCTTAAGGAGACATATAAATCCATGGGTTTGAAGATTCTTACTAGTCAGGTGTATTCCTAGGCGTTGAATATGAGGTGTTGAGTCCATTTCGTTGAGCAAGGGGTAGGTCTTGACTATTACATATTTGGCTTATGGAAAGGTATCTGTGCTAATTTCTATCTCTGCTTTTATGCAGCACCCCAACTCACTTTTCCCCTTAAGCAAGCATAAGTTGGTTTTCTAAATTTGAGACCCTGTTCTGTTTTGTAATTCAGTTCATGTGTAGCCAAGTTTACATTCCGTGTATTAGTGATAACTTATGATGTTTCATTTTCTGTGTGACTTATTTCACTTAGAATCATCGTACCTGAATCCACTCATTATGCCGCGACGGGCCTGATGAAATAGATTTCATTGGTGAGTGATATTCATTTGTACGTACGTACCACACTTCTTTATCCATTTTTCGCTTTCTGGGATATTTAACTTGTTCCGTAGACGAGGTTCTTGTAAACAGAGCCGTCCGACACTTTGGGGTGGCTGTCTGTTTTTGATTTTAATTTCCGTGATCTATAAGACCATAAGTGGAAGTGCCGTAGTCTCCGTTGCTTTGTTTCTTAGGTGTTTCAGGAAACACCATACACTTCTCCAGAGTGGCTGTTGGCATTTACATCCCGCCTATCAGCATAACAAGGCTCCCTGTTCTCCATGGCCTGTCCTGTGTTTCTGGTTTTTACACTTTTTTCAGATGGCCCTTTTGACGAATGGGAAATGAGACTTCATTGTAGTGCGGATTTCCACTTCTCGAGTGCTTGGTTGGCCAAAAAGGGCATATGTGTTTTTTCCTGAATATATTCAGGAAAAAATGTTTACGCACTTTTGTCCAAGTGCATCACTGTCAAAGATCTGCCGCTTTTCACATGCTTTAAATGCAATTCCAATCTACCTCCTGAAATATGATTCCTGCAATTCTGCCTCGTTTTCAAGTCCTCTTTGCAGACTTACTTCCATATATTTTTGCCAATAGCTGTCATTTATAACTCTGCAGGTTTGTGAATTACAGTGCCCGTGATTTCCTTTCTTAACTCGTTTCCTTGAAAACTGGCCACAGAACCGCAGGTTTCTTCAGGCCGTAATCAGGGTCCGGCACGGCACTCTGAGACTTTGGTTCATTCCACTTCCTGGTGGGAAATTAGAGTTAAATGTGCCCCTCCAGACACCTGCCTCACTCCTAGCCCCTTGGTGATGTGTGTCCTCTGGTTTGAGGCCACATGTGCTGGGTTCCTCACCTTTGGCTGATGTGGCCCCACTGGTGTGAGGACACTCCTGCCTGGTTCCCATCCCCTTGGTGATGTGGGCCCTCCGGTGAGAGTCTGATCCTGGTTGGGTTCCTCACACTTCTGTGAGGTGGGCCCTCTTCTCTGAGGTCACTCCTGCCTGGCTGGCACACCCCGCCTTGGCGACGTCGGCCCTCTGGTGGGATTTGGTGCCTGCTGGGTGTCTCCTCCCCTCGGTAATGAGGGCCCTCTGGCGTCAGGCCCTAACTCCTGGGCTCCCAATATTTTCTGATATGCGCCCTGTGGTTCGAGTACACTCCTGCCAGGTTCCCAACCCCATGGGAATGTGGGCCTTCTGCTCTGAGGTCCCAACCGTGGGTTACTCAGTTTCATGATGAGGGCCCTCTGCTGCGAGTTCTCTCCGGCCTGGATCCCATAGCCTCGCTGCTCTTGGCCACCTGCTGGGAGGTTCCAACTGCGGGATTCCTCACCTTTTTTCTTCTATGGGCCCTCTGTTTTGAGACTCCTCCTGCCTGCCTCACTCCCAGCCCCTTGGTGATGTGTGTCCTCTGGTTTGAGGCCACGTATGCTGGGTCCCTCGCCTTTCGATGATGTGGCCCCACTGATGTGAGGACACTCCTGCCTGGTTCCTATCCCCTTGATGATGTGGGCCCTCTGGTGAGAGTCTGATCCTGGCTGGGTTCCTCACCCTTCTGTGAGGGGGGCCCTCTGCTGTGAGGTCACTCCTGCCTGGCTGGCACACCCCACCTGGGCAACATCGGCCCTCTTGTGGCAGTTGGAGCCTGCTGAGAACCTCCCCTCGGTGATGGGGTCCCTCTTGCCTCAGGCCCTAACTGCTGGGTACCCACATTTTCTGATACGTGCTAAGTGGTGCGAGGACACTCCTGCGAGGTTCCCATCCCCATGGGCATGTGGGCCTTCTGATCTAAGGTCCCAACACCTGTGTTGTTCACCGTTTCATGATGTTGGCTCTCTGGTGTTAGTTCACTCAGGCCTAGATCCCATAGACTCTGTGCTCTGAGCGGCCTGCTGGGAGGTTCCTACTGCTGGATTCCTTAACTCTTTTATTCTTTGGGTCCTGTGTTTTCATGCTCCTACTTCCTGACTCACTTCCAGCCCATTTGTGATGTAGGTCCTCTGGTTTAAGGCCACATGTACCGGTTTCCTCACCTTTATTGATGTGGCCCCACTGGTGTGAGGACACTCCTGCCTGGTTCCCATCCCCTTGGTGATGGGGGCCCTCTGGTGAGAGTCTGATCCTGTCTGGATTCCTCACACTTCTGGGAGGTGGGCCCTCTGCTGTGAGGTCACTCCTGCCTGGCTGGCACACGTCACGTTGGCGATGTGGGCCCTCAGTTGGGAGTTGGTGCCTGCTGGGAGTCTCCTCCCCTCGGTAATGAGGGCCCTCTGGCGTCAGGCCCTAACTCATGGGCTCCCAAAATTTTCTGATGTGCGCCCTGTCGTGCGAGTACACTCCAGCCAGTGTCCCATCCCCATGGGTATGTGGGCTTTCTGCTCTCAGGTCCCAAAGGCTGGGTTGCTCACAGTGTCAGAATGTGGGCCCTCTGCTGTGAGTTCACTCCGGCATGGATCCCATAGCCTCGGTGCTCTGGGCCACCTGCTTGGAGCTTCCAACTGCGGGGTTCCTCACCTTTTTTATTCTATGGGCGCTCTGTTGTGAGTTTCCTCCTGCATGCCTCACTCCCAGCCCTTTCGTGATGTGTGTCCCCTTGTTTGAGGCCACATGTGCTGTGTTCCTCACCTTTCGCTGATGTGGCCCCACTGGTGTGAGGACACTCCTGCCTGGTTTCCATCCCATTGGTGATGTGGGCGCTCTGGTTAGAGTCTGATCCTGTTTGGGCTCCTCACACTTCTGTGAGGTGGGCCCTCTGCTGTGAGGTAACTCCTGCCTGGCTTACTCCCATTGCCTTGGTGACGTCGGCCCTCTGGTGGCATTTGGAGCCTGCTGGTAGCCTCCTCTCCTCAGTGATGAGGGCCCTCTGGCGTCAGGCCATAACTGCTGGGTTCCCACATTTTCTGATACGTGCTAAGTTGTGCGAGGACACTCCTGCGAGGTTCCCATCCCCATGGGGATGTGGGCCTTCTGCTCTGAGGTCCCACTGGCTGGGTTGCTCACAGTTTCATGATGTGGGCCCTCTGCTGTGAGTTCACTGTGGCCTGGATCCCATAGACTCCATGCTCTGGGCCACCTGCTGGGAGGTTCAAACTGCTGGATTCCTCACATTTTTTATTCTGTGGGCCCTGTGTTGTTAGGCTACTCCTGCCTGCCTCACTCGGAGCACCTTGGAAATGTGGGTCCTCTGGTTTAGGCCACATGTGCTGGGTTCCTCACCTTTCGCTGATGTGGCCCCACTGGTGTGAGGACACTCCTGCCTTGTTCCGATCCCCTTGGTGATGTGGGCCCTCTGGTGAGAGTCTTATCCTGGCTGGGTTCCTCACCCTTCTGTGAGGTAGGCCCTCTGCTGTGAGGTCACTCCTGCCTGGCTGGCCCAGGTCACCTTGGCGACGTGGGCCCTCAGTTGGGAGTTGGTGCCTGCTGGGAGTCTCCTCCCCTCGGTAATGAGGGCCCTCTGGCGTCAGACCCTAACTCCTGGGCTCCCAAAATTTTCTGTTGTGCGCCCTGTGGTGCTAGTACACTCCTGCCAGGTTCCCAAACCCATGGGAATGTGGGCCTTCTGCTCTGAGGTCCCAACCGTGGGTTGCTCAGTTTCTTGATGAGGGCCCTCTGGTGTGAGTTCACTCCAGCATGGATCCCATAGCCTCGCTGCTCCTGGCCACCTGCGGGGAAGTTCCAACTGCGGGATTCCTCACCTTTTTCCTTCTATGGGCCCTCTGTTTTGAGACTCCTCCTGCCTGCCTCACTCCCAGCCCCTTGGTGATGTGTGTCCTCTGGTTTGAGGCCACGTGTGCTGGGTCCCTCACCTTTCGATGATGTGGCCCCACTGGTGTGAGGACACTCCTGCCTGGTTCCTATCCCCTTGGTGATGTGGGCCCTCTGGTGAGAGTCTGATCCTGGCTGGGTTCCTCACACTTCTGTGAGGTGGGCCCTCTGCTGTGAGGTCACTCCTGCCTGGCTGGCACACCCCGCCTTGGCAATGTCGGCCCTCTTGTGGCAGTTGGAGCCTACTGGGAGCCTCCTCCCCTCGGTGATGAGGGCCCTCTGGCGTCAGGCCCTAACTGCTGGGTACCCACATTTTCTGATACGTGCTAAGTTGTGCGAGGACACTCGTGCCATGTTCCCAACCCCATGGTGATGTGGGCCTTCTGCTCTGAGGTCCAAACGGCTGGGTTGCTCACAGTTTCATGATGTGGGCCCTCTGCTGTGAGTTCACTGTGGCCTGGATCGCATAGACTCGGTGCTCTGGGCCGCCCACTGGGAGGTTCCCACTGCAGGATTCCTCAGCTTTTTTATTCTATTCACCCTGTGTTGTGAGGCTACTCATGCCTGCCTCACTCCGAACCCCTTGGAGATCTGGGTCCGCTGGTTTAGGCCACATGTGCTGGGTTCCTCACCTTTCTATGATGTGGTCACCCTGGTGTGAAGACAGTCCTGCCTGGTTCTGATGCCCTTGGTGATGTGGGCCCTCTGGTGAGAGTCTAATCCTGGCTGGGTTCCTCACCATTCTGTGAGGTAGGCCCTCAGCTGTGAGGTCACTCCTGCCTGGCTGTTGCACGTCACCTTGGCGACATGGTCCCTCCATAGGGAATTGGTGCCTGCTTGGGGTCTCCTCCCCTTGGTAATGAGGGCCCTCTGGCATCAGGCCCTAATTTCTGGGTTCCCAAAATTCTCTGATGTGCGCCCTGTGGTGCGAGTACACTTCTGCCAAGTTCCCAACCACATGGGAATGTGGGCCTTCTGCTCTAAAGTCCCAACGGCTGGGTTGCTCACAGTTTCATGATGAGGGCCCTCTATTTTGAGTTCAGTCAGGCCTGGATCCCATAGCCTCGCTGCTCCTGGCCGCCTGCTGGGAGGTTCCAACTGCGGGATTCCTCACCATTTTTACGCAATGGGCCCTCTGTTTTGAGGCTCCTCCTGCCTGCCTCACTCCCAGCCCCTTGGTGATGTGTGTCACCGGGGGGCAGTGAGACTTCATTGTAGTGCAGATTTCCTTTACACGCTTGCTTGGTTGGCCAAAAAGGGCGTATGCGTTTTTTCCTGAATATATTCAGGAAAAAACGCATACGCCCTTTTTGGCCAGTGCATCATTGTCGACATTCTGCCTCTATTCCTATGCTTTAAGTGCAATTCCAGTCTACCCCCTGAAATCGTTTTCCTGAAATTCTGCCCCGCTTTCAAGTCCTCTTCGAAGACTTACTTCAATACATTTTTGGACGATAGCTGTCATTCATAACTCTGCAGGTTTCTGAATTACAGTACCCCTGAGCTCGTTTCCTCAACTCGCTTTCTTGTGAGCTGGCCGCAAAACCGCATGATTGCTTCACGCCATAATCTCTTTCTG
The DNA here is from genome assembly GCF_059928025.1 of Delphinapterus leucas. Lineage (NCBI taxonomy): Eukaryota > Metazoa > Chordata > Mammalia > Artiodactyla > Monodontidae > Delphinapterus > Delphinapterus leucas. Next base: position 6,239,340 of record NW_028322245.1, read on the forward strand.
GCAGGGCACGCTGAGCCTTTGGTTAATTCGTCTTCCTGGTGGGAAATGAGCGTTCCATTTGCCCGTGTAGACGCCTACAGCTAGTCTCTCATTGGTTCTACCTATTCCTGTTCATCTTGCGCAGAAATTGCAAACTGTGCCAAACAGGAGGTTAAAAGCACTGACTCTCCCAGTGGGGAGAGTTTTAGTAAAGCATCTGGAATGGTGAACCCGAGTACCAGGGGCGAAAACTGAGATGCATTTGAAAACGTTTCCCAATCACTCGGTGGTCCATACTCTGGGTTTCCCATGCATGTTTTAGCTGAAGGAAGAATCCCTTAAACCTGGAGAGTTGGGACCCATAGAATGGGTACCATGCATTATGACTTCAAAGGGTCTGCGTTGTTCAACGAACCTCACCAATGCTATCAGCCCTAAGTGTCCGGCCTTATGTCTCACGCAGCTCTGTGTGTAGATGTGGTAAATCCAGGTTGCATCACAAGCCCTGAATGAATTATGTAAGAATTGTTCTCTATTTCACTGTTATTGTGTTTTGTTTTTGAAATTTATTTTGATAATGGTATTTATCGGATTTTCATTGCTGCATTTAGGCCACTGTACACACTCTTGATTTCCTTATGGAGACATATAAATCCATGGGTTTTAAGATTTTACTTGTCAGGTATCTTCCCAGGCGTTGAATATGGGGTGTTGAGTCCATTTCGTTGAGCAAGGAGTAGGTCTTGTCTATTATATATTTGGTTTATGGAACGGTATCTGTGCTAATTTCAAACTCTGGTTTTATGCAGCACCCCAACTTACCTTTCCCCATAAGCAAGCATAAGTTGGTTTTCTCAATTTGAGACCCTGTTCTGTTTTGTAATTCAGTTCATGTGTAGCCAACTTTACATTCCGTGTATTAGTGATATATTATGATGTTTCTTTTTCTGTGTGACTTATTTCTCGTAGAATCATCGTACCTGAATCCACTCATTATGCCGCTACGGGCCTGATGACGTAGATTTCATTGCTGAGTGATATTCCACTGTACATGCGTACCACAACTTCTTTATCCATTTTTTGCTCTCTCGGATATTTAACTTGTACCGTAGAGGACGTTCTTGTAAAGCGAAACGTCCCAAATTTTGGGGTGACTGTGTCTTTTTGATTTTAATTTCCCTAAGCTATAGGACCATAAGTGGAAGTGCCATAGGCTGTGTTGTTTTGTTTCCTACGTGTCTCTGGAAACACCATACACTTCTCCAGAGTGGTTGTTGGCAATTTACATCCTGCCCATCAGCATAACAAGGCTCCCTGTTCTCCATGACCTGTCCTGCCTTTCTGGATTTTACACTTTTTTCAGATGGCCCTTTTGACCGGGGGCAGTGAGACTTCATTGTAGTGCAGGTTTCCTTTACACGCTTGCTTGGTTGGCCAAAAAGGGCGTATGCGTTTTTTCCTGAATATATTCAGGAAAATACGCATACGCCCTTTTTGGCCAAGTGCATCATTGTCGACATTCTGCTTCTTTTCCTATGCTTTAAGTGCAATTCCAGTCTACCCCCTGAAATCGTGTTCCTGAAATTCTGCCCCGCTTTCAAGTCCTCTTCGAAGACTTACTTCAATACATTTTTGGACGATAGCTGTCATTCATAACTCTGCAGGTTTCTGAATTACACTGCCCCTGAGCTCCTTTCTTCAACTCGCTTTCTTGTGAGCTGGCCGTAAAACCACAGGATTGCTTCACGCCATAATCTCTTTCTGGCAGGGCACGCTGAGCCTTTGGTTTATTCCTCTTCCTGATGGGAAATGAGCGTTCCATTTGCCCGTGCAGACACCTACATCTAGTCTCTCATTGGTTCTCCCTATTCCTGTTCATCTTGCGCAGAAATTGCAAACTGTGCCAAACAGGAGGTTAAAGGCACTGACTCTCCAAGTGGGGAGAGTGTTAGTAAAGCGTCTGGAATGGTGAACCCGAGTACCAGGGGCGAAAACTGAGATGCATTTGAAAACGTTTCCCAATCACACGGTGGACCATACTCTGGGTTTCCCATGCATGTTTTAGCTGAAGGAAGAATCCCTTAAACCTGGAGAGTTGGGACTCATGGAACGGGTACCATGCAGTATGACTTCAAAGGGTCTGCGTTTGCTCACCGAACCTCACCAATGCTATCAGCCCGAAGTGTCCAGCCTTATGTCTCACCCAGCTCTGGGCATAGAAGTGGTAAATCCAGGTTGCATCACAAGCCCTGAATGAATTATTTAAGAATTGCTCTCTATTTCACTGTCATTGTGTTTTGTTTTTGAAATTTATTTTGATAATGGGATTTATCGGATTTTCACTGCTGCATTTAGGCCGCTGTACACACTCTTGATTTCCTTATGGAGACATATAAATCCATGGGTTTTAAGATTCTTACTTGTCAGGTATCTTGCCAGGCGTTGAATATGGGGTGTTGAGTCCATTTCGTTGAGCAAGGAGTAGGTCTTGTCTATTATATATTTGGCTTATGGAACGGTATCTGTGCTAATTTCAATCTCTGGTTTTATGCAGCACCCCAACTCACCTTTCCCCGTAAGCAAGCATAAGATGGTTTTCTCAATTTGAGACCCTGTTCTGTTTTGTAATTCAGTTCATGGGTAGCCAAGTTTACATTCCGTGTATTAGTCATATCTTATGATGTTTCTTTTTCTGTGTGACTTATTTCTCGTAGAATCATCATACCTGAATCCACTCATTATGCCGCTATGGGCCTGAAGACGTAGATTTCATTGCTGAGTGATATTCCATTGTACGTGCGTACCAGAACTTCTTTATCCATTTTATGCTTTCTCGGATATTTAACTTCTACCGTAGATGAGGTTCTTGTAAACAGAGCCATCCCAAACTTTGTGGTGGCTGTGTGTTTTTGATTTTAATTTCCCTAAGCTATAGGACCATAAGTGGAAGTGCCATAGGCTGTGTTGCTTTGTTTCCTACGTGTTTCCGGAAACACCATACAGTTTTCCAGAGTGGCTGTTGGAAATTTAAATCCGCCCATCAGCATAACAAGTCTCCCTGTTCTCCAAGACCTGTCCGGCCTTTCTGGATTTTACACTTTTTTCAGATGGCCCTTTTGACCGGGGGGCAGTGAGACTTCACTGTAGTGCGGATTTCCTTTACACGCTTGCTTCGTTGGCCAAAAGGGGCGTATGCGTTTTTTCCGAACATATTCAGGAAAAAACGCATACGCCCTTTTTGGCCCAGTGCATCATTGTCGACATTCTGCTTTTTTTCCTATGCTTTAAGTGCAATTCCAGTCTACCCCCTGAAATCGTTTTCCTGAAATTCTGCCCCGCTTACAAGTCCTCTTGGAAGACTTACTTCAATACATTTTTGGACGATAGCTGTCATTCATAACTCTGCAGGTTTGTGAATTACAGTGCCCTGAGCTCATGTCTTCAACTCGCTTTCTTGTGAGCTGGCCGCAAAACCGCAGGATTGCTTCAGGCCCTAATATGTTTCCAACATGGCACGCTGAGCCTTTGGTTAATTCCTCTTCCTGGTGGGAAATGAGCATTCAATTTGCCCGTGCAGACACCAACAGCTAGTCTCTCATTGGTTCTCCCTATGCCTGTTCATCGTGCGCAGAAATTGCAAACTGTGCGAAACAGGAGGTTAAAGGCACTGACTCTCCAAGTGGGGAGAGTGTTAGTAAAGCGTCTGGAATGGTGAACCCGAGTACCAGGGGACGAAAACTGAGATGCATTTGAAAACGTTTCCCAATCACACGGTGGACCATACTCTGGGTTTCCCATGCATGTTTTAGCTGAAGGAAGAATCCCTTAAACCTGGAGAGTTGGGACTCATGGAATGGGTACCATGCAGTATGACTTCAAAGGGTCTGCGTTTGCTCACCGAACCTCACCAATGCTATCAGCCCGAAGTGTCCAGCCTTATGTCTCACCCAGCTCTGGGTGTAGAAGTGGTAAATCCAGGTTGCATCACAAGCCCTGAATGAATTATTTAAGAATTGCTCTCTATTTCACTGTCATTGTGTTTTGTTTTTGAAATTTATTTTGATAATGGGATTTATCGGATTTTCACTGCTGCATTTAGGCCGCTGTACACACTCTTGATTTCCTTATGGAGACATATAAATCCATGGGTTTTAAGATTCTTACTTGTCAGGTATCTTCCCAGGCGTTGAATATGGGGTGTTGAGTCCATTTCGTTGAGCAAGGAGTAGGTCTTGTCTATTATATATTTGGCTTATGGAACGGTATCTGTGCTAATTTCAATCTCTGGTTTTATGCAGCATCCCAACTGACCTTTCCCCATAAGCAAGCATAAGTTGGTTTGCTAAATTTGAGACCCTGTTCTGTTTTGTAATTCAGTTCATGGGTAGCCAAGTTTACATTCCGTGTATTAGTCATATCTTATGATGTTTCTTTTTCTGTGTGACTTATTTCTCGTAGAATCATCATACCTGAATCCACTCATTATGCCGCTATGGGCCTGAAGACGTAGATTTCATTGCTGAGTGATATTCCATTGTACGTGCGTACCAGAACTTCTTTATCCATTTTATGCTTTCTCGGATATTTAACTTCTACCGTAGATGAGGTTCTTGTAAACAGAGCCATCCCAAACTTTGTGGTGGCTGTGTGTTTTTGATTTTAATTTCCCTAAGCTATAGGACCATAAGTGGAAGTGCCATAGGCTGTGTTGCTTTGTTTCCTACGTGTTTCCGGAAACACCATACAGTTTTCCAGAGTGGCTGTTGGAAATTTAAATCCGCCCATCAGCATAACAAGTCTCCCTGTTCTCCAAGACCTGTCCGGCCTTTCTGGATTTTACACTTTTTTCAGATGGCCCTTTTGACCGGGGGGCAGTGAGACTTCACTGTAGTGCGGATTTCCTTTACACGCTTGCTTCGTTGGCCAAAAGGGGCGTATGCGTTTTTTCCGAACATATTCAGGAAAAAACGCATACGCCCTTTTTGGCCCAGTGCATCATTGTCGACATTCTGCTTTTTTTCCTATGCTTTAAGTGCAATTCCAGTCTACCCCCTGAAATCGTTTTCCTGAAATTCTGCCCCGCTTACAAGTCCTCTTGGAAGAATTACTTCAATACATTTTTGGACGATAGCTGTCATTCATAACTCTGCAGGTTTGTGAATTACAGTGCCCTGAGCTCATGTCTTCAACTCGCTTTCTTGTGAGCTGGCCGCAAAACCGCAGGATTTCTTCAGGCCCTAATATGTTTCCAACATGGCACGCTGAGCCTTTGGTTAATTCCTCTTCCTGGTGGGAAATGAGCATTCAATTTGCCCGTGCAGACACCAACAGCTAGTCTCTCATTGGTTCTCCCTATGCCTGTTCATCGTGCGCAGAAATTGCAAACTGTGCGAAACAGGAGGTTAAAGGCACTGACTCTCCAAGTGGGGAGAGTGTTAGTAAAGCGTCTGGAATGGTGAAACCAAGTACCAGGGGACAAAAACTGAGATGCATTTGAAAACGTTTCCCAATCACACAGCGGATGATAGTCTGGGTTTCCCATGCATGTTTTAGCTGAAGGAAGAATCCCTTAAACCTGGAGAGTTGGGACCCATGGAATGGGTACCATGCAGTATGACTTCAAAGGGTCTGCGTTTGCTCACCGAACCTCACCAATGCTATCAGCCCGAAGTGCCCAGCCTTATGTCTCACCCAGCTCTGGGTGTAGATGTGGAAAATCCAGGTTGCATCACAAGCCCTGAATGAATTATTTAAGAATTGCTCTCTATTTCACTGTCATTGTGTTTTGTTTCTGAAATTTATTTTGATAATGGGATTTATCGGATTTTCACTGCTGCGTTTAGGCCGCTGTACACATGCTTGATTTCCTTATGGAGACATATAAATCCATGGGTTTTAAGATTCTTACTTGTCAGGTATCTTGCCAGGCGTTGAATATGGGGTGTTGAGTCCATTTCGTTGAGCAAGGAGTAGGGCTTGTCTATTATATATTTGGCTTATGGAACGGTATCTGTGCTAATTTCAATCTCTGGTTTTATGCAGCACCCCAACTCACCTTTCCCCATAAGCAAGCATAAGTTGGTTTTCTCAATTTGAGACCCTGTTCTGTTTTGTAATTCAGTTCATGTGTATCCAACTTTACATTCCGTGTATTAGTGATATCTTATGATGTTTCTTTTTCTGTGTGACTTATTTCTCGTAGAATCATCGTACCTGAATCCACTCATTATGCCGCTACGGGCCTGATGACGTAGATTTCATTGCTGAGTGATATTCCATTGTACGTGCGTACCGCAATTTCTTTATCCATTTTTTGCTTTCTGGGATATTTTACTTGTACCATAGACGAGGTTCTTGTAAACAGAGCCGTCCCAAACTCTGGGGTGGCTGTGTGTTTTTGATTTTAATTTCCCTAAGCTATAGGACCATAAGTGGAAGTGCCATAGGCTGTGTTGCTTTGTTTCCTACGTGTTTCTGGAAACACCATACACTTCTCCAGAGTGGTTGTTGGCAATTTACATCCCGCCCATCAGCATGACAAGGCTCCCTGTTCTCCACGACCTGTCTTGTCTTTCTGGATTTTACATTTTTTTCAGATGGCCCTTTTGACCGGGGGGCAGTGAGACTTCATTGTAGTGCAGATTTCCATTACACGCTTGCTTGGTTGGCCGAAAAGGGCGTATGCGTTTTTTCCTGAATATATTCAGGAAAAAACGCATACGCCCTTTTTGGCCAAGTGCATCATTGTCGACATTCTGCCTCTTTTCCTATGCTGTTAGTACAATTCCAGTCTACCCCCTGAAATCGTTTTCCTGAAATTCTGCCCCGCTATCAAGTCCTCTTCGAAGACTTACTTCAATACATTTTTGGACGATAGCTGTCATTCATAACTCTGCAGGTTTGTGAATTACAGTGCCCCTGAGCTCATTTCTTCAACTCGCTTTCTTGTGAGCTGGCCGCAAAACCGCAGGATTGCTTCAGGCCCTAATCTGTTTCCGGCAGGGCACGCTGAGCCTTTGGTTAATTCCTCTTCCTGGTGGGAAATGAGCGTTCCATTTGCCCGTGAAGACACCTACAGCTAGTCTCTCATTGCTTCTCCCTATTCTTGTTCATCTTGCGCAGAAATTGCATACTGTGCCAAACAGGAGGTTAATGGCACTGACTCTCCAAGTGGGGAGAGTGTTACTAAAGCGTTCAAATGTTGAACCCGAGTACCAGGGTCGAAAACTGAGATGCATTTGAAAACGTTTCCCAATCTCATGGTGGACGATATTCTGGGTTTCCCATGCATGTTTTAGCTGAAGGAAGAATCCCTTAAACCTGGAGAGTTGGGACCCATGGAATGGGTACCATGCAGTATGACTTCAAAGGGTCTGCGTTTGTTCACCGAACCTCACCAATGCTATCAGCCCGAAGTGTCCAGCCTTATGTCTCATCCAGCTCTGGGTGTAGATGTGGTAAATACAGGTTGCATCACAAGCCCTGAATGAATTATTTAAGAATTGCTCTCTATTTCACTGTCATTGTGTTTTGTTTTTGAAATTCATTTTGATAATGGGATTTATCGGATTTTCACTGCTGCTTTTAGGCCACTGTACACACGCTTGATTTCCTTATAGAGACATATAAATCCATGGGTTTTAAGATTCTTACTTGTCAGGTATCTTCCCAGGCGTTGAATATAGGGTGTTGAGTCCATTTCATTGAGCAAGGAGTAGGTTTTGTCTATTATATATTTGGCTTATGGAACGGTATCTGTGCTAATTTCAATCTCTGGTTTTATGCAGCATCCCAACTGACCTTTCCCCATAAGCAAGCATAAGTTGGTTTGCTAAATATGAGACCCTGTTCTGTTTTGTAATTCAGTTCATGGGTAGCCAAGTTTACATTCCGTGTATTAGTGATAACTTATGATCTTTCTTTTTCTGTCTGACTTATTTCTCATAGAATCATCGTACCTGAACCCACTCATTATGCCGTTACGGTCCTGATGTCGTAGATTTAATTGCTGAGTGATATTCCATTGTACGTGCGTACCACAACTTCTTTATCCATTTTATGCTTTCTCGGATATTTAACTTCTACCGTAGATGAGGTTCTTGTAAACAGAGCCATCCCAAACTTTGGGGTGGCTGTGTGTTTTTGATTTTAATTTCCCTAAGCTATAGGACCATAAGTGGAAGTGCCATACGCTGTGTTGCTTTGTTTCCTACATGTTTCCGGAAACACCATACAGTTTTCCAGAGTGGCTGTTGGCAATTTAAATCTGCCCATCAGCATAACAAGGCTCCCTGTTCTCCAAGACCTGTCCTGCCTTTCTGGATTTTACACTTTTTTCAGATGGCCCTTTTGACCGGGGGGCAGTGAGACTTCATTGTATTGCGGATTTCCTTTACACGCTTGCTTCGTTGGCCAAAAGGGCGTATGCATTTTTTCCTGAATATATTCAGGAAAAAACGCATACGCCCTTTTTGGCCCAGTGCATCATTGTCGACATTCTGCCTCTTTTCCTATGCTTTAAGTGCAATTCCAGTCTACCCCCTGAAATCGTTTTCCTGAAATTCTGCCCCGCTTTCAAGTCCTCTCCGAAGACTTACTTCTATACATTTTTGGACGATAGCTGTCATTCATAACTCTGCAGGTTTGTGAATTACAGTGCCCCTGAGCTCCTTTCTTCAACTCCTTTTCTTGTGAGCTGGCCGCAAAACCGCAGGATTGCTTCAGGCCCTAATATGTTTCCGGCCGGGCACGCTGAGCCTTTGGTTAATTCCTCTTCCTGGTGGGAAATGATCGTTCCATTTGCCCGTGCAGACACCAACAGTTAGTCTCTCATTGGTTCTCCCTATGCCTGTTCATCTTGCGCAGAAATTGCACACTGTGCCAAACAGGAGGTTAAAGGCACTGACTCTCCAAGTGGGGAGAGTGTTAGTAAAGCGTTCAAATGTTGAACCCGAGTACCAGGGGACGAAAACTGAGATGCATTTGAAAACGTTTCCCAATTACATGTTGGACCATACTCTGGGTTTCCCATGCATGTTTTAGCTGAAGGAAGAATCCCTTAAACCTGGAGAGTTGGGACCCATGGAATGGGTACCATGCAGTATGACTTCAAAGGGTCTGCGTTTGCTCACCGAACCTCACCAATGCTATCAGCCTGAAGTGTCCAGCCTTATGTCTCACCCAGCTCTGGGAGTAGATGTGGTAAATCCAGGTTGCATCACAAGCCCTGAATGAATTATTTAAGAATTGCTCTCTATTTCACTGTCATTGTGTTTTGTTTTTGAAATTTATTTTGATAATGGGATTTATCGGATTTTCACTGCTGCGTTTAGGCCGCTGTACACACGCTTGATTTCCTTATGGAGACATATAAATCCATGGGTTTTAAGATTCTTACTTGTCAGGTATCTTGCCAGGCGTTGAATATGGGGTGTTGAGTCCATTTCGTTGAGCAAGGAGTAGGGCTTGTCTATTATATATTTGGCTTATGGAACGGTATCTGTGCTAATTTCAATCTCTGGTTTTATGCAGCACCCCAACTCACCTTTCGCCATAAGCAAGCATAAGTTGGTTTTCTAAATTTGAGACCCTGTTCTGTTTTGTAATTCAGTTCATGTGTAGCCAACTTTACATTCCGTGTATTAGTGATATCTTATGATGTTTCTTTTTCTGTGTGACTTATTTCTCGTAGAATCATCGTACCTGAATCCACTCATTATGCCGCTACGGGCCTGATGACGTAGATTTCATTGCTGAGTGATATTCCATTGTACGTGCGTACCACAACTTCTTTATCCATTTTTTACTTTCTGGGATATTTTACTTGTACCGTAGACGAGGTTCTTGTAAACAGAGCCATCCCAAACTTTGGGGTGGCTGTGTGTTTTTGATTTTAATTTCCCTAAGCTATAGGACCATAAGTGGAAGTGACATAGGCTGTGTTGCTTTGTTTCCTACGTGTTTCAGGATACACCATACATTTCTCCAGAGTGGCTGTTGGCACTTTACATCCCACCCATCAGCATAACAAGGTTCCCTGTTCTCCAAGACCTGTCCTGCCTTTCTGGATTTTACACTTTTTTCAGATGGCCCTTTTGACCGGGGGGCAGTGAGACTTCATTGTAGTGCAGATTTCCTTTACACGCTTGCTTGGTTGGCCAAAAAGGGCGTATGCATTTTTTCCTGAATATATTCAGGAAAAAACGCATACGCCCTTTTTGGCCAAGTGCATCATTGTTGACATTCTGCCTGTTTTCCTATGCTTTAAGTGCAATTCCAGTCTACCCCCTGAAATCATTTTCCTGAAATTCTGCCCCGCTTTCAAGTCCTCTTTGAAGACTTACTTCAGTATATTTTTGGACGATAGCTGTCATTCATAACTCTGCAGGTTTGTGAATTACAGTGCCCCTGAGCTCCTTTCTTCAACTCCTTTTCTTGTGAGCTGGCCGCAAAACCGCAGGATTGCTTCAGGCCCTAATATGTTTCCGGCCGGGCACGCTGAGCCTTTGGTTAATTCCTCTTCCTGGTGGGAAATGATCGTTCAATTTGCCCGTGCAGACACCAACAGCTAGTCTCTCATTGGTTCTCCCTATGCCTGTTCATCTTGCGCAGAAATTGCAAACTGTGCCAAACAGGAGGTTAAAGGCACTGACTCTCCAAGTGGGGAGAGTGTTAGTAAAGCGTCTGGAATGGTGAACCCGAGTACCAGGGGACGAAAACTGAGATGCATTTGAAAACGTTTCACAATCACATGGTGGACCATACTCTGGGTTTCCCATGCATGTTTTAGCTGAAGGAAGAATCCCTTAAACCTGGAGAGTTGGGACACATGGAATGGGTACCATGCAGTGTGACTTCAAAGGGTCTGCGTTTGCTCACCGAACCTCACCAATGCTATCAGCCCGAAGTGCCCAGCCTTATGTCTTACCCAGCTCTGGGTGTAGATGTGGTAAATCCAGGTTGCATCACAAGCCCTGAATGAATTATTTAAGAATTGCTCTCTATTTCACTGTCATTGTGTTTTGTTTTTGAAATTCATTTTGATAATGGGATTTATCGGATTTTCACTGCTGCTTTTAGGCCACTGTACACACGCTTGATTTCCTTATGGAGACATATAAATCCATGGGTTTTTAGATTCTTACTTGTCAGGTATCTTCCCAGGCGTTGAATATAGGGTGTTGAGTCCATTTCGTTGAGCAAGGAGTAGGTTTTGTCTATTATATATTTGGCTTATGGAACGGTATCTGTGCTAATTTCAATCTCTGGTTTTATGCAGCATCCCAACTGACCTTTCCCCATAAGCAAGCATAAGTTGGTTTGCTAAATTTGAGACCCTGTTCTGTTTTGTAGTTCAGTTCATGGGTAGCCAAGTTTACATTCCGTGTATTAGTGATAACTTATGATGTTTCTTTTTCTGTCTGACTTATTTCTCATAGAATCATCCTACCTGAATCCACTCATTATGCCGCTACGGTCCTGATCACGTAGATTTCATTGCTGAGTGATATTCCATTGTACGTGCGTACCACAACTTCTTTATCCAGTTTTTCCTTTCTCGGATATTTAACTTGTACCGTAGACGAGGTTCTTGTAAACAGAGCCATCCCAAACTTTGGGGTGGCTGTGTGTTTTTGATTTTAATTTCCCTAAGCTATAGGACATAAGTGGAAGTGACATAGGCTGTGTTGCTTTGTTTCCTACGTGTTTCAGGATACACCATACATTTCTCCAGAGTGGCTGTTGGCAATTTACATCCCGCCCATCAGCATAACAAGGCTCCCTGTTCTCCATGACCTGTCCTGTTTTTCTGCATTTTACTCTTTTTCAGATGGCCATTTGACCGGGGGGCAGTGAGACTTCATTGTAGTGCAGATTTCCTTTACACGCTTGCTTGGTTGGCCAAAAAGGGCGTATGCGTTTTTTCCTGAATATATTCAGGAAAAAACGCATACGCCCTTTTTGGCCAAGTGCATCATTGTCGACATTCTGCCTCTTTTCCTATGCTTTAAGTGCAATTCCAGTCTACCCCCTGAAATCGTTTTCCTGAAATTCTGCCCCGCTTTCAAGTCCTCTTTGAAGACTTACTTCAGTACATTTTTGGACGATAGCTGTCATTCATAACTCTGCAGGTTTGTGAATTACAGTGCCCCTGAGCCCCTTTCTTCAACTCGTTTTCTTGTGAGCTGGCCGCAAAACCGCAGGATTGCTTCAGGCCCTAATCTCTTTCCAGCAGGGCACGCTGAGCTTTTGGTTAATTCCTCTTCCTGGTGGGAAATGAGCGTTCCATTTGCCCGTGCAGACACCAACAGCTAGTCTCTCATTGGTTCTCCCTATGCCTGTTCATCTTGCGCAGAAATTGCAAACTGTGCCAAACAGGAGGTTAAAGGCACTGACTCTCCAAGTGGGGAGAGTGTTAGTAAAGCGTCTGGAATGGTGAACCCGAGTACCAGGGGACGAAAACTTAGATGCATTTGAAAACGTTTCCCAATCACACGGCGGACGATAGTCTGGGTTTCCCATTCATGTTTTAGCTGAAGGAAGAATCCCTTAAACCTGGAGAGTTGGGACCCATGGAATGGGTACCATGCAGTATGACTTCAAAGGGTCTGCGTTTGCTCACCGAACCTCACCAATGCTATCAGCCCGAAGTGTCCAGACTTATGTCTCACCCAGCTCTGGGTGTAGATGTGGGAAATCCAGGTTGCATCACAAGCCCTGAATGAATTATTTAAGAATTGCTCTCTATTTCACTGTCATTTGGTTTTGTTTTTGAAATTTATTTTGATAATGGGATTTATCGGATTTTCACTGCTGCGTTTAGGCCACTGTACACACGCTTGATTTCCTTATGGAGACATATAAATCCATGGGTTTTAAGATTGTTACTTGTCAGGTATCTTGCCAGGCGTTGAATATGGGGTGTTGAGTCCATTTCGTTGAGCAAGGAGTAGGTCTTGTCTATTATATATTTGGCTTATGGAACGGTATCTGTGCTAATTTCAATCTCTGGTTTTATGCAGCACCCCAACTCACCTTTCCCCATAAGCAAGCATAAGTTGGTTTTCTAAATTTGAGACCCTGTTCTGTTTTGTAATTCAGTTCATGTGTAGCCAACTTTACATTCCGTGTATTAATGATGTCTTATGATGTTTCTTTTTCTGTGTGACTTATTTCTCGTAGAATCATCGTACCTGAATCCACTCATTATGCCGCTACGGGCCTGATGACGTAGATTTCATTGCTGAGTGATATTCCATTGTACGTGCGTACCACAACTTCTTTATCCATTTTTTGCTTTCTGGGATATTTTACTTGTACCGTAGACGAGGTTCTTGTAAACAGAGCCGTCCCAAACTCTGGGGTGGCTGTGTGTTTTTGAATTTAATTTTCCTAAGCTATAGGACCATAAGTGGAAGTGCCATAGGCTGTGTTGCTTTGTTTCCTATGTGTTTCTGGAAAAACCATACACTTCTCCAGAGTGCTTGTTGGCAATTTACATCCCGCCCATCAGCATGACAAGGCTCCCTGTTCTACATGACCTGTCCTGTCTTTCTGGATTTTACACTTTTTCAGATGGCCCTTTTGACCGGGGGGCAGTGAGACTTCATTGTAGTGCAGATTTCCTTTACACGGTTGCTTGGTTGGCCAAAAAGGGCGTATGCGTTTTTTCCTGAATATATTCAGGAAAAAACGCATACGCCCTTTTTGGCCAAGTGCATCATTGTTGACATTCTGCCTCTTTTTCTACGCTTTAAGTGCAATTCCAGTCTACCCCCTGAAATCGTTTTCCTGAAATCCTGCCCCGCTTTCAAGTCCTCTTTGAAGACTTACTTCAGTACATTTTTGGACGATAGCTGTCATTCATATCTCTGCAGGTTTGTGAATTACAGTGCCCCTGAGCTCCTTTCTTCAACTCGTTTTCTTGTGAGCTGGCCGCAAAACCGCAGGATTGCTTCAGGCCCTAATATGTTTCCGGCCGGGCACGCTGAGCCTTTGGTTAATTCCTCTTCCTGGTGGGAAATGAGCGTTCACTTTGCCCGTGCAGACACCAACAGCTAGTCTCTCATTGCTTCTCCCTATTCCTGTTCATCTTGCGCAGAAATTGCAAACTGTGCCAAACAGGAGGTTAATGGCACTGACTCTCCAAGTGGGGAGAGTGTTAGTAAAGCGTTCAAATGTTGAACCCGAGTACCAGGGGACGAAAACTGAGATGCATTTGAAAACGTTTCCCAATCACATGGTGGACCATACTCTGGGTTTCCCATGCATGTTTTAGCTGAAGGAAGAATCCCTTAAACCTGGAGAGTTGGGACCCATGGAATGGGTACCATGCAATATGACTTCAAAGGGTCTGCGTTTGCTCACCGAACCTCACCAATGCTATCAGCCCGAAGTGTCCAGCCTTATGTCTCATCCAGCTCTGGGTGTAGATGTGGTAAATACAGGTTGCATCACAAGCCCTGAATGAATTATTTAAGAATTGCTCTCTATTTCACTTTCATTGTGTTTTGTTTTTGAAATTTATTTTGATAATGGGATTTATCGGATTTTCACTGCTGCATTTAGGCCGCTGTACACATGCTTGATTTCCTTATGGAGACATATAAATCCATGGGTTTTAATATTCTTACTTGTCAGGTGTCTTGCCAGGCGTTGAATATGGGGTGTTGAGGCCATTTTGTTGAGCAAGGAGTAGGTCTTGTCTATTATATATTTGGCTTATGGAACGGTATCTGTGCTAATTTCAATCTCTGGTTTTATGCAGCACCCCAACTCACCTTTCCCCATAAGCAAGCATAAGTTGGTTTTCTAAATTTGAGACCCTGTTCTGTTTTGTAATTCAGTTCATGGGTAGCCAAGTTTACATTCCGTGTATTAGTGATATCTTATGATGTTTCTTTTTTGTGTGACTTATTTCTCGTAGAATCATCATACCTGAATCCACTCATTATGCCGCTACGGGCCTGATGACGTAGATTTCATTGCTGAGTGATATTCCATTGTACGTGCGTACCACAACTTCTTTATCCATTTTTTACTTTCTGGGATATTTTACTTGTACCGTAGACGAGGTTCTTGTAAACAGAGCCGTCCCAAACTCTGGGGTGGCTGTGTGTTTTTGATTTTAATTTCCCTAAGCTATAGGACCATAAGTGGAAGTGCCATAGGCTGTGTTGCTTTGTTTCCTACGTGTTTCTGGAAACACCATACACTTCTCCAGAGTGGTTGTTGGCAATTTACATCCCGCCCATCAGCATGACAAGGCTCCCTGTTCTCCATGACCTGTCCTGCCTTTCTGGATTTTACACTTTATTCAGATGGCTCTTTTGACCGGGGGGCCAGTGAGACTTCACTGTAGTGCAGATTTCTTTTACACGCTTGCTTGGTTGGCCAAAAAGGGCGTATGCGTTTTTTCCTGAATATATTCAGGAAAAAACGCATACGCCCTTTTTGGCCAAGTGCATCGTTGTCGACATTCTGCCTCTTTTCCTATGCTTTTAGTACAATTCCAGTCTACCCCCTGAAATCGTTTTCCTGAAATTCTGCCCCGCTTTCAAGTCCTCTTGGAAGACTTACTTCAATACATTTTTGGACGATAGCTGTCATTCATAACTCTGCAGGTTTTTGAATTACAGTGCCCCTGAGCTCATGTCTTAAACTCGCTTTCTTGTGAGCTGGCCACAAAACCGCAGGATTGCTTCAGGCCAAAGTCTCTTTCCGGCAGGGCACGCTGAGCCTTTGTTTAATTCCTCTTCCTGGTCGGAAATGAGCGTTCCATTTGCCCGTGCAGACACCTACAGCTAGTCTCTCATTGCTTCTCCCTATTCCTGTTCATCTTGCACAAAAATTGCAAAGTGTGCCAAACAGGAGGTTAAATGCACTGACTCTCCAAGTGGGGAGAGTGTTAGTAAAGCGTTCAAATGTTGAACCCGAGTACCAGGGGACGAAAACTGAGATGCATTTGAAAACGTTTCCCAATCACATGGTGGACCATACTCTGGGTTTTCCATGCATGTTTTAGCTGAAGGAAGAATCCCTTAAACCTGGAGAGTTGGGACCCATGGAATGGGTACCATGCAGTATGACTTCAAAGGGTCTGCATTTGTTCACCGAACCTCACCAATGCTATCAGCCCGAAGTGTCCAGCCTTATGTCTCATCCAGCTCTGGGTGTAGATGTGGTAAATCCAGGTTGCATCACAAGCCCTGAATGAATTATTTAAGAATTGCTCTCTATTTCACTGTCATTGTGTTTTGTTTTTGAAATTTATTTTGATAATGGGATTTATCGGATTTTCACTGCTGCGTTTAGGCCGCTGTACACACGCTTGATTTCCTTATGGAGACATATAAATCCATGGGTTTTAAGATTCTTACTTGTCAGGTATCTTGCCAGGCGTTGAATATGGGGTGTTGAGTCCATTTCGTTGAGCAAGGAGTAGGTCTTGTCTATTATATATTTGGCTTATGGAAGGGTATCTGTGCTAATTTCAATATCTGGTTTTATGCAGCACCCCAACTCACCTTTCCCCATAAGCAAGCATAAGTTGGTTTTCTAAATTTGAGACCCTGTTCTGTTTTGTAATTCAGTTTATGTGTAGCCAAGTTTATATTCCGTGTATTACTGATATATTATGATGTTTCTTTTTCTGTGTGACTTATTTCTCGTAGAATCATCATACCTGAATCCACTCATTATGCCGCTATGGGCCTGAAGACGTAGATTTCATTGCTGAGTGATATTACATTGTACGTGCGTACCAGAACTTCTTTATCCATTTTTTCCTTTCTCGGATATTTAACTTGTTCCGTAGACAACGTTCTTGTAAACAGAGCCATCCCAAACTTTGGGGTTGCTCTGTGTTTGTGATTTTAATTTCCCTAAGCTAGAGGACCATAAGTGGAAGTGACATAGGCTGTGTTGCTTTGTTTCCTACGTGTTTCAGGATACACCATACATTTCTCCAGAGTGGCTGTTGGCAATTTACATCCCGCCCATCAGCATAACAAGACTCCCTGTTCTCCAAGACCTGTCCTGCCTTTCTGGATTTTACACTTTTTTCAGATGGCCCTTTTGACCGGGGGGCAGTGAGACTTCATTGTAGTGCAGATTTCCTTTACACGCTTGCTTGGTTGGCCAAAAAGGGCGTATGCGTTTTTTCCTGAATATATTCAGGAAAAAACGCATACGCCCTTTTTGGCCAAGTGCATCATTGTCGACATTCTGCCTCTTTTCCTATGCTTTAAGTGCAATTCCAGTCTACCCCCTGAAATCGTTTTCCTGAAATTCTGCCCCGCTTTCAAGTCCTCTCCGAAGACTTACTTCTATACATTTTTGGACGATAGCTGTCATTCATAACTCTGCAGGTTTGTGAATTACAGTGCCCCTGAGCTCCTTTCTTCAACTCCTTTTCTTGTGAGATGGCCGCAAAACCGCAGGATTGCTTCAGGCCCTAATATGTTTCCGGCCGGGCATGTTGAGCCTTTGGTTAATTCTTCTTCCTGGTGGGAAATGATCGTTCAATTTGCCCGTGCAGACACTAACAGCTAGTCTCTCATTGGTTCTCCCTATGCCTGTTCATCTTGCGCAGAAATTGCAAACTGTGCCAAACAGGAGGTTAAAGGCACTGACTCTCCAAGTGGGGAGAGTGTTAGTAAAGCGTCTGGAATGGTGAACCCGAGTACCAGAGGACGAAAACTGAGATGCATTTGAAAACGTTTCCCAAACACATGGTGGACCATACTCTTGGTTGCCCATGCATGTTTTAGCTCAAGGAAGAATCCCTTAAACCTGGAGAGTTGGGATCCTTGGAATGGGTACCATGCAGTATGACTTCAAGAGGTCTGCGTTTGCTCACCGAACCTCACCAATGCTTTCAGCCCGAAGGGTCCAGCCTTATGTCTCACCCAGCTCTGGGTGTAGATGTGGTAATTCCAGGTTGCATCACAATCCCTGTATGAATTATTTAAGAATTGCTCTCTATTTCACTGTCATTGTGTTTTGTTTTTGAAATTCATTTTGATAATGGGATTTATCGGATTTTCACTGCTGCATTTAGGCCGCTGTACACACGCTTGACTTCCTTATGGAGACATATAAATCCATGGATTTTAAGATTCTTAATTGTCAGGTATAGTCCCAGGCGTTGCGTCCGTTTCGTTGAGCAAGGAGTAGGTCTTGTCTATTATATATTTGGCTTATGGAACCGTATCTGTGCTAATTTCAATCTCTGGTTTTATACAGCACCCCAACTCAACTTTCCGCATAAGCAAGCATAAGTTGATTTTCTCAATTTGAGACCATTTTCTGTTTTGTAATTCAGTTCATGTGTAGCCAAGTTTACATTCCGTGTATTAGTCATATCTTATGATGTTTCTTTTTCTGTGTGACTTATTTCTCGTAGAATCATCGTAACTGAATCCACTCATTATGGCGCTTCTGGCCTGATGACGTAGATTTCATTGCTGAGTGATATTCCATTGTACGTGCGTATCACAACTTCTTTATCCATTTTTTGCTTTCTCGGATATTTAACTTGTACCATAGACGACGTTCTTGTAAACAGAGCCGTCCCAAATTTTGGGGTGGCTGTGTGTTTTTGATTTTAATTTCCCTAATCTATAGGACCATAAGTGGAAGTGCCATATGCTGTGTTGATTTGTTGCCTACGTGTTTCAGGAAACACTATACACTTCTCCAGAGTGGCTGTTGGCAATTTATATCCCGCACATCAGCATAACTAGGCTCCCTGTTCTCCATGACCTGTCCTGCCTTTCTTGATTTTACACTTTTTTCAGATGGCCCTTTTGACCGGGGGGCAGTGAGACTTCATTGTAGTGCAGATTTCCTTTACACGCTTGCTTGGTTGGCCAAAAAGGGCGTATGCGTTTTTTCCTGAATATATTCAGGAAAAAACGCATACGCCCTTTTTGGCCAAGTGCATCATTGTCGACATTCTGCCTCTTTTCCTATGCTTTAAGTGCAATTCCAGTCTACCCCCTGAAATCGTTTTCCTGAAATTCTGCCCCGCTTTGCAGTCCTCTTCGAAGACTTACTTCAGTACATTTTTGGACGATAGCTGTCATTCATAACTCTGCAAGTTTGTGAATTACAGTGCCCCTGAGCTCTTTTCTTCAACTCGCTTTCTTGTGAGCTGGCCGCAAAACCGCCTGATTGCTTCAGGCCCTAATCAGTTTCCGGCAGGGCACGCTGAGCCTTTGGTTAATTCCTCTTCCTGGTGGGAAATGAGTGTTCCATTTGCCCGTGCAGACACCTACAGCTAGTCTCTCATTGGTTCTCCCTATTCCTGTTCATCTTGCGCAGAAATTGTAAACTGTGCCAAACAGGAGGTTAAAGGCACTGACTCTCCAAGTGGGGAGAGTGTTAGTAAAGCGTCTGGAATGGTGAACCCGAGTACCAGGGGACGAAAACTGAGATGCATTTGAAAACGTTTCCCAATCACACGGAGGACCATACTCTGGGTTTCACATGGACGTTTTAGCTGAAGGTAGAATCCCTTAAACCTGGAGAGTTGGGACCCATGGGATGGGTACCATGCAGTATGACTTCAAAGGGTCTGCGTTTGCTCACCGAACCTCCCAAATGCTATCAGCCCGAAGTGCCCAGCCTTATGTCTCACCCAGCTCTGGGTGTAGATGTGGTAAATCCAGGTTGCATCACAAGCCCTGAATGAATTATTTAAGAATTGCTCTCTATTTCACTCTCATTGTGTTTTGTTTTTGAAATTTATTTTGATAATGGGATTTATCGGATTTTCACTGCTGCGTTTAGGCCGCTGTACACACACTAGATTTCCTTATGGAGACATATAAATCCATGGGTTTTAAGATTCTTACTGGTCAGGTATCTTCTCAGGCGTTGAATATGCGGTGTTGAGTCCATTTCGTTGAGCAAGGAGTAGGTCTTGTCTTTTATATATTTGGCTTATGGAACTGTATGTGTGCTAATTTCAATCTCTGGTTTTATGCAGCACCCCAACTCACCTTTCCTCATAAGCAAGCATAAGTTGGTTTTCTAAATTTGAGACCCTGTTCTGTTTTGAAATTCAGTTCATGTGTAGCCAAGTTTACATTCCGTGTATTAGTGATATCTTATGATGTTTCTTTTTCTGTGTGACTTATTTCTCGTAGAATCATCATACCTGAATCCCCTCATTATGCCGCTACGGGCCTGATGACGTAGATTTCATTGCTGAGTGATATTCCATTGTACGTGCGTACCACAACTTCTTTATGCACTTTTTGCTTTCTCGGATATTTAACTTGTACCGTAGACGAGGTTCTTGTCAACAGAGCCGTCCCAAACTTTGGGGTGGCTCTGTGTTTTTGGTTTTAATTTCCCTAATCTATAGGACCATAAGTGGAAGTGCCATAGGCTGTGTTGCTTTGTTTCCTACGTGTTTCTGGAAACACCATACACTTCTCCAGAGTGGCTGTTGGCAATTTACATCCCGCCCATCAGCATGACAAGGCTTCCTGTTCTCCATGACCTGTCCTGCCTTTCTGGATTTTACACTTTTTTCAGATGGCCCTTTTGACCGGGGGGCAGGGAGACTTCAATGTAGTGCATATTGCCTTTACACGCTTGCTTGGTTGGCCAAAAAGGGCGTATGCGTTTTTTCCTGAATATATTCAGGAAAAAACGCATACGCCCTTTTTGGCCAAGTGCATCATTGTCGACATTCTGCCTCTTTTGCTATGCTTTAAGTGCAATTCCAGTCTACCCCCTGAAATCGTTTTCCTGAAATTCTGCCCCGCTTTCAAGTCCTCTTCGAAGACTTACTTCAATACATTTTTGGACGATAGCTGTCATTCATAACTCTGCAGGTTTGTGCATTACAGTGCCCCTGAGGTCCTTTCTTCAACTTGCTTTCTTGTGAGCTGGCCGCAAAACCTCAGGATTGCTTCAGGCCCTAATCTGTTTCCGGCAGGGCACGCTGAGCCTTTGGTTAATTCCTCTTCCTGGTGGGAAATGAGCGTTAAATTTCCATGTTCAGACACCTTCACATGAGTCGTCATGGTGCCCCTTTGCCCCGGTTATCTCTATGGAGGTTGGAGTTGGAAGGCCTCCTCACTCAAGATCAGTGTGCCCACGGAGCCAACCCTGCAACTTCAGGGCATGGTTGGGGGTTAGGATCACCACGAGGGTTCCTTTTTCCTTAGGAGGGAGGTGGCCTTTTGGGCTGCTGATTTCCAGGTTATCAGATACTGCCAGTATCTTGGCCAGATGTGGCGGTGGGCCAATCCCCTTGGTGACCGTAGTTTATCCTACCTGGATCGCATTCTTGCATTGTTCCATTTCAAGTGGTCCCAGGTTTTGCACTAATACTCCAATGGCGATTCACCGTTCACCAGGAATGTAAAGGTCAAAGGGTTTAGCTAAATTAGGGAGTTCCAGGGCAAGGGTCTGAATTGACTGCTCTTTCCATTCTTGAAAGGCCACTTCTGCATTCTATTCAAAAGGATCATCACCTTTTCCTTTCAGTGTTTCATATAGAGGCCGAGCTAGTAGACTGTAGTTAGGGATCCAGAAGCAGCAAACCCTGGCCTCCCCAGGAACCCCTAAGCTGTCTTCTAGTTTCAGAAATGGGTAAGGCTGTAAATTGTTTCTTCCCTTTCCTGGGATGGGCTTCTCCGACCTTCTGTGAGAATGAAGCCCAGGCAGGTCACCGTAGTCTGTGATATTTGAGCTTTTTCTTGGACAACTTGTATCCTTTATTGGCTTGGTAGTTCAGCGGTCTCCTTAGTAGGGCTGGCGATCAGAATGTCGTCTGCATATTGAAGGAGTGTTTCCTTTTCCAGAGGTAGAACTTTTAAGTCTTTAGCTGAGCTTTCCCCAAAGATGGTGTGGGAATTTTTGAACCCTTGGGGCAACACGGCCCGGAAGTATTGTTTTAGCTGTATGTTGAGTCCTGCCACTCACAAGCCAAAATTTCTTGTGGCTCTGGGACTAATAGAATACAAAAGAAGGCATCATTGAAGACTAATACAGAATACCATGTCCTGGTGGTTGGTAGAATGACCAGCAGGGTGTAGGATTTAGGAACTACTGGAGGTATATCCTCGGTGGCTTCACTGACTGTCCTGACATCCTTTACCATGACTCCAGCAGCCCATGGGGCTCTCGAGGTCAGGCCAATCCCAGGATATGGAGCTCACCTGGGCAGGTACCCCACCCCAGCCCACGGGGCTCACGTGTTCAGAACCCTCCCAGGATATGGGGTTCCCTGGGCAGGTCCCCCTGCAGCCCATGGGGCTCTCGTGGTCAGGCCCCTCCCAGGATACAGAGCTACCCTTGCAGGTACCATGGCAGGGCTGGGAACACAGAAACCGTGCATATCGCCCTCATTGCAGAGCACTCCCAGCTCACCTGTCACTCAGATCTGACACAGAGCACCTCAGAGCAGGACTTGAACTAACAAACAGCAGCTCCGACAGGTCTGTGACCCTGGGCATCACTCTGTGTGGCCTCCCTCCACCTGGTCTTCCAGAGACTTCCACTGCACCCGGGGCACCAGGCCTCTGTCTCCACCCACCAGCCACCCCTCCTCTCCCTGACTCCTGGGTTCCTCTCATTAGGAGAGGGTTTTCTTGAAGTTGTCTCCCACTCATGGGCCAGATAATATAATTAGAAAACAAGCCAGAGCTGCAGCCCCTTGTCTATCCTGACTCTCAGGAGCCCACACCTGTTCCTTGGACCTGGCCGATTCAGCAAGTTCCAGTTTCTGCAACTGTGAGCCCCTGAGGGGTGATTATTGGCTGGCCTGGGAAGCCTGACCGTGCCGGCCAGCCCTCCCCAGGTGTGCCTGGGTTCAGATCAATATAAACACCGCTCCAGGCAGCAAGAGCCCCTGCAGCTGTGCCTGACGCCATTTTCTCTGCCCTGTCAGCAGTCTTGGGGCTGGACTGGTGGGAGGGAGTGAGAGGCCACGGCTTTGTGGGTGGCCCAGTGTGAGTGGGGCTCTGCTGGACTTTCTGCAGCAGTTGCCAAGATGCCACCTGCTAAAGAAGAGGATGTGTCACCCATACCTGCCGCTGGAATTTCTCCCTGGGCAGAGGTGAGTGAGGAAGAAAGCAGTGGGGGCCGGGACAGCAGGGGTATCTCAGGCAGGGAAATGGAAAGCTTCCAGAAGAGCACCCAGGACCAGGACCATCCTGGCTGGCCTGCAGGCACCAAGTCGGCTGGCATGCTGTCGCTCATGTGGCTCCATGGCCCTTCCTCTAGGCTTTCAAGTCCTTGTACATATTCAGGTGTTTTACCTGGGAAGGGTGGGAACATTTCAGCAGCAGCTGGCCTGGGGCTCAGCCCACGTTTACTCACAGATGCCTCGGCACTGTCCCCCAGCTTTGCAATGAGGACGCTTGTTGCGTGGGGCCTGCTGGCTGAATGGGAGATGATTCCCCACCACCGACCAACTTCAGAATTGTTTACAACTGGAGCAAGTGCCCTGATACGGTTTTCCTCTGTGTAGCTGGTGGGTTCTGTTTTTTTTTCTTTTTTGGTTCAAGGTAGATTTTATTCCTCTTTTTTGTATTTACAGATATAAGCATGGAAATAATTTATTCATATAAATACATGTATGTGAAGGGAAGAATATTTTTTCTGTTTTACTTTTTGTAATTTGAATTTTATTTTATTTTTTTCTACAGCAGGTTCTTTTTGGTTATCTATTTTATACATATAAATGTATACATGCCAATCCCAATCTCTCAACTCCTCCCACCACCACCCCCCAACAGCTTTCCCCCCTTGGTGTCCATACGTTTGTTGTCTACATCTGTTGCTCTATTTCTGCCTTGCAAAACGGTTCATCTGTACAATTTGTCTAGGTTCCACATATAGCCATTAATAGACAAGATTTCTTTTTCTCTTTCTGACTTACTTCACTCTGTATGACAGTCTCTAGATCCATCAACGTCTCTACAAATGACCCAATTTCATTCCTTTTTATGGCTTAGTAATATTCCATTTTATATATGTACCACGTCTTTATGCATTCGTCTGTCTGTGGGCATTTAGGTTGCTTCCATTTCCTGGATATTGTAAATAGTGATGCAATGAACATTGCGGTGAATGTCTCTTTTTGATTTATGGTTTTGTCTGGGTATATGCCCAGTAGTGGGACTGCTGTATCATATGGTAATTCTATTCTTAGTTTTATAAGAAACTCCATAACTTTCTCCACAGTGACTGTATCAATTTCATTCCCAACAATAGCGGAAGAGGGTTCCTTATCTCCACACCCTTTCCAGCATTTGTTGTTTGTAGATTTTCTGATGATGCCCATTCTAACAGGTGTGAGGTGATACACCATGGATGAGTCTATTTCGTTGAGCAAAGAGTAGGTCTTGTCTAGTACATATTTGGCTTATGGAACGGTATGTGTGCTAATTTCAATCTCTGGTTTTATACAGCACCGCAACTCAACTTTCCCCTTAAGCAAGCATAAGTTTTTATCTAAATGTGAGACTCTGTTCGGTTTTGGAATTCAGTTTATGTGTAGCCAAGTTTACACTCCCTCTATTAGTGATATCTTATGATACTTATCTTTCTCTGTGTGACGTATTTCTCTTAGAATCATCATACTTAAATCCACTCAATTTGCTGCTACAGGCCTGATGACATTGATTTCATTGCTGAGTGATATTCCATTGTACGTAAGTAGCACAACTCCTTTATCCATATTTTTCTTTCTGGGATATTTAATTTGTACTGGACTCAAGGTTCTTGTAAACACAGCAGCCCTAAATTTGGTGTTGGCTGTGTCTTGTTGATTTTAATTTTCCTAAGCTATAGGGCCAAAAGTGGAAGTGCCCTAGGGTCTGTAGCTTTGTTTTTCAGATGTTTCAGGATACACCATAAACATCTCCAGAGTGTCTGTTGGCAATTTACATCCCGCCCATCAGCATAACAAGGCTCCCTGTTCTCCATGGCCTGTCCTGTGTTTCTGGTTTTTACACATTTTTCAGATGGCCCTTTTGACGAATGGGAAATGAGACTTCATTGTAGTGCGGATTTCCATTGCTCGAGTGCTTGGTTGGCCAAAAAGGGCATATGTGTTTTTTCCTGAATATATTCAGGAAAAAATGTTTACGCACTTTTGTCCAAGTGCATCATTGTCAAAGATCTGCCGCTTTTCACATGCTTTAAACGCAATTCCAATCTACCTCCTGAAATATGATTCCTGCAATTCTGCCTCGTTTTGAAGTCCTCTTTGCAGACTTACTTCAGTATATTTTTGCCAATAGCTGTCATTTATAACTCTGCAGGTTTGTGAATTACAGTGCCTGTGATTTCCTTTCTTAACTCGTTTCCTTGAAAGCTGGCCACAGAACCGCAGGTTTGCTTTAGGCCATAATCAGGGTCTGGCACGGCACTCTGAGCCTTTGGTTAATTCCTCTTCCTGGTGGGAAATTAGAGTTAAATGTGCCCCTCCGGACACCTGCCTCACTCCCAGCCCCTTGGTGATGTGTGTCCTGTGGTTTGAGGCCACATGTGCTGGGTTCCTCACCTTTGGCTGATGTGGCCCCACTGGTGTGAGGACACTCCTGCCTGGTTCCCATCCCCTTGGTGATGTGGGCCATCCGGTGAGAGTCTGATCCTGGTTGGGTTCCTCACACTTCTGTGAGGTGGGCCCTCTTCTCTGACGTCACTCCTGCCTGGCTGGCACACCCCGCCTTGGCGAAGTCGGCCCTCTGGTGTGATTTGGTGCCTGCTGGGGGTCTCCTGCCCTCGGTAATGAGGGCCCTCTGGCGTCAGGCCCTAATTCCAGGGCTCCCAATATTTTCTGATATGCGCCCTGTGGTTCGAGTACACTCCTGCCAGGTTCCCAACCCCATGGGAATGTGGGCCTTCTGCTCTGAGGTCCCAACCGTGGGTTGCTCAGTTTCATGATGAGGGCCCTCTGCTGTGAGTTCTCTCCGGCCTGGATCCCATAGCCTCGCTGATCCTGGCCACCTGCTGGGAGGTTCCAACTGCGGGATTCCTCACCTTTTTTTCTTCTATGGACCCTCTCTTTTGAGACTCCTCCTGCCTGCCTCACTCCCAGTCCCTTGGTGATGTGTGTCCTCTGGTGTGAGGCCACGTGTGCTGGTTCCCTCGCCTTTGGATGATGTGGCCACACTGGTGTGAGGACACTCCTGCCTGCTTCCTATCCCCTTGATGATGTGTGCCCTCTGGTGAGAGTCTGATCCTGGCTGGGTTACTCACCCTTCTGTGAGGTGGGCCCTCTGCTGTGAGGTCACTCCTGCCTGGCTGGCACACCCCACCTGGGCAACATCGGCCCTCTTGTGGCACTTGGAGCCTGCTGGGAGCCTCCTCCCCTCGGTGATGGGGGCCCTCTAGCGTCAGGCCCTAACTGCTGGGTACCCACATTTTCTGATACGTGCTTAGTGGTGCGAGGACACTCCTGCGAGGTTCCCATCCCCATGGGCATGTGGGCCTTCTGCTCTAAGGTCCCAACACCTGTGTTGTTCACCGTTTCATGATGTTGGCTCTCTGGTGTTAGTTCACTCAGGCCTAGATCCCATAGACTCTGTGCTCTGAGCCGACTGCTGGGAGGTTCCTACTGCTGGATTCCTTACCTTTTTTATTCTTTGGGTCCTGTGTTTTTATGCTCCTACTTCCTGACTCACTCCCAGCCCCTTTGTGATGTAGGTCCTCTGGTTTAAGGCCACATGTACCGGTTTCCTCACCTTTATTGATGTGGCCCCACTGGTGTGAGGACACTCCTGCCTGGTTCCCATCCCCTTGGTGATTGGGGCCCTCTTGTGAGAGTCTGATCCTGTCTGGATTCCTCACACTTCTGGGAGGTGGGCCCTCTGCTGTGAGGTCACTCCTGCCTGGCTGGCACACGTCACGTTGGCGATGTGGGCCCTCAGTTGGGAGTTGGTGCCTGCTGGGAGTCTCCTCCCCTCGGTAATGAGGGCCCTCTGGCGTCAGGCCCTAACTCATGGGCTCCCAAAATTTTCTGATGTGCGCCCTGTCGTGTGAGTACACTCCAGCCAGGGTCCCTTCCCTAGGTGATGTGGGCTTTCTGCTCTGTGGTCCCAACGGCTGGGTTGCTCACAGTGTCAGAATGTGGGCCCTCTGTTTTGAGTTCAGTGAGGCCTGGATCCCATAGCCTCGCTGCTCCTGGCTGCCTGCTGGGAGGTTCCAACTGCGGGATTCCTCACCTTTTTTACGCAATGGGCCCTCTGTTTTGAGGCTCCTCCTGCCTGCCTCACTCCCAGCCCCTTGGTGATGTGTGTCCTGTAGTTTGAGGCCACGTGTGCTGGGTCTGTCACATTTCGGTGATGTGGCCCCACTGGTGTGAGGACACTCCTGCCTGGTTTCCATTCCCTTGGTGATGTGGGCCCTCTGGTGAGAGTCTGATCCTCTTTGGGTTCCTCACACTTTTGTGTGGTTGGCCCTCTGCTCTGAGGTCACTCCTGCCTGGCTGGCACACCCCGCATTGGCGACGTCGGCCCTCTGGTAGCAGTTGGAGCTTGCTGGGAGCCTCCTCTCCTCACTGCTGAGGGCCCTCTGGCGTCCGGCCCTAACTGCTGGGCTCCCCACCTTTTCTGTTGTGTGCCCACTGGTGCGATGACACTCCTGCTTGGTTCCCTTCCCCATGGGCATGTGGGCCTTGTGCTCTGAGGTTACAACGGCTGGGTTGCTTACAGTATCACGATGAGGGCCCTCTGTTGTGAGTTCATCACTGCCTGGATCCCATAGCCTCAGTGCTCTGGGCCGCCTGCTGGGATGTTCCAACTGCTGGATTCCTCACGTTTTTATACAATGGGCCATGTGTTTTGAGGTTAATCCTGCCTGCCTCGCTCTGAGACCCATGGTGATGTGGGTCTTCTGGTTTGAGGCCACATGTGCTGGGTACCTCAACTTTCGATGATGTGGCCCCACGGGTGTGAGGACACTCGTGCCTGATTCCCAGCCCCTTGCTTATGTGGGCACTCTGGTGAGAGTCTGATCATGACTGGGTTCCTTACCCTTCTGTGAGGTGGGCGCTCTGATGTGAGGTCACTCCTGCCTGGATGGCTTACGTCGCCTTGGCGACATAGGCCCACTGTTGGCCACTGAAGCATGCTGGGAGCCTCCTACCCTCTTTAATGAGGGCCCTGGAAGAAACGCATATGCCCTTTTTGACAAAGTGCATCATTGTCGAAGTTCTGCCTCTTCTCCTATACTTTCAGAGGACTTCCCATCTACCTCCTGAAATCGTATTCCTGGAATTCTGCCCCGCGTTCAAGTCCTCTTTGCAGCCTTACTTCAATATATTTTTGGACGATAGCTGTCATTTATAACTCTGCAGGTTTGTGAATTACAGTGCCCCTGAGCTCCATTCTTCAACTCGCTTTCTTGTGAGCTGGCCGCAAAACCGCAGGATTGCTTCAGGCCCTAATCTGGTTCCGGCACGGCATGTTGAGCCTTTGGCTAATTCCTCTTCCTGATGGGAAATGAGCGTTAAATTTGCTCGTGCAGACACCTACAGCTAATCTCTCATTGGTTCTCCCTATTCCTGTTCATCTTGCTCAGAAATTCCAAACTGTGCCAAACAGGAGGTTAAAGGCACTGACTCTCCAATTGGGGAAAGAGTTAGTAAAGCGTCTGGAATGGTAAAACCGAGTATGAGGGGAAGAAAACTGAGATGCATTTAAAAAGGTTTCCCGGTCACACGGTGGACCATATTCTGGGTTTCCCATGCGTGTTTTACCTGAAGGAAGAATCCCTTAAACCTGGAGAGGTGGGACCCATGCAATGGGTGCCATGCAGTATGACTTCAAATGGCCTGCATTTTCTCACCGAACCTCACCAATGCTATCAGCCCAAAGTGTCGAACCTTATGTCTCACTCAGCTCTAGGTGTAGATGTGGTAAATCCAGGTTGCATCACAAGCCCTGAATGAATTATTTAAGAATTGCTCTCTATTTCACTGTCATTGTGTTTGTTTTTGTAGTTTATTTTGATAATGGGATTTATCGGATTTTCTCTGCTGCCTTCATGCAGCTGTACACACACTTGATTCTCTTACGGAGACATATAAATCCATGGGTTTGAAGATTCTTACTAGTCATGTGTAATCCTAGGATTTGAATATGGTGTGTTTAGTCCATTTCATTGAGCAACGTGTAAGTCTTGACTCTTACATATTTGGCTTATGGAAAGGTATGTGTGCTAATTTCTATCTCTGGTTTTATGCAGCACCCCACCTAACCTTTCCCCATAAGCAAGCATAAGTTGGTGTTCTAAATTTGAGACCCTGTTCTGTTTTGTAATTCAGTTCATGTGTAGCCAAGTTTACATTCCGTGTATGAGTGATATCTTATGATGTTTCATTTTCTGTGTGACTTATTTCACTTAGAATCATCGTACCTGGATCCACTCAATATGCCGCGACGGGCCTGATGACATAGATTTCATTGGTGAGTGATATTCCATTGTACGTGCGTACCACAACTTCTTTAACCATTTTTCACATTCTGGGATATTTAACTTGTACCGTAGACGACGTTCTTGTAAACAGAGCTGTCCCAAACTTTGGGGTGGCTGTGTGTTTTTGATTTTAATTTCCCTAAGCTATAGGACCATAAGTGGAAGTGACATAGGCTCTGTTGCTTTGTTTCCTACGTGTTTCAGGAAACCCCATACACTTCTCCAGAGTGGCTGTTTGCAATTTACATCCCCCCCATCAGCATAACAAGTCTCCCTGTTCTCCATGACCTGTCCTGCCTTTCTGGATTTTACACTTTTTCAGATGCCCCTTTTGACCGGGGGGCAGTGAGACTTCATTGTAGTGCAGATTTCATTTACCTGCTTGCTTGCTTGGCCAAAAATGGCGTATGCGTTTTTTCCTGAATATATTCAGGAAAAAACGCATACGCACTTTTTGGCCAGTGCATCATTGTCGACATTCTGCCTCTATTCCTATGCTTTAAGTGCAATTCCAGTCTACCCCCTGAAATCGTTTTCCTGAAATTCTGCCCCGCTTTCAAGTCCTCTTCGAAGACTTACTTCAATACATTATTGGACGATAGCTGTCATTCATAACTCTGCAGGTTTGTGAATTACAGTGCCCCTGAGCTCGTTTCCTCAACTCGCTTTCTTGTGAGCTGGCCGCAAAACCGCAGGATTGCTGCAGGCCCTAATCTGTTTCCGACAGGGCACACTGAGCCTTTGGTGAATTCCTCTTCCTGGTGGGAAATGAGCGTTCCATTTGCCCGTGCAGACACCTACAGCTAGTCTCTCATTGTTTCTCCCTATTCCTGTTAATCTTGCGTAGAAATTGCAAACTGTGCCAAACAGGAGGTTAAAGGCACGGACTCTCCAAGTGGGGAGAATGTTAGTAAAGTGTCTGGAATGGTGAACCCGAGTACCAGGGTTCGAAAACTGAGATATATTTGAAAACGTTTCCCAATCACACGGTGGACAATACTCTGGGTTTCCCATGCATGTTTTAGCTGAAGGAAGAATCCCTTAAACCTGGAGAGTTGGGACCCATGGAATGGATACCATGCAGGATGACTTCAATGGGTCTGCGTTTGCTCACCGAACCTCACCAATGCTATCAGCCCGAAGTGTCCAGCGTTATGTCTCACGCAGCTCTGTGTGTAGATGTGGTAAATCCAGGTTGCATCACAAGCCCTGAATGAATTATTTAAAAATTGCTCTCTATTTCACTGTCATTGTGTTTGGTTTTTGAAATTTATTTTGATAATGGGATTTATCGGATTTTCTCTGCTGCGTTCAGGCCGTTGTACACACGCTTGATTTCCTTATGGAGACATATAAATCCGTGGGTTTTAAGATTCTTAATTGTCAGGTATCTTCCCAGGCGTTGAATATGGGGTGTTGAGTCCATTTCGTTGAGCAAGGAGTAGGTCTTGTCTATTATATATTTGGCTTATGGAACGGTATCTGTGCTAATTTCAATCTCTGGTTTTATGCAGCACCCCAACTCACCTTTCCCCATAAGCAAGCATAAGTTTGTTTTCTAAATTTGAGACCCTGTTCTGTTTTGTATTTCAGTTCATGTGTAGCCAAGGTTATATTCCGTGTATTAGTGATATCTTATGATGTTTCTTTAACTGTGTGACTTATTTCTCGTAGAATCATCGTACCTGAATCCACTAATTATGCCGCTACGGGCCTGATGACGTAGATTTCATTGCTGAGTTATATTCCATTGTACGTGC
Source organism: Delphinapterus leucas (assembly GCF_059928025.1). Lineage (NCBI taxonomy): Eukaryota > Metazoa > Chordata > Mammalia > Artiodactyla > Monodontidae > Delphinapterus > Delphinapterus leucas. Next base: position 6,270,530 of record NW_028322245.1, read on the forward strand.
GTACCACAACTTCTTTATCCATTTTTTGCTTTCTCGGATATTTAACTTGTACTGTAGACGAGGTTCTTGTAAACAGAGCCGTCCCAAACTTTGGGGTGGCTGTGTGTTTGTGATTTTAATTTCCCTAAGCTATAGGACCATATGTGGAAGTGCCATAGGCTGTGTTGCTCTGTTTCCTACGTGTTTCAGGATACACCATACATTTCTCCAGAGTGGCTGTTGGCAATTTACATCCCGCCCATCAGCATAACATGGCTCCCTGTTCTCCATGACCTGTCCTGCCTTTCTGGATTTTACACTTTTTTCAGATGGCCCTTTTGACCGGGGGGCAGTGAGACTTCATTGTAGTGCAGATTTCCTTTACACGCTTGCTTGGTTGGCCAAAAAGGGCGTATGCGTTTATTCCTCAATATATTCAGGAAAAAACGCATACGCCCTTTTTCGCCAAGTGCATCATTGTCGACATTCTGCTTCTTTTCCTATGCTTTAAGTGCAATTCCAGTCTACCCCCTGAAATCGTTTTCCTGAAATTCTGCCCCGCTTTCAAGTCCTCTTCGAAGACTTACTTCAGTACATTTTTGGACGATACCTGTCATTCATAACTCTGCATGTTTGTGAATTACAGTGCCCCTGAGCTCCTTTCTTCAACTCGCTTTCTTGTGAACTGGCCGCAAAACCGCAGGATTGCTTCAGGCCCTAATCTGTTTCCGGCATGGCATGCTGAGCCTTTGGTTAATTCCTCTTCCTGGTGGGAAATGGGCGTTCCATTTGCCCGTGCACACACCTACAGCTAGTCTCTCATTGCTTCTCCCTATTCCTGTTCATCTTGCGCAGAAATTGCAAACTGTGCCAAACAGGAGGTTAAGGGCACTGACTCTCCAAGTGGGGAGAGTGTTACTAAAGCGTCTGGAATGGTGAACCCGAGTACCAGGGGCGAAAACTGAGAAGCATTTGAAAACGTTTCCTGGTCACACAGTGCACAGTACTGTGGGTTTCCCATGCATGTTTTAGCTGAAGGAAGAATCCCTTAAACCTGGAGAGTTGGGACCCATGGAATGGGAACCATGCAGTATGACTTCAAAGGGTCTGCGTTTGCTCACCGAACCTCACCAATGCTATCAGCCCGAAGTGTACAGCCTTATGTCTCACCCAGCTCTTGATGTAGATGTGGTAAATCCAGGTTGCATCACAAGCCCTGAATGAATTATTTAAGAATTGCTCTCTATTTCACTGTCATTGTGTTTTGTTTTTGAAATTCATTTTGATAATGGGATTTATCGGATGTTCACTGCTGCGTTCAGGCCGCTGTACACACGCTTGATTTCCTTATGGAGACATATAAATCCATGGGTTTTAAGATTCTTACTTGTCAGGTATCTTCCCAGGCGTTGAATATGGGGTGTTGAGTCCATTTCGTTGAGCAAGGTGTAGGTCTTGTCTATTATATATTTCTCTTATGGAACGGTATCTGTGCTAATTTCAATCTCTGGTTTGATGCAGCACCCCAACTCACCTTTCCCCATAAGCAAGCATAAGTTGGTTTTCTAAATTTGAGACACTCTTCTGTTTTGTAATTCAGTTCATGTGTAGCCAAGTTTACATTCCGTGTATTAGTGATATCTTACGATATTTCTTTTTCTGTGTGACTTATTTCTCGTAGAACCATCGTACCTGAATCCACTCATTATGCCGCTATGGGCCTGATGACGTAGATTTCATTGCTGAGTGATATTCCATTGTACATGCGTACCACAACTTCTTTATCCATTTTTTGCTTTCTCGGATATTTAACTTGTACCGTAGACGAGGTTCTTGTAAACAGAGCCGTCCCAAACTTTGGGGTGGCTGTGTGTTTTTGATTTTAATTTCCCTAAGCTATAGGACCATAAGTGGAAGTGCCATAGGCTGTGTTGCTTTGTTTCCTACGTGTTTCTGGAAACACCATACACTTCTCCAGAGTGGTTGTTGGGAATTTACATCCCGCCAATCAGCATAACAAGGCTCCCTGTTCTCCATGACCTGTCCTGCCTTTCTGGATTTTACACTTTTTTCAGATGGCCCTTTTGACCGGGGGGCAGTGAGACTTCATTGTAGTGCAGATTTCCTTTACACGCTTGCTTGGTTGGCCAAAAAGGGCGTAGGCGTTTTTTCCTGAATATATTCAGGAAAAAACGCATACGCCCTTTTTGGCCAAGTGCATCATTGTCGACATTCTGCCTCTTTTCCTATGCTTTAAGTGCAATTCCAGTCTATCCCCTGAAATCGTGTTCCTGAAATTCTGCCCCGCTTTCAAGTCCTCTTCGAAGACTTACTTCAATACATTTTTGGATGATAGCAGTGATTCATAACTCTGCAGCTTTGTGAATTACAGTGCCCCTGAGCTCCTTTGTTTAACTCGCTTTCTTGTGAGCTGGCCAAAAAACCGCCGGATTGCTTCAGGCCCTAATCTGTTTCCGGCAGAGCACCATGAGCCTTTGTTTAATCCCTCTTCCTGGTGGGAAATGAGCGTTCAATTTGCCCGTGCAGACACCAACAGCTAGTCTCTCATTGGTTCTCCCTATTCCTGTTCATCTTGCGCAGAAATTCCAAACTGTGCCAAACAGGAGGTTAAAGGCAATGACTGTCCAAGTGGGGAGAGTGTTAGTAAAGCGTCTGGAATGGTGAACCCGAGTACCAGGGGACGAAAACTGAGATGCAGTTGAAAACGTTTCCCAATCACACGGCGGACGATAGTCTGGGTTTCCCATGCATGTTTTAGCTGAAGGAAGAGTCCCTTAAACCTGGAGAGTAGGGACCCATGGAATGGGTACCATGCAGTATGACTTCAAAGGGTCTGCGTCTGCTCACCGAACCTCACCAATGCTATCAGCCCGAAGTGTCCAGCCTTATGTCTCACCCAGCTCTGGGTGTAGATGTGGTAAATCCAGGTTGCATCACAAGCCCTGAATGAATTATTTAAGAATTGCTCTCTATTTCACTGTCATTGTGTTTTTTTTTTTGAAATTTATTTTGATAATGGGATTTACCGGATTTTCACTGTTCCGTTTAGGCTGCTGTACACACGCTTGTTTTCCTTATGGAGACATATAAATCCATGGTTTTTAAGATTCTTACTTGTCAGGTATCTTTCCAGGCGTTGAATATGGGCTGTTGAGTCCATTTCGTTGAGCAAGTAGTAGGTCTTGTCTATAATATATTTGGCTTATGGAACGGTACCTGTGCTAATTCCAATCTCTGGTTTTATGCAGCACCCCAACTCACCTTTCCCCATAAGCAAGCATAAGTTGGTTTTCTAAATTTGAGACCCTGTTCTGTTTTGTAATTCAGTTTATGTGTAGCCAAGTTTACATTCCGTGTATTACTGATATCTTATGACGTTTATTTTTCTGTGTGACTTATTTCTCGTAGAATCATCGTACCTGAATCCACTCATTATACCGCTATGGGCCTGAAGACGTAGATTTAATTGCTGAATGATATTCCATTGTACGTGCGTACCAGAACTTCTTTATCCATTTTTTCCTTTCTCGGATATTTAACTTGTACCGTAGACAAGGTTCTTGTAAACAGAGCCATCCCAAACTTTGGGGTGGCTGTGTGTTTTTGATTTTAATTTCTTTAAGCTATAGGACCATAAGTGGAAGTGACATAGGCTGTGTTGCTTTGTTTCCTACGTGTTTCAGGATACACCATACATTTCTCCAGAGTGGCTGTTGGCAATTTACATCCCGCCCATCAGCATAACAAGGCTCCCTGTTCTCCAAAACCTGTCCTGCCTTTCTGGATTTTACACATTTTTCAGATGGCCCTTTTTGACCGGGGGGCAGTGAGACTTCATTGTAGTGCAGATTTCCTTTACACGCTTGCTTGGTTGGCCAAAAAGGGCGTATGCGTTTTTTCCTGAATATATTCAGGAAAAAACGCATACGCCCTTTTTGGCCAAGTGCATCATTGTCGACATTCTGCCTCTTTTCCTATGCTTTAAGTGCAATTCCAGTCTACCCCCTGAAATCGTTTTCCTGAAATTCTGCCCCGCTTTCAAGTCCTCTTCTAAGACTTACTTCAATACATTTTTGGATGATAGCTGTCATTCATAACTCTGCAGTTTTGTGAATTGCAGTGCCCCTGAGCTCCTTTCTTCAACTCTCTTTCTTGTGAGCTGGCCGCAAAACCGCAGGATTGCTTCAGGCCATAATCTCTTTCCGGGGGGGAACGCTGAGCCTTTGTTTAATTCCTCTTCCTGGTCGGAAATGAGCGTTCCATTTGCCCATGCAGGCACCTACAGCTAGTCTCTCATTGGTTCTCCCTATTCCTGTACATCTTGCGCAGAAATTGCAAACGGTGCCCAACAGGAGGTTAATGGCGCTGACTCTCCAAGTGGGGAGAGTGTTAGTAAAGTGTCTGGAATGATGAACCCGAGTTCCAGGGGACGAAAACTGAGATGTATTTGAAAACGTTTCCCGGTCACACAGTGCACAGTACTGTGGGTTTCCCATGCATGTTTTAGCTGAAGGAAGAATCCCTTAAACCTGGAGAGTTGGGACCCATGGAATGGGTACCATGCAGTATGACTTCAAAAGGTCTGCGTTTGCTCACCGAACCTCACCAATGCTATCAGCCCGAAGTGTCCAGCTTTATGTCTCACCCAGCTCTGGATGTAGATGTGGTAAATCCTGGTTGCATCACATGCCCTGAATGAATGATTTAAGAATTGCTCTCTCTTTCACTGTCATTGTGTTTTGTTTTTGTAATTCATTTTGATCATGGGATTTATTGGATTTTCTCTGCTGCGTTCATGCAGCTGTACACACGCTTGATTGTCTTAAGGAGATATATAAATCCATGGGTTTGAAGATTCTTACTACTCAGGTGTATTCCTAGGCGTTGAATATGAGGTGTTTAGTCCATTTCGTTGAGCAAGGGGTAGCTCTTGACTATTACATATTTGGCTTATGGAAAGGTATCTGTGCTAATTTCTATCTCGCTTTTATGCAGCACCCCAACTCACTTTTCCCCTTAAGCAAGCATAAGTTGGTTTTCTAAATTTGAGACCCTGTTCTGTTTTGTAATTCAGTTCATGTGTAGCCAAGTTTACATTCCGTGTATTAGTGATAACTTATGATGTTTCATTTTCTGTGTGACTTATTTCACTTAGAATCATCGTACCTGAATCCACTCATTATGCCGCGACGGGCCTGATGAAATAGATTTCATTGGTGAGTGATATTCATTTGTACGTACGTACCACACTTCTTTATCCATTTTTCGCTTTCTGGGATATTTAACTTGTTCCGTAGATGAGGTTCTTGTAAACAGAGCCGTCCGACACTTTGGGGTGGCTGTCTGTTTTTGATTTTAATTTCCGTGATCTATAAGACCATAAGTGGAAGTGCCGTAGTCTCCGTTGCTTTGTTTCTTAGGTGTTTCAGGAAACACCATACACTTCTCCAGAGTGGCTGTTGGCATTTACATCCCGCCCGTCAGCATAACAAGGCTCCCTGTTCTCCATGGCCTGTCCTGTGTTTCTGGTTTTTACACTTTTTTCAGATGGCCCTTTTGACGAATGGGAAATGAGACTTCATTGTAGTGAGGATTTCCATTTCTCGAGTGCTTGGTTGGCCAAAAAGGGCATATGTGTTTTTTCCTGAATATATTCAGGAAAAAATGTTTACGCACTTTGGTCCAAGTGCATCACTGTCAAAGATCTGCCGCTTTTCACATGCTTTAAATGCAATTCCAATCTACCTCCTGAAATATGATTCCTGCAATTCTGCCTCGTTTTCAAGTCCTCTTTGCAGACTTACTTCCATATATTTTTGCCAATAGCTGTCATTTATAACTCTGCAGGTTTGTGAATTACAGTGCCCGTGATTTCCTTTCTTAACTCGTTTCCTTGAAAACTGGCCACAGAACCGTAGGTTTGCTTCAGGCCGTAATCAGGGTCCTGCACGGCACTCTGAGACTTTGGTTCATTCCACTTCCTGGTGGGAAATTAGAGTTAAATGTACCCCTCCAGACACCTGCCTCACTCCTAGCCCCTTGGTGATGTGTGTCCTCTGGTTTGAGGCCACATGTGCTGGGTTCCTCACCTTTGGCTGATGTGGCCCCACTGGTGTGAGGACACTCCTGCCTGGTTCCCATCCCCTTGGTGATGTGGGCCCTCCGGTGAGAGTCTGATCCTGGTTGGGTTCCTCACACTTCTGTGAGGTGGGCCCTCTTCTCTGAGGTCACTCCTGCCTGGCTGGCACACCCCACCTTGGCGACGTCGGTCCTCTGGTGGGATTTGGTGCCTGCTGGGTGTCTCCTCCCCTCGGTAATGAGGGCCCTCTGGCGTCAGGCCCTAACTCCTGGGCTCCCAATATTTTCTGATATGCGCCCTGTGGTTCGAGTACACTCCTGCCAGGTTCCCAACCCCATGGGAATGTGGGCCTTCTGCTCTGAGGTCCCAACCGTGGGTTGCTCAGTTTCATGATGAGGGCCCTCTGCTGTGAGTTCTCTCTGGCCTGGATCCCATAGCCTCGCTGCTCCTGGCCACCTGCTGGGAGGTTACAACTGCGGGATTCCTCACCTTTTTTCTTCTATGGGCCCTCTGTTTTGAGACTCCTCCTGCCTGCCTCACTCCCAGTCCCTTGGTGATGTGTGTCCTCTGGTTTGAGTCCACGTATGCTGGGTCCCTCGCCTTTCGCTGATGTGGCCCCACTGGTGTGAGGACACTCCTGCCTGGTTCCTATCCCCTTGATGATGTGGGCCCTCTGGTGAGAGTCTGATCCTGGCTGGGTCCCTCACCCTTCTGTGAGGTGGGCCCTCTGCTCTGAGGTCACTCCTGCCTGGCTGGCACACCCCACCTGGGCAACATCGGCCCTCTTGTGGCAGTTGGAGCCTGCTGGGAACCTCCCCTCGGTGATGGGGGCCCTCTTGCCTCAGGCCCTAACTGCTGGGTACCCACATTTTCTGATACGTGCTAAGTGGTGCGAGGACACTCCTGCCAGGTTCCCATCCCCATGGGCATGTGGGCCTTCTGCTCTAAGGTCCCAACACCTGTGTTGTTCACCGTTTCATGATGTTGGCTCTCTGGTGTTAGTTCACTCAGGCCTTGATCCCATAGACTCTGTGCTCTGAGCGGCCTGCTGGGAGGTTCCTACTGCTGGATTCCTTACCTTTTTATCCTTTGGGTCCTGTGTTTTCATGCTCCTACTTCCTGACTCACTCCCAGCCCATTTGTGATGTAGGTCCTCTGGTTTAAGGCCACATGTACTGGTTTCCTCACCTTTATTGATGTGGCCCCACTGGTGTGAGGACACTCCTGCCTGGTTCCCATCCCCTTGGTGATGGGGGCCCTCTGGTGAGAGTCTGATCCTGTCTGGATTCCTCACACTTCTGGGAGGTGGGCCCTCTGCTGTGAGGTCAATCCTGCCTGGCTGGCACACGTCACCTTGGCGATGTGGGCCCTCAGTTGGGAGTTGGTGCCTGCTGGGAGTCTCCTCCCCTCGGTAATAAGGGCCCTCTGGCGTCAGGCCCTAACTCATGGGCTCCCAAATTTTTCTCATGTGCGCCCTGTCGTGCGTGTACACTCCAGCCAGGGTCCCATCCCCATGGGGATGTGGGCTTGCTGCTCTGAGGTCCAAACGGCTGGGTTGCTCACAGTGTCAGAATGTGGGCCCTCTGCTGTGAGTTCACTTCGGCATGGATCCCATAGCCTCGGTGCTCTGGGCCACCTGCTTGGAGCTTCCAACTGCGGGGTTCCTCACTTTTTTATTCTATGGGCGCTCTGTTGTGAGTCTCCTCCTGCATGCCTCACTCCCAGCCCTTTCGTGATGTGTGTCCCCTTGTTTGAGGCCACATGTGCTGTGTTCCTCACCTTTCGTTGATGTGGCCCCACTGGTGTGAGGACACTCCTGCCTGGTTTCCATCCCCTTGGTGATGTGGGCGCTCTGGTTAGAGTCTGATCCTGTTTGGGCTCCTCACACTTCTGTGAGGTGGGCCCTCTGCTGTGAGGTAACTCCTGCCTGGCTTGCTCCCGTTCCATTGGTGACGTCGGCCCTCTGGTGGCATTTGGAGCCTGCTGGTAGCCTCCTCTCCTCAGTGATGAGGGCCCTCTGGCGTCAGGCCATAACTGCTGGGTTCCCACATTTTCTGATACGTGCTAAGTTGTGCGAGGACACTCCTGCGAGGTTCCCATCCCCATGGGGATGTGGGCCTTCTGCTCTGAGGTCCCACTGGCTGGGTTGCTCACAGTTTCATGATGTGGGCCCTCTGCTGTGAGTTCACTGTGGCCTGGATCCCATAGACTCCATGCTCTGGGCCACCTGCTGGGAGGTTCAAACTGCTGGATTCCTCACATTTTTTATTCTGTGGGCCCTGTGTTGTTAGGCTACTCCTGCCTGCCTCACTCGGAGCACCTTGGAAATGTGGGTCCTCTGGTTTAGGCCACATGTGCTGGGTTCCTCACCTTTCGCTGATGTGGCCCCACTGGTGTGAGGACACTCCTGCCTTGTTCCGATCCCCTTGGTGATGTGGGCCCTCTGGTGAGAGTCTTATCCTGGCTGGGTTCCTCACCCTTCTGTGAGGTAGGCCCTCTGCTGTGAGGTCACTCCTGCCTGGCTGGCACACGTCAACTTGGCGACGTGGGCCCTCAGTTGGGAGTTGGTGCCTGCTGGGAGTCTCCTCCCCTCGGTAATGAGGGCCCTCTGGCGTCAGACCCTAACTCCTGGGCTCCCAAAATTTTCTGATGTGTGCCCTGTGGTGCGAGTACACTCCTGCCAGGATCCCAACCCCATGGGGATGTGGGTCTTCTGCTCTGAGGTCCCAATGGTACGTTGCTCAGTTTCATGATGAGGGCCCTCTGGTGTGAGTTCACTCCGGCATGGACCCCATAGCCTCGCTGTTCCTGGCCACCTGTGGGGAGGTTCCCACTGCGGGATTCCTCACCTTTTTCCTTCTATGGGCCCTCTGTTTTGAGACTCCTCCTGCCTGCCTCACTCCCAGCCCCTTGGTGATGTGTGTCCTCTGGTTTGAGGCCACGTGTGCTGGGTCCCTCACCTTTCGATGATGTGGCCCCACTGGTGTGAGGACACTCCTGCCTGGTTCCTATCCCCTTGGTGATGTGGGCCCTCTGGTGAGAGTCTGATCCTGGCTGGGTTCCTCACACTTCTGTGAGGTGGGCCCTCTGCTGTGAGGTCACTCCTGCCTGGCTGGCACACCCCGCCTTGGCAATGTCGGCCCTCTTGTGGCAGTTGGAGCCTGCTCGGAGCCTCCTCCCCTCGGTGATGAGGGCCCTCTGGCGTCAGGCCCTAACTGGTGGGTACCCACATTTTCTGATACGTGCTAAGTGGTGCGAGGACACTTGTGCCATGTTCCGAAACCCATGGGGATGTGGGCCTTCTGCTCTGAGGTCCCAACCCCTGGGTTGCTCACAGTTTCATGATGTGGGCCCTGTGCTATGAGTTCACTGTGGCCTGGATCGCATAGACTCGGTGCTCTGGGCCGCCTGCTCGGAGGTTCCCACTGCAGGATTCCTCAGCCTTTTTATTCTATTGGCCCTGTGTTGTGAGTCTACTCCTGCCTGCCTCACTCCGAGCCCCTTGGAGATCTGGATCCTCTGGTTTAGGCCACATGTGCTGGGTTCCTCACCTTTCTATGATGTGGCCACCCTGGTGTGAAGACAGTCCTGCCTGGTTCTGATGCCCTTGGTGATGTGGGCCCTCTGGTGAGAGTCTTACCCTGACTGGGTTCCTCACCATTCTGTGAGGTAGGCCCTCAGCTGTGAGGTCACTCCTGCCTGGCTGTTGCACGTCACCTTGGCGACATGGGCCCTCAGTTGGGAGTTGGTGCCTGCTTGGGGTCTCCTCCCCTTGGTAATGAGGGCCCTCTGGCGTCAGGCCCTAACTTCTGGGCTCCCAAAATTCTCTGATGTGCGCCCTGTGGTGCGAGTACACTTCTGCCAGGTTCCCAACCACATGGGAATGTGGGCCTTCTGCTCTAAGGTCCCAACGGCTGGGTTGCTCACAGTTTTATGATGAGGGCCCTCTGTTTTGAGTTCAGTCAGGCCTGGATCCCATAGCCTCGCTGCTCCTGGCCACCTGCTGGGAGGTTCCAACTGCGGGATTCCTCACCTTTTTTACGCTATGGGCCCTCTGTTTGGAGGCTCTTCCTGCCTGCCTCACTCCCAGCCCCTTGGTGATGTGTGTCCTGTAGTTTGAGGCCACGTGTGCTGGGTCCGTCTCATTTAGGTGATGTGGCCCCACTGGTGTGAGGACACTCCTGCCTGGTTTCCATTCCCTTGGTGACGTGGGCCCTCCGGTGAGAGTCTGATCCTCTTTGGGTTCCTCACACTTTTGTGTGGTTGGCCCTCTGCTCTGAGGTCACTCCTGCCTGGCTGGCACACACCGCATTGGTGACGTCGCCCTTCTGGTAGCAGTTGGAGCTTTCTGGGAGCCTCCTCTCCTCAGTGATGAGGGCCCTCTGGCATCCGGCCCTAACTGCTGGGCTCCCCACCTTTTCTGATGTGTGCCCACTGGTGCGATGACACTCCTGCTTGGTTCTCTTCCCCATGGGGATGTGGGTCTTGTGCTCTGAGGTTACAACGGCTGGGTTGCTTACAGTATCACGATGAGGGCCCTCTGTTGTGAGTTCATCACTGCCTGGATCCCATAGCCTCGGTGCTCTGGGCCGCCTGCTGGGATGTTCCAACTGCAGGATTCCTCACCTTTTTTATACAATGGGCCATGTGTTTTGAGGTTAATCCTGCCTGCCTCGCTCCGAGACCCATGGTGATGTGGGTCCTCAGGTTTGAGGCCACATGTGCTGGGTACCTCAACTTTCGATGATGTGGCCCCATGGGTGTGAGGACACTCCTGCCTGGTTCCCAGCCCCTTGCTTATGTGAGCACTCTGGTGAGAGTCTGATCCTGACTGGGTTCCTTACCCTTCTGTGAGGTGGGCCCTCTGATGTGAGGTCACTCCTGCCTGGATGTCTCATGTCACCTTGGCGACGTAGGCCCTCTGTTGGCCACTGAAGCATGCTGGGAGCCTCCTACCCTCTTTAATAAGGGCCCTGTAAGAAACGCATATGCCCTTTTTGACCAAGTGCATCATTGTCGAGGTTCTGCCTCTTCTCCTATACTTTCAGAGGACTTCCCGTCTACCTCCTGAAATCGTATTCCTGGAATTCTGCCCCGCGTTCAAGTCCTCTTTGCAGCCTTACTTCAATATATTTTTGGACGATAGCTGTCATTTATAACTCTGCAGGTTTGTGAATTACAGTGCCCCTGAGCTCCTTTCTTCAACTCGCTTTCTTGTGAGCTGGCCGCAAAACCGCAGGATTGCTTCAGGCCCTAATCTGGTTCCGGCAGGGTTCCCTGAGCCTTTGGTTAATTCCTCTTCCTGGTGGGAAATGAGCGTTCCATTTGCCCGTGCAGACACCAACAGCTAGTCTCTCATTGGTCCTCCCTATGCCTGTTCATCTTGCGCAGAAATTGCAAACTATGCCAAACAGGAGATTAAACGCACTGACTCTCCAAGTGGGGAGAGTGTTAGTAAAGCGTCTGGAATGGTGAAACCGAGTACCAGGGGACGAAAACTGAGATGCATTTGAAAACGTTTCCCAATCACACAGTGGGCCATACTCTGGGATTCCCATGCATGTTTTAGCTGAAGGAAGAATCCCTTAAACCTGGAGAGTTGGGACCCATGGGATGGGTACCATGAAGTATGACTTCAAAGGGTCTGCGTTTGCTCACCGAACCTCACCAATGCTATCAGCCCGAAGTGCCCAGCCTTATGTCTCACCCAGCTCTGGGTGTAGATGTGGTAAATCCAGGTTGCATCACAAGCCCTGAATGAATGATTTAAGAATTGCTCTCCATTTCACTGTCATTGTGTTTTGTTTTTGAAATTTGTTTTGATAATGGGATTTATCGGAGTTTCACTGCTGCGTTTAGGCGGCTGTACACACGCTTGATTTCCTTATGGAGACATATAAATCCATGGGTTTTAAGATTCTTACTTGTCAGGTATCTTGCCATGCGTTGAATATGGGGTGTTGAGTCCATTTCGTTGAGCAAGGAGTAGGGCTTGTCTATTATATATTTGGCTTATGGAACGGTATCTGTGCTAATTTCAATCTCTGGTTTTGTGCAGCACCCCAACTCACGTTTCCCCATAAGCAAGCATAAGTTGGTTTTCTAAATTTGAGACCCTGTTCTGTTTTGTAATTCAGTTGATGTGTAGCCAACTTTACATTCCGTGTATTAGTGACATCTTATGATGTTTCTTTTTCTGTGTGACTTATTTCTCGTAGAATCATCGTACCTGAATCCACTCATTATGCCGCTACGGGCCTGATGACGTAGATTTCATTGCTGAGTGATATTCCATTGTACGTGCGTACCACAACATCTTTATCCATTTTTTGCTTTTTCGGATATTTAACATGTACCGTAGACGAACTTCTTGTAAACACAGCCGTCCCAAACTTTGGGGTGGCTGTGTGTTTTTGATTTTAATTTCCCTAAGCTATAGGACCATAAGTGGAAGTGCCATAGGCTGTGTTGCTTTGTTCCCTTCGTGTTTCACGAAACACCATACACTTCTCCAGATTGGCTGTTGGCAATTTACATCCCGCCCATCAGCGTAACAAGGCTCCCTGTTCTCCATGACCTGTCCTGCCTTTGTGGATTTTACACATTTTTCAGATGGCCCTTTTGACCGGGGGGCAGTGAGACTTCATTGTAGTGCAGATTTCCTTTACATGCTTACTTGGTTGGCCAAAAAGGGCGTATGCGTTTTTTCCTGAATATATTCAGGAAAAAACGCATACGCCCTTTTTGGCCAAGTGCATCATTGTCGACATTCTGCCTCTTTTCCTATGATTTAAGTGCAATTCCAGTCTACCCCCTGAAATCGTTTTCCTGAAATTCTGCCCCGCTTTCAAGTCCTCTTCGAAGTCTTACTTCAATACATTTTTGGACGATAGCTGTCATTCATAACTCTGCAGGTCTGTGAATTACAGTGCCCCTGAGCTCCTTTCTTCAACTCGCTTTCTTGTGAGCTGGCCGCAATACCGAAGGATTGCTTCAGGTCCTAATCTGTTTCTGGCAGGGCACGGTGAGCCTTTCGTTAATTCCTCTTCCTGGTGGGAAATGAGCGTCCCATTTGCCCGTGCAGACACCTACATATAGTCTCTCATTGGTTCTCCCTATTCCTGTTCATCTTGCACAGAAATTGCAAACTGTGCCAAACAGGAGGTTAAAGGCACTGACTCTCCAAGTGGGGAGAGTGTTAGTAAAGCGTCTGGAATGGTGAACCCGAGTACCAGGGGAGGAAACCTGAGATGCATTTGAAATCGTTTCCCAATCACAGGGTGGACCATACTCTGGGTTTCCCATGCATGTTTTAACTGAAGGAAGAATTCCTTAAACCTGGAGAGTTGGGACCCATGGAATGGGTATCATGCAGTATGACTTCAAAGGGTCTGACTGTGCTCACCGAACCTCACCAATGCTATCAGCGTGAAGTGTCCAGCCTTATGTCTCACCCAGCTCTGGGTGTAGATGTGGTAAATCCAGGTGGCATCACAAACCCTGAATGAATTATTTAAGTATTGCTCTCTATTTCACTGTCATTGTGTTTTGTTTTTGAAATTTATTTTGATAATGGGATTTATCGGATGTCCACTGTTGCGTTTAGGCCGCTGTACACACGCTTGATTTCCTTATGGAGACATATAAATCCATGGGTTTTAAGATTCTTACTTGTCAGGTATCTTCCCAGGCGTTGAATATGGGGTGTTGAGTCCATTTCGTTGAGCAAGGAGTAGGTCTTGTCTATTATATATTTGGCTTATGGAAAAGTATCTGTGCTAATTTCAATCTCTGGTTTTATGCAGCACCCCAACTCACCTTTCCCCTTAAGCAAGCATAAGTTGTTTTTCTAAACTTGAGACCCTGTTCTGTTTTGTAATTCAGTACATGTTTCGCCAAGTTTACATTCCGTGTATTAGGGATATCTTATGATGTTTCTTTTTCTGTGTGACTTATTGCTCGTAGAATCATCGTACCTGAATCCACTCATTATGCCGCTACGGGCCTGATGACGTAGATTTCATTGCTGAGTGATATTCCACTGTACGTGCGTACCACAACTTCTTTATCCATTTTTTGCTTTCTTGGATATTTAACTTGTACCGTAGATGAGGTTCTTGTAAACAGAGCCGTCCCAAACTTTGGGGTGGCTGTGTGTTTTTGATTTTAATTTCCCTAAGCTATAGGACCATAAGTGGAAGTGCCATAGGCTTTGTTGCTTTGTTTCCTACGTGTTTCTGGAAACACCATGCACTTCTCCAGAGTGGTTGTTGGCAATTTCCATCCCGCCCATCAGCATAACCAGGCTCCCTGTTCTCCATGACCTTCCCTGCCTTTCTGGATTTTACACTTTTTTCAGATGGCCCTTTTGACCGGGGGGCAGTGAGACTTCATTGTAGTGCCGATTTCAATTACACACTTGCTTGGTTGGCCAAAAAGTGCGTTTGCGTTTTTTCCTGAATATATTCAGGAAAAAACGCGTATGCCCTTTTTAGCCAAGTGCATCATTGTCGACATTCTGCCTCTGTTCCTATTCTTTAAGCGCAATTCCAGTCTACCCCCTGAAATCGTTTTCCTGAAATTCTGCCCCGCTTTCAAGTCCTCTTCGAAGACTTACATCAGTACATTTTGGACGATAGCTGTCATTCATAACTCTGCAGGTTTGTGAATTGCAGTGCCCCTGAGCTCCTTTCTTCAACTCGCTTTCTTGTGAGCTGGCCGCAAAACCGCAGGATTGCTTCAGGCCATAATCTCTTTCCTGCAGGGCACGCTGAACCTTTGTTTAATTCCTCTTCCTCATGGGAAATGAGCGTTCCATTTGCCCGTGCAGGCACCTACAGCTAATCTCTCATTGGTTCTCCCTATTCCTGTACATCTTGCGCAGAAATTGCAAACTGTGCCAAACAGGAGGTTAATGGCACTGACTCTCCATGTGGGGAGAGTGTTAGTAAAGCGTCTGGAATGATGAACCCGAGTACCAGGGGACGAAAACTGAGATGCATTTGAAAACGTTTCCCGGTCACACAGTGCACTGTACTGTGGGTTTCCCATGCATGTTTTAGCTGAAGGAAGAATCCCTTAAACCTGGAGAGCTGGGACCCATGGAATGGGTACCATGCAGTATGACTTCAAAGGGTCTGCGTTTGCTCAACAAACCTCACCAATGCTATCAGCCCGAAGTGTCCAGCCTTATGTCTCACCCAGCTCTGGGTGTAGATGTGGTAAATCCAGGTTGCATCACAAGCCCTGAATGAATTATTTAAGAATTGCTCTCTATTTCACTGTCATTGTGTTTTGTTTTTGAAATTCATTTTGATAATGGGATTTATCGGATGTTCACTGCTGCGTTTATGCCGCTGTACACAGGCTTGATTTCCTTATGGAGACATATAAATCCATGGGTTTTAAGATTCTTACTTGTCAGGTATCTTCCCAGGCGTTGAATATGGGGTGTTGAGTCCATTTCGTTGAGCAAGGAGTAGGTCTTGTCTATTATATATTTGGCTTATGGAAAGGTATCTGTGCTACTTTCAATCTCTGGTTTTATGCAGCACCCCAACTCACCTTTCCCCATAAGCAAGCATAAGTTGGTTTTCTCAATTTGAGACCCTGTACTGTTTTGTAATTCAGTTCATATGTAGCGAAGTTTACATTCCGTGTATTAGTGATATCTTATGATGTTTGTTTTTCTGTGTGACTTACTTCTCGTAGAATCATCGTACCTGAATGCACTCATTATGCCGCTACGGGCCTGATGACGTAGATTTCATTGCTGTGTGATATTCCATTGTACGTGCGTACCACAACTTCTTTATCCATTTTTTGCTTTCTCGGATATTTAACTTGTACCGGAGACAAGGTTCTTGTAAACAGAGCCGTCCCAAAATTTGGGGTGGTTGTGTGTTTCTGATTTTAATTTCCCTAAGCTATAGGACCATAAGTGGAAGTGCCATAGGCTCTGTTGCTTTATTTCCTACGTATTTCCGGAAACCACATACACTTATCCAGAGTGGCTGTTTGTAATTTACATCCCGACCATCAGCATAACAAGGCTCCCTGTTCCCCATGACCTCTCCTGCCTTTCTGAATTTTACAATTTTCAGATGGCCCTTTTGACCGGGGTGCAGTGAGACTTCATTGTAGTGCAGATTTCCTTTACAAGCTTCCTTGGTTGGCCAAAAAGGGCGTATGCGTTTTTTCCTGAGCATACCATTTGCCTGTGCAGACACCTACAGCTAGTCTCTCATTGGGTTTTTCAGGAAAAAACGCATACGCCCTTTTTGGCCAAGTGCATCATTGTCGACATTCTGCCTCTTTTCCTAAGCTTTAAGTGCAATTCCTGTCTACCCCCTGAAATCGTTTTCCTGAAATTCTGCCCCTCTTTCAAGTCCTCTTCGAAGACTTACTTCAATATATTTTTGGACGATAGCTGTCATTCATAACTCTGCAGGTTTGTGAATTACAGTGCCCCTGAGCTCCTTTCTTCAACTCGCTTTCTTGTGAGCTGACCGCAAAACCGCAGGATTGCTTCAGGCCCTAATCTGTTTCCGGCAGGGCACGCTGAGCCTTTGGTTAATTCCTCTTCCTGGTGGGAAATGAGCGTACCATTTGCCCGTGCAGACACCTACAGCTAGTCTCTCATTGGTTCTCCCTATTCCTGTTCATCTTGCGCAGAAATTACAAACTGTGCCAAACAGGAGGTTAAAGGCACTGACTCTCCAAGTGGGGAGAGTGTTAGTAAAGCGCCTGGAATGGTGCACCCGAGTACCAGGATTCGAAAACTGAGATGCATTTGAAAACGTTTCCCAATCACACAGTGGACCATACTCTGGGTTTCCCATGCATGTTTTAGCTGAAGGAAGAATCCCTTAAACCTGGAGAGTTGGGACCCATGGAATGGGTACCATGCAGTATGACTTCAAAGGGTCTGCGTTTGCTCACCGAACCTCACCAATGCTATCAGCCCGAAGTGTCCAGCCTTATGTCTCACCCAGCTCTGGGTGTAGATGTGGTAAATCCAGGTTGCATCACAAGCCCTGAATGAATTGTTTAAGAATTTCTCTCTATTTCACTGTCATTGTGTTTTGTTTTTGAAATTTATTTTGATAATGGGATTTATCGGATTTTCACTGCTGCGTTTAGGCCGTTCTACACACGCTTGATTTCCTTATGGAGACATATAAATCCATGGGTTTTAAGATTCTTACTTGTCAGGTATCTTGCCAGGCGTTGAATATGGGGTGTTGAGTCCATTTCGTTGAGCAAGGAGTAGGTCTTGTCTATTATATATTTGGCTTATGGAAGGGTATCTGTGCTAATTTCAATATCTGGTTTTATGCAGCACCCCAACTCACCTTTCCCCATAAGCAAGCATAAGTTGGTTTTCTAAATTTGAGACCCTGTTCTGTTTTGTAATTCAGTTCATGTGTAGCCAAGTTTACATTCCGTGTATTAGTGATATCTTATGATGTTTCTATTTCTGTGTGACTTATTTCTCGTACAATCATCGTACCTGAATCCACTCATTATGCCGCTACGGGCCTGATGACGTAGATTTCATTGCTGAGTGATATTCAATTGTACGTATGTAGCACAACACCTTTATCCATTTTTTGCTTTCTCGGATATTTAACTTGTACCGTAGACGAGGTTGTTGTAAACACAGCCGTCCCAAAATTTGGGGTGGCTGTGTGTTTTTGATTTTAATTTCGCTAAGCTACAGGACCATAAGTGGAAGTGCCATAGGCTGTGTTGCTTTGTTTCCTACGTGTTTCAGGAAAAACCATACACTTCTCCAGAGTGGCTGTTGGCAATTTACATCCCACCCATCTGCATAACAAGGCTCCCTGTTCTCCATGACCTGTCCTGCCTTTCTGGATTTTACACTTTTTTCAGATGGCCCTTTTGACGGGGGGCAGTGAGACTTCATTGTAGTGCAGATTTCCTTTACACGCTTGCTTGGTTGGCCAAAAAGCGCGTATGCGTTTTTTCCTGAATATATTCAGGAAAAAATGCATACGCGCTTTTTGGCCAAGTGCATCATTGTCGAAATTCTGCCTCTTTTCCTATGCTTTAAGTGCAATTCCAGTCTACCCCCTGAAATCGTTTTCCTATAATTCTGCCCCGCTTTCAAGTCCTCTTCGAAGACTTACTTCAATACATTTTTGGACGATAGCTGTCATTCATAACTCTGCAGGTTTGTGAATTACAGTGCCCCTGAGCTCCTTTCTTCAACTCGCTTTCTTGTGAGCTGGCCGCAAAACCGCAGGATTGCTTCAGGCCCTAATCTGTTTCCGGCAGGGCATGCTGAGCCTTTGGTTAATTCCTCTTCCTGGTGGAAAATGAACGTTCCATTTTCCCGTGCAGACACCTACAGCTAGTCTCTCATTGGTTCTCCCTATTCCTGTTCATCTTGCGCAGAAATTGCAAACTGTGCCAAACAGGAGTTTAAAGGCACTGACTCTCCAAGTGGGGAGAGTGTTAGTAAAGCGTCTGGAATGGTGAACCCGAGTACCAGGTTTCGAAAACTGAGATGCATTTGAAAACGTTTCCCAATCACACGGTGGACCATACTCTGGGTTACCCATGCATGTTTTAACTGAAGGAAGTATCCCTTAAACATGGAGAGTTGGGACCCATGGAATGGGTACCATGCAGTGTGACTTCAAAGGGTCTGCGTTTGCTCACCGAACCTCACCAATGCTATCAGCCCGAAGTGTCCAGCCTTATGTCTCACCCAGCTCTGGGTGTAGATGTGGTAAATCCAGGTTGCATCACAAGCCCTGAATGAATTATTTAAGAATTGCTCTCTATTTCACTGTCATTTGGTTTTGTTTTTGAAATTTATTTTGATAATGGGATTTATCGGATTTTCACTGCTGCGTTTAGGCCGCTGTACACACGCTTGATTTTCTTATGGAGACATAAAAATCCCTGGGTTTTAAGGGTCTTACTTGTCATTTATCTTCCCAGGCGTTGAATATAGGGTGTTGAGTCCATTTCATTGAGCAAGGAGTAGGTCTTGTCTATTATATATTTGGCTTATGGAACGGTATCTGTGCTAATTTCAATCTCTGGATTTATGCAGCTCCCCAAGTCAACATTCCCCATAAGCAAGCATAAGTTGGTTTTCTCAATTTGAGACCCTGTTCTGTTTTGTAATTCAGTTCATGTGTAGCCAAGTTTACATTCCATGTATTAGTGATATCTTATGATGTTTCTTTTCCTGTGTGACTTATTTCTCGTAGAATCATCGTACCTGAATCCACTCATTATGCCGCTACGGGCCTGATGACGTAGATTTCATTGCTGTGTGATATTCCATTGTACGTGCGTACCACAACTTCTTTATCCATTTTTTGCTTTCTCGGATATTTAACTTGTACCGTAGACAAGGTTCTTGTAAACAGAGCCGTCCCAAAATTTGGGGTGGTTGTGTGTTTTTGATTTTAATTTCCCTAAGCTATAGGACCATAAGTGGAAGTACCATAGGCTGTGTTGCTTTATTTCCTACGTGTTTCAGGAAACCACATACACTTCTCCAGGGTGGCTGTTTGCAATTTACATCCCGACCATCAGCATAACAAGGCTCCCTGTTCTCCTTGACCTGTCCTGCCTTTCTGAATTTTACAATTTTCAGATGGCCCTTTTGACCGGGGGGCAGTGAGACTTCATTGTAGTGCAGATTTCATTTACAAGCTTCCTTGGTTGGCCAAAAAGGGCGTATGCGTTTTTTCCTGAATATATTCAGGAAAAACGCATACGCCCTTTTTGGCCAAGTGCATCATTGTCGAAATTCTGCCTCTTTTCCTAAGCTTTAAGTGCAATTCCTGTCTACCCCCTGAAATCGTTTTCCTGAAATTCTGTCCCTCTTTCAAGTCCTCTTCGAAGACTTACTTCAATATATTTTTGGACGATAGCTCTCATTCATAACTCTGCAGGTTTGTGAATTACAGTGCCCCTGAGCTCCTTTCTTCAACTCGCTTTCTTGTGAGCTGACCGCAAAACCGCAGGATTGCTTCAGGCCCTAATCTTTTTCTGGCAGGGCACGCTGAGCCTTTGGTTATTTCCTATTCCTGGTGGGAAATGAGCGTACCATTTGCCCGTGCAGACACCTACAGCTAGTCTCTCATTGGTTCTCCCTATTCCTGTTCATCTTGCGCAGAAATTACAAACTGTGCCAAACAGGAGGTTAAAAGCACTGACTC
The DNA here is from genome assembly GCF_059928025.1 of Delphinapterus leucas. Classification (NCBI taxonomy): domain Eukaryota; kingdom Metazoa; phylum Chordata; class Mammalia; order Artiodactyla; family Monodontidae; genus Delphinapterus; species Delphinapterus leucas. Next base: position 6,290,816 of record NW_028322245.1, read on the forward strand.
TCCAAGTGGGGAGAGTGTTAGTAAAGCGTCTGGAATGGTGCACCCGAGTACCAGGATTCGAAAACTGAGATGCATTTGAAAACGTTTCCCAATCACACGGTGGACCATACTCTGGGTTTCCCATGCATGTTTTAGCTGAAGGAAGAATCCCTTAAACCTGGAGAGTTGGGAGCCATGGAAAGGGTACCATGCATTATGACTTCAAACGGTCTGCATTTGTCACCGAACCTCACCAATGCTATCAGCCCGAAGTGTCCAGCCTTATGTCTCACCCAGCTCTGGGTGTAGATGTGGTAATTCCAGGTTGCATCACAAGCCCTGAATGAATGATTTAAGAATTGCTCTCTATTTCACTGGCATTGTGTTTTGTTTTTGAAATTTATTTTGATAATGGGATTTATCGGATTTTCACTGCTGCGTTGAGGCCGCTGTGCACACGCTAGATTTCCTTAGGGAGACATATAAACCCATGGGTTTTAAGATTCTTACTTGTCAGGTATCTACCCAGGCGTTGAATATGGGTTGTTGAGTCCATTTCGTTGAGCAAGGAGTAGGTCTTGTCTATTATATATTTGGCTTATGGAACGGTATCTGTTCCAATTTCAATCTCTGGTTTTATGCAGCACCCAAACTAACCTTTCCCCTTAAGCAAGCATAAGTTGGTTTTCTAAATTTGAGACCCTGTTCTGTTTTGCAATTCAGTTCATGTGTAGTCAAGTTTAAATTCCGTGTATTAGTGATATCTTATGATGTTTCTTTTTCTGTGTGACTTATTTCTCGTAGAATCATCGTACCTGAATCCACTCATTATGCCGCTACGGGCCTGATGACGTAGATTTCATTGCTGAGTGATATTCCATTGTACGTGCGTACCACAACTTCTTTATCCATTTTTTGCTTTCTCGGATGTTTTACTTGTACCGTAGACGAGGTTCTTGTACACAGAGCCGTCCGAAACATTGGGGTGGCTGTGTGTTTTTGTTTCAATTTCCCTAAGCTATAGGACCATAAGTGGAAGTGTCATAGGCTGTGTTGATATATTTCCTACGTGTTTCAGTAAACACCATATACTTCTCCAGAGTGGCTCTTGGCAATTTACATCCCGCCCATCAACATAACAAGGCTCCGTGTTCTCCATGACCTGTCCTGCGTTTTTGGATTTTACACTGTTTTCAGAGGGCCCTTTTGACCAGGGGGCAGTGAGACTTCATTGTAGTGCAGATTTCCTTTACACGCTTGCTTGGTTGGCCAAAAAGGGCGTATGCGTTTTTTCCTGAATATATTCAGGAAAAAACGCATACGCCCTTTTTGGCCAAGTGCATCATTGTCGACATTCTGCCTCTTTTCCTATGCTTTAAGTGCAATTCCAGTCTACCCCCTGAAATCGTTTTCCTGAGATTCTGCCCCGCTTTCAAGTCCTCTTCGAAGACTTACTTCAATACATTTTTGGACGATAGCTGTCATTCATAACTCTGCAGGTTTGTGAATTACAGTGGCCCTGAGGTCCTTTCTTCAACTCGCTTTCTTGTGAGCTGCCCGCAAAACCGCAGGATTGCTTCAGTCCCTAATCTGTTTCCGGCAGGGCACGCTGAGCCTTTGGTTAATTCCTCTTCCTGGTGGGAAATGAGCGTTCCATTTGCCCGTGCAGACACCTACCGCTAGTCTCTCATTGGTTCTCCCTATTCCTGTTCATCTTGCGCAGAAATTGCAAACTGTGCCAAACAGGAGGTTAAAGGCACTGACTCTCCAAGTGGGGAGTGTGTTAGTAAAGCGTCTGGAATGGTGAACCCGAGTACCAGGGTTCGAAAACTGAGATGCATTTGAAAACGTTTCCCAATCACACGGTAGACCATAATCTGGGTTTCCCATGCATGTTTTAGATGAAGGAAGAATCCCTTAAACCTGGAGAGTTGGGAACCATGGAATGGGTACCAAGAAGTATGACTTCAAAGGGTCTGCGTTTGCTCACCGAACCTCACCAATGCTATCAGCCCGAAGTGTCCAGACTTATGTCTCACCCAGCTCTGGGTGTAGATGTGGTAAATCCAGGTTGCATCCCAAGCCCTGAATGAATTATTTAAGAATTGCTCTCTATTTCACTGGCATTGTGTTTTGTTTTTGAAATTTATTTTGATAATGGGATTTATCAGATTTTCACAGCTGCGTTTAGGCCGCTGTACACACGCTTGATTTCCTTATGGAGACATATAAATCCATGGGTTTTAAGATTCTTACTTGTCAGGTATCTTCCCAGGCGTTGAATATGGGGTGTTGAGTCCATTTCATTGAGCAAGGAGTAGGTCTTGTCTGTTATATATTTGGCTTATGGAACGGTATCTGTGCTAATTTCAATCTCTGGTTTTATGCAGCACCCCAACTCTCCTTTCCCCTTAAGCAAGCATAAGTTGGTTTTCTCAATTTGAGACCCTGTTCTCTTTTGTAATTCACTACATGTGTAGCCAAGTTTACATTCCTTTTATTAGTGATATCTTATGATATTTCTTTTCCTGTGTGACTTATTGCTCGTAGAATCATCATACCTGAATCCACTCATTATGCCGCTACGGGCCTGATGACGTAGATTTCATTGCTGAGTGATATTCCATTGTACGTGCGTACCACAACGTCTTTATCCATTTTTTGCTTTCTCGGATATTTAACTTGTACCGTAGACGAGGATCTTGTAAACAGAGCCGTCCCAAACTTTGGGGTGGCTGTGTGTTTTTGATTTTAATTTCCCTAAGCTATAGGGCCATAACTGGAAATGCCATAGGCTGTGTTGCTTTGTTTCCTACGTGTTTCAGGAAACACCATACGTTTCTCCAGAGTGGCTGTTGGCAATTTACATCCCGCCCATCACCATAACAAGGCTCCCTGTTCTCCATGACCTGTCCTGCCTTTCTGGATTTTACACTTTTTTCTGATGGCCCTTTTGACCGGGGGGCAGTGAAACTTCATTGTAGTGCAGATTTCCTTTACACGCTTGCTTGGTTGGCCAAAAAGGGCGTATGCGTTTTTTCCTGAATATATTCAGGAAAAAACGCATACGCCCTTTTTGGCCAAGTGCATCATTGTCGACATTCTGCCTCTTTTCCTATGCTTTAAGGGCAATTCCAGTCTACCCCCTGAAGTCGTTTTCCTGAAATTCTGCCCCGCTTTCAAGTCCTCTTCGAAGACGTACTTCAGTACATTTTTGGACGATAGCTGTCATTCATAACACTGCAGGTTTGTGAATTACAGTGTCCCTGAGCTGCTTTCTTCAACTCGCTTTCTTGTGAGCTGGCCGCAAAACCGCAGGATTGCTTCAGGCCCTAATCTGTTTCCGGCAGGGCACGCTGAGCCTTTGGTTAATTCCTCTTCCTGGTGGGAAATGAGCGTTCCATTTGCCCGTGCAGACACCTACAGCTAGTCTCTCATTGGTTCTCCCTATTCCTGTTCATCTTGCGCAGAAATTGCAAACTGTGCCAAACAGGAGGTTAAAGGCACTGACTCTCCAAGTGGGGAGAGTGTTAGTAAAGCGTCTGGAATGGTGAACCCGAGTACCAGGGTTCGAAAACTGAGATGCATTTGAAAACGTTTCCCAATCACACGGTGGACCATACTCTGTGTTTCCCATGCATGTTTTAGCTGAAGGAAGAATCCCTTAAACCTGGAGAGTTAGGACCCATGGAATGGGTACCATGCAGTATGACTTCAAAGGGTCTGCGTTTGCTCACCGAACCTCACCAATGCTATCAGCCTGAAGTGTCCAGCCTTATGTCTCACCCAGCTATGGGTGTAGATGTGGTAAATCCAGGTTGCATCCCAAGCCCTGAATGAATTATTTAAAAATTGCTCTCTATTTCACTGTCATTGTGTTTGGTTTTTGAAATTTATTTTGATAATGGGATTTATCGGATTTTCACTGCTGCGTTTAGGCCGCTGTACACACGCTTGATTTCCTTATGGAGACATATAAATCCATGGGTTTTAAGATTCTTACTTGTCAGGTATCTTCCCAGGCGCTGAATATGGGGTGTTGAGTCCATTTCGTTGAGCAAGGAGTAGGTCTTGTCTGTTTTATATTTAGCTTATGGAACGGTATCTGTGCTAATTTCAATCTCTGGTTTTATGCAGCACCCCAACTCTCCTTTCCCCATAAGCAAGCATAAGTTGGTTTTCTAAATTTGAGACCCTGTTCTGTTTTGTAATTCAGTTCATGTGTAGTCAAGTTTACATTCCGTGTATTAGTGATATCGTATGATGTTTCTTTTCCTGTGTGACTTATTTCTCGTAGAATCATCGTACCTGAATGCACTCATTATGCCGCTACGGGCCTGATGACGTAGATTTCATTGCTGAGTTATATTCCATTGTACGTGCGTACCACAACTTCTTTATCCATTTTTTGCTTTCTCGGATATTTAACTTGTACCGTAGACGAGGTTCTTGTAAACAGAGCCGTCCCAAACTTTGGGGTGGCTGTGTGTTTTTGATTTTAATTTCCCTAAGCTATAGGACCATAAGTGGAAGTGCCATAGGCTGTGTTTCTTTGTTTCCTACGTGTTTCAGGAAACACCATACACTTCTCCAGAGTGGCTGTTGGCAATTTACATCCCGCCCATCAGCATAACAAGGCTCCCTGTTCTCCATGACCTGTCCTGCCTTTCTGGATTTTACACTTTTATCAGATGGCCTTATTGACCGGGGGGCAGTGATACTTCATTGTAGTGCAGATTTCCTTTACACGCTTGCTTGTTTGGCCAAAAAGTGCTTATGCGTTTTATCCTGAATATATTCAGGAAAAAACGCACACGCCCTTTTTGGCCAAGTGCATCATTGTCGACATTCTGCCTCTTTTCCTATGCTTTAAGTGCAATTCCAGGCTACCCCCTGAAATCGTTTTCCTGAAATTCTGCCCCGCTTTCAAGTCCTCTTCGAAGACTTACTTCAATACATTTTTGGACGATAGCTGTCATTCATAACTCTGCATGTTTGTGAATTACAGTGGCCCTGAGCTCCTTTCTTCAACTCGCTTTCTTGTGAGCTGCCCGCAAAACCGCAGGATTGCTTCAGTCCCTAATCTGTTTCCGGCAGGGCACGCTGAGCCTTTGGTTAATTCCTCTTCCTGCTGGGAAATGAGCGTTCCATTTGCCCGTGCAGACACATACAGCTAGTCTCTCATTGCTTCTCCCTATTCCTGTTCATCTTGCGCAGAAATTGCAGACTGTGCCAAACAGGAGGTTAAAGGCACTGACTCTCCAAGTGGGGAGAGTGTTAGTAAAGCGTCTGGAATGGTGAACCCGAGTACCAGGGTTTGAAAACTGAGATGCATTTGAAAACGTTTCCCAATCACACGGTGGACCATACTCTGGGTTTCCCATGCATGTTTTAGCTGAAGGAAGAATCCCTTAAACCTGGAGAGTTGGGACCCATGGAATGGGTACCATGCAGTATGACTTCAAAGGGTCTGGGTTTGCTCACCGAACCTACCAATGCTATCAGCCCGAAGTGTCCATCCTTATGTCTCACCCAGCTCTGGGTGTAGATGTGGTAAATCCAGGTTGCATCACAAGCCCTGAATGAATTATTTAAGAATTGCTCTCTATTTCACTGGCATTGTGTTTTGTTTTTGAAATTTATTTTGATAATGGGATTTATCAGATTTTCACAGCTGCGTTTAGGCCGCTGTACACACGCTTGATTTCCTTATGGAGACATATAAATCCATGGGTTTTAAGATTCTTACTTGTCAGGTATCTTCCAGGCGTTGAATATGGGGTGTTGAGTCCATTTCGTTGAGCAAGGAGTAGGTGTTGTCTATTATATATTTGGCTTATGGAACGGTATCTGTGCTAATTTCAATCTCTGGTTTTATGCAGCACCCCAACTCTCCTTTCCCCTTAAGCAAGCATAAGTTGGTTTTCTCAATTTGAGACCCTGTTCTGTTTTGTAATTCAGTTCATGTGTAGTCAAGTTTACATTCCGTGTATTAGTGATATCTTATGATGTTTCTTTTCCTGTGTGACTTATTTCTCGTAGAATCATCGTACCTGAATCCACTCATTATGCCGCTACGGGCCTGATGACGTAGATTTCATTGCTGAGTGATATTCCATTGTACGTGCGTACCACAACTTCTTTATCCATTTTTTGATTTCTCGGATATTTAACTTGTACTGTAGACGAGGTTCTTGTAAACAGAGCCGTCCCAAACTTTGGGGTGGCTGTGTCTTTTTGATTTTAATTTCCCTAAGCTATAGGACCATAAGTGGAAGTGCCATAGGCTGTGTTTCTTTGTTTCCTATGTGTTTCAGGAAACACCATACAATTTTCCAGAGTGGCTGTTGGCAATTTATATCACACAGGTCAGCATAACAAGGCTCCCTGTTCTCCATGACCTGTCCTGCCTTTCTGGATTTTACACTTTTTTCAGATGGCCCTTTTGACCGGGGGGCAGTGAGACTTCATTGTAGTGCAGATTTCCTTTACACGCTTGCTTGGTTGGCCAAAAAGGGCGTATGCGTTTTTTCCTGAATATATTCAGGAAAAAACGCATACGCCCTTTTTGGCCAAGTGCATCATTGTCGACATTCTGCCTCTTTTCCTATTCTTTAAGTGCAATTCCAGTCTACCCCCTGAAATCGTTTTCCTGAAATTCTGCCCCGCTTTCAAGTCCTCTTCGAAGACTTACTTCAATACATTTTTGGACGATAGCTGTCATTCATAACTCTGCATGTTTGTGAATTACAGTGCCCCTGAGCTCCTTTCTTCAACTCGCTTTCTTGTGAGCTGGCCGAAAACCGAAGGATTGCTTCAGGTCCTAATCTGTTTCCGGCAGGGCACGCTGAGCCTTTGGTTAATTCCTCTTCCTGGTGGGAAATGAGCGTTCCATTTGCCCGTGCAGACACCTACAGCTAGTCTCTCATTGGTTCTCCCTATTCCTGTTCATCTTGCGCAGAAATTGCAAACTGTGCCAAACAGGAGGTTAAAGGCCCTCACTCTCCAAGTGGGGAGATTGTTAGTAAAGCGTCTGGAATGGTGAACCCGAGTACCAGGGTTCGAAAACTGAGATGCATTTGAAAACGTTTCCCAATCACACGGTGGACCATACTCTGGGTTTCCCATGCATGTTTTAGCTGAAGGAAGAATCCCTTAAACCTGGAGAGTTGGGACCCATGGAATGGGTACCATGCAGTATGACTTCAAAGGGTCTGCGTTTGCTCACCGAACCTACCAATGCTATCAGCCCGAAGTGTCCATCCTTATGTCTCACCCAGCTCTGGGTGTAGATGTGGTAAATCCAGGTTGCATCACAAGCCCTGAATGAATTATTTAAGAATTGCTCTCTATTTCACTGGCATTGTGTTTTGTTTTTGAAATTTATTTTGATAATGGGATTTATCAGATTTTCACAGCTGCGTTTAGGCCGCTGTACACACGCTTGATTTCCTTATGGAGACATATAAATCCATGGGTTTTAAGATTCTTACTTGTCAGGTATCTTCCAGGCGTTGAATATGGGGTGTTGAGTCCATTTCGTTGAGCAAGGAGTAGGTGTTGTCTATTATATATTTGGCTTATGGAACGGTATCTGTGCTAATTTCAATCTCTGGTTTTATGCAGCACCCCAACTCTCCTTTCCCCTTAAGCAAGCATAAGTTGGTTTTCTCAATTTGAGACCCTGTTCTGTTTTGTAATTCAGTTCATGTGTAGTCAAGTTTACATTCCGTGTATTAGTGATATCTTATGATGTTTCTTTTCCTGTGTGACTTATTTCTCGTAGAATCATCGTACCTGAATCCACTCATTATGCCGCTACGGGCCTGATGACGTAGATTTCATTGCTGAGTGATATTCCATTGTACGTGCGTACCACAACTTCTTTATCCATTTTTTGATTTCTCGGATATTTAACTTGTACTGTAGACGAGGTTCTTGTAAACAGAGCCGTCCCAAACTTTGGGGTGGCTGTGTCTTTTTGATTTTAATTTCCCTAAGCTATAGGACCATAAGTGGAAGTGCCATAGGCTGTGTTTCTTTGTTTCCTATGTGTTTCAGGAAACACCATACAATTTTCCAGAGTGGCTGTTGGCAATTTATATCACACAGGTCAGCATAACAAGGCTCCCTGTTCTCCATGACCTGTCCTGCCTTTCTGGATTTTACACTTTTTTCAGATGGCCCTTTTGACCGGGGGGCAGTGAGACTTCATTGTAGTGCAGATTTCTTTACACGCTTGCTTGGTTGGCCAAAAAGGGCGTATGCGTTTTTTCCTGAATATATTCAGGAAAAAACGCATACGCCCTTTTTGGCCAAGTGCATCATTGTCGACATTCTGCCTCTTTTCCTATGCTTTAAGTGCAATTCCAGTCTACCCCCTGAAATCGTTTTCCTGAAATTCTGCCCCGCTTTCAAGTCCTCTTCGAAGACTTACTTCAATACATTTTTGGACGATAGCTGTCATTCATAACTCTGCAGGTTTGTGAATTACAGTGCCCCTGAGCTCCTTTCTTCAACTCGCTTTCTTGTGAGCTGGCCGAAAACCGAAGGATTGCTTCAGGCCCTAATCTGTTTCCGGCAGGGCACGCTGAGCCTTTGGTTAATTCCTCTTCCTGGTGGGAAATGAGCGTTCCATTTGCCCGTGCAGACACCTACAGCTAGTCTCTCATTGGTTCTCCCTATTCCTGTTCATCTTGCGCAGAAATTGCAAACTGTGCCAAACAGGAGGTTAAAGGCCCTCACTCTCCAAGTGGGGAGAGTGTTAGTAAAGCGTCTGGAATGGTGAACCCGAGTACCAGGGTTCGAAAACTGAGATGCATTTGAAAACGTTTCCCAATCACACGGTGGACCATACTCTGGGTTTCCCATGCATGTTTTAGCTGAAGGAAGAATCCCTTAAACCTGGAGAGTTGGGACCCATGGAATGGGTACCATGCAGTATGACTTCAAAGGGTCTGCGTTTGCTCACCGAACCTCACCAATGCTATCAGCCCGAAGTTTCCAGCCTTATGTCTCACCCAGCTCTGGGTGTAGATGTGGTAAATCCAGGTTGCATCACAAGCCCTGAATGAATTATTTAAGAATTGCTCTCTATTTCACTGTCATTGTGTTTTGTTTTTGAAATTTATTTTGATAATGGGATTTATCGGATTTTCACTGCTGCGTTTAGGCCGCTGTACACACGCTTGATTTCCTTATGGAGACATATAAATCCATGGGTTTTAAGATTCTTACTTGTCAGGTATATTCCCAGGCGTTGAATATGGGGTGTTGAGTCCATTTCGTTGAGTAAGGAGTAGGTCTTGTCTGTTATATATTTGGCTTATGGAAAGGTATCTGTGCTAATTTCAATCTCTGGTTTTATGCAGCACCCCAACTCAACTTTCCCCATAAGGAAGCATAAGTTGGTTTTCTAAATTTGAGACCCTGTTCTGTTTTGTAATTCAGTTCATGTGTAGTCAAGTTTACATTCCGTGTATTAGTGATAACTTATGATGTTTCTTTTCCGGTGTGACTTATTTCTCGTAGAATCCTCGTATCTGAATCCACTCATTATGCCGCTACGGGCCTGATGACGTAGATTTCATTGCTGAGTGATATTCCATTGTACGTGCGTACCACAACTTCTTTATCCATTTTTTGCTTTCTCGGATATTTAACTTGTACCGTAGACGAGGTTCTTGTAAACAGAGCCGTCCCAATCTTTGGGGTGGCTGTGTGTTTTTGATTTTAATTTCCCTAAGCTATAGGACCATAAGTGGAAGTGCCATAGGCTGTGTTGCTTTGTTTCCTACGTGTTTCAGGAAACACCATAGACTTCTCCAGAGTGGCTGTTGGCAATTTACATCCCGCCCATCAGCATAACAAGGCTCCCTGTTCTCCATGACCTGTCCTGCCTTTCTGGATTTTACACTTTTTTCAGATGGCCCTTTTGACCGGGGGGCAGTGGGACTTCATTGTAGTGCAGATTTCCTTTACACGCTTGCTTGGTTGGCCAAAAAGGGCGTATGCGTTTTTTCCTGAATATATTCAGGAAAAAACGCATACGCCCTTTTTGGCCAAGTGCATCATTGTCGACATTCTGCCTCTTTTCCTATGCTTTAAGTGCAAATCCAGTCTACCCCCTGAAATCGTTTTCCTGAAATTCTGCCCTGCTTTCAAGTCCTCTTCGAAGACTTACTTCAGTACATTTTTGGACGATAGCTGTCATTCATAACTCTGCAGGTTTGTGAATTACAGTGCCCCTGAGCTCCTTTCTTCAACTCGCTTTCTTGTGAGCTGGCCGCAAAACCGCAGGATTGCTTCAGGCCCTAATCTGTTTCCAGCAGGGCACGCTGAGCCTTTGGTTAATTCCTCTTCCTGGTGGGAAATGAGCGTTCCATTTGCCCGTGCAGACACATACAGCTAGTCTCTCATTGCTTCTCCCTATTCCTGTTCATCTTGCGCAGAAATTGCAGACTGTGCCAAACAGGAGGTTAAAGGCACTGACTCTCCAAGTGGGGAGAGTGTTAGTAAAGCGTCTGGAATGGTGAACCCGAGTACCAGGGTTTGAAAACTGAGATGCATTTGAAAACGTTTCCCAATCACACGGTGGACCATACTCTGGGTTTCCCATGCATGTTTTAGCTGAAGGAAGAATCCCTTAAATCTTGAGAGTTGGGTCCCATGGAATGGGTACCATGCAGTATGACTTCAAAGGGTCTGGGTTTGCTCACCGAACCTACCAATGCTATCAGCCCGAAGTGTCCATCCTTATGTCTCACCCAGCTCTGGGTGTAGATGTGGTAAATCCAGGTTGCATCACAAGCCCTGAATGAATTATTTAAGAATTGCTCTCTATTTCACTGGCATTGTGTTTTGTTTTTGAAATTTATTTTGATAATGGGATTTATCAGATTTTCACAGCTGCGTTTAGGCCGCTGTACACACGCTTGATTTCCTTATGGAGACATATAAATCCATGGGTTTTAAGATTCTTACTTGTCAGGTATCTTCCAGGCGTTGAATATGGGGTGTTGAGTCCATTTCGTTGAGCAAGGAGTAGGTGTTGTCTATTATATATTTGGCTTATGGAACGGTATCTGTGCTAATTTCAATCTCTGGTTTTATGCAGCACCCCAACTCTCCTTTCCCCTTAAGCAAGCATAAGTTGGTTTTCTCAATTTGAGACCCTGTTCTGTTTTGTAATTCAGTTCATGTGTAGTCAAGTTTACATTCCGTGTATTAGTGATATCTTATGATGTTTCTTTTTCTGTATGACTTATTTCTCGCAGAATCATCGTACCTGAATCGACTCACTATGCCGCTACGGACCTGATGACGTAGATTTCATTGTTGAGTTATATTATATTGTACGTGCGTACCACAACTTATTTATCCATTTTTTGCTTTCTCGGATATTTAACTTGTACCGTAGACAAGGTTCTTGTAAACAGAGCCATCCCAAACTTTGGCGTGGCTGTGTGTTTTTGATTTTAATGTCCCTAAGCTATAGGACCATAAGTGGAAGTGCCATAGGCTCTGTTGCTTTGTTTTTTAGGTGTTTCAGGGTACACCGTACACTTTTCCAGAGTGGCTGTTGGCAATTTACATCCCGACAATCAACATAACAAGGCTCCCTGTTCTCCAAGGCCTGTCCTGATTTTCTGGATTTTTCTCTTTTTTCAGATGGCCCTTTTGACCGGGGGGCAGTGAGACTTCATTGTAGTGCAGATTTCCTTTACACGCTTGCTTGGTTGGCCAAAAAGGGCGTATGCGTTTTTTCCTGAATATATTCAGGAAAAAACGCATACGCCCTTTTTGGCCAAGTGCATCATTGTCGTCGTTCTGCCTCTTTTCCTATGCTTTAAATGCAATTCCAGTCTACCCCCTGAAATCGTTTTCCTGAAATTCTGCCCCACTTTCAAGTCCTCTTCGCAGCCTTCCTTCAATATATTTTTAGACCATAGCTGTCATTTATAACTCTGCAGGTTTGTGAATTACAGTGCCCCTGAGCTCCTTTCTTCATCTCGCTTTCTTGTGAGCTGGCCGCAAACCCGCAGGAATGCTTCAGGCCCTAATCTGGTTCTGGCACGGCATGCTGAGCCTTTGGTTAATTCCTCTTCCTGGTGGGAAATGAGCGTTAAATTTGCCCGTGCAGACACCTTCACACGAGTCGTCATGGTGCCCCTTTGCCCCGGTTATCTCTATGGAGGTTGGAGTTGGAGGGCCTCCTCACTCAAGGTCAGTGTGCCCACGGAGCCAACCCTGCAACTTCAGGGCATGTTTGGTGGTTAGGATCACCACGTGGGGTCCTTTTACCTTAGGAGGGAGGTGGCCTTTTGGGCTGCTGATTTCCAGGTTTTCGGATACTGCCAGTATCTTGGCCAGATGTGGCGGTGGGCCAATCCCCTTGGTGACCGTAGTTTATCCTACCTGGATCGCATTCTTGCATTGTTCCATTTCAAGTGGTCCCAGGTTTTGCACTAATACTCCAATGGCGATTCACCGTTCACCAGGAATGTAAAGGTCAAAGGGTTTAGCTAAATTAGGGAGTTCCTGTGCAAGGGTCTGAATTGACTGCTCTTTCCATTCTTGAAAGGCCACTTCTGCATTCTATTCAAAAGGATCATCACCTTTTCCTTTCAGTGTTTCATATAGAGGCCGAGCTAGTAGACTGTAGTTAGGGATCCAGAAGCAGCAAACCCTGGCCTCCCCAGGAACCCCTAAGCTGTCTTCTAGTTTTAGAAATGGGTAAGGCTGTAAATTGTTTCTTCCCTTTCCTGGGATGGGCTTCTCCGACCTTCTGTGAGAATGAAGCCCAGGCAGGTCACCGTAGTCTGTGATATTTGAGCTTTTTCTTGGACAACTTGTATCCTTTATTGGCTTCGTAGTTCAGAGGTCTCCTTAGTAGGGCTGGCGATCAGAATGTCGTCTGCATATTGAAGGAGTGTTTCCTTTTCCAGAGGTAGAACTTTTAGGTCTTTAGCTGAGCTTTCCCCAAAGATGGTGTGGGAATTTTTGAACCCTTGGGACAACACGGCCCGGAAGTATTGTTTTAGTTGTATGTTGAGTCCTGCCACTCACAAGCCAAAATTTCTTGTGACTCTGGGACTAATAGAATACAAAAGAAGGCATCATTGAAGACTAATACAGAATACCATGTCCTGGTGGTTGGTAGAATGACCAGCAGGGTGTAGGGTTTAGGAACTACTGGAGGTATATCCTCAGTGGCTTAACTGACTGTCCTGACATCCTTTACCAGGACTCCAGCAGCCCATGGGGCTCTCGAGGTCAGGCCAATCCCAGGATATGGAGCTCACCTGGGCAGGTACCCCAACCCAGCCCACGGGGCTCTCATGTTCAGGACCCTCCCAGGATATGGTGTTCCCTGGGCAGGTCCCCCTGCAGCCCATGGGGCTCTCGTGGTCAGGCCCCTCCCAGGATACAGAGCTACCCTTGCAGGTACCATGGCAGGGCTGGGAACACAGGAACCGTGCATATCGCCCTCATTGCAGAGCACTCCCAGCTCACCTGTCACTCAGATCTGACACAGAGCACCTCAGAGCAGGACTTGAACTAACAAACAGCAGCTCCGACAGGTCTGTGACCCTGGGCATCACTCTGTGTGGCCTCCCTCCACCTGGTCTTCCAGAGACTTCCACTGCACCCGGGGCACCAGGCCTTTGTCTCCACCCACCACCCACCCCTCCTCTCCCTGACTCCTGGGTTCCTCTCATTAGGAGAGGGTTTTCTTGAAGTTGTCTCCCACTCATGGGCCAGATAATATAATTAGAAAACAAGCCAGAGCTGCAGCCCCTTGTCTATCCTGACTCTCAGGAGCCCACACCTGTTCCTTGGACCTGGCCGATTCAGCAAGTTCCAGTTTCTGCAACTGTGAGCCCCTGAGGGGTGATTATTGGCTGGCCTGGGAAGCCTGACCGTGCCGGCCAGCCCTCCCCAGGTGTGCCTGGGTTCAGATCAATATAAACACCGCTCCAGGCAGCAAGAGCCCCTGCAGCTGTGCCTGACGCCATTTTCTCTGCCCTGTCAGCAGTCTTGGGGCTGGACTGGTGGGAGGGAGTGAGAGGCCACGGCTTTGTGGGTGGCCCAGTGTGAGTGGGGCTCTGCTGGACTTTCTGCAGCAGTTGCCAAGATGCCACCTGCTAAAGAAGAGGATGTGTCACCCATACCTGCCGCTGGAATTTCTCCCTGGGCAGAGGTGAGTGAGGAAGAAAGCAGTGGGGGCCGGGACAGCAGGGGTATCTCAGGCAGGGAAATGGAAAGCTTCCAGAAGAGCACCCAGGGCCAGGACCACCCTGGCTGGCCTGCAGGCACCAAGTCGGCTGGCATGCTGTCGCTCATGTGGCTCCATGGCCCTTCCTCTAGGCTTTCAAGTCCTTGTACATATTCAGGTGTTTTACCTGGGAAGGGTGGGAACATTTCAGCAGCAGCTGGCCTGGGGCTCAGCCCACGTTTACTCACAGATGCCTCGGCACGGTCCCCCAGCTTTGCAATGAGGACGCTTGTTGCGTGGGGCCTGCTGGCTGAATGGGAGATGATTCCCCACCACTGACCAACTTCAGAATTGCTTACAACTGGAGCAAGTGCCCTGATACGGTTTTCCTCTGTGTAACTGGTGGGTTCTGTTTTTTTTTCTTTTTTTCGTTTTTGGTTCAAGGTAGATTTTATTCCTCTTTTTTGTATTTACAGATATAAGCATGGAAATAATTTATTCATATAAATACATGTATGTGAAGGGAAGAATATTTTCTCTGTTTTACTTTTTGTAATTTGAATTTTATTTTATTTTTTTATACAGCAGGTTCTTTTTGGTTATCTCTTTTATACATATAAATGTATATATGCCAATCCCAATCTCTCAACTCCTCCCACCACCACCCCCCAACAGCTTTCCCCCCTTGGTGTCCATACGTTTGTTGTCTACATCTGTTGCTCTATTTCTGCCTTGCAAAACGGTTCATCTGTAAAATTTGTCTAGGTTCCACATATAGGCATTAATAGACAAGATTTGTTTTTCTATTTCTGACTTACTTCACTCTGTATGACAGTCTCTAGATCCATCAACGTCTCTACAAATGACCCAATTTCATTCCTTTTTATGGCTTAGTAATATTTCATTTTATATATGTACCACTTCTTTATGCATTCGTCTGTCTGTGGGCATTTAGGTTGCTTCCATTACCTGGATATTGTAAATAGTGATGCAATGAACATTGCGGTGAATGTCTCTTTTTGATTTATGGTTTTGTCTGGGTATATGCCCAGTAGTGGGATTGCTGTATCATATGGTAATTCTATTCTTAGTTTTATAAGAAACTCCATAATGTTCTCCACAGTGACTGTATCAATTTACATTCCCAACAATAGTGCAAGAGGGTTCCTTATCTCCACACCCTTTCCAGCATTTGTTGTTTGTAGATTTTCTGATGATGCCCATTCTAACATGTGTGAGGTGATACACCATGGATGAGTCTATTTCGTTGAGCAAAGAGTAGGTCTTGTCTAGTACATATTTGGCTTATGGAACGGTATGTGTGCTAATTTCAATCTCTGGTTTTATACAGCACCCCAACTCAACATTCCCCTTAAGCAAGCATAAGTGTTTATCTAAATGTGAGACTCTGTTCGGTTTTGTATTTCAGTTTATGTGTAGCCAAGTTTACACTCCCTCTATTAGTGATATCTTATGATACTTATCTTTCTCTGTGTGACGTATTTCTCTTAGAATCATCATATTTAAATCCACTCAATTTGCTGCTACAGGCCTGATGACATTGATTTCATTGCTGAGTGATATTCCGTTGTACGTAAGTAGCACAACTCCTTTATCCATTTTTTTCTTTCTGGGATATTTAATTTGTACTGGACTCGAGTTTCTTGTAAACACAGCAGCCCTAAATTTTGTGCTGGCTGTGTCTTGTTGATTTTAATTTTCCTAAGCTATAGGGCTAAAAGTGGAAGTACCCTAGGCTCTGTAGCTTTGTTTTTCAGATGTTTCAGGATACACCATAAACATCTCCAGAGTGTCTGTTGGCAATTTACATCCCGCCCATCAGCATAACAAGGCTCCCTGTTCTCCATGGCCTGTCCTGTGTTTCTGGTTTTTACATTTTTTTCAGATGGCCCTTTTGACGAATGGGAAATGAGACTTCATTGTAGTGCGGATTTCCATTGCTGGAGTGCTTGGTTGGCCAAAAAGGGCATATGCGTTTTTTCCTGAATATATTCAGGAAAAAATGTTTACGCACTTTTGTCCAAGTGCATCAGTGTCAAAGATCTGCCGCTCTTCACATGCTTTAAATGCAATTCCAATCTACCTCCTGAAATATGATTCCTGCAATTCTGCCTCGTTTTCAAGTCCTCTTTGCAGACTTACTTCAATATATTTTTGCCAATAGCTGTCATTTATATCTCTGCAGGTTTGTGAATTACAGTGCCCGTGATTTCCTTTCTTAACTCGTTTCCTTGAAAGCTGGCCACAGAACCGCAGGTTTGCTTTAGGCCATAATCAGGGTCCGACACGGCACTCTGAGCCTTTGGTTAATTCCTCTTCCTGGTGGGAAATTAGAGTTAAATGTGCCCCTCCGGACACCTGCCTCACTCCCAGCCCCTTGGTTATGTGTGTCCTGTAGTTTGAGGCCACATGTGCTGGGTTCCTCACCTTTGGCTGATGTGGCCCCACTGGTGTGAGGACACTCCTGCCTGGTTCCCATCCCCTTGGTGATGTGGACCCTCCGGTGAGAGTCTGATCCTGGCTGGGTTCCTCACACTTCTGAGAGGTGGGCCCTCTTCTCTGAGGTCACTCCTGCCTGGCTGGCCCACCCCGCCTTGACGACGTCGGCTCTCTCGTGGGAGTTGGTGCCTGCTGCGAGTCTCCTCCCCTTGGTAATGAGGGCCCTCTGGCGTCAGGCCCTAACTCCTGGCCTCCCAAAATTTTCTGATGTGCGCCCTGTGGTGCGAGTACACTCCTGCCAGGTTCCCAACACCATGGGAATGTGGGCCTTCTGCTCTGAGGTCCCAACGGTGGGTTGCTCAGTTTCATGATGAGGGCCCTCTGGTGTGAGTTCACTCCGGCCTGGATCCCATAGCCTCGCTGCTCCTGGCCACCTGCGGGGAGGTTACAACTGCGGGATTCCTCACCTTTTTTCTTCTATGGGCCCTCTGTTTTGAGACTCCTCCTGCCTGCCTCACTCCCAGCCCCTTGGTGATGTGTGTCCTCTGGTTTGAGGCCACGTGTGCTGGGTCCCTCACCTTTCGATGATGTGGCCCCACTGGTGTGAGGACACTCTTGCCTGGTTCCTATCCCCTTGAAGATGTGGGCTCTCTGGTGAGAGTCTGATCCTGGCTGGGTTCCTCACCCTTCTGTGAGGTGGGCCCTCTGCTGTGAGGTCACTCCTGCCTGGCTGGCACAGCCCGCCTGGGCAACATCGGCCCTCTTGTGGCAGTTGGAGCATGCTGGGAGCCTCCTCCCCTCGGTGATGAGGGCCCTCTGGCGTCAGGCCCTAACTGCTGGGTACCCACATTTTCTGATACGTGCTAAGTGGTGCGAGGACACTCCTGCGAGGTTCCCATCCCCATGGGGATGTGGGCCTTCTGCTCTGAGGTCCCAATGGCTGGGTTGCTCACAGTTTCATGATGTGGGCCCTCTGCTGTGAGTTCACTGCAGCCTGGATCACATAGACTCGGTGCTCTGGGCCGCCTGCTGGGAGGTTCCCACTGCAGGATTCCTCACCTTTTTTATTCTATTGGCCCTGTGTTGTGAGGCTACTCATGCCTGCCTCAATCCGAGCCCCTCGGAGATGTGGGTCCTCTGGTTTAGGCCTCATGTGCTGGTTTCCTCACCTTTCTATGATGTGGTCACCCTGGTGTGAAGACAGTCCTGCCTGGTTCTGATCCCCTTGGTGATGTGGGCCCTCTGGTGAGAGTCTTATCCTGGCTGGGTTCCTCACCCTTCTGTGAGGTAGGCCCTCTGCTGTGAGGTCACTCCTGCCTGGCTGTCACACGTCACCTTGTCGACATGGGCCCTCAGTTGGGAGTTGGTGCCTGCTTGGAGTCTCCTCCCCTTGGTAATGAGGGCCCTCTGGCGTCAGACCCTAACTTCTGGGCTCCCACAATTCTCTGATGTGTGCCCTGAGGTGCGAGTACACTTATGCCATGTTCCCAACCACATAGGAATGTGGGCCTTCTGCTCTGAGGTCCCAAAGCCTGGGTTGCTCACAGTTTCATGATGAGGGCCCTCTGTTTTGAGTTCAGTCAGGTCTGGATCCCATAGCCTCGCTGCTCCTGGCCGCCTGCTGGGAGGTTCCAACTGCGGGATTCCTCACCTTTTTTCTTCTATGGGCCCTCTGTTTTGAGACTCCTCCTGCCTGCCTCACTCCCAGCCCCTTGGTGATGTGTGTCCTCTGGTTTGAGGCCACGTGTGCTGGGTCACTCACATTTCGTTGATGAGGTCCCACTGGTGTGAGGACACTCCAGCCTGGTTCCCATTCTCTTGGTGATGTGGGCCCTCTGGTGAGAGTCTGATCCTCCTTGGGTTCCTCACACTTTTGTGAGGTGGGCCCTCTGCTCTGAGGTCACTCTTGCCTGGCTGGCACACCCCGCATTGGCGACGGCGGCCCACTGGTAGCAGTTGGAGCCTGCTGGGAGCCTCCTCTCCTCGGTGATGAGAGCCCTCTGGTGTCAGGCCCTAACTGCTGGGCTCCCCACATTTTCTGATGTGTGCCCACTGGTGCGATGACACTCCTACTTGGTTCCCTTCCCCATGGGGATGTGGGCCTTGTGCTCTGAGGTCACAACGGCTGGTTTGCTCACAGTTTCATGATGAGGGCCCTCTGTTGTGAGTTCATCACTGCCTGGATCCCATAGCCTCGGTGCTCTGGGCCGCCTGCTGGGATGTTCCAACTGCTGGATTCCTCACCTTTTTTATACAATGGGCCATGTGTTGTGAGGTTAATCCTGCCTGCCTCGCTCCAAGACCCATGGTGATGTGGGTCCTCTGGTTTGAGGCCACATTTTCTTGTTACCTCAACTTTTGATGATATGGCCCCACGGGTGTGATGACACTCCTGCCTGGTTCACAGCCCCTTGCTGATGTGGGCACTCTGGTGAGAGTCTGATCCTGGCTGGGTTCCTTACCCTTCTGTGAGGTGGGCCCTCTGATGTGAGGTCACTCCTGCCTGGCTGGCTCACGTCGCCTTGATGATGTGGGCCCTCTGTTGGCCACTAAAGCATTCTGGGAGCCTCCTACCCTCTTTAATGAGGGCCCTGGAAAAAACGCAGATGCACATTTTGACCAAGTGCATCATTGTCCAGGATCTGCCTCTTCTCCTATGCTTTCAGAGCACTTCCCGTCTACGTCCTGAAATCATATTCCAGGAATACTGCCCCGCTTTCAAGTCCTCCTCGCAGCCTTACTTCAATATATTTTTGTATGATACCTGTCATTAATAACTCTGCAGGTTTGTTAAATACAGTGTCCCTGAGCTCCTTTCTTCAACACGCTTTCTTGTGAGCTGGCCGCAAAACCGCAGGATTGCTTCAGGCCGTAATCTGGTTTCGGCACGGCACGCTGAGCCTTTGGTAAATTCCTCTTTCTGGTGAGAAATGAGCATTCAATTTGCCCGTGGAGACACCTACAGCTAGTCTCTCATTGGTTCTCCCTATTCCTGTTCATCTTGTGCAGAAATTGCAAACTGTGCCAAACAGGAGGTTAAAGGCACTGACTCTCCAAGTGGGTAGAGGGTTAGTAAAGCATCTGGAATGGTGAACCCGAGTACCAGGGAACGAAACCTGAGAGCCATTTAAAATGGTTTCCCAGTCTCACAGTGGACAATACTCTGGGTTTCCCATGCATGTTTTAGCTGAAGGAAGAATTCCTTAAACCTGGAGATTATTGACCCATGGAATGGGTACCATGCAGTATGACTAAAAAGGGTCTGAATTTGCTCACCGAACCTCACCAATGCTATCAGTTCGAAGTGTCCAGCCTTATGCCTCACCCAGCTCTGGGTGTAGATGTGGTAAATTCAGGTTTCATCACAAGCCCTGAATCAATTATTTAAGAATTGCTGTCTCTTTCACTGTCATTGTGTTTTGTTTTTGTAATTTAGTTTGATAATGGGATTTATCGGATTTTCACTGCTGCGTTCTTGCAGCTGTACACACGCTTGACTCTCTTATGGAGACATATAAATCCATGGGTTTGAAGATTCTGATCAGTCAGGTGTATTCCTAGGCTTTGAATATGGGGTGTTTAGTCCATTTCGTTGAGCAAGGGGTAGGTCTTGAGTATTATATATTTGGCTTATGGAAAGGTATCTGTGCTAATTTCTATCTCTGGTTTTATGCAGCACCCCAACTCACATTTCCCCTTAAGCAAGCATAAGTTGGTTTTCTAAATTTGAGACCCTGTTCTGTTTTGTAATTCAGTTCATGTGTAGCCAAGTTTACATTCCTTGTATTAGTGATATCTTATGATGTTTCATTTTCTGTGTGACTTATTTCACTTAGAATCATCGTACCTGAATCCACTCATTATGCCGCGATGGGCCTGATGACATAGATTTCATTGCTGAGTGATATTCCATTGTACGTACGTACCACAATTTCTTTATCCATTTTTCGCTTTCTTGGATATTTAACTTGTACCGTAGACGAGGTTCTTGTAAACAGAGCCGTCCGAAACTTTGGGGTGGCTGTGTGTTTTTGATTTTAATTTCACTAAGCTATAGGACCATAAGTGGAAGTGCTGTAGGCTCCGTTGCTTGGTTTTTTAGGTGTTTGAGGAAACACCATACACTTCTCCAGAGTGGCTGTTGGCAAATTACATCCCGCCCATCAGCATAACAAGGCTCCCTCTTCTCCATGGTCTGTGCTGCCTTTCTGGATTTTACACTTTTTTCAGATGGCCCTTTTGACCGGGGCGCAGTGAGACTTCATTGTAGTGCAGATTTCCTTTACACGCTTGCTTGGTTGGCCAAAAAGGGCGTATGCGTTTTTTCCTGAATATATTCAGGAAAAAACGCATACGCCCTTTTTGGCCAAGTGCATCATTGTCGTCGTTCTGCCTCTTTTCCTATGCTTTAAATGCAATTCCAGTCTACCCCCTGAAATCGTTTTCCTGAAATTCTGCCCCACTTTCAAGTCCTCTTCGCAGCCTTCCTTCAATATATTTTTAGACCATAGCTGTCATTTATAACTCTGCAGGTTTGTGAATTACAGTGCCCCTGAGCTCCTTTCTTCATCTCGCTTTCTTGTGAGCTGGCCGCAAACCCGCAGGAATGCTTCAGGCCCTAATCTGGTTCTGGCACGGCATGCTGAGCCTTTGGTTAATTCCTCTTCCTGGTGGGAAATGAGCGTTAAATTTGCCCGTGCAGACACCTTCACACGAGTCGTCATGGTGCCCCTTTGCCCCGGTTATCTCTATGGAGGTTGGAGTTGGAGGGCCTCCTCACTCAAGGTCAGTGTGCCCACGGAGCCAACCCTGCAACTTCAGGGCATGTTTGGTGGTTAGGATCACCACGTGGGGTCCTTTTACCTTAGGAGGGAGGTGGCCTTTTGGGCTGCTGATTTCCAGGTTTTCGGATACTGCCAGTATCTTGGCCAGATGTGGCGGTGGGCCAATCCCCTTGGTGACCGTAGTTTATCCTACCTGGATCGCATTCTTGCATTGTTCCATTTCAAGTGGTCCCAGGTTTTGCACTAATACTCCAATGGCGATTCACCGTTCACCAGGAATGTAAAGGTCAAAGGGTTTAGCTAAATTAGGGAGTTCCTGTGCAAGGGTCTGAATTGACTGCTCTTTCCATTCTTGAAAGGCCACTTCTGCATTCTATTCAAAAGGATCATCACCTTTTCCTTTCAGTGTTTCATATAGAGGCCGAGCTAGTAGACTGTAGTTAGGGATCCAGAAGCAGCAAACCCTGGCCTCCCCAGGAACCCCTAAGCTGTCTTCTAGTTTTAGAAATGGGTAAGGCTGTAAATTGTTTCTTCCCTTTCCTGGGATGGGCTTCTCCGACCTTCTGTGAGAATGAAGCCCAGGCAGGTCACCGTAGTCTGTGATATTTGAGCTTTTTCTTGGACAACTTGTATCCTTTATTGGCTTCGTAGTTCAGAGGTCTCCTTAGTAGGGCTGGCGATCAGAATGTCGTCTGCATATTGAAGGAGTGTTTCCTTTTCCAGAGGTAGAACTTTTAGGTCTTTAGCTGAGCTTTCCCCAAAGATGGTGTGGGAATTTTTGAACCCTTGGGACAACACGGCCCGGAAGTATTGTTTTAGTTGTATGTTGAGTCCTGCCACTCACAAGCCAAAATTTCTTGTGACTCTGGGACTAATAGAATACAAAAGAAGGCATCATTGAAGACTAATACAGAATACCATGTCCTGGTGGTTGGTAGAATGACCAGCAGGGTGTAGGGTTTAGGAACTACTGGAGGTATATCCTCAGTGGCTTAACTGACTGTCCTGACATCCTTTACCAGGACTCCAGCAGCCCATGGGGCTCTCGAGGTCAGGCCAATCCCAGGATATGGAGCTCACCTGGGCAGGTACCCCAACCCAGCCCACGGGGCTCTCATGTTCAGGACCCTCCCAGGATATGGTGTTCCCTGGGCAGGTCCCCCTGCAGCCCATGGGGCTCTCGTGGTCAGGCCCCTCCCAGGATACAGAGCTACCCTTGCAGGTACCATGGCAGGGCTGGGAACACAGGAACCGTGCATATCGCCCTCATTGCAGAGCACTCCCAGCTCACCTGTCACTCAGATCTGACACAGAGCACCTCAGAGCAGGACTTGAACTAACAAACAGCAGCTCCGACAGGTCTGTGACCCTGGGCATCACTCTGTGTGGCCTCCCTCCACCTGGTCTTCCAGAGACTTCCACTGCACCCGGGGCACCAGGCCTTTGTCTCCACCCACCACCCACCCCTCCTCTCCCTGACTCCTGGGTTCCTCTCATTAGGAGAGGGTTTTCTTGAAGTTGTCTCCCACTCATGGGCCAGATAATATAATTAGAAAACAAGCCAGAGCTGCAGCCCCTTGTCTATCCTGACTCTCAGGAGCCCACACCTGTTCCTTGGACCTGGCCGATTCAGCAAGTTCCAGTTTCTGCAACTGTGAGCCCCTGAGGGGTGATTATTGGCTGGCCTGGGAAGCCTGACCGTGCCGGCCAGCCCTCCCCAGGTGTGCCTGGGTTCAGATCAATATAAACACCGCTCCAGGCAGCAAGAGCCCCTGCAGCTGTGCCTGACGCCATTTTCTCTGCCCTGTCAGCAGTCTTGGGGCTGGACTGGTGGGAGGGAGTGAGAGGCCACGGCTTTGTGGGTGGCCCAGTGTGAGTGGGGCTCTGCTGGACTTTCTGCAGCAGTTGCCAAGATGCCACCTGCTAAAGAAGAGGATGTGTCACCCATACCTGCCGCTGGAATTTCTCCCTGGGCAGAGGTGAGTGAGGAAGAAAGCAGTGGGGGCCGGGACAGCAGGGGTATCTCAGGCAGGGAAATGGAAAGCTTCCAGAAGAGCACCCAGGGCCAGGACCACCCTGGCTGGCCTGCAGGCACCAAGTCGGCTGGCATGCTGTCGCTCATGTGGCTCCATGGCCCTTCCTCTAGGCTTTCAAGTCCTTGTACATATTCAGGTGTTTTACCTGGGAAGGGTGGGAACATTTCAGCAGCAGCTGGCCTGGGGCTCAGCCCACGTTTACTCACAGATGCCTCGGCACGGTCCCCCAGCTTTGCAATGAGGACGCTTGTTGCGTGGGGCCTGCTGGCTGAATGGGAGATGATTCCCCACCACTGACCAACTTCAGAATTGCTTACAACTGGAGCAAGTGCCCTGATACGGTTTTCCTCTGTGTAACTGGTGGGTTCTGTTTTTTTTTCTTTTTTTCGTTTTTGGTTCAAGGTAGATTTTATTCCTCTTTTTTGTATTTACAGATATAAGCATGGAAATAATTTATTCATATAAATACATGTATGTGAAGGGAAGAATATTTTCTCTGTTTTACTTTTTGTAATTTGAATTTTATTTTATTTTTTTATACAGCAGGTTCTTTTTGGTTATCTCTTTTATACATATAAATGTATATATGCCAATCCCAATCTCTCAACTCCTCCCACCACCACCCCCCAACAGCTTTCCCCCCTTGGTGTCCATACGTTTGTTGTCTACATCTGTTGCTCTATTTCTGCCTTGCAAAACGGTTCATCTGTAAAATTTGTCTAGGTTCCACATATAGGCATTAATAGACAAGATTTGTTTTTCTATTTCTGACTTACTTCACTCTGTATGACAGTCTCTAGATCCATCAACGTCTCTACAAATGACCCAATTTCATTCCTTTTTATGGCTTAGTAATATTTCATTTTATATATGTACCACTTCTTTATGCATTCGTCTGTCTGTGGGCATTTAGGTTGCTTCCATTACCTGGATATTGTAAATAGTGATGCAATGAACATTGCGGTGAATGTCTCTTTTTGATTTATGGTTTTGTCTGGGTATATGCCCAGTAGTGGGATTGCTGTATCATATGGTAATTCTATTCTTAGTTTTATAAGAAACTCCATAATGTTCTCCACAGTGACTGTATCAATTTACATTCCCAACAATAGTGCAAGAGGGTTCCTTATCTCCACACCCTTTCCAGCATTTGTTGTTTGTAGATTTTCTGATGATGCCCATTCTAACATGTGTGAGGTGATACACCATGGATGAGTCTATTTCGTTGAGCAAAGAGTAGGTCTTGTCTAGTACATATTTGGCTTATGGAACGGTATGTGTGCTAATTTCAATCTCTGGTTTTATACAGCACCCCAACTCAACATTCCCCTTAAGCAAGCATAAGTGTTTATCTAAATGTGAGACTCTGTTCGGTTTTGTATTTCAGTTTATGTGTAGCCAAGTTTACACTCCCTCTATTAGTGATATCTTATGATACTTATCTTTCTCTGTGTGACGTATTTCTCTTAGAATCATCATATTTAAATCCACTCAATTTGCTGCTACAGGCCTGATGACATTGATTTCATTGCTGAGTGATATTCCGTTGTACGTAAGTAGCACAACTCCTTTATCCATTTTTTTCTTTCTGGGATATTTAATTTGTACTGGACTCGAGTTTCTTGTAAACACAGCAGCCCTAAATTTTGTGCTGGCTGTGTCTTGTTGATTTTAATTTTCCTAAGCTATAGGGCTAAAAGTGGAAGTACCCTAGGCTCTGTAGCTTTGTTTTTCAGATGTTTCAGGATACACCATAAACATCTCCAGAGTGTCTGTTGGCAATTTACATCCCGCCCATCAGCATAACAAGGCTCCCTGTTCTCCATGGCCTGTCCTGTGTTTCTGGTTTTTACATTTTTTTCAGATGGCCCTTTTGACGAATGGGAAATGAGACTTCATTGTAGTGCGGATTTCCATTGCTGGAGTGCTTGGTTGGCCAAAAAGGGCATATGCGTTTTTTCCTGAATATATTCAGGAAAAAATGTTTACGCACTTTTGTCCAAGTGCATCAGTGTCAAAGATCTGCCGCTCTTCACGTGCTTTAAATGCAATTCCAATCTACCTCCTGAAATATGATTCCTGCAATTCTGCCTCGTTTTCAAGTCCTCTTTGCAGACTTACTTCAATATATTTTTGCCAATAGCTGTCATTTATATCTCTGCAGGTTTGTGAATTACAGTGCCCGTGATTTCCTTTCTTAACTCGTTTCCTTGAAAGCTGGCCACAGAACCGCAGGTTTGCTTTAGGCCATAATCAGGGTCCGACACGGCACTCTGAGCCTTTGGTTAATTCCTCTTCCTGGTGGGAAATTAGAGTTAAATGTGCCCCTCCGGACACCTGCCTCACTCCCAGCCCCTTGGTTATGTGTGTCCTGTAGTTTGAGGCCACATGTGCTGGGTTCCTCACCTTTGGCTGATGTGGCCCCACTGGTGTGAGGACACTCCTGCCTGGTTCCCATCCCCTTGGTGATGTGGACCCTCCGGTGAGAGTCTGATCCTGGCTGGGTTCCTCACACTTCTGAGAGGTGGGCCCTCTTCTCTGAGGTCACTCCTGCCTGGCTGGCCCACCCCGCCTTGACGACGTCGGCTCTCTCGTGGGAGTTGGTGCCTGCTGCGAGTCTCCTCCCCTTGGTAATGAGGGCCCTCTGGCGTCAGGCCCTAACTCCTGGCCTCCCAAAATTTTCTGATGTGCGCCCTGTGGTGCGAGTACACTCCTGCCAGGTTCCCAACACCATGGGAATGTGGGCCTTCTGCTCTGAGGTCCCAACGGTGGGTTGCTCAGTTTCATGATGAGGGCCCTCTGGTGTGAGTTCACTCCGGCCTGGATCCCATAGCCTCGCTGCTCCTGGCCACCTGCGGGGAGGTTACAACTGCGGGATTCCTCACCTTTTTTCTTCTATGGGCCCTCTGTTTTGAGACTCCTCCTGCCTGCCTCACTCCCAGCCCCTTGGTGATGTGTGTCCTCTGGTTTGAGGCCACGTGTGCTGGGTCCCTCACCTTTCGATGATGTGGCCCCACTGGTGTGAGGACACTCTTGCCTGGTTCCTATCCCCTTGAAGATGTGGGCTCTCTGGTGAGAGTCTGATCCTGGCTGGGTTCCTCACCCTTCTGTGAGGTGGGCCCTCTGCTGTGAGGTCACTCCTGCCTGGCTGGCACAGCCCGCCTGGGCAACATCGGCCCTCTTGTGGCAGTTGGAGCATGCTGGGAGCCTCCTCCCCTCGGTGATGAGGGCCCTCTGGCGTCAGGCCCTAACTGCTGGGTACCCACATTTTCTGATACGTGCTAAGTGGTGCGAGGACACTCCTGCGAGGTTCCCATCCCCATGGGGATGTGGGCCTTCTGCTCTGAGGTCCCAATGGCTGGGTTGCTCACAGTTTCATGATGTGGGCCCTCTGCTGTGAGTTCACTGCAGCCTGGATCACATAGACTCGGTGCTCTGGGCCGCCTGCTGGGAGGTTCCCACTGCAGGATTCCTCACCTTTTTTATTCTATTGGCCCTGTGTTGTGAGGCTACTCATGCCTGCCTCAATCCGAGCCCCTCGGAGATGTGGGTCCTCTGGTTTAGGCCTCATGTGCTGGTTTCCTCACCTTTCTATGATGTGGTCACCCTGGTGTGAAGACAGTCCTGCCTGGTTCTGATCCCCTTGGTGATGTGGGCCCTCTGGTGAGAGTCTTATCCTGGCTGGGTTCCTCACCCTTCTGTGAGGTAGGCCCTCTGCTGTGAGGTCACTCCTGCCTGGCTGTCACACGTCACCTTGTCGACATGGGCCCTCAGTTGGGAGTTGGTGCCTGCTTGGAGTCTCCTCCCCTTGGTAATGAGGGCCCTCTGGCGTCAGACCCTAACTTCTGGGCTCCCACAATTCTCTGATGTGTGCCCTGAGGTGCGAGTACACTTATGCCATGTTCCCAACCACATAGGAATGTGGGCCTTCTGCTCTGAGGTCCCAAAGCCTGGGTTGCTCACAGTTTCATGATGAGGGCCCTCTGTTTTGAGTTCAGTCAGGTCTGGATCCCATAGCCTCGCTGCTCCTGGCCGCCTGCTGGGAGGTTCCAACTGCGGGATTCCTCACCTTTTTTCTTCTATGGGCCCTCTGTTTTGAGACTCCTCCTGCCTGCCTCACTCCCAGCCCCTTGGTGATGTGTGTCCTCTGGTTTGAGGCCACGTGTGCTGGGTCACTCACATTTCGTTGATGAGGTCCCACTGGTGTGAGGACACTCCAGCCTGGTTCCCATTCTCTTGGTGATGTGGGCCCTCTGGTGAGAGTCTGATCCTCCTTGGGTTCCTCACACTTTTGTGAGGTGGGCCCTCTGCTCTGAGGTCACTCTTGCCTGGCTGGCACACCCCGCATTGGCGACGGCGGCCCACTGGTAGCAGTTGGAGCCTGCTGGGAGCCTCCTCTCCTCGGTGATGAGAGCCCTCTGGTGTCAGGCCCTAACTGCTGGGCTCCCCACATTTTCTGATGTGTGCCCACTGGTGCGATGACACTCCTACTTGGTTCCCTTCCCCATGGGGATGTGGGCCTTGTGCTCTGAGGTCACAACGGCTGGTTTGCTCACAGTTTCATGATGAGGGCCCTCTGTTGTGAGTTCATCACTGCCTGGATCCCATAGCCTCGGTGCTCTGGGCCGCCTGCTGGGATGTTCCAACTGCTGGATTCCTCACCTTTTTTATACAATGGGCCATGTGTTGTGAGGTTAATCCTGCCTGCCTCGCTCCAAGACCCATGGTGATGTGGGTCCTCTGGTTTGAGGCCACATTTTCTTGTTACCTCAACTTTTGATGATATGGCCCCACGGGTGTGATGACACTCCTGCCTGGTTCACAGCCCCTTGCTGATGTGGGCACTCTGGTGAGAGTCTGATCCTGGCTGGGTTCCTTACCCTTCTGTGAGGTGGGCCCTCTGATGTGAGGTCACTCCTGCCTGGCTGGCTCACGTCGCCTTGATGATGTGGGCCCTCTGTTGGCCACTAAAGCATTCTGGGAGCCTCCTACCCTCTTTAATGAGGGCCCTGGAAAAAACGCAGATGCACATTTTGACCAAGTGCATCATTGTCCAGGATCTGCCTCTTCTCCTATGCTTTCAGAGCACTTCCCGTCTACGTCCTGAAATCATATTCCAGGAATACTGCCCCGCTTTCAAGTCCTCCTCGCAGCCTTACTTCAATATATTTTTGTATGATACCTGTCATTAATAACTCTGCAGGTTTGTTAAATACAGTGTCCCTGAGCTCCTTTCTTCAACACGCTTTCTTGTGAGCTGGCCGCAAAACCGCAGGATTGCTTCAGGCCGTAATCTGGTTTCGGCACGGCACGCTGAGCCTTTGGTAAATTCCTCTTTCTGGTGAGAAATGAGCATTCAATTTGCCCGTGGAGACACCTACAGCTAGTCTCTCATTGGTTCTCCCTATTCCTGTTCATCTTGTGCAGAAATTGCAAACTGTGCCAAACAGGAGGTTAAAGGCACTGACTCTCCAAGTGGGTAGAGGGTTAGTAAAGCATCTGGAATGGTGAACCCGAGTACCAGGGAACGAAACCTGAGAGCCATTTAAAATGGTTTCCCAGTCTCACAGTGGACAATACTCTGGGTTTCCCATGCATGTTTTAGCTGAAGGAAGAATTCCTTAAACCTGGAGATTATTGACCCATGGAATGGGTACCATGCAGTATGACTAAAAAGGGTCTGAATTTGCTCACCGAACCTCACCAATGCTATCAGTTCGAAGTGTCCAGCCTTATGCCTCACCCAGCTCTGGGTGTAGATGTGGTAAATTCAGGTTTCATCACAAGCCCTGAATCAATTATTTAAGAATTGCTGTCTCTTTCACTGTCATTGTGTTTTGTTTTTGTAATTTAGTTTGATAATGGGATTTATCGGATTTTCACTGCTGCGTTCTTGCAGCTGTACACACGCTTGACTCTCTTATGGAGACATATAAATCCATGGGTTTGAAGATTCTGATCAGTCAGGTGTATTCCTAGGCTTTGAATATGGGGTGTTTAGTCCATTTCGTTGAGCAAGGGGTAGGTCTTGAGTATTATATATTTGGCTTATGGAAAGGTATCTGTGCTAATTTCTATCTCTGGTTTTATGCAGCACCCCAACTCACATTTCCCCTTAAGCAAGCATAAGTTGGTTTTCTAAATTTGAGACCCTGTTCTGTTTTGTAATTCAGTTCATGTGTAGCCAAGTTTACATTCCTTGTATTAGTGATATCTTATGATGTTTCATTTTCTGTGTGACTTATTTCACTTAGAATCATCGTACCTGAATCCACTCATTATGCCGCGATGGGCCTGATGACATAGATTTCATTGCTGAGTGATATTCCATTGTACGTACGTACCACAATTTCTTTATCCATTTTTTGCTTTCTGGGATATTTTACTTGTACCATAGACGAGGTTCTTGTAAACAGAGCCGTCCCAAACTCTGGGGTGGCTGTGTGTTTTTGATTTTAATTTCCCTAAGCTATAGGACCATAAGTGGAAGTGCAATAGGCTGTGTTGCTTTGTTTCCTACGTGTTTCTGGAAACACCATACACTTCTCCAGAGTGGTTGTTCGCAATTTACATCCCGCCCATCAGCATGACAAGGCTCCCTTTTCTCCATGACCTGTCTTGACTTTCTGGATTTTACATTTTTTTCAGATGGCCCTTTTGACCGGGGGGCAGTGAGACTTCATTGTAGTGCAGATTTCCATTACAAGCATGCTTGGTTTGCCAAAAAGTGCGTATGCGTTTTTTCCTGAATATATTCAGGAAAAAACGCATACACCCTTTTTGGCCAAGTGCATCATTGTCGACATTCTGCCTCTTTTCCTATGCTTTAAGTGCAATTCCAGTCTACCCCCTGAAATCGTTTTCCTGAAATTCTGCCCTGCTTTCAAGTCCTCTTCGAAGACTTACTTCAATACATTTTTGGACGATAGCTGTCATTCATAACTCTGCAGGTTTGTGAATTACAGGGCCCCTGAGCTCATTTCTTCAACTCGCTTTCTTGTGAGCTGGCCGCAAAACCGCAGGATTGCTTCAGGCCCTAATCTGTTTCCGGCAGGGCACGCTGAGCCTTTGGTTAATTCCTCTTCCTGGTGGGAAATGAGCGTTCCATTTGCCCGTGTAGACACCAACAGCTAGTCTCTCATTGCTTCTCCCTATTCCTGTTCATCTTGCGCAGAAATTGCAAAGTGTGCCAAACAGGAGGTCAATGGCACTGACTCTCCAAGTGGGGAGAGTGTTAGTAAAGTGTTCAAATGTTGAACCCGAGTACCAGGGTCGAAAACTGAGATGCATTTGAAAACGTTTCCCAATCACATGGTGGACCATACTCTGGGTTTCCCATGCATGTTTTAACTGAAGGAAGAATCCCTTAAACCTGGAGAGTTGGGGCCCATGGAATGGGTACCATGCAGTATGACTTCAAAGAGTTTGCGTTTGCTCATCAAACCTCACCAATGCTATCAGCCTGAAGTGTCCAGCCTTATGTCTCACCCTGCTCTGCGTGTAGATGTGGTAAATCCAGGTTGCATCACAAGCCCTGAATGAATTATTTAAGAATTGCTCTCTATTTCACTGTCATTGTGTTTTGTTTTTGAAATTTATTTTGATAATGGGATTTATCGGATTTTCACTGCTGCGTTTAGGCCGCTGTACACACGCTTGATTTCCTTATGGACACATATAAATCCATGGGTTTTAAGATTTTTACTTCTCAGGTATATTCCCAGGCGTTGAATATGGGGTGTTGAGTTCATTTCGATGAGCAAGGAGTAGGTCTTGTCTATTATATATTTGGCTTATGGTACGGTATCTGTGCTAATTTCAATCTCTGGTTTTATGCAGCACCCCAACTCACCTTTCCCCATAAGCAAGCATAAGTTGGTTTTCTAAATTTGTGACCCTGTTCTGTTTTGTAATTCAGTTCATGTGTAGCCAACTTTACATTCCGTGTATTATTGATATCTTATGATGTTTCATTTTCTGTGTGACTTAATTCTTGTAGAATCATCGTACGTGAATCCACTCATTATGCCGCTGCAGGCCTGATGACGTAGATTTCATTGATGAGTGATAATCTATTGTACGTGCGTACCAGAACTTCTTTATCCATTTTTTGCATTCTCAGATATTTAACTAGTATCGTAGATGACGTTCCTGTAAACAGAGCCGTCCCAAATTTTGGGGTGGCTGTGTCTTTTTGATTTTAATTTCCCTAAGCTATAGGACCATAAGTGGAAGTGCCATAGGCTGTGTTGCTTTGTTTCCTACGCGTTTCAGGAAACACCATACACTTCTCCAGAGTGGTTGTTCGCAATTTACATCCCGCCCATCAGCATTACAAGGCTCCCTGTTCTCCATGACCTGTCTTGACTTTCTGGATTTTACATTTTTTTCAGATGGCCCTTTTGACCGGGGGGCAGTGAGACTTCATTGTAGTGCAGATTTCCATTACAAGCATGCTTGGTTGGCCAAAAAGGGCGTATGCGTTTTTTCCTGAATATATTCAGGAAAAAACGCATACGCCCTTTTTGGCCAAGTGCATCATTGTCGACATTCTGCCTCTTTTCCTATGCTTTAAGTGCAATTCCAGTCTACCCCCTGAAATCGTTTTCCTGAAATTCTGCCCCGCTTTCAAGTCCTCTTCTAAGACTTACTTCAATACATTTTTGGACGATAGCTGTCATTCATAACTCTGCAGGTTTGTGAATTACAGTGCCCCTGAGCTCATTTCTTCAACTCGCTTTCTTGTGAGCTGGCCGCAAAACCGCAGGATTGCTTCAGGCCCTAATCTGTTTCCGGCAGGGCACGCTGAGCCTTTGGTTAATTCCTCTTCCTGGTGGGAAATGAGCGTTCCATTTGCCCGTGTAGACACCAACAGCTAGTCTCTCATTGCTTCTCCCTATTCCTGTTCATCTTGCGCAGAAATTGCAAAGTGTGCCAAACAGGAGGTTAATGGCACTGACTCTCCAAGTGGGGAGAGTGTTAGTAAAGCGTTCAAATGTTGAACCCGAGTACCAGGGTCGAAAACTGAGATGCATTTGAAAACGTTTCCCAATCACATGGTGGACCATACTCTGGTTTTCCCATGCATGTTTTAGCTGAAGGAAGAATCCCTTAAACCTGGAGAGTTGGGACCCATGGAATGGGTACCATGCAGTATGACTTCAAAGGGTTTGCGTTTGCTCATCAAACCTCACCAATGCTATCAGCCCGAAGTGTCCAGCCTTATGTCTCACCCTGCTCTGCGTGTAGATGTGGTAAATCCAGGTTGCATCACAAGCCCTGAATGAATTATTTAAGAATTGCTCTCTATTTCACTGTCATTGTGTTTTGTTTTTGAAATTTATTTTGATAATGGGATTTATCGGATTTTCACTGCTGCGTTTAGGCCGCTGTACACACGCTTGATTTCCTTATGGACACATATAAATCCATGGGTTTTAAGATTTTTACTTCTCAGGTATATTCCCAGGCGTTGAATATGGGGTGTTGAGTCCATTTCGATGAGCAAGGAGTAGGTCTTGTCTATTATATATTTGGCTTATGGTACGGTATCTGTGCTAATTTCAATCTCTGGTTTTATGCAGCACCCCAACTCACCTTTCCCCATAAGCAAGCATAAGTTGGTTTTCTAAATTTGTGACCCTGTTCTGTTTTGTAATTCAGTTCATGTGTAGCCAACTTTACATTCCGTGTATTATTGATATCTTATGATGTTTCATTTTCTGTGTGACTTAATTCTTGTAGAATCATCGTACGTGAATCCACTCATTATGCCGCTGCAGGCCTGATGACGTAGATTTCATTGATGAGTGATAATCTATTGTACGTGCGTACCAGAACTTCTTTATCCATTTTTTGCATTCTCAGATATTTAACTAGTATCGTAGATGACGTTCCTGTAAACAGAGCCGTCCCAAATTTTGGGGTGGCTGTGTCTTTTTGATTTTAATTTCCCTAAGCTATAGGACCATAAGTGGAAGTGCCATAGGCTGTGTTGCTTTGTTTCCTACGCGTTTCAGGAAACACCATACACTTCTCCAGAGTGGCTGTTGGCAATTTACATCCCGCCCATCAGCATAACAAGGCTCCGTGTTCTCCATGACCTGTCCTGCCTTTCTGGATTTTACACTTTTTTCAGATGGCCCTTTTAACCGGGGGGCAGTGAGACTTCATTGTAGTGCAGATTTCCTTTACACGCTTGCTTGGTTGGCCAAAAAGGGCGTATGCTTTTTTTCCTGAATATATTCAGGAAAAAACGCATACGCCCTATTTGGCCAAGTGCATCATTGTCGACATTCTGCCTCTTTTCCTATGCTTTAAGTGCAATTCCAGTCTACCCCCTGAAATCGTGTTCCTGAAATTCTGCCCCGCTTTCAAGTCCTCTTCGAATACTTAATTCAGTACATTTTTGGACGATAGGTGTCATTCATAACTCTGCAGGTTTGTGAATTACAGTGCCCCTGAGCTCCTTTCTTCAACTCGCTTTCTTGTGAGCTAGCCGCAAAAACGCAGGATTGCTTCACGCCATAATCTCTTTCTGGCAGGGCACGCTGAGCCTTTGGTTAATTCCTCTTCCTGGTGGGAAATGAGCGTTCCATTTGCCCGTGCAGACACCTACAGCTAGTTTCTCATTGGTTCTCCCTATTCCTGTTCATCTTGCACAGAAATTGCAAACTGTGCCAAACAGGAGGTTAAAGGCACTGACTCTCCAAGTGGGGAGAGTGTTTGTAAAGCGCCTGGAATGGTGAACCCGAGTATCAGGGGCGAAAACTGAGATGCATTTGAAAACGTTTCCCAATCACACGGTGGACCATACTCTGGGTTTCCCATGTATGTTTTAGCTGAAGGAAGAATCCCTTAAACCTAGAGAGTTGGGACCCATGGAATGGGTACCATGCAGTATGACTTCAAAGGGTCTGCGTTTGCTCAC
Organism: Delphinapterus leucas; assembly: GCF_059928025.1. Lineage (NCBI taxonomy): Eukaryota > Metazoa > Chordata > Mammalia > Artiodactyla > Monodontidae > Delphinapterus > Delphinapterus leucas. The sequence continues at coordinate 6,325,223 of NW_028322245.1, forward strand.
CGAACCTCACCAATGCTATCAGCCCGAAGTGTCCAGCCTTATGTCTCACCCAGCTCTGGGTGTAGATGTGGTAAATCCAGGTTGCATCACAAGCCCTGAATGAATTATTTAAGAATTGCTCTCTATTTCACTGTCATTGTGTTTTGTTTTTGAAATTCATTTTGATAATGGGATTTATCGGATATTCACTGCTGCGTTTAGGCCGTTGTACACACGCTTGATTTCCTTATGGAGACATATAAATCCATGGGTTTTAAGATTCTTACTTGTCAGGTATCTTCCCAGGCGTGGAATATGGGGTGTTGAGTCCATTTCGTTGAGCAAGGAGTAGGTCTTGTCTATTATATATTTGCCTTATGAAACGGTATCTGTGCTAATTTCAATCTCTGGTTTTATGCAGCACCCCAACTCACCTTTCCCCATAAGCAAGCATAAGTTGGTTTTCTAAATTTGTGACCCTGTTCTGTTTTGTAATTCAGTTCATGTGTAGCCAAGTTTACATTCCGTGTATTAGTGATATCTTATGATGTTTCTTTTTCTGTGTGACTTATTTCTCGTAGAATCATCATACCTGAATCCACTCATTATGCCGCTACGGGCCTGATGACGTAGATTTCATTGCTGAGTGATATTCCATTGTACGTGCGTACCACTACATCTTTTTGCATTTTTTGCTTTCTGGGATATTTAACTTGTACCGTAGACGAGGTTGTTGTAAACAGAGCCCTCCCAAACTTTGGGGTGGCTGTGTGTTTTTGATTTTAATTTCCCTAAGCTATAGGAACATAAGTGGAAATGCCATAGGCTGTGTTGCTTTGTTTCCTACGTGTTTCAGGAAACACCATACACTTCTCCAGAGTGGTTGCTGGCAATTTACATCCCGCCCATCAGCATAACAAGGCTCCCTGTTCTCCATGACCTGTCCTGCCTTTCTGGATTTGACACTTTTTTCAGATGGCCCTTTTGACCGGGGGGCAGTGAGACTTCATTGTAGTGCAGATTTCCTTTACATGCTTGCTTGGTTGGCCAAAAAGGGCGTATGCGTTTTTTCCTGAATGTATTCAGGAAAAAACGCATACGCCCTTTTTGGCCAAGTGCATCATTGTCGACATTCTGCCTCTTTTCCTTTGCGTTAAGTGCAATTCCAGTCTACCTCGTGAAATCGTTTTCCTGAAATTTTGCCCCGCTTTCAAGTCCTCTTCAAAGACTTACTTCAATACATTTTTGGACGATAGCTGTCATTCATAACTCTGCAGGTTTCTGAATTACACTGCCCCTGAGCTCCTTTCTTCAACTCGCTTTCTTGTGAGCTGGCCGCAAAACCGCAGGATTGCTTCAGGCCATAATCTCTTTCTGGCAGGGCACGCTGAGCTTTTGGTTAATTCCTCTTCCTGGTGGGAAATGAGCGTTCCATTTGCCCGTGCAGACACCTACAGCTAGTCTCTCATTGGTTCTCCCTATTCGTGTTCATCTTGCGCAGAAATTGCAAATTGTGCCAAACAGGAGGTTAAAGGCACTGACTCTCCAAGTGCGGATAGTGTTAGTAAAGCGTCTGGAATGGTGAACCCGAGTACCAGGGGACGAAAACTGAGATGCATTTGAAAACATTTACCGGTCACACAGTGCACTGTACTGTGGGTTTCCCATGCATGTTTTAGCTGAAGTAAGAATCCCTTAAACCTGGAGAGTTGGGACCCATGGAATGGGTACCATGCAGTATGACTTCAAAGGGTCTGCATTTGCTCACCGAACCTCACCAATGCTATCAGCCCGAAGTGTCCAGCCTTATGTCTCACCCAGCTCTGGGTGTAGATGTGGGAAATCCAGGTTGCATCACAAGCCCTGAATGAATTATTTAAGAATTGCTCTCTATTTCACTGTCATTGTGTTTTGTTTTTGAAATTTATTTTGATAATGGGATTTATCGGATTTTCACTGCTGCGTTTAGGCCGCTGTACACACGCTTGATTTCCTTATGGAGACATATAAATCCATGGGTTTTAAGATTCTTACTTGTCAGGTATCTTGCCAGGCGTTGAATATGGGGTGTTGAGTCCATTTCGTTGAGCAAGGAGTAGGTCTTGTCTATTATATATTTGGCTTATGGAAGGGTATCTGTGCTAATTTCAATCTCTGGTTTTATGCAGCACCCCAACTCACCTTTCCCCATAAGCAAGCATAAGTTTGTTTTCTAAATTTGAGACCCTGTTCTGTTTTGTAATTCAGTTTATGTGTAGCCAAGTTTACATTCCGTGTATTACTGATATATTATGATGTTTCTTTTTCTGTGTGACTTATTTCTCGTAGAATCATCGTACCTGAATCCACTCATTATGCCGCTATGGGCCTGAAGACGTAGATTTCATTGCTGAGTGATATTCCATTGTACGTGCGTACCACAACTTCTTTATCCATTTTTTGCTTTCTCGGATATTTAACTTGTACTGTAGACGAGGTTCTTGTAAACAGAGCCATCCCAAACTTTGGGGTGGCTGTGTGTTTTTGATTTTAATGTTCCTAAGCTATAGGACCATATGTGGAAGTGCCATAGGCTGTGTTGCTTTGTTTCCTACGTGTTTCAGGATACACCATACATTTCTCCAGAGTGGCTGTTGGCAATTTACATCCCGCCCATCAGCATAACAAGGCTCCCTGTTCTCCATGACCTGTCCTGCCTTTCTGGATTTTACACTTTTTTCAGATGGCCCTTTTGACCGGGGGGCAGTGAGACTTCATTGTAGTGCAGATTTCCTTTACACGCTTGCTTGGTTGGCCAAAAAGGGCGTATGCGTTTATTCCTGAATATATTCAGGAAAAAACGCATACGCCCTTTTTGGCCAAGTGCATCATTGTCGACATTCTGCCTCTTTTCCTATGCTTTAAGTGCAATTCCAGTCTACCCCCTGAAATCGTTTTCCTGAAATTCTGCCCCGTTTACAAGTCCTCTTCGAAGACTTACTTCAATACATTTTTGGACGATAGCTGTCATTCATAACTCTGCATGTTTGTGAATTACAGTGCCCCTGAGCTCCGTTCTTCAACTCGCTTTCTTGTGAGCTGGCCGCAAAACCGCAGGATTGCTTCAGGCCCTAATATGTTTCCGGCAGGGCATGCTGAGCCTTTGGTTAATTCCTCTTCCTGGTGGGAAATGAGCGTTCCATTTGCCCTTGCAGACACCTACAGCTAGTCTCTCATTGGTTCTCCCTATTCCTGTTCATCTTGCGCAGAAATTGCAAACTGTGCCAAACAGGAGGTTAAAGGCACTGACTCTCCAAGTGGTGAGAGTATTAGTAAAGCTTCTGGAATGGTGAACCCGAGTACCAGGTTTCGAAAATTGAGATGCATTTGAAAACGTTTCCCAATCACACGGCGGACAATAATCTGGGTTTCCCATGCATGTTTTAGCTGAAGGAAGAATCCCTTAAACCTGGAGAGTTAGGACCCATGGAATGGGTACCATGCAGTATGACTTCAAAGGGTCTGCGTTTGCTCACCGAACCTCACCAATGCTATCAGCCCGAAGTGTCCAGCCTTATGTCTCACCCAGCTCTGGGTGTAGATGTGATAAATCCAGGTTGCATCACAAGCCCTGAATGAATTATTTAAGAATTGCTCTCTATTTCACTGTCATTGTGTTTTGTTTTTGAAATTTATTTTGATAATGGGATTTATCGGATGTTCACTGCTGCGTTTAGGCCGCTGTACACATGCTTGATTTCCTTATGGAGACATATAAATCCATGGGTTTTAAGATTCTTACTTGTCAAGTATCTTGCCAGGCGTTGAATATGCGGTGTTGAGTCCATTTCGTTGAGCAAGGAGTAGGTCTTGTCTATTATATATTTGGCTTATGGAATGGTATCTTTGCTAATTTCAATCTCTGGTTTTATGCAGCACCCCAACTCACCTTTCCTCATAAGCAAGCATAAGTTGGTTTTCTAAATTTGAGACCCTGTTCTGTTTTGTAATTCAGTTCATGTGTAGCCAACTTTACATTCCGTGTATTAGTGATATCTTATGATGTTTCTTTTTCTGTGTGACTTATTTCTCGTAGAATCATCGTACCTGAATCCACTCATTATGCCGCTATGGGCCTGATAACGTAGATTTCATTGCTGAGTGATATTCCATTGTTCGTGCGTACCACAACTTCTTTATCCATTTTTCACATTCTGGAATATTTAACTTGTACCGTAGGCGAGGTTCTTGTAAACAGAGCCGGCCCAAACTTTGGGGTGGCTGTGTCTTTTTGATTTTAGTTTCCCTAAGCTATAGGGCCATAAGTGGAAGTGCCATAGGCTGTGTTGCTTTGTTTCCTACGTGTTTCAGGATACACCATACACTTCTCCCGAGTGGCTGTTGGCAATTTTCATCCCGCCCATCAGCATAACAAGGCTCCCTGTTTTCCATGACCTGTCCTGCCTTTCTGGATTTTGCACTTTTTTCAGATGGCCCTTTTGACCGGAGGGCAGTGAGACTTCATTGTAGTGCAGATTTCCTTTACACGCTTGCTTGGTTGGCCAAAAAGGGCGTATGCTTTTTTTCCTGAATATATTCAGGAAAAAACGCATACGCCCTTTATGGCCAAGTGCATCATTGTCGACATTCTGCCTCTTTTCCTATGCTTTAAGTGCAATTCAAGTCTACCCCCTGAAATCGTTTTCCTGAAATTCTGCCCCGCTATCAAGTCCTCTTCGCATCCTTACTTCAGTACATTTTTGGACGATAGCTGTCATTCATAACTCTGCAAGTTTGTGAATTACAGTGCCACTGAGTTCCTTTTTTCAACTCGCTTTCTTGTGAGGTGGCCGCAAAACCGCAGGATTGCTTCAGGCCCTAATCTGTTTCCGGCAGGGCACGCTGAGCCTTTGGTTAATTCCTCTTCCTGGTGGGAAATGGGCGTTCCATTTGCCTGTGCACACACCTACAGCTAGTCTCTCATTGGTTCTCCCTATTCCTGTTCATCTTGCGCAGAAATTGCAAACTGTGCCAATCAGGAGGTTAAGGGCACTGACTCTCCAAGTGGGGAGAGTGTTACTAAAGCGTCTGGAATGGTGAACCCGAGTACCAGGGGCGAAAACTGAGATGCATTTGAAAACGTTTCCCAATCACACGGCGGACGATAGTCTGGGTTTCCCATGAATGTTTTAGCTGAAGGAAGAGTCCCTTAAACCTGGAGAGTTGGGACCCATGGAATGTGTACCATGCAGTATGACTTCAAAGGGTCTGCGTCTGCTCACCGAACCTCACCAATGCTATCAGCCCGAAGTGTCCAGCCTTATGTCTCACCCAGCTCTGGGTGTAGATGTGGTAAATCCAGGTTGCATCACAAGCCCTGAATGAATTATTTAAGAATTGCTCTCTATTTCACTGTCATTGTGGTTTTTTTTTTGAAATTTATTTTGATAATGGGATTTACCGGATTTTCACTGTTCCGTTTAGGCTGCTGTACACACGCTTGTTTTCCTTATGGAGACATATAAATCCATGGTTTTTAAGATTCTTACTTGTCAGGTATCTTGCCAGGCGTTGAATATGGGGTGTTGAGTCCATTTCGTTGAGCAATTAGTAGGTCTTGTCTATAATATATTTGGCTTATGGAACGGTACCTGTGCTAATTCCAATCTCTGGTTTTATGCAGCACCCCAACTCACCTTTCCCCATAAGCAAGCATAAGTTGGTTTTCTAAATTTGAGACCCTGTTCTGTTTTGTAATTCAGTTTATGTGTAGCCAAGTTTACATTCCGTGTATTACTGATATCTTATGATGTTTATTTTTCTGTGTGACTTATTTCTCATAGAATCATCGTACCTGAATCCACTCATTATACCGCTACGGGCCTGAAGACGTAGATTTAATTGCTGAATGATATTCCATTGTACGTGCGTACCAGAACTTCTTTATCCATTTTTTCCTTTCTCGGATATTTAACTTGTACCGTAGACAAGGTTCTTGTAAACAGAGCCATCCCAAACTTTGGGGTGGCTGTGTGTTTTTGATTTTTATTTCTTTAAGCTATAGGACCATAAGTGGAAGTGACATAGGCTGTGTTGCTTTGTTTCCTACGTGTTTCAGGATACACCATACATTTCTCCAGAGTGGCTGTTGGCAATTTACATCCCGCCCATCAGCCTAACAAGGCTCCCTGTTCTCCAAGACCTGTCCTGCCTTTCTGGATTTTACACATTTTTCAGATGGCCCTTTTGACCGGGGGGCAGTGAGACTTCATTGTAGTGCAGATTTCCTTTACACGCTTGCTTGGTTGTCGAAAAAGTGCGTATGCGTTTTTTCCTGAATATATTCAGGAAAAAACGCATACGCCCTTTTTGGCCAAGTGCATCATTGTCGACATTCTGCCTCTTTTCCTATGCTTTAAGTGCAATTCCAGTCTACCCCCTGAAATCGTTTTCCTGAAATTCTGCCCCGCTTTCAAGTCCTCTTCTAAGACTTACTTCAATACATTTTTGGACGATAGCTGTCATTCATAACTCTGCAGGTTTGTGAATTGCAGTGCCCCTGAGCTCCTTTCTTCAACTCTCTTTCTTGTGAGCTGGCCGCAAAACCGCAGGATTGCTTCAGGCCATAATCTCTTTCCGGGGGGGAACGCTGAGCCTTTGTTTAATTCCTCTTCCTGGTCGGAAATGAGCGTTCCATTTGCCCATGCAAGCACCTACAGCTAGTCTCTTATTGGTTCTCCCTATTCCTGTACATCTTGCGCAGAAATTGCAAACTGTGCCAACAGGAGGTTAATGGCACTGACTCTCCAAGTGGGGAGAGTGTTAGTAAAGCGTCTGGAATGATGAACCCGAGTACCAGGGGACAAAATCTGAGATGCATTTGAAAACGTTTCCCGGTCACACAGTGCACAGTTCTGTGGGTTTCCCATGCATGTTTTAGCTGAAGGAAGAACCCCTTAAACCTGGAGAGTTGGGACCCATGGAATGGGTACCATGCAGTATGACTTCAAAGGGTCTGCGTTTGCTCACCGAACCTCACCAATGCTATCAGCCCGAAGTGTCCAGCCTTATGTCTCACCCAGCTCTGGATGTAGATGTGGTAAATCCAGGTTGCATCACATGCCCTGAATGAATTATTTAAGAATTGCTCTCTATTTCACTCTCATTGTGTTTTGTTTTTCTAATTCATTTTGATAATGGGATTTATTGGATTTTCTCTGCTGCGTTCATGCAGCTGTACACACGCTTGATTGTCTTAAGGAGACATATAAATCCATGGGTTTGAAGATTCTTACTAGTCAGGTGTATTCCTAGGCGTTGAATATGAGGTGTTGAGTCCATTTCGTTGAGCAAGGGGTAGGTCTTGACTATTACATATTTGGCTTATGGAAAGGTATCTGTGCTAATTTCTATCTCTGCTTTTATGCAGCACCCCAGCTCACTTTTCCCCTTAAGCAAGCATAAGTTGGTTTTCTAAATTTGAGACCCTGTTCTGTTTTGTAATTCAGTTCATGTGTAGCCAAGTTTACATTCCGTGTATTAGTGATAACTTATGATGTTTCATTTTCTGTGTGACTTATTTCACTTAGAATCATCGTACCTGAATCCACTCATTATGCCGCGACGGGCCTGATGAAATAGATTTCATTGGTGAGTGATATTCATTTGTACGTACGTACCACACTTCTTTATCCATTTTTCGCTTTCTGGGATATTTAACTTGCTCCGTAGACGAGGTTCTTGTAAACAGAGCCGTCCGACACTTTGGGGTGGCTGTCTGTTTTTGATTTTAATTTCCGTGATCTATAAGACCATAAGTGGAAGTGCCGTAGTCTCCGTTGCTTTGTTTCTTAGGTGTTTCAGGAAACACCATACACTTCTCCAGAGTGGCTGTTGGCATTTACATCCCGCCTATCAGCATAACAAGGCTCCCTGTTCTCCATGGCCTGTCCTGTGTTTCTGGTTTTTACACTTTTTTCAGATGGCCCTTTTGACGAATGGGAAATGAGACTTCATTGTAGTGCGGATTTCCACTTCTCGAGTGCTTGGTTGGCCAAAAAGGGCATATGTGTTTTTTCCTGAATATATTCAGGAAAAAATGTTTACGCACTTTTGTCCAAGTGCATCACTGTCAAAGATCTGCCGCTTTTCACATGCTTTAAATGCAATTCCAATCTACCTCCTGAAATATGATTCCTGCAATCCTGCCTCGTTTTCAAGTCCTCTTTGCAGACTTACTTCCATATATTTTTGCCAATAGCTGTCATTTATAACTCTGCAGGTTTGTGAATTACAGTGCCCGTGATTTCCTTTCTTAACTCGTTTCCTTGAAAACTGGCCACAGAACCGCAGGTTTCTTCAGGCCGTAATCAGGGTCCGGCACGGCACTCTGAGACTTTGGTTCATTCCACTTCCTGGTGGGAAATTAGAGTTAAATGTGCCCCTCCAGACACCTGCCTCACTCCTAGCCCCTTGGTGATGTGTGTCCTCTGGTTTGAGGCCACATGTGCTGGGTTCCTCACCTTTGGCTGATGTGGCCCCACTGGTGTGAGGACACTCCTGCCTGGTTCCCATCCCCTTGGTGATGTGGGCCCTCCGGTGAGAGTCTGATCCTGGTTGGGTTCCTCACACTTCTGTGAGGTGGGCCCTCTTCTCTGACGTCACTCCTGCCTGGCTGGCACACCCCGCCTTGGCGACGTCGGCCCTCTGGTGGGATTTGGTGCCTGCTGGGTGTCTCCTCCCCTCGGTAATGAGGGCCCTCTGGCGTCAGGCCCTAACTCCTGGGCTCCCAATATTTTCTGATATGCGCCCTGTGGTTCGAGTACACTCCTGCCAGGTTCCCAACCCCATGGGAATGTGGGCCTTCTGCTCTGAGGTCCCAACCGTGGGTTACTCAGTTTCATGATGAGGGCCCTCTGCTGCGAGTTCTCTCCGGCCTGGATCCCATAGCCTCGCTGCTCTTGGCCACCTGCTGGGAGGTTCCAACTGCGGGATTCCTCACCTTTTTTCTTCTATGGGCCCTCTGTTTTGAGACTCCTCCTGCCTGCCTCACTCCCAGCCCCTTGGTGATGTGTGTCCTCTGGTTTGAGGCCACGTATGCTGGGTCCCTCGCCTTTCGATGATGTGGCCCCACTGATGTGAGGACACTCCTGCCTGGTTCCTATCCCCTTGATGATGTGGGCCCTCTGGTGAGAGTCTGATCCTGGCTGGGTTCCTCACCCTTCTGTGAGGGGGGCCCTCTGCTGTGAGGTCACTCCTGCCTGGCTGGCACACCCCACCTGGGCAACATCGGCCCTCTTGTGGCAGTTGGAGCCTGCTGAGAACCTCCCCTCGGTGATGGGGTCCCTCTTGCCTCAGGCCCTAACTGCTGGGTACCCACATTTTCTGATACGTGCTAAGTGGTGCGAGGACACTCCTGCGAGGTTCCCATCCCCATGGACATGTGGGCCTTCTGATCTAACGTCCCAACATCTGTGTTGTTCACCGTTTCATGATGTTGGCTCTCTGGTGTTAGTTCACCCAGGCCTGGATCCCATAGACTCTGTGCTCTGAGCGGCCTGCTGGGAGGTTCCTACTGCTGGATTCCTTAACTCTTTTATTCTTTGGGTCCTGTGTTTTCATGCTCCTACTTCCTGACTCACTTCCAGCCCATTTGTGATGTAGGTCCTCTGGTTTAAGGCCACATGTACCGGTTTCCTCACCTTTATTGATGTGGCCCCACTGGTGTGAGGACACTCCTGCCTGGTTCCCATCCCCTTGGTGATGGGGGCCCTCTGGTGAGAGTCTGATCCTGTCTGGATTCCTCACACTTCTGGGAGGTGGGCCCTCTGCTGTGAGGTCACTCCTGCCTGGCTGGCACACGTCACGTTGGCGATGTGGGCCCTCAGTTGGGAGTTGGTGCCTGCTGGGAGTCTCCTCCCCTCGGTAATGAGGGCCCTCTGGCGTCAGGCCCTAACTCATGGGCTCCCAAAATTTTCTGATGTGCGCCCTGTCGTGCGAGTACACTCCAGCCAGTGTCCCATCCCCATGGGTATGTGGGCTTTCTGCTCTCAGGTCCCAAAGGCTGGGTTGCTCACAGTGTCAGAATGTGGGCCCTCTGCTGTGAGTTCACTCCGGCATGGATCCCATAGCCTCGGTGCTCTGGGCCACCTGCTTGGAGCTTCCAACTGCGGGGTTCCTCACCTTTTTTATTCTATGGGCGCTCTGTTGTGAGTTTCCTCCTGCATGCCTCACTCCCAGCCCTTTCGTGATGTGTGTCCCCTTGTTTGAGGCCACATGTGCTGTGTTCCTCACCTTTCGCTGATGTGGCCCCACTGGTGTGAGGACACTCCTGCCTGGTTTCCATCCCATTGGTGATGTGGGCGCTCTGGTTAGAGTCTGATCCTGTTTGGGCTCCTCACACTTCTGTGAGGTGGGCCCTCTGCTGTGAGGTAACTCCTGCCTGGCTTACTCCCATTGCCTTGGTGACGTCGGCCCTCTGGTGGCATTTGGAGCCTGCTGGTAGCCTCCTCTCCTCAGTGATGAGGGCCCTCTGGCGTCAGGCCATAACTGCTGGGTTCCCACATTTTCTGATACGTGCTAAGTTGTGCGAGGACACTCCTGCGAGGTTCCCATCCCCATGGGGATGTGGGCCTTCTGCTCTGAGGTCCCACTGGCTGGGTTGCTCACAGTTTCATGATGTGGGCCCTCTGCTGTGAGTTCACTGTGGCCTGGATCCCATAGACTCCATGCTCTGGGCCACCTGCTGGGAGGTTCAAACTGCTGGATTCCTCACATTTTTTATTCTGTGGGCCCTGTGTTATTAGGCTACTCCTGCCTGCCTCACTCGGAGCACCTTGGAAATGTGGGTCCTCTGGTTTAGGCCACATGTGCTGGGTTCCTCACCTTTCGCTGATGTGGCCCCACTGGTGTGAGGACACTCCTGCCTTGTTCCGATCCCCTTGGTGATGTGGGCCCTCTGGTGAGAGTCTTATCCTGGCTGGGTTCCTCACCCTTCTGTGAGGTAGGCCCTCTGCTGTGAGGTCACTCCTGCCTGGCTGGCCCAGGTCACCTTGGCGACGTGGGCCCTCAGTTGGGAGTTGGTGCCTGCTGGGAGTCTCCTCCCTTCGGTAATGAGGGCCCTCTGGCGTCAGACCCTAACTCCTGGGCTCCCAAAATTTTCTGTTGTGCGCCCTGTGGTGCTAGTACACTCCTGCCAGGTTCCCAACCCCATGGGAATGTGGGCCTTCTGCTCTGAGGTCCCAACCGTGGGTTGCTCAGTTTCTTGATGAGGGCCCTCTGGTGTGAGTTCACTCCAGCATGGATCCCATAGCCTCGCTGCTCCTGGCCACCTGCGGGGAAGTTCCAACTGCGGGATTCCTCACCTTTTTCCTTCTATGGGCCCTCTGTTTTGAGACTCCTCCTGCCTGCCTCACTCCCAGCCCCTTGGTGATGTGTGTCCTCTGGTTTGAGGCCACGTGTGCTGGGTCCCTCACCTTTCGATGATGTGGCCCCACTGGTGTGAGGACACTCCTGCCTGGTTCCTATCCCCTTGGTGATGTGGGCCCTCTGGTGAGAGTCTGATCCTGGCTGGGTTCCTCACACTTCTGTGAGGTGGGCCCTCTGTTGTGAGGTCACTCCTGCCTGGCTGGCACACCCCGCCTTGGCAATGTCGGCCCTCTTGTGGCAGTTGGAGCCTACTGGGAGCCTCCTCCCCTCAGTGATGAGGGCCCTCTGGCGTCAGGCCCTAACTGCTGGGTACCCACATTTTCTGATACGTGCTAAGTTGTGCGAGGACACTCGTGCCATGTTCCCAACCCCATGGTGATGTGGGCCTTCTGCTCTGAGGTCCAAACGGCTGGGTTGCTCACAGTTTCATGATGTGGGCCCTCTGCTGTGAGTTCACTGTGGCCTGGATCGCATAGACTCGGTGCTCTGGGCCGCCCACTGGGAGGTTCCCACTGCAGGATTCCTCAGCTTTTTTATTCTATTCACCCTGTGTTGTGAGGCTACTCATGCCTGCCTCACTCCGAACCCCTTGGAGATCTGGGTCCGCTGGTTTAGGCCACATGTGCTGGGTTCCTCACCTTTCTATGATGTGGTCACCCTGGTGTGAAGACAGTCCTGCCTGGTTCTGATGCCCTTGGTGATGTGGGCCCTCTGGTGAGAGTCTAATCCTGGCTGGGTTCCTCACCATTCTGTGACGTAGGCCCTCAGCTGTGAGGTCACTCCTGCCTGGCTGTTGCACGTCACCTTGGCGACATGGTCCCTCCATAGGGAATTGGTGCCTGCTTGGGGTCTCCTCCCCTTGGTAATGAGGGCCCTCTGGCATCAGGCCCTAATTTCTGGGTTCCCAAAATTCTCTGATGTGCGCCCTGTGGTGCGAGTACACTTCTGCCAAGTTCCCAACCACATGGGAATGTGGGCCTTCTGCTCTAAAGTCCCAACGGCTGGGTTGCTCACAGTTTCATGATGAGGGCCCTCTGTTTTGAGTTCAGTCAGGCCTGAATCCCATAGCCTCGCTGCTCCTGGCCGCCTGCTGGGAGGTTCCAACTGCGGGATTCCTCACCTTTTTTACGCAATGGGCCCTCTGTTTTGAGGCTCCTCCTGCCTGCCTCACTCCCAGCCCCTTGGTGATGTGTGTCACCGAGGGGCAGTGAGACTTCATTGTAGTGCAGATTTCCTTTACACGCTTGCTTGGTTGGCCAAAAAGGGCGTATGCGTTTTTTCCTGAATATATTCAGGAAAAAACGCATACGCCCTTTTTGGCCAGTGCATCATTGTCGACATTCTGCCTCTATTCCTATGCTTTAAGTGCAATTCCAGTCTACCCCCTGAAATCGTTTTCCTGAAATTCTGCCCCGCTTTCAAGTCCTCTTCGAAGACTTACTTCAATACATTTTTGGACGATAGCTGTCATTCATAACTCTGCAGGTTTCTGAATTACAGTACCCCTGAGCTCGTTTCCTCAACTCGCTTTCTTGTGAGCTGGCCGCAAAACCGCATGATTGCTTCACGCCATAATCTCTTTCTGGCAGGGCACGCTGAGCCTTTGGTTAATTCGTCTTCCTGGTGGGAAATGAGCGTTCCATTTGCCCGTGTAGACGCCTACAGCTAGTCTCTCATTGGTTCTACCTATTCCTGTTCATCTTGCGCAGAAATTGCAAACTGTGCCAAACAGGAGGTTAAAAGCACTGACTCTCCCAGTGGGGAGAGTTTTAGTAAAGCATCTGGAATGGTGAACCCGAGTACCAGGGGCGAAAACTGAGATGCATTTGAAAACGTTTCCCAATCACTCGGTGGTCCATACTCTGGGTTGCCCATGCATGTTTTAGCTGAAGGAAGAATCCCTTAAACCTGGAGAGTTGGGACCCATAGAATGGGTACCATGCATTATGACTTCAAAGGGTCTGCGTTGTTCAACGAACCTCACCAATGCTATCAGCCCTAAGTGTCCGGCCTTATGTCTCACGCAGCTCTGTGTGTAGATGTGGTAAATCCAGGTTGCATCACAAGCCCTGAATGAATTATGTAAGAATTGTTCTCTATTTCACTGTTATTGTGTTTTGTTTTTGAAATTTATTTTGATAATGGTATTTATCGGATTTTCATTGCTGCATTTAGGCCACTGTACACACTCTTGATTTCCTTATGGAGACATATAAATCCATGGGTTTTAAGATTTTACTTGTCAGGTATCTTCCCAGGCGTTGAATATGGGGTGTTGAGTCCATTTCGTTGAGCAAGGAGTAGGTCTTGTCTATTATATATTTGGTTTATGGAACGGTATCTGTGCTAATTTCAAACTCTGGTTTTATGCAGCACCCCAACTCACCTTTCCCCATAAGCAAGCATAAGTTGGTTTTCTCAATTTGAGACCCTGTTCTGTTTTGTAATTCAGTTCATGTGTAGCCAAGTTTACATTCCGTGTATTAGTGATATATTATGATGTTTCTTTTTCTGTGTGACTTATTTCTCGTAGAATCATCGTACCTGAATCCACTCATTATGCCGCTACGGGCCTGATGACGTAGATTTCATTGCTGAGTGATATTCCACTGTACATGCGTACCACAACTTCTTTATCCATTTTTTGCTCTCTCGGATATTTAACTTGTACCGTAGAGGACGTTCTTGTAAAGCGAGACGTCCCAAATTTTGGGGTGACTGTGTGTTTTTGATTTTAATTTCCCTAAGCTATAGGACCATAAGTGGAAGTGCCATAGGCTGTGTTGTTTTGTTTCCTACGTGTCTCTGGAAACACCATACACTTCTCCAGAGTGGTTGTTGGCAATTTACATCCTGCCCATCAGCATAACAAGGCTCCCTGTTCTCCATGACCTGTCCTGCCTTTCTGGATTTTACACTTTTTTCAGATGGCCCTTTTGACCGGGGGCAGTGAGACTTCATTGTAGTGCAGGTTTCCTTTACACGCTTGCTTGGTTGGCCAAAAAGGGCGTATGCGTTTTTTCCTGAATATATTCAGGAAAATACGCATACGCCCTTTTTGGCCAAGTGCATCATTGTCGACATTCTGCCTCTTTTCCTATGCTTTAAGTGCAATTCCAGTCTACCCCCTGAAATCGTGTTCCTGAAATTCTGCCCCGCTTTCAAGTCCTCTTCGAAGACTTACTTCAATACATTTTTGGACGATAGCTGTCATTCATAACTCTGCAGGTTTCTGAATTACAGTGCCCCTGAGCTCCTTTCTTCAACTCGCTTTCTTGTGAGCTGGCCGTAAAACCACAGGATTGCTTCACGCCATAATCTCTTTCTGGCAGGGCACGCTGAGCCTTTGGTTAATTCCTCTTCCTGGTGGGAAATGAGCGTTCCATTTGCCCGTGCAGACACCTACATCTAGTCTCTCATTGGTTCTCCCTATTCCTGTTCATCTTGCGCAGAAATTGCAAACTGTGCCAAACAGGAGGTTAAAGGCACTGACTCTCCAAGTGGGGAGAGTGTTAGTAAAGCGTCTGGAATGGTGAACCCGAGTACCAGGGGCGAAAACTGAGATGCATTTGAAAACGTTTCCCAATCACACGGTGGACCATACTCTGGGTTTCCCATGCATGTTTTAGCTGAAGGAAGAATCCCTTAAACCTGGAGAGTTGGGACTCATGGAACGGGTACCATGCAGTATGACTTCAAAGGGTCTGCGTTTGCTCACCGAACCTCACCAATGCTATCAGCCCGAAGTGTCCAGCCTTATGTCTCACCCAGCTCTGGGCATAGAAGTGGTAAATCCAGGTTGCATCACAAGCCCTGAATGAATTATTTAAGAATTGCTCTCTATTTCACTGTCATTGTGTTTTGTTTTTGAAATTTATTTTGATAATTGGATTTATCGGATTTTCACTGCTGCATTTAGGCCGCTGTACACACTCTTGATTTCCTTATGGAGACATATAAATCCATGGGTTTTAAGATTCTTACTTGTCAGGTATCTTGCCAGGCGTTGAATATGGGGTGTTGAGTCCATTTCGTTGAGCAAGGAGTAGGTCTTGTCTATTATATATTTGGCTTATGGAACGGTATCTGTGCTAATTTCAATCTCTGGTTTTATGCAGCACCCCAACTCACCTTTCCCCGTAAGCAAGCATAAGATGATTTTCTCAATTTGAGACCCTGTTCTGTTTTGTAATTCAGTTCATGTGTAGCCAAGTTTACATTCCGTGTATTAGGGATATCTAATGATGTTTCTTTTTCTGTGTGACTTATTTCTCATAGAATCATGGTACCTGAATCCACTCATTATGCCGCTAGGGACCTGATGACGTAGATTTCATTGCTGAGTGATATTCCAGTGTACGTGCGTACCACAACTTCTTTATCCATTTTTTGATTTCTTGGATATTCAACTTGTACCGTAGACGAGGTTCTTGTAAACAGAGCCATCCCAAACTTTGGGGTGGCTGTGTCTTTTTGATTTTAATTTCCCTAAGCTATAGGACCATAAGTGGAAGTGCCATAGGCTGTGTTGCTTTGTTTCCTATGTGTTTCAGGAAACACCATACACTTCTCCAGAGTGGCTGTTGGCAATTTACATCCCGCCCATCAGCATAACAAGGCTCCCTGTTCTCCATGACCTTTCCTGCCTTTCTGGATTTTACACTTTTTTCAGATGGCCCTTTTGACCGGGGGGCAGTGAGACTTCATTGTAGTGCCGATTTCATTTACACGCTTGCTTGGTTGGCCAAAAAGTGCGTTTGCGTTTTTTCCTGAATATATTCAGGAAAAAACGCATATGCCCTTTTTAGCCAAGTGCATCATTGTCGACATTCAGCCTCTGTTCATATGCTTTAAGCGCAATTCCAGTCTACCCCCTGAAATCGTTTTCCTGAAATTCTGCCCCGCTTTAAAGTCCTCTTCGAAGACATACTTCAGTACATTTTGGACGATAGCTGTCATTCATAACTCTGCAGGTTTGTGAATTACAGTGCCCCTGAGCTCCTTTCTGCAACTCGCTTCATGTAAGCTGGCCGCCAAACCACAGGATTGCTTCAGGCCATAATCTGTTTCCGGCAGGGCACGTTAAGCCTTTGGTTAATTCCTCTTCCTGGTGGGAAATGAGAATTCCATTTGCCCGTGCAGACACCTACAGCTAGTCTCTCATTGGTTCTCCCTATTCCTATTCATCTTGCGCAAAAATTGCAAACTGTGCCAAACAGGAGGTGAAAGGCACTGACTCTCCAAGTGAGGAGAGTGTTAGTAAAGCATTTGGAATGGTGAACCCGAGTACCAGGGGACGAAAACTGAGATGCATTTGAAAACGTTTCCCAATCACACGGTGGACCATACTCTGGGTTTCCCATGCATGTTTTAACTGAAGAAGAATCCCTAAACCTGGAGAGTTGGGACCCATGGAATGGGTACCATGCAGTATGACTTCAAAGGGTCTGCGTTTGCTCACCGAACCTCACCAATGCTATCAGCCCGAAGTGTCCAGCCTTATGTCTCACCCAGCTCTGGGTGTAGATGTGGTAAATCCAGGTTGCATCACAAGCCCAGAATGAATTATTTAAGAATTGCTCTCTATTTCACTGTCATTGTGTTTTGTTTTTGAAATTCATTTTGATAATGGGATTTATCGGATGTTCACTGCTGCGTTTACGCCGCTGTACACACGCTTGATTTCTTTATGGAGACATATAAATCCATGGGTTTTAAGATTGTTACTTGTCAGGTATCTTGCCAGGCGTTGAATATGGGGTGTTGAGTCCATTTCTTTGAGTAAGGAGTAGGTCTTGTCTATTATATATTTGGCTTATGGAACGGTATGTGTGCTAATTTCAATCTCTGGTTTTATGCAGCACCCCAACTCAACTTTCCCCATAAGCAAGCATAAGTTGGTTTTCTAAATTTGAGACCCTGTTCTGTTTTGTAATTCAGTTCATGGGTAGCCAAGTTTACATTCCGTGTATTAGTGATATCTTATGATGTTTCTTTTTCTGTGTGACTTATTTCTCGTAGAATCATCGTACATGAATCCACTCATTATGCCGCTACGGGCCTGATGACGTAGATTTCATTGCTGAGTGATATTCCACTGTACGTGCGTACCACAACTTCTTTATCCGTTTTTTGCTTTCTCGGATATTTAACTTGTACCGTAGAGGACGTTCTTGTAAACAGAGACGCCCCAAATTTTGGGGTGGCTGTGTCTTTTTGATTTTAATTTCCCTAAGCTATAGGACCATAAGTGGAAGTGCCATAGGCTGTGTTGTTTTGTTTCCTACGTGTCTCTGGAAACACCATACACTTCTCCAGAGTGGTTGTTGGCAATTTACATCCCGCCCATCAGCATAACAAGGCTCCCTGTTCTCCATGACCTGTCCTGCCTTTCTGGATTTTACACTTTTTTCAGATGGCCCTTTTGACCGGGGGGCAGTGAGACTTCATTGTAGTGCAGATTTCTTTACACACTTGCTTGGTTGGCCAAAAAGGGCGTATGCGTTTTTTCCTGAATATATTCAGGAAAAAACGCATACGCCCTTTTTGGGCAAGTGCATCATTGTCGACATTCTGCTTCTTTTCCTATGCTTTAAGTGCAATTCCAGTCTACCCCCTGAAATCGTGTTCCTGAAATTCTGCCCCGCTTTCAAGTCCTCTTCGAAGACTTACTTCCATACATTTTTGGACGATAGCTGTCATTCATAACTCTGCAGGTTTCTGAATTACACTGCCCCTGAGTTCCTTTCTTCAACTCGCTTTCTTGTGAGCTGGCCGCAAAACCACAGGATTGCTTCACGCCATAATCTCTTTCTGGCAGGGCACGCTGAGCCTTTGGTTAATTCCTCTTCCTGGTGGGAAATGAGCGTTCCATTTGCCCGTGCAGACACCTACATCTAGTCTCTCATTGGTTCTCCCTATTCCTGTTCATCTTGCGCAGAAATTGCAAACTGTGCCAAACAGGAGGTTAAAGGCACTGACTCTCCAAGTGGGGAGAGTGTTAGTAAAGCGTCTGGAATGGTGAACCCGAGTACCAGGGGACGAAAACTGAGATGCATTTGAAAACGTTTCCCAATCACACGGTGGACCATACTCTGGGTTTCCCATGCATGTTTTAGCTGAAGGAAGAATCCCTTAAACCTGGAGAGTTGGGACTCATGGAATGGGTACCATGCAGTATGACTTCAAAGGGTCTGCGTTTGCTCACCGAACCTCACCAATGCTATCAGCCCGAAGTGTCCAGCCTTATGTCTCACCCAGCTCTGGGTGTAGAAGTGGTAAATCCAGGTTGCATCACAAGCCCTGAATGAATTATTTAAGAATTGCTCTCTATTTCACTGTCATTGTGTTTTGTTTTTGAAATTTATTTTGATAATGGGATTTATCGGATTTTCACTGCTGCATTTAGGCCGCTGTACACACTCTTGATTTCCTTATGGAGACATATAAATCCATGGGTTTTAAGATTCTTACTTGTCAGGTATCTTCCCAGGCGTTGAATATGGGGTGTTGAGTCCATTTCGTTGAGCAAGGAGTAGGGCTTGTCTATTATATATTTGGCTTATGGAACGGTATCTGTGCTAATTTCAATCTCTGGTTTTATGCAGCACCCCAACTCACCTTTCCCCGTAAGCAAGCATAAGATGGTTTTCTCAATTTGAGACCCTGTTCTGTTTTGTAATTCAGTTCATGTGTAGCCAAGTTTACATTCCGTGTATTAGGGATATCTAATGATGTTTCTTTTTCTGTGTGACTTATTTCTCGTAGAATCATGGTACCTGAATCCACTCATTATGCCGCTAGGGACCTGATGACGTAGATTTCATTGCTGAGTGATATTCCATTGTACGTGCATACCACAACTTCTTTATCCATTTTTTGATTTCTTGGATATTCAACTTGTACCGTAGACGAGGTTCTTGTAAACAGAGCCATCCCAAACTTTGGGGTGGCTGTGTCTTTTTGATTTTAATTTCCCTAAGCTATAGGACCATAAGTGGAAGTGCCATAGGCTGTGTTGCTTTGTTTCCTACCTGTTTCAGGAAACACCATACACTTCTCCAGAGTGGCTGTTGGCAATTTTCATCCGCCCATCAGCATAACAAGGCTCCCTGTACTCCATGACCTGTCCTGCCTTTCTGTATTTTACACTTTTTTCAGATGGCCCTTTTGACCGGGGGGCAGTGAGACTTCATTGTAGTGCAGATTTCCTTTACACGCTTGCTTGGTTGGCCAAAAAGTGCGTATGCGTTTTTTCCTGAATATATTCAGGAAAAAACGCATACGCCCTTTTTGGCCAAGTGTATCATTGTCGACATTCTGCCTCTTTTCCTATGCTTTAAGTGCAATTCCAGTCTACCCCCTGAAATCGTTTTCCTAAAATTCTGCCCCGCTTTCAAGTCCTCTTCGAAGACTTACTTCAGTACATTTTTGGACGATAGCTGTCATTCATAACACTGCAGGTTTGTGAATTACAGTGCCCTTGAGCTCCTTTCTTCAACTCGCTTTCTTGTGAGCTGGCCGCAAAACCGCAGGATTCCTTCAGGCCCTAATCTGTTTCTGGCAGGGCACGCTGAGCCTTTGGGTATTCCTCTTCCTGGTGGGAAATGAACGTTCCATTTACCCGTGCAGACACCTACAGCTAGTCTCTCATTGGTTCTCCCTATTCCTGTTCATCTTGCGCAGAAATTGCAAATTGTGCCAAACCGGACGTTAAAGGCACTGACTCTCCAAGTGGGGAGAGTGTTAGTAAAGCGTCTGGAATGGTGAACCCGAGTACCAGGGGACGAAAACTGAGATGCAATTGAAAACGTTTCCAAATCACACGGTTGACCATACTCTGGGTTTCCCATGCATGTTTTAACTGAAGAAGAATCCCTTAAACCTGGAGAGTTGGGACCCATGGAATGGGTACCATGCAGTATGACTTCAAAGTGTCTGCGTTTGCTCACCAAACCTCACCAATGCTATCAGCCCGAAGTGTCCAGCCTTATGTCTCACCCAGCTCTGGGTGTAGATGTGGTAAATCCAGGTTGCATCACAAGCCCTGAATGAATTATTTAAGAATTGTTCTCTATTTCACTGTTATTGTGTTTTGTTTTTGAAATTTATTTTGATAATGGGATTTATCGGATTTTCATTGCTGCGTTTAGGCCACTGTACACACTCTTGATTTCCTTATGGAGACATATAAATCCATGGGTTTTAAGATTCTTACTTGTCAGGTATCTTCCCAGGCGTTGAATATGGGTTGTTGAGTCCATTTCGTTGAGCAAGGTGTAGGTCTTGTCTATTATATATTTGGTTTATGGAACGGAATCTGTGCTAATTTCAATCTCTGGTTTTATGCAGCACCCCAACTCACCTTTCCCCATAAGCAAGCATAAGTTGGTTTTCTCAATTTGAGACCCTGTTCTGTTTTGTAATTCAGTTCATTTGTAGCCAAGTTTACATTCCGTGTATTAGTGATATCTTATGATGTTTCTTTTTCTGTGTGACTTATTTCTCGTAGAATCATCGTACCTGAATCCACTCATTATGCCGCTACGGGCCTGATGACGTAGATTTCATTGCTGAGTGATATTCCATTGTACGTGAGTACCACAACAGCTTTATCCATTTTTTGCTTTCTCGGATATTTAACTTGTACCGTAGACGAGGTTCCTGTAAACAGACCCGTCCCAAATTTCGGGGTGGCTGTGTGTTTTTGATTTTAATTTCCCTAAGCTATAGGACCATAAGTGGAAGTGCCATAGGCTGTGTTGCTTTGTTTCCTACGTGTTTCTGGAAACACCATACACTTCTCCAGAGTGGTTGTTGGCAATTTACATCCCGCCCATCAGCATGACAAGGCTCCCTGTTCTCCACGACCTGTCTTGTCTTTCTGGATTTTACATTTTTTTCAGATGGCCCTTTTGACCGGGGGGCAGTGAGACTTCATTGTAGTGCAGATTTCCATTACACGCTTGCTTGGTTGGCCAAAAAGTGCGTATGCGTTTTTTCCTGAATATATTCAGGAAAAAACGCATACGCCCTTTTTGGCCAAGTGCATCATTGTCGACATTCTGCCTCTTTTCCTATGCTGTTAGTACAATTCCAGTCTACCCCCTGAAATCGTTTTCCTGAAATTCTGCCCCGCTATCAAGTCCTCTTCGAAGACTTACTTCAATACATTTTTGGACGATAGCTGTCATTCATAACTCTGCAGGTTTGTGAATTACAGTGCCCCTGAGCTCATTTCTTCAACTCGCTTTCTTGTGAGCTGGCCGCAAAACCGCAGGATTGCTTCAGGCCCTAATCTGTTTCCGGCAGGGCACGCTGAGCCTTTGGTTAATTCCTCTTCCTGGTGGGAAATGAGCGTTCCATTTGCCCGTGCAGACACCTACAGCTAGTCTCTCATTGCTTCTCCCTATTCTTGTTCATCTTGCGCAGAAATTGCAAACTGTGCCAAACAGGAGGTTAATGGCACTGACTCTCCAAGTGGGGAGAGTGTTACTAAAGCGTTCAAATGTTGAACCCGAGTACCAGGGTCGAAAACTGAGATGCATTTGAAAACGTTTCCCAATCTCATGGTGGACGATATTCTGGGTTTCCCATGCATGTTTTAGCTGAAGGAAGAATCCCTTAAACCTGGAGAGTTGGGACCCATGGAATGGGTACCATGCAGTATGACTTCAAAGGGTCTGCGTTTGTTCACCGAACCTCACCAATGCTATCAGCCCGAAGTGTCCAGCCTTATGTCTCATCCAGCTCTGGGTGTAGATGTGGTAAATACAGGTTGCATCACAAGCCCTGAATGAATTATTTAAGAATTGCTCTCTATTTCACTGTCATTGTGTTTTGTTTTTGAAATTCATTTTGATAATGGGATTTATCGGATTTTCACTGCTGCTTTTAGGCCACTGTACACACGCTTGATTTCCTTATAGAGACATATAAATCCATGGGTTTTAAGATTCTTACTTGTCAGGTATCTTCCCAGGCGTTGAATATGGGGTGTTGAGTCCATTTCTTTGAGTATGGAGTAGGTCTTGTCTATTATATATTTGGCTTATGGAACGGTATGTGTGCTAATTTCAATCTCTGGTTTTATGCAGCACCCCAACTCAACTTTCCCCATAAGCAAGCATAAGTTGGTTTTCTAAATTTGAGACCCTGTTCTGTTTTGTAATTCAGTTCATGGGTAGCCAAGTTTACATTCCGTGTATTAGTGATATCTTATGATGTTTCTTTTTCTGTGTGACTTATTTCTCGTAGAATCATCGTACATGAATCCACTCATTATGCCGCTACGGGCCTGATGACGTAGATTTCATTGCTGAGTGATATTCCACTGTACGTGCGTACCACAACTTCTTTATCCGTTTTTTGCTTTCTCGGATATTTAACTTGTACCGTAGAGGACGTTCTTGTAAACAGAGACGCCCCAAATTTTGGGGTGGCTGTGTCTTTTTGATTTTAATTTCCCTAAGCTATAGGACCATAAGTGGAAGTGCCATAGGCTGTGTTGTTTTGTTTCCTACGTGTCTCTGGAAACACCATACACTTCTCCAGAGTGGTTGTTGGCAATTTACATCCCGCCCATCAGCATAACAAGGCTCCCTGTTCTCCATGACCTGTCCTGCCTTTCTGGATTTTACACTTTTTTCAGATGGCCCTTTTGACCGGGGGGCAGTGAGACTTCATTGTAGTGCAGATTTCTTTACACACTTGCTTGGTTGGCCAAAAAGGGCGTATGCGTTTTTTCCTGAATATATTCAGGAAAAAACGCATACGCCCTTTTTGGGCAAGTGCATCATTGTCGACATTCTGCTTCTTTTCCTATGCTTTAAGTGCAATTCCAGTCTACCCCCTGAAATCGTGTTCCTGAAATTCTGCCCCGCTTTCAAGTCCTCTTCGAAGACTTACTTCCATACATTTTTGGACGATAGCTGTCATTCATAACTCTGCAGGTTTCTGAATTACACTGCCCCTGAGTTCCTTTCTTCAACTCGCTTTCTTGTGAGCTGGCCGCAAAACCACAGGATTGCTTCACGCCATAATCTCTTTCTGGCAGGGCACGCTGAGCCTTTGGTTAATTCCTCTTCCTGGTGGGAAATGAGCGTTCCATTTGCCCGTGCAGACACCTACATCTAGTCTCTCATTGGTTCTCCCTATTCCTGTTCATCTTGCGCAGAAATTGCAAACTGTGCCAAACAGGAGGTTAAAGGCACTGACTCTCCAAGTGGGGAGAGTGTTAGTAAAGCGTCTGGAATGGTGAACCCGAGTACCAGGGGACGAAAACTGAGATGCATTTGAAAACGTTTCCCAATCACACGGTGGACCATACTCTGGGTTTCCCATGCATGTTTTAGCTGAAGGAAGAATCCCTTAAACCTGGAGAGTTGGGACTCATGGAATGGGTACCATGCAGTATGACTTCAAAGGGTCTGCGTTTGCTCACCGAACCTCACCAATGCTATCAGCCCGAAGTGTCCAGCCTTATGTCTCACCCAGCTCTGGGTGTAGAAGTGGTAAATCCAGGTTGCATCACAAGCCCTGAATGAATTATTTAAGAATTGCTCTCTATTTCACTGTCATTGTGTTTTGTTTTTGAAATTTATTTTGATAATGGGATTTATCGGATTTTCACTGCTGCATTTAGGCCGCTGTACACACTCTTGATTTCCTTATGGAGACATATAAATCCATGGGTTTTAAGATTCTTACTTGTCAGGTATCTTCCCAGGCGTTGAATATGGGGTGTTGAGTCCATTTCGTTGAGCAAGGAGTAGGGCTTGTCTATTATATATTTGGCTTATGGAACGGTATCTGTGCTAATTTCAATCTCTGGTTTTATGCAGCACCCCAACTCACCTTTCCCCGTAAGCAAGCATAAGATGGTTTTCTCAATTTGAGACCCTGTTCTGTTTTGTAATTCAGTTCATGTGTAGCCAAGTTTACATTCCGTGTATTAGGGATATCTAATGATGTTTCTTTTTCTGTGTGACTTATTTCTCGTAGAATCATGGTACCTGAATCCACTCATTATGCCGCTAGGGACCTGATGACGTAGATTTCATTGCTGAGTGATATTCCATTGTACGTGCATACCACAACTTCTTTATCCATTTTTTGATTTCTTGGATATTCAACTTGTACCGTAGACGAGGTTCTTGTAAACAGAGCCATCCCAAACTTTGGGGTGGCTGTGTCTTTTTGATTTTAATTTCCCTAAGCTATAGGACCATAAGTGGAAGTGCCATAGGCTGTGTTGCTTTGTTTCCTACCTGTTTCAGGAAACACCATACACTTCTCCAGAGTGGCTGTTGGCAATTTTCATCCGCCCATCAGCATAACAAGGCTCCCTGTACTCCATGACCTGTCCTGCCTTTCTGTATTTTACACTTTTTTCAGATGGCCCTTTTGACCGGGGGGCAGTGAGACTTCATTGTAGTGCAGATTTCCTTTACACGCTTGCTTGGTTGGCCAAAAAGTGCGTATGCGTTTTTTCCTGAATATATTCAGGAAAAAACGCATACGCCCTTTTTGGCCAAGTGTATCATTGTCGACATTCTGCCTCTTTTCCTATGCTTTAAGTGCAATTCCAGTCTACCCCCTGAAATCGTTTTCCTAAAATTCTGCCCCGCTTTCAAGTCCTCTTCGAAGACTTACTTCAGTACATTTTTGGACGATAGCTGTCATTCATAACACTGCAGGTTTGTGAATTACAGTGCCCTTGAGCTCCTTTCTTCAACTCGCTTTCTTGTGAGCTGGCCGCAAAACCGCAGGATTCCTTCAGGCCCTAATCTGTTTCTGGCAGGGCACGCTGAGCCTTTGGGTATTCCTCTTCCTGGTGGGAAATGAACGTTCCATTTACCCGTGCAGACACCTACAGCTAGTCTCTCATTGGTTCTCCCTATTCCTGTTCATCTTGCGCAGAAATTGCAAATTGTGCCAAACCGGACGTTAAAGGCACTGACTCTCCAAGTGGGGAGAGTGTTAGTAAAGCGTCTGGAATGGTGAACCCGAGTACCAGGGGACGAAAACTGAGATGCAATTGAAAACGTTTCCAAATCACACGGTTGACCATACTCTGGGTTTCCCATGCATGTTTTAACTGAAGAAGAATCCCTTAAACCTGGAGAGTTGGGACCCATGGAATGGGTACCATGCAGTATGACTTCAAAGTGTCTGCGTTTGCTCACCAAACCTCACCAATGCTATCAGCCCGAAGTGTCCAGCCTTATGTCTCACCCAGCTCTGGGTGTAGATGTGGTAAATCCAGGTTGCATCACAAGCCCTGAATGAATTATTTAAGAATTGTTCTCTATTTCACTGTTATTGTGTTTTGTTTTTGAAATTTATTTTGATAATGGGATTTATCGGATTTTCATTGCTGCGTTTAGGCCACTGTACACACTCTTGATTTCCTTATGGAGACATATAAATCCATGGGTTTTAAGATTCTTACTTGTCAGGTATCTTCCCAGGCGTTGAATATGGGTTGTTGAGTCCATTTCGTTGAGCAAGGTGTAGGTCTTGTCTATTATATATTTGGTTTATGGAACGGAATCTGTGCTAATTTCAATCTCTGGTTTTATGCAGCACCCCAACTCACCTTTCCCCATAAGCAAGCATAAGTTGGTTTTCTCAATTTGAGACCCTGTTCTGTTTTGTAATTCAGTTCATTTGTAGCCAAGTTTACATTCCGTGTATTAGTGATATCTTATGATGTTTCTTTTTCTGTGTGACTTATTTCTCGTAGAATCATCGTACCTGAATCCACTCATTATGCCGCTACGGGCCTGAAGACGTAGATTTCATTGCTGAGTGATATTCCATTGTACGTGAGTACCACAACAGCTTTATCCATTTTTTGCTTTCTCGGATATTTAACTTGTACCGTAGACGAGGTTCCTGTAAACAGACCCGTCCCAAATTTCGGGGTGGCTGTGTGTTTTTGATTTTAATTTCCCTAAGCTATAGGACCATAAGTGGAAGTGCCATAGGCTGTGTTGCTTTGTTTCCTACGTGTTTCTGGAAACACCATACACTTCTCCAGAGTGGTTGTTGGCAATTTACATCCCGCCCATCAGCATGACAAGGCTCCCTGTTCTCCACGACCTGTCTTGTCTTTCTGGATTTTACATTTTTTTCAGATGGCCCTTTTGACCGGGGGGCAGTGAGACTTCATTGTAGTGCAGATTTCCATTACACGCTTGCTTGGTTGGCCAAAAAGTGCGTATGCGTTTTTTCCTGAATATATTCAGGAAAAAACGCATACGCCCTTTTTGGCCAAGTGCATCATTGTCGACATTCTGCCTCTTTTCCTATGCTGTTAGTACAATTCCAGTCTACCCCCTGAAATCGTTTTCCTGAAATTCTGCCCCGCTATCAAGTCCTCTTCGAAGACTTACTTCAATACATTTTTGGACGATAGCTGTCATTCATAACTCTGCAGGTTTGTGAATTACAGTGCCCCTGAGCTCATTTCTTCAACTCGCTTTCTTGTGAGCTGGCCGCAAAACCGCAGGATTGCTTCAGGCCCTAATCTGTTTCCGGCAGGGCACGCTGAGCCTTTGGTTAATTCCTCTTCCTGGTGGGAAATGAGCGTTCCATTTGCCCGTGCAGACACCTACAGCTAGTCTCTCATTGCTTCTCCCTATTCTTGTTCATCTTGCGCAGAAATTGCAAACTGTGCCAAACAGGAGGTTAATGGCACTGACTCTCCAAGTGGGGAGAGTGTTACTAAAGCGTTCAAATGTTGAACCCGAGTACCAGGGTCGAAAACTGAGATGCATTTGAAAACGTTTCCCAATCTCATGGTGGACGATATTCTGGGTTTCCCATGCATGTTTTAGCTGAAGGAAGAATCCCTTAAACCTGGAGAGTTGGGACCCATGGAATGGGTACCATGCAGTATGACTTCAAAGGGTCTGCGTTTGTTCACCGAACCTCACCAATGCTATCAGCCCGAAGTGTCCAGCCTTATGTCTCATCCAGCTCTGGGTGTAGATGTGGTAAATACAGGTTGCATCACAAGCCCTGAATGAATTATTTAAGAATTGCTCTCTATTTCACTGTCATTGTGTTTTGTTTTTGAAATTCATTTTGATAATGGGATTTATCGGATTTTCACTGCTGCTTTTAGGCCACTGTACACACGCTTGATTTCCTTATAGAGACATATAAATCCATGGGTTTTAAGATTCTTACTTGTCAGGTATCTTCCCAGGCGTTGAATATGGGGTGTTGAGTCCATTTCTTTGAGTATGGAGTAGGTCTTGTCTATTATATATTTGGCTTATGGAACGGTATGTGTGCTAATTTCAATCTCTGGTTTTATGCAGCACCCCAACTCAACTTTCCCCATAAGCAAGCATAAGTTGGTTTTCTAAATTTGAGACCCTGTTCTGTTTTGTAATTCAGTTCATGGGTAGCCAAGTTTACATTCCGTGTATTAGTGATATCTTATGATGTTTCTTTTTCTGTGTGACTTATTTCTCGTAGAATCATCGTACATGAATCCACTCATTATGCCGCTACGGGCCTGATGACGTAGATTTCATTGCTGAGTGATATTCCACTGTACGTGCGTACCACAACTTCTTTATCCGTTTTTTGCTTTCTCGGATATTTAACTTGTACCGTAGAGGACGTTCTTGTAAACAGAGACGCCCCAAATTTTGGGGTGGCTGTGTCTTTTTGATTTTAATTTCCCTAAGCTATAGGACCATAAGTGGAAGTGCCATAGGCTGTGTTGTTTTGTTTCCTACGTGTCTCTGGAAACACCATACACTTCTCCAGAGTGGTTGTTGGCAATTTACATCCCGCCCATCAGCATAACAAGGCTCCCTGTTCTCCATGACCTGTCCTGCCTTTCTGGATTTTACACTTTTTTCAGATGGCCCTTTTGACCGGGGGGCAGTGAGACTTCATTGTAGTGCAGATTTTTTTACACACTTGCTTGGTTGGCCAAAAAGGGCGTATGCATTTTTTCCTGAATATATTCAGGAAAAAACGCATACGCCCTTTTTGGGCAAGTGCATCATTGTCGACATTCTGCTTCTTTTCCTATGCTTTAAGTGCAATTCCAGTCTACCCCCTGAAATCGTGTTCCTGAAATTCTGCCCCGCTTTCAAGTCCTCTTCGAAGACTTACTTCCATACATTTTTGGACGATAGCTGTCATTCATAACTCTGCAGGTTTCTGAATTACACTGCCCCTGAGTTCCTTTCTTCAACTCGCTTTCTTGTGAGCTGGCCGCAAAACCACAGGATTGCTTCACGCCATAATCTCTTTCTGGCAGGGCACGCTGAGCCTTTGGTTAATTCCTCTTCCTGGTGGGAAATGAGCGTTCCATTTGCCCGTGCAGACACCTACATCTAGTCTCTCATTGGTTCTCCCTATTCCTGTTCATCTTGCGCAGAAATTGCAAACTGTGCCAAACAGGAGGTTAAAGGCACTGACTCTCCAAGTGGGGAGAGTGTTAGTAAAGCGTCTGGAATGGTGAACCCGAGTACCAGGGGACGAAAACTGAGATGCATTTGAAAACGTTTCCCAATCACACGGTGGACCATACTCTGGGTTTCCCATGCATGTTTTAGCTGAAGGAAGAATCCCTTAAACCTGGAGAGTTGGGACTCATGGAATGGGTACCATGCAGTATGACTTCAAAGGGTCTGCGTTTGCTCACCGAACCTCACCAATGCTATCAGCCCGAAGTGTCCAGCCTTATGTCTCACCCAGCTCTGGGTGTAGAAGTGGTAAATCCAGGTTGCATCACAAGCCCTGAATGAATTATTTAAGAATTGCTCTCTATTTCACTGTCATTGTGTTTTGTTTTTGAAATTTATTTTGATAATGGGATTTATCGGATTTTCACTGCTGCATTTAGGCCGCTGTACACACTCTTGATTTCCTTATGGAGACATATAAATCCATGGGTTTTAAGATTCTTACTTGTCAGGTATCTTCCCAGGCGTTGAATATGGGGTGTTGAGTCCATTTCGTTGAGCAAGGAGTAGGGCTTGTCTATTATATATTTGGCTTATGGAACGGTATCTGTGCTAATTTCAATCTCTGGTTTTATGCAGCACCCCAACTCACCTTTCCCCGTAAGCAAGCATAAGATGGTTTTCTCAATTTGAGACCCTGTTCTGTTTTGTAATTCAGTTCATGTGTAGCCAAGTTTACATTCCGTGTATTAGGGATATCTAATGATGTTTCTTTTTCTGTGTGACTTATTTCTCGTAGAATCATGGTACCTGAATCCACTCATTATGCCGCTAGGGACCTGATGACGTAGATTTCATTGCTGAGTGATATTCCATTGTACGTGCATACCACAACTTCTTTATCCATTTTTTGATTTCTTGGATATTCAACTTGTACCGTAGACGAGGTTCTTGTAAACAGAGCCATCCCAAACTTTGGGGTGGCTGTGTCTTTTTGATTTTAATTTCCCTAAGCTATAGGACCATAAGTGGAAGTGCCATAGGCTGTGTTGCTTTGTTTCCTACCTGTTTCAGGAAACACCATACACTTCTCCAGAGTGGCTGTTGGCAATTTTCATCCGCCCATCAGCATAACAAGGCTCCCTGTACTCCATGACCTGTCCTGCCTTTCTGTATTTTACACTTTTTTCAGATGGCCCTTTTGACCGGGGGGCAGTGAGACTTCATTGTAGTGCAGATTTCCTTTACACGCTTGCTTGGTTGGCCAAAAAGTGCGTATGCGTTTTTTCCTGAATATATTCAGGAAAAAACGCATACGCCCTTTTTGGCCAAGTGTATCATTGTCGACATTCTGCCTCTTTTCCTATGCTTTAAGTGCAATTCCAGTCTACCCCCTGAAATCGTTTTCCTAAAATTCTGCCCCGCTTTCAAGTCCTCTTCGAAGACTTACTTCAGTACATTTTTGGACGATAGCTGTCATTCATAACACTGCAGGTTTGTGAATTACAGTGCCCTTGAGCTCCTTTCTTCAACTCGCTTTCTTGTGAGCTGGCCGCAAAACCGCAGGATTCCTTCAGGCCCTAATCTGTTTCTGGCAGGGCACGCTGAGCCTTTGGGTATTCCTCTTCCTGGTGGGAAATGAACGTTCCATTTACCCGTGCAGACACCTACAGCTAGTCTCTCATTGGTTCTCCCTATTCCTGTTCATCTTGCGCAGAAATTGCAAATTGTGCCAAACCGGAGGTTAAAGGCACTGACTCTCCAAGTGGGGAGAGTGTTAGTAAAGCGTCTGGAATGGTGAACCCGAGTACCAGGGGACGAAAACTGAGATGCAATTGAAAACGTTTCCAAATCACACGGTTGACCATACTCTGGGTTTCCCATGCATGTTTTAACTGAAGAAGAATCCCTTAAACCTGGAGAGTTGGGACCCATGGAATGGGTACCATGCAGTATGACTTCAAAGTGTCTGCGTTTGCTCACCAAACCTCACCAATGCTATCAGCCCGAAGTGTCCAGCCTTATGTCTCACCCAGCTCTGGGTGTAGATGTGGTAAATCCAGGTTGCATCACAAGCCCTGAATGAATTATTTAAGAATTGTTCTCTATTTCACTGTTATTGTGTTTTGTTTTTGAAATTTATTTTGATAATGGGATTTATCGGATTTTCATTGCTGCGTTTAGGCCACTGTACACACTCTTGATTTCCTTATGGAGACATATAAATCCATGGGTTTTAAGATTCTTACTTGTCAGGTATCTTCCCAGGCGTTGAATATGGGTTGTTGAGTCCATTTCGTTGAGCAAGGTGTAGGTCTTGTCTATTATATATTTGGTTTATGGAACGGAATCTGTGCTAATTTCAATCTCTGGTTTTATGCAGCACCCCAACTCACCTTTCCCCATAAGCAAGCATAAGTTGGTTTTCTCAATTTGAGACCCTGTTCTGTTTTGTAATTCAGTTCATTTGTAGCCAAGTTTACATTCCGTGTATTAGTGATATCTTATGATGTTTCTTTTTCTGTGTGACTTATTTCTCGTAGAATCATCGTACCTGAATCCACTCATTATGCCGCTACGGGCCTGATGACGTAGATTTCATTGCTGAGTGATATTCCATTGTACGTGAGTACCACAACAGCTTTATCCATTTTTTGCTTTCTCGGATATTTAACTTGTACCGTAGACGAGGTTCCTGTAAACAGACCCGTCCCAAATTTCGGGGTGGCTGTGTGTTTTTGATTTTAATTTCCCTAAGCTATAGGACCATAAGTGGAAGTGCCATAGGCTGTGTTGCTTTGTTTCCTACGTGTTTCTGGAAACACCATACACTTCTCCAGAGTGGTTGTTGGCAATTTACATCCCGCCCATCAGCATGACAAGGCTCCCTGTTCTCCACGACCTGTCTTGTCTTTCTGGATTTTACATTTTTTTCAGATGGCCCTTTTGACCGGGGGGCAGTGAGACTTCATTGTAGTGCAGATTTCCATTACACGCTTGCTTGGTTGGCCAAAAAGTGCGTATGCGTTTTTTCCTGAATATATTCAGGAAAAAACGCATACGCCCTTTTTGGCCAAGTGCATCATTGTCGACATTCTGCCTCTTTTCCTATGCTGTTAGTACAATTCCAGTCTACCCCCTGAAATCGTTTTCCTGAAATTCTGCCCCGCTATCAAGTCCTCTTCGAAGACTTACTTCAATACATTTTTGGACGATAGCTGTCATTCATAACTCTGCAGGTTTGTGAATTACAGTGCCCCTGAGCTCATTTCTTCAACTCGCTTTCTTGTGAGCTGGCCGCAAAACCGCAGGATTGCTTCAGGCCCTAATCTGTTTCCGGCAGGGCACGCTGAGCCTTTGGTTAATTCCTCTTCCTGGTGGGAAATGAGCGTTCCATTTGCCCGTGCAGACACCTACAGCTAGTCTCTCATTGCTTCTCCCTATTCTTGTTCATCTTGCGCAGAAATTGCAAACTGTGCCAAACAGGAGGTTAATGGCACTGACTCTCCAAGTGGGGAGAGTGTTACTAAAGCGTTCAAATGTTGAACCCGAGTACCAGGGTCGAAAACTGAGATGCATTTGAAAACGTTTCCCAATCTCATGGTGGACGATATTCTGGGTTTCCCATGCATGTTTTAGCTGAAGGAAGAATCCCTTAAACCTGGAGAGTTGGGACCCATGGAATGGGTACCATGCAGTATGACTTCAAAGGGTCTGCGTTTGTTCACCGAACCTCACCAATGCTATCAGCCCGAAGTGTCCAGCCTTATGTCTCATCCAGCTCTGGGTGTAGATGTGGTAAATACAGGTTGCATCACAAGCCCTGAATGAATTATTTAAGAATTGCTCTCTATTTCACTGTCATTGTGTTTTGTTTTTGAAATTCATTTTGATAATGGGATTTATCGGATTTTCACTGCTGCTTTTAGGCCACTGTACACACGCTTGATTTCCTTATAGAGACATATAAATCCATGGGTTTTAAGATTCTTACTTGTCAGGTATCTTCCCAGGCGTTGAATATAGGGTGTTGAGTCCATTTCGTTGAGCAAGGAGTGGGTTTTGTCTATTATATATTTGGCTTATGGAACGGTATCTGTGCTAATTTCAATCTCTGGTTTTATGCAGCATCCCAACTGACCTTTCCCCATAAGCAAGCATAAGTTGGTTTGCTAAATATGAGACCCTGTTCTGTTTTGTAATTCAGTTCATGGGTAGCCAAGTTTACATTCCGTGTATTAGTGTAAACTTATGATCTTTCTTTTTCTGTCTGACTTATTTCTCATAGAATCATCGTACCTGAACCCACTCATTATGCCGTTACGGTCCTGATGTCGTAGATTTAATTGCTGAGTGATATTCCATTGTACGTGCGTACCACAACTTCTTTATCCATTTTATGCTTTCTCGGATATTTAACTTCTACCGTAGATGAGGTTCTTGTAAACAGAGCCATTCCAAACTTTGGGGTGGCTGTGTGTTTTTGATTTTAATTTCCCTAAGCTATAGGACCATAAGTGGAAGTGCCATAGGCTGTGTTGCTTTGTTTCCTACGTGTTTCCGGAAACACCATACAGTTTTCCAGAGTGGCTGTTGGCAATTTAAATCTGCCCATCAGCATAACAAGGCTCCCTGTTCTCCAAGACCTGTCCTGCCTTTCTGGATTTTACACTTTTTTCAGATGGCCCTTTTGACCGGGGGGCAGTGAGACTTCATTGTAGTGCGGATTTCCTTTACACGCTTGCTTCGTTGGCCAAAAAGGGCGTATGCATTTTTTCCTGAATATATTCAGGAAAAAACGCATACGCCCTTTTTGGCCCAGTGCATCATTGTCGACATTCTGCCTCTTTTCCTATGCTTTAAGTGCAATTCCAGTCTACCCCCTGAAATCGTTTTCCTGAAATTCTGCCCCGCTTTCAAGTCCTCTCCGAAGACTTACTTCTATACATTTTTGGACGATAGCTGTCATTCATAACTCTGCAGGTTTGTGAATTACAGTGCCCCTGAGCTCCTTTCTTCAACTCCTTTTCTTGTGAGCTGGCCGCAAAACCGCAGGATTGCTTCAGGCCCTAATATGTTTCCGGCCGGGCACGCTGAGCCTTTGGTTAATTCCTCTTCCTGGTGGGAAATGATCGTTCCATTTGCCCGTGCAGACACCAACAGTTAGTCTCTCATTGGTTCTCCCTATGGCTGTTCATCTTGCGCAGAAATTGCACACTGTGCCAAACAGGAGGTTAAAGGCACTGACTCTCCAAGTGGGGAGAGTGTTAGTAAAGCGTTCAAATGTTGAACCCGAGTACCAGGGGACGAAAACTGAGATGTATTTGAAAACGTTTCCCAATTACATGTTGGACCATACTCTGGGTTTCCCATGCATGTTTTAGCTGAAGGAAGAATCCCTTAAACCTGGAGAGTTGGGACCCATGGAATGGGTACCATGCAGTATGACTTCAAAGGGTCTGCGTTTGCTCACCGAACCTCACCAATGCTATCAGCCCGAAGTGTCCAGCCTTATGTCTCACCCAGCTCTGGGTGTAGATGTGGTAAATCCAGGTTGCATCACAAGCCCTGAATGAATTATTTAAGAATTGCTCTCTATTTCACTGTCATTGTGTTTTGTTTTTGAAATTTATTTTGATAATGGGATTTATCGGATTTTCACTGCTGCGTTTAGGCCGCTGTACACACGCTTGATTTCCTTATGGAGACATATAAATCCATGGGTTTTAAGATTCTTACTTGTCAGGTATCTTGCCAGGCGTTGAATATGGGGTGTTGAGTCCATTTCGTTGAGCAAGGAGTAGGGCTTGTCTATTATATATTTGGCTTATGGAACGGTATCTGTGCTAATTTCAATCTCTGGTTTTATGCAGCACCCCAACTCACCTTTCGCCATAAGCAAGCATAAGTTGGTTTTCTAAATTTGAGACCCTGTTCTGTTTTGTAATTCAGTTCATGTGTAGCCAACTTTACATTCCGTGTATTAGTGATATCTTATGATGTTTCTTTTTCTGTGTGACTTATTTCTCGTAGAATCATCGTACCTGAATCCACTCATTATGCCGCTACGGGCCTGATGACGTAGATTTCATTGCTGAGTGATATTCCATTGTACGTGCGTACCACAACTTCTTTATCCATTTTTTACTTTCTGGGATATTTTACTTGTACCGTAGACGAGGTTCTTGTAAACAGAGCCATCCCAAACTTTGGGATGGCTGTGTGTTTTTGATTTTAATTTCCCTAAGCTATAGGACCATAAGTGGAAGTGACATAGGCTGTGTTGCTTTGTTTCCTACGTGTTTCAGGATACACCATACATTTCTCCAGAGTGGCTGTTGGCACTTTACATCCCACCCATCAGCATAACAAGGTTCCCTGTTCTCCAAGACCTGTCCTGCCTTTCTGGATTTTACACTTTTTTCAGATGGCCCTTTTGACCGGGGGGCAGTGAGACTTCATTGTAGTGCAGATTTCCTTTACACGCTTGCTTGGTTGGCCAAAAAGGGCGTATGCATGTTTTCCTGAATATATTCAGGAAAAAACGCATACGCCCTTTTTGGCCAAGTGCATCATTGTTGACATTCTGCCTGTTTTCCTATGCTTTAAGTGCAATTCCAGTCTACCCCCTGAAATCGTTTTCCTGAAATTCTGCCCCGCTTTCAAGTCCTCTTTGAAGACTTACTTCAGTATATTTTTGGACGATAGCTGTCATTCATAACTCTGCAGGTTTATGAATTACAGTGCCCCTGAGCTCCTTTCTTCAACTCCTTTTCTTGTGAGCTGGCCGCAAAACCGGAGGATTGCTTCAGGCCCTAATATGTTTCCGGCCGGGCACGCTGAGCCTTTGGTTAATTCCTCTTCCTGGTGGGAAATGATCGTTCAATTTGCCCGTGCAGACACCAACAGCTAGTCTCTCATTGGTTCTCCCTATGCCTGTTCATCTTGCGCAGAAATTGCAAACTGTGCCAAACAGGAGGTTAAAGGCACTGACTCTCCAAGTGGGGAGAGTGTTAGTAAAGCGTCTGGAATGGTGAACCCGAGTACCAGGGGACGAAAACTGAGATGCATTTGAAAACGTTTCACAATCACATGGTGGACCATACTCTGGGTTTCCCATGCATGTTTTAGCTGAAGGAAGAATCCCTTAAACCTGGAGAGTTGGGACCCATGGAATGGGTACCATGCAGTATGACTTCAAAGGGTCTGCGTTTGCTCACCGAACCTCACCAATGCTATCAGCCCGAAGTGTCCAGCCTTATGTCTCATCCAGCTCTGGGTGTAGATGTGGTAAATACAGGTTGCATCACAAGCCCTGAATGAATTATTTAAGAATTGCTCTCTATTTCACTGTCATTGTGTTTTGTTTTTGAAATTCATTTTGATAATGGGATTTATCGGATTTTCACTGCTGCTTTTAGGTCACTGTACACACGCTTGATTTCCTTATGGAGACAAATAAATCCATGGGTTTTAAGATTCTTACTTGTCAGGTATCTTCCCAGGCGTTGAATATAGGGTGTTGAGTCCATTTCGTTGAGCAAGGAGTAGGTTTTGTCTATTATATATTTGGCTTATGGAACGGTATCTGTGCTAATTTCAATCTCTGGTTTTATGCAGCATCCCAACTGACCTTTCCCCATAAGCAAGCATAAGTTGGTTTGCTAAATTTCAGACCCTGTTCTGTTTTGTAATTCAGTTCATGGGTAGCCAAGTTTACATTCCGTGTATTAGTGATAACTTATGATGTTTCTTTTTCTGTCTGACTTATTTCTCATAGAATCATCGTACCTGAATCCACTCATTATGCCGCTACGGTCCTAATGACGTAGATTTCATTACTGAGAGATATTCCATTGTACGTGCGTACCACAACTTCTTTATCCATTTTATGCTTTCTCAGATATTTAACTTCTACCATAGATGAGGTTCTTGTAAACAGAGCCATCCCAAATTTTGGGGTGGCTGTGTGTTTTTGATTTTAATTTCCCTAAGCTATATGACCATAAGTGGAAGTGCCATAGGGTGTGTTGCTTTGTTTCCTACGTGTTTCAGGAAACAACATACACTTTTCCAGAGTGGCTGTTGGCAATTTAAATCCGCCCATCAGCATAACAAGGCTCCCTGTTCTCCATGACCTGTCCTGCCTTTCTGGATTTTACACTTTTTTCAGATGGCCCTTTTGACCGGGGGGCAGTGAGACTTCATTGTAGTGCAGATTTCCTTTACACGCTTGCTTGGTTGGCCAAAAAGGGCGTATGCGTCTTTTCCTGAATATATTCAGGAAAAAACGCATACGCCCTTTTTGGCCAAGTGCATCATTGTCAACATTCTGCCTCTTTTCCTATGCTTTAAGTGCAATTCCAGTCTACCCCCTGAAATCGTTTTCCTGAAATTCTGCCCCGCTTTCAAGTCCTCTTCGAAGACTTACTTCTATACATTTTTGGACGATAGCTGTCATTCATAACTCTGCAGGTTTGTGAATTACAGTGCCCCTGAGCTCCTTTCTTCAACTCGCTTTCTTGTGAGCTGGCCGCAAATCCGCAGGATTGCTTCAGGCCCTAATCTCTTTCCGGCAGGGCACGCTGAGCCTTTGGTTAATTCCTCTTCCTGGTGGGAAATGAGCGTTCCATTTGCCCGTGCAGACACCTACATCTAGTCTCTCATTGCTTCTCCCTATTCCTGTTCATCTTGCGCAGAAATTGCAAAGTGTGCCAAACAGGAGGTTGAATGCACTGACTCTCCAAGTGGGGAGAGTGTTAGTAAAGCGTCTGGAATGGTGAACCCGAGTACCAGGGGACGAAAACTGAGATGCATTTGAAAACTTTTCCCAATCACACGGTGGACCATACTATGGGTTTCCCATGCATGTTTTAGCTGAAGGAAGAATCCCTTAAACCTGGAAATTAGGAACCCATGGAATGGGTACCATGCAGTATGACTTCAAAGGGTCTGCGTTTGCTCACCGAACCTCACCAATGCTATCAGCCTGAAGTGTCCAGCCTTATGTCTCACCCAGCTCTGGGTGTAGATGTGGGAAATCCAGGTTGCATCACAAGCCCTGAATGAATTATTTAAGAATTGCTCTCTATTTCACTGTCATTTTGTTTTGTTTTTGAAATTTATTTTGATAATGGGATTTATCGGATTTTCACTGCTGCGTTTAGGCCGCTGTACACACGCTTGATTTCCTTATGGAGACATATAAATCCATGGGTTTTAAGATTCTTACTTGTCAGGTATCTTGCCAGGCGTTGAATATGGGGTGTTGAGTCCATTTCGTTGAGCAAGGAGTAGGGCTTGTCTATTATATATTTGGCTTATGGAACGGTATCTGTGCTAATTTCAATCTCTGGTTTTATGCAGCACCCCAACTCACCTTTCCCCATAAGCAAGCATAAGTTGTTTTTCTAAATTTGAGACCCTGTTCTGTTTTGTAATTCAGTTTATGTGTAGCCAAGTTTACATTCCGTGTATTACTGATATATTATGATGTTTCTTTGTCTGTGTGACTTATTTCTCGTAGAAAAATCGTACCTGAATCCACTCATTATGCCGCTATGGGCCTGAAGACGTAGATTTCATTGCTGAGTGATATTCCATTGTACATGCGTACCAGAACTTCTTTATCCATTTTTTCCTTTCTCGGATATTTAACCTGTACCGTAGACAAGGTTCTTGTAAACAGAGCCATCCCAAACTCTGGGGTGGCTGTGTGTTTTTGATTTTAATTTCCCTAAGCTATAGGACCATAAGTGGAAGTGACATAGGCTGTGTTGCTTTGTTTCCTACGTGTTTCAGGATACACCATACATTTCTCCAGAGTGGCTGTTGGCAATTTACATCCCGCCCATCAGCATAACAAGGCTCCCTGTACTCCATGACCTGTCCTGTCTTTCTGGATTTTACAATTTTTCAGATGGCCCTTTGGACCGGGGGGCAGTGAGACTTCATTGTAGTGCAGATTTCCTTTACACGCTTGCTTGGTTGGCCAAAAATGGCGTATGCGTTTTTTCCTGAATATATTCAGGAAAAAACGCATACGCCCTTTTTGGCCAAGTGCATCATTGTTGACATTCTGCCTCTTTTCCTACGCTTTAAGTGCAATTCCAGTCTACCCCCTGAAATCGTTTTCCTGAAATTCTGCCCTGCTTTTAAGTCCTCTTTGAAGACTTACTTCAGTACATTTTTGGACGATAGCTGTCATTCATAACTCTGCAGGTTTGTGAATTACAGTGCCCCTGAGCTCCTTTCTTCAACTCGTTTTCTTGTGAGCTGGCCGCAAAACCGCAGGATTGCTTCAGGCCCTCATATGTTTCTGGAATGGCACGCTGAGCCTTTGGTTAATTCCTCTTCCTGGTGGGAAATGAGTGTTCCATTTGCCCGTGCAGAAACCTACAGCTAGTCTCTCATTGGTTCTCCCTATTCCTGTTCATCTTGCGCAGAAATTGTAAACTGTGCCAAACAGGAGGTTAAAGGCACTGACTCTCCAAGTGGGGAGAGTGTTAGTAAAGCGTCTGGAATGGTGAACCCGAGTACCAGGGGACGAAAACTGAGATGCATTTGAAAACGTTTCCCAATCACACGGCGGACGATAGTCTGGGTTTCCCATTCATGTTTTAGCTGAAGGAAGAATCCCTTAAACCTGGAGAGTTGGGACACATGGAATGGGTACCATGCAGTATGACTTCAAAGGGTCTGCGTTTGCTCACCGAACCTCACCAATGCTATCAGCCCAAAGTGCCCAGCCTTATGTCTCACCCAGCTCTGGGTGTAGATGTGGGAAATCCAGGTTGCATCACAAGCCCTGAATGAATTATTTAAGAATTGCTCTCTATTTCACTGTCATTTTGTTTTGTTTTTGAAATTTATTTTGATAATGGGATTTATCGGATTTTCACTGCTGCGTTTAGGCCGCTGTACACACGCTTGATTTCCTTATGGAGACATATAAATCCATGGGTTTTAAGATTCTTACTTGTTAGGTATCTTGCCAGGCATTGAATATGTGGTGTTGAGTCCATTTCGTTGAGCAAGGAGTAGGTCTTGTCTATTATATATTTGGCTTATGGAACGGTATCTGTGCTAATTTCAATCTCTGGTTTTATGCAGCACCCCAACTCACCTTTCCCCATAAGCAAGCATAAGTTGGTTTTCTAAATTTGAGACCCTGTTCTGTTTTGTAATTCAGTTCATGGGTAGCCAAGTTTACATTCCGTGTATTAGTGATATCTTATGATGTTTCTTTTTTGTGTGACTTATTTCTCGTAGAATCATCATACCTGAATCCACTCATTATGCCGCTACGGGCCTGATGACGTAGATTTTATTGCTGAGTGATATTCCATTGTACGTGCGTACCACAACTTCTTTATCCATTTTTTACTTTCTGGGATATTTTACTTGTACCGTAGACGAGGTTCTTGTAAACAGAGCCGTCCCAAACTCTGGGGTGGCTGTGTGTTTTTGATTTTAATTTCCCTAAGCTATAGGCCCATAAGTGGAAGTGCCATAGGCTGTGTTGCTTTGTTTCCTACGTGTTTCTGGAAACACCATACACTTCTCCAGAGTGGTTGTTGGCAATTTACATCCCGCCCATCAGCATGACAAGGCTCCCTGTTCTCCATGACCTGTCCTGCCTTTCTGGATTTTACACTTTATTCAGATGGCTCTTTTGACCGGGGGGCCAGTGAGACTTCACTGTAGTGCAGATTTCTTTTACACGCTTGCTTGGTTGGCCAAAAAGGGCGTATGCGTTTTTTCCTGAATATATTCAGGAAAAAACGCATACGCCCTTTTTGGCCAAGTGCATCGTTGTCGACATTCTGCCTCTTTTCCTATGCTTTTAGTACAATTCCAGTCTACCCCCTGAAATCGTTTTCCTGAAATTCTGCCCCGCTTTCAAGTCCTCTTGGAAGACTTACTTCAATACATTTTTGGACGATAGCTGTCATTCATAACTCTGCAGGTTTTTGAATTACAGTGCCCCTGAGCTCATGTCTTCAACTCGCTTTCTTGTGAGCTGGCCACAAAACCGCAGGATTGCTTCAGGCCAAAGTCTCTTTCCGGCAGGGCACGCTGAGCCTTTGTTTAATTCCTCTTCCTGGTCGGAAATGAGCGTTCCATTTGCCCGTGCAGACACCTACAGCTAGTCTCTCATTGCTTCTCCCTATTCCTGTTCATCTTGCACAAAAATTGCAAAGTGTGCCAAACAGGAGGTTAAATGCACTGACTCTCCAAGTGGGGAGAGTGTTAGTAAAGCGTCTGGAATGGTGAACCCGAGTACCAGGGGACGAAAACTGAGATGCATTTGAAAACGTTTCCCAATCACATGGTGGACCATACTCTGGGTTTTCCATGCATGTTTTAGCTGAAGGAAGAATCCCTTAAACCTGGAGAGTTGGGACCCATGGAATGGGTACCATGCAGTATGACTTCAAAGGGTCTGCATTTGTTCACCGAACCTCACCAATGATATCAGCCCGAAGTGTCCAGCCTTATGTCTCATCCAGCTCTGGGTGTAGATGTGGTAAATCCAGGTTGCATCACAAGCCCTGAATGAATTATTTAAGAATTGCTCTCTATTTCACTGTCATTGTGTTTTGTTTTTGAAATTTATTTTGATAATGGGATTTATCGGATTTTCACTGCTGCGTTTAGGCCGCTGTACACACGCTTGATTTCCTTATGGAGACATATAAATCCATGGGTTTTAAGATTCTTACTTGTCAGGTATCTTGCCAGGCGTTGAATATGGGGTGTTGAGTCCATTTCGTTGAGCAAGGAGTAGGGCTTGTCTATTATATATTTGGCTTATGGAACGGTATCTGTGCTAATTTCAATCTCTGGTTTTATGCAGCACCCCAACTCACCTTTCCCCATAAGCAAGCATAAGTTGTTTTTCTAAATTTGAGACCCTGTTCTGTTTTGTAATTCAGTTTATGTGTAGCCAAGTTTACATTCCGTGTATTACTGATATATTATGATGTTTCTTTGTCTGTGTGACTTATTTCTCGTAGAAAAATCGTACCTGAATCCACTCATTATGCCGCTATGGGCCTGAAGACGTAGATTTCATTGCTGAGTGATATTCCATTGTACATGCGTACCAGAACTTCTTTATCCATTTTTTCCTTTCTCGGATATTTAACCTGTACCGTAGACAAGGTTCTTGTAAACAGAGCCATCCCAAACTCTGGGGTGG
Source organism: Delphinapterus leucas (assembly GCF_059928025.1). Lineage (NCBI taxonomy): Eukaryota > Metazoa > Chordata > Mammalia > Artiodactyla > Monodontidae > Delphinapterus > Delphinapterus leucas. The sequence continues at coordinate 6,367,250 of NW_028322245.1, forward strand.
CTGTGTGTTTTTGATTTTAATTTCCCTAAGCTATAGGACCATAAGTGGAAGTGACATAGGCTGTGTTGCTTTGTTTCCTACGTGTTTCAGGATACACCATACATTTCTCCAGAGTGGCTGTTGGCAATTTACATCCCGCCCATCAGCATAACAAGGCTCCCTGTACTCCATGACCTGTCCTGTCTTTCTGAATTTTACAATTTTTCAGATGGCCCTTTGGACCGGGGGGCAGTGAGACTTCATTGTAGTGCAGATTTCCTTTACACGCTTGCTTGGTTGGCTAAAAAGGGCGTATGCGTTTTTTCCTGAATATATTCAGGAAAAAACGCATACGCCCTTTTTGGCCAAGTGCATCATTGTTGACATTCTGCCTCTTTTCCTACGCTTTAAGTGCAATTCCAGTCTACCCCCTGAAATCGTTTTCCTGAAATTCTGCCCCTTTTTTAAGTCCTCTTTGAAGACTTACTTCAGTACATTTTTGGACGATAGCTGTCATTCATAACTCTGCAGGTTTGTGAATTACAGTGCCCCTGAGCTCCTTTCTTCAACTCGTTTTCTTGTGAGCTGGCCGCAAAACCGCAGGATTGCTTCAGGCCCTCATATGTTTCCGGAATGGCACGCTGAGCCTTTGGTTAATTCCTCTTCCTGGTGGGAAATGAGTGTTCCATTTGCCCGTGCAGACACCTACAGCTAGTCTCTCATTGGTTCTCCCTATTCCTGTTCATCTTGCGCAGAAATTGTAAACTGTGCCAAACAGGAGGTTAAAGGCACTGACTCTCCAAGTGGGGAGAGTGTTAGTAAAGCGTCTGGAATGGTGAACCCGAGTACCAGGGGACGAAAACTGAGATGCATTTGAAAACGTTTCCCAATCACACGGCGGACGATAGTCTGGGTTTCCCATTCATGTTTTAGCTGAAGGAAGAATCCCTTAAACCTGGAGAGTTGGGACACATGGAATGGGTACCATGCAGTATGACTTCAAAGGGTCTGCGTTTGCTCACCGAACCTCACCAATGCTATCAGCCCAAAGTGCCCAGCCTTATGTCTCACCCAGCTCTGGGTGTAGATGTGGTAAATCCAGGTTGCATCACAAGCCCTGAATGAATTATTTAAGAATTGCTCTCTATTTCACTGTCATTGTGTTTTGTTTTTGAAATTTATTTTGATAATGGGATTTATCGGATTTTCACTGCTGCATTTAGGCCGCTGTACACATGCTTGATTTCCTTATGGAGACATATAAATCCATGGGTTTTAATATTCTTACTTGTCAGGTGTCTTGCCAGGCGTTGAATATGGGGTGTTGAGGCCATTTTGTTGAGCAAGGAGTAGGTCTTGTCTATTATATATTTGGCTTATGGAACGGTATCTGTGCTAATTTCAATCTCTGGTTTTATGCAGCACCCCAACTCACCTTTCCCCATAAGCAAGCATAAGTTGGTTTTCTAAATTTGAGACCCTGTTCTGTTTTGTAATTCAGTTCATGGGTAGCCAAGTTTACATTCCGTGTATTAGTGATATCTTATGATGTTTCTTTTTTGTGTGACTTTTTTCTCGTAGAATCATCATACCTGAATCCACTCATTATGCCGCTACGGGCCTGATGACGTAGATTTCATTGCTGAGTGATATTCCATTGTACGTGCGTACCACAACTTCTTTATCCATTTTTTACTTTCTGGGATATTTTACTTGTACCGTAGACGAGGTTCTTGTAAACAGAGCCGTCCCAAACTCTGGGGTGGCTGTGTGTTTTTGATTTTAATTTCCCTAAGCTATAGGACCATAAGTGGAAGTGCCATAGGCTGTGTTGCTTTGTTTCCTACGTGTTTCTGGAAACACCATACACTTCTCCAGAGTGGTTGTTGGCAATTTACATCCCGCCCATCAGCATGACAAGGCTCCCTGTTCTCCATGACCTGTCCTGCCTTTCTGGATTTTACACTTTATTCAGATGGCTCTTTTGACCGGGGGGCCAGTGAGACTTCACTGTAGTGCAGATTTCTTTTACACGCTTGCTTGGTTGGCCAAAAAGGGCGTATGCGTTTTTTCCTGAATATATTCAGGAAAAAACGCATACGCCCTTTTTGGCCAAGTGCATCGTTGTCGACATTCTGCCTCTTTTCCTATGCTTTTAGTACAATTCCAGTCTACCCCCTGAAATCGTTTTCCTGAAATTCTGCCCCGCTTTCAAGTCCTCTTGGAAGACTTACTTCAATACATTTTTGGACGATAGCTGTCATTCATAACTCTGCAGGTTTTTGAATTACAGTGCCCCTGAGCTCATGTCTTCAACTCGCTTTCTTGTGAGCTGGCCACAAAACCGCAGGATTGCTTCAGGCCAAAGTCTCTTTCCGGCAGGGCACGCTGAGCCTTTGTTTAATTCCTCTTCCTGGTCGGAAATGAGCGTTCCATTTGCCCGTGCAGACACCTACAGCTAGTCTCTCATTGCTTCTCCCTATTCCTGTTCATCTTGCACAAAAATTGCAAAGTGTGCCAAACAGGAGGTTAAATGCACTGACTCTCCAAGTGGGGAGAGTGTTAGTAAAGCGTTCAAATGTTGAACCCGAGTACCAGGGGACGAAAACTGAGATGCATTTGAAAACGTTTCCCAATCACATGGTGGACCATACTCTGGGTTTTCCATGCATGTTTTAGCTGAAGGAAGAATCCCTTAAACCTGGAGAGTTGGGACCCATGGAATGGGTACCATGCAGTATGACTTCAAAGGGTCTGCATTTGTTCACCAAACCTCACCAATGCTATCAGCCCGAAGTGTCCAGCCTTATGTCTCATCCAGCTCTGGGTGTAGATGTGGTAAATCCAGGTTGCATCACAAGCCCTGAATGAATTATTTAAGAATTGCTCTCTATTTCACTGTCATTGTGTTTTGTTTTTGAAATTTATTTTGATAATGGGATTTATCGGATTTTCACTGCTGCGTTTAGGCCGCTGTACACACGCTTGATTTCCTTATGGAGACATATAAATCCATGGGTTTTAAGATTCTTACTTGTCAGGTATCTTGCCAGGCGTTGAATATGGGGTGTTGAGTCCATTTCGTTGAGCAAGGAGTAGGGCTTGTCTATTATATATTTGGCTTATGGAACGGTATCTGTGCTAATTTCAATCTCTGGTTTTATGCAGCACCCCAACTCACCTTTCCCCATAAGCAAGCATAAGTTGTTTTTCTAAATTTGAGACCCTGTTCTGTTTTGTAATTCAGTTTATGTGTAGCCAAGTTTACATTCCGTGTATTACTGATATATTATGATGTTTCTTTATCTGTGTGACTTATTTCTCGTAGAAAAATCGTACCTGAATCCACTCATTATGCCGCTATGGGCCTGAAGACGTAGATTTCATTGCTGAGTGATATTCCATTGTACATGCGTACCAGAACTTCTTTATCCATTTTTTCCTTTCTCGGATATTTAACCTGTACCGTAGACAAGGTTCTTGTAAACAGAGCCATCCCAAACTCTGGGGTGGCTGTGTGTTTTTGATTTTAATTTCCCTAAGCTATAGGACCATAAGTGGAAGTGACATAGGCTGTGTTGCTTTGTTTCCTACGTGTTTCAGGATACACCATACATTTCTCCAGAGTGGCTGTTGGCAATTTACATCCCGCCCATCAGCATAACAAGGCTCCCTGTACTCCATGACCTGTCCTGTCTTTCTGGATTTTACAATTTTTCAGATGGCCCTTTGGACCGGGGGGCAGTGAGACTTCATTGTAGTGCAGATTTCCTTTACACGCTTGCTTGGTTGGCCAAAAAGAGCGTATGCGTTTTTTCCTGAATATATTCAGGAAAAAACGCATACGCCCTTTTTGGCCAAGTGCATCATTGTTGACATTCTGCCTCTTTTCCTACGCTTTAAGTGCAATTCCAGTCTACCCCCTGAAATCGTTTTCCTGAAATTCTGCCCCGCTTTTAAGTCCTCTTTGAAGACTTACTTCAGTACATTTTTGGACGATAGCTGTCATTCATAACTCTGCAGGTTTGTGAATTACAGTGCCCCTGAGCTCCTTTCTTCAACTCGTTTTCTTGTGAGCTGGCCGCAAAACCGCAGGATTGCTTCAGGCCCTCATATGTTTCCGGAATGGCACGCTGAGCCTTTGGTTAATTCCTCTTCCTGGTGGGAAATGAGTGTTCCATTTGCCCGTGCAGACACCTACAGCTAGTCTCTCATTGGTTCTCCCTATTCCTGTTCATCTTGCGCAGAAATTGTAAACTGTGCCAAACAGGAGGTTAAAGGCACTGACTCTCCAAGTGGGGAGAGTGTTAGTAAAGCGTCTGGAATGGTGAACCCGAGTACCAGGGGACGAAAACTGAGATGCATTTGAAAACGTTTCCCAATCACACGGCGGACGATAGTCTGGGTTTCCCATTCATGTTTTAGCTGAAGGAAGAATCCCTTAAACCTGGAGAGTTGGGACACATGGAATGGGTACCATGCAGTATGACTTCAAAGGGTCTGCGTTTGCTCACCGAACCTCACCAATGCTATCAGCCCAAAGTGCCCAGCCTTATGTCTCACCCAGCTCTGGGTGTAGATGTGGTAAATCCAGGTTGCATCACAAGCCCTGAATGAATTATTTAAGAATTGCTCTCTATTTCACTGTCATTGTGTTTTGTTTTTGAAATTTATTTTGATAATGGGATTTATCGGATTTTCACTGCTGCATTTAGGCCGCTGTACACATGCTTGATTTCCTTATGGAGACATATAAATCCATGGGTTTTAATATTCTTACTTGTCAGGTGTCTTGCCAGGCGTTGAATATGGGGTGTTGAGGCCATTTTGTTGAGCAAGGAGTAGGTCTTGTCTATTATATATTTGGCTTATGGAACGGTATCTGTGCTAATTTCAATCTCTGGTTTTATGCAGCACCCCAACTCACCTTTCCCCATAAGCAAGCATAAGTTGGTTTTCTAAATTTGAGACCCTGTTCTGTTTTGTAATTCAGTTCATGGGTAGCCAAGTTTACATTCCGTGTATTAGTGATATCTTATGATGTTTCTTTTTTGTGTGACTTATTTCTCGTAGAATCATCATACCTGAATCCACTCATTATGCCGCTACGGGCCTGATGACGTAGATTTTATTGCTGAGTGATATTCCATTGTACGTGCGTACCACAACTTCTTTATCCAGTTTTTACTTTCTGGGATATTTTACTTGTACCGTAGACGAGGTTCTTGTAAACAGAGCCGTCCCAAACTCTGGGGTGGCTGTGTGTTTTTGATTTTAATTTCCCTAAGCTATAGGACCATAAGTGGAAGTGCCATAGGCTGTGTTGCTTTGTTTCCTACGTGTTTCTGGAAACACCATACACTTCTCCAGAGTGGTTGTTGGCAATTTACATCCCGCCCATCAGCATGACAAGGCTCCCTGTTCTCCATGACCTGTCCTGCCTTTCTGGATTTTACACTTTATTCAGATGGCCCTTTTGACCGGGGGGCCAGTGAGACTTCACTGTAGTGCAGATTTCTTTTACACGCTTGCTTGGTTGGCCAAAAAGGGCGTATGCGTTTTTTCCTGAATATATTCAGGAAAAAACGCATACGCCCTTTTTGGCCAAGTGCATCGTTGTCGACATTCTGCCTCTTTTCCTATGCTTTTAGTACAATTCCAGTCTACCCCCTGAAATCGTTTTCCTGAAATTCTGCCCCGCTTTCAAGTCCTCTTGGAAGACTTACTTCAATACATTTTTGGACGATAGCTGTCATTCATAACTCTGCAGGTTTTTGAATTACAGTGACCCTGAGCTCATGTCTTCAACTCGCTTTCTTGTGAGCTGGCCACAAAACCGCAGGATTGCTTCAGGCCAAAGTCTCTTTCCGGCAGGGCACGCTGAGCCTTTGGTTAATTCCTTTCCTGGTGGGAAATGAGCGTTAAATTTCCATGTTCAGACACCTTCACATGAGTCGTCATGGTGCCCCTTTTCCCCGGTTATCTCTATGGAGGTTGGAGTTGGAAGGCCTCCTCACTCAAGATCAGTGTGCCCACGGAGCCAACCCTGCAACTTCAGGGCATGGTTGGGGGTTAGGATCACCACGAGGGTTCCTTTTTCCTTAGGAGGGAGGTGGCCTTTTGGGCTGCTGATTTCCAGGTTATCAGATACTGCCAGTATCTTGGCCAGATGTGGCGGTGGGCCAAGCCCCTTGGTGACCGTAGTTTATCCTACCTGGATCGCATTCTTGCATTGTTCCATTTCAAGTGGTCCCAGGTTTTGCACTAATACTCCAATGGCGATTCACCGTTCACCAGGAATGTAAAGGTCAAAGGGTTTAGCTAAATTAGGGAGTTCCAGGGCAAGGGTCTGAATTGACTGCTCTTTCCATTCTTGAAAGGCCACTTCTGCATTCTATTCAAAAGGATCATCACCTTTTCCTTTCAGTGTTTCATATAGAGGCCGAGCTAGTAGACTGTAGTTAGGGATCCAGAAGCAGCAAACCCTGGCCTCCCCAGGAACCCCTAAGCTGTCTTCTAGTTTCAGAAATGGGTAAGGCTGTAAATTGTTTCTTCCCTTTCCTGGGATGGGCTTCTCCAACCTTCTGTGAGAATGAAGCCCAGGCAGGTCACCGTAGTCTGTGATATTTGAGCTTTTTCTTGGACAACTTGTATCCTTTATTGGCTTGGTAGTTCAGCGGTCTCCTTAGTAGGGCTGGCGATCAGAATGTCGTCTGCATATTGAAGGAGTGTTTCCTTTTCCAGAGGTAGAACTTTTAGGTCTTTAGCTGAGCTTTCCCCAAAGTTGGTGTGGGAATTTTTGAACCCTTGGGGCAACACGGCCCGGAAGTATTGTTTTAGCTGTATGTTGAGTCCTGCCACTCACAAGCCAAAATTTCTTGTGGCTCTGGGACTAATAGAATACAAAAGAAGGCATCATTGAAGACTAATACAGAATACCATGTCCTGGTGGTTGGTAGAATGACCAGCAGGGTGTAGGATTTAGGAACTACTGGAGGTATATCCTCGGTGGCTTCACTGACTGTCCTGACATTCTTTACCAGGACTCCAGCAGCCCATGGGGCTCTCGAGGTCAGGCCAATCCCAGGATATGGAGCTCACCTGGGCAGGTACCCCACCCCAGCCCACGGGGCTCACGTGTTCAGGACCCTCCCAGGATATGGGGTTCCCTGGGCAGGTCCCCCTGCAGCCCATGGGGCTCTCGTGGTCAGGCCCCTCCCAGGATACAGAGCTACCCTTGCAGGTACCATGGCAGGGCTGGGAACACAGAAACCGTGCATATCGCCCTCATTGCAGAGCACTCCCAGCTCACCTGTCACTCAGATCTGACACAGAGCACCTCAGAGCAGGACTTGAACTAACAAACAGCAGCTCCGACAGGTCTGTGACCCTGGGCATCACTCTGTGTGGCCTCCCTCCACCTGGTCTTCCAGAGACTTCCACTGCACCCGGGGCACCAGGCCTCTGTCTCCACCCACCAGCCACCCCTCCTCTCCCTGACTCCTGGGTTCCTCTCATTAGGAGAGGGTTTTCTTGAAGTTGTCTCCCACTCATGGGCCAGATAATATAATTAGAAAACAAGCCAGAGCTGCAGCCCCTTGTCTATCCTGACTCTCAGGAGCCCACACCTGTTCCTTGGACCTGGCCGATTCAGCAAGTTCCAGTTTCTGCAACTGTGAGCCCCTGAGGGGTGATCATTGGCTGGCCTGGGAAGCCCGACCGTGCCGGCCAGCCCTCCCCAGGTGTGCCTGGGTTCAGATCAATATAAACACCGCTCCAGGCAGCAAGAGCCCCTGCAGCTGTGCCTGACGCCATTTTCTCTGCCCTGTCAGCAGTCTTGGGGCTGGACTGGTGGGAGGGAGTGAGAGGCCACGGCTTTGTGGGTGGCCCAGTGTGAGTGGGGCTCTGCTGGACTTTCTGCAGCAGTTGCCAAGATGCCACCTGCTAAAGAAGAGGATGTGTCACCCATACCTGCCGCTGGAATTTCTCCCTGGGCAGAGGTGAGTGAGGAAGAAAGCAGTGGGGGCCGGGACAGCAGGGGTATCTCAGGCAGGGAAATGGAAAGCTTCCAGAAGAGCACCCAGGACCAGGACCATCCTGGCTGGCCTGCAGGCACCAAGTCGGCTGGCATGCTGTCGCTCATGTGGCTCCATGGCCCTTCCTCTAGGCTTTCAAGTCCTTGTACATATTCAGGTGTTTTACCTGGGAAGGGTGGGAACATTTCAGCAGCAGCTGGCCTGGGGCTCAGCCCACGTTTACTCACAGATGCCTCGGCATTGTCCCCCAGCTTTGCAATGAGGACGCTTGTTGCGTGGGGCCTGCTGGCTGAATGGGAGATGATTCCCCACCACCGACCAACTTCAGAATTGTTTACAACTGGAGCAAGTGCCCTAATACGGTTTTCCTCTGTGTAGCTGGTGGGTTCTGTTTTTTTTTCTTTTTTGGTTCAAGGTAGATTTTATTCCTCTTTTTTGTATTTACAGATATAAGCATGGAAATAATTTATTCATATAAATACATGTATGTGAAGGGAAGAATATTTTTTCTGTTTTACTTTTTGTAATTTGAATTTTATTTTATTTTTTTATACAGCAGGTTCTTTTTGGTTATCTATTTTATACATATAAATGTATACATGCCAATCCCAATCTCTCAACTCCTCCCACCACCACCCCCCAACAGCTTTCCCCCCTTGGTGTCCATACGTTTGTTGTCTACATCTGTTGCTCTATTTCTGCCTTGCAAAACGGTTCATCTGTACAATTTGTCTAGGTTCCACATATAGCCGTTAATAGACAAGATTTCTTTTTCTCTTTCTGACTTACTTCACTCTGTATGACAGTCTCTAGATCCATCAACGTCTCTACAAATGACCCAATTTCATTCCTTTTTATGGCTTAGTAATATTCCATTTTATATATGTACCACATCTTTATGCATTCGTCTGTCTGTGGGCATTTAGGTTGCTTCCATTACCTGGATATTGTAAATAGTGATGCAATGAACATTGCGGTGAATGTCTCTTTTTGATTTATGGTTTTGTCTGGGTATATGCCCAGTAGTGGGACTGCTGTATCATATGGTAATTCTATTCTTAGTTTTATAAGAAACTCCATAACTTTCTCCACAGTGACTGTATCAATTTCATTCCCAACAATAGCGGAAGAGGGTTCCTTATCTCCACACCCTTTCCAGCATTTGTTGTTTGTAGATTTTCTGATGATGCCCATTCTAACAGGTGTGAGGTGATACACCATGGATGAGTCTATTTCGTTGAGCAAAGAGTAGGTCTTGTCTAGTACATATTTGGCTTATGGAACGGTATGTGTGCTAATTTCAATCTCTGGTTTTATACAGCACCGCAACTCAACTTTCCCCTTAAGCAAGCATAAGTTTTTATCTAAATGTGAGACTCTGTTCGGTTTTGGAATTCAGTTTATGTGTAGCCAAGTTTACACTCTCTCTATTAGTGATATCTTATGATAATTACCTTTCTCTGTGTGACCTATTTCTCTTAGAATCATCATACTTAAATCCACTCAATTTGCTGCTACAGGCCTGATGACATTGATTTCATTGCTGAGTGATATTCCATTGTACGTAAGTAGCACAACTCCTTTATCCATATTTTTCTTTCTGGGATATTTAATTTGTACTGGACTCAAGGTTCTTGTAAACACAGCAGCCCTAAATTTGGTGTTGGCTGTGTCTTGTTGATTTTAATTTTCCTAAGCTATAGGTCCAAAAGTGGAAGTGCCCTAGGGTCTGTAGCTTTGTTTTTCAGATGTTTCAGGATACACCATAAACATCTCCAGAGTGTCTGTTGGCAATTTACATCCCGCCCATCAGCATAACAAGGCTCCCTGTTCTCCATGGCCTGTCCTGTGTTTCTGGTTTTTACACATTTTTCAGATGGCCCTTTTGACGAATGGGAAATGAGACTTCATTGTAGTGCGGATTTCCATTGCTCGAGTGCTTGGTTGGCCAAAAAGGGCATATGTGTTTTTTCCTGAATATATTCAGGAAAAAATGTTTACGCACTTTTGTCCAAGTGCATCACTGTCAAAGATCTGCCGCTTTTCACATGCTTTAAACGCAATTCCAATCTACCTCCTGAAATATGATTCCTGCAATTCTGCCTCGTTTTGAAGTCCTCTTTGCAGACTTACTTCAGTATATTTTTGCCAATAGCTGTCATTTATAACTCTGCAGGTTTGTGAATTACAGTGCCTGTGATTTCCTTTCTTAACTCATTTCCTTGAAAGCTGGCCACAGAACCGCAGGTTTGCTTTAGGCCATAATCAGGGTCTGGCACGGCACTCTGAGCCTTTGGTTAATTCCTCTTCCTGGTGGGAAATTAGAGTTAAATGTGCCCCTCCGGACACCTGCCTCACTCCCAGCCCCTTGGTGATGTGTGTCCTGTGGTTTGAGGCCACATGTGCTGGGTTCCTCACCTTTGGCTGATGTGGCCCCACTGGTGTGAGGACACTCCTGCCTGGTTCCCATCCCCTTGGTGATGTGGGCCATCCGGTGAGAGTCTGATCCTGGTTGGGTTCCTCACACTTCTGTGAGGTGGGCCCTCTTCTCTGACGTCACTCCTGCCTGGCTGGCACACCCCGCCTTGGCGAATTTGGCCCTCTGGTGGGATTTGGTGCCTGCTGGGTGTCTCCTGCCCTCGGTAATGAGGGCCCTCTGGCGTCAGGCCCTAATTCCTGGGCTCCCAATATTTTCTGATATGCGCCCTGTGGTTCGAGTACACTCCTGCCAGGTTCCCAACCCCATGGGAATGTGGGCCTTCTGCTCTGAGGTCCCAACCGTGGGTTGCTCAGTTTCATGATGAGGGCCCTCTGCTGTGAGTTCTCTCCGGCCTGGATCCCATAGCCTCGCTGCTCCTGGCCACCTGCTGGGAGGTTCCAACTGCGGGATTCCTCACCTTTTTTCTTCTATGGACCCTCTGTTTTGAGACTCCTCCTGCCTGCCTCACTCCCAGTCCCTTGGTGATGTGTGTCCTCTGGTGTGAGGCCACGTGTGCTGGGTCCCTCGCCTTTGGATGATGTGGCCACACTGGTGTGAGGACACTCCTGCCTGCTTCCTATCCCCTTGATGATGTGGGCCCTCTGGTGAGAGTCTGATCCTGGCTGGGTTCCTCACCCTTCTGTGAGGTGGGCCCTCTGCTGTGAGCTCACTCCTGCCTGGCTGGCACACCCCACCTGGGCAACATCGGCCCTCTTGTGGCACTTGGAGCCTGCTGGGAGCCTCCTCCCCTCGGTGATGGGGGCCCTCTAGCGTCAGGCCCTAACTGCTGGGTACCCACATTTTCTGATACGTGCTAAGTGGTGCGAGGACACTCCTGCGAGGTTCCCATCCCCATGGGCATGTGGGCCTTCTGCTCTAAGGTCCCAACACCTGTGTTGTTCACCGTTTCATGATGTTGTCTCTCTGGTGTTAGTTCACTCAGGCCTAGATCCCATAGACTCTGTGCTCTGAGCCGACTGCTGGGAGGTTCCTACTGCTGGATTCCTTACCTTTTTTATTCTTTGGGTCCTGTGTTTTTATGCTCCTACTTCCTGACTCACTCCCAGCCCCTTTGTGATGTAGGTCCTCTGGTTTAAGGCCACATGTACCGGTTTCCTCACCTTTATTGATGTGGCCCCACTGGTGTGAGGACACTCCTGCCTGGTTCCCATCCCCTTGGTGATTGGGGCCCTCTTGTGAGAGTCTGATCCTGTCTGGATTCCTCACACTTCTGGGAGGTGGGCCCTCTGCTGTGAGGTCACTCCTGCCTGGCTGGCACACGTCACGTTGGCGATGTGGGCCCTCAGTTGGGAGTTGGTGCCTGCTGGGAGTCTCCTCCCCTCGGTAATGAGGGCCCTCTGGCCTCAGGCCCTAACTCATGGGCTCCCAAAATTTTCTGATGTGCGCCCTGTCGTGTGAGTACACTCCAGCCAGGGTCCCTTCCCTAGGGGATGTGGGCTTTCTGCTCTGTGGTCCCAACGGCTGGGTTGCTCACAGTGTCAGAATGTGGGCCCTCTGTTTTGAGTTCAGTCAGGCCTGGATCCCATAGCCTCGCTGCTCCTGGCCGCCTGCTGGGAGGTTCCAACTGCGGGATTCCTCACCTTTTTTACGCAATGGGCCCTCTGTTTTGAGGCTCCTCCTGCCTGCCTCACTCCCAGCCCCTTGGTGATGTGTGTCCTGTAGTTTGAGGCCACGTGTGCTGGGTCCGTCACATTTCGGTGATGTGGCCCCACTGGTGTGAGGACACTCCTGCCTGGTTTCCATTCCCTTGGTGATGTGGGCCCTCTGGTGAGAGTCTGATCCTCTTTGGGTTCCTCACACTTTTGTGTGGTTGGCCCTCTGCTCTGAGGTCACTCCTGCCTGGCTGGCACACCCCGCATTGGCGACGTCGGCCCTCTGGTAGCAGTTGGAGCTTGCTGGGAGCCTCCTCTCCTCAGTGATGAGGGCCCTCTGGCGTCCGGCCCTAACTGCTGGGCTCCCCACATTTTCTGTTGTGTGCCCACTGGTGCGATGACACTCCTGCTTGGTTCCCTTCCCCATGGGGATGTGGGCCTTGTGCTCTGAGGTCACAACGGCTGGGTTGCTTACAGTATCACGATGAGGGCCCTCTGTTGTGAGTTCATCACTGCCTGGATCCCATAGCCTCGGTGCTCTGGGCCGCCTGCTGGGATGTTCCAACTGCTGGATTCCTCACCTTTTTATACAATGGGCCATGTGTTTTGAGGTTAATCCTGCCTGCCTCGCTCTGAGACCCATGGTGATGTGGGTCTTCTGGTTTGAGGCCACATGTGCTGGGTACCTCAACTTTCGATGATGTGGCCCCACGGGTGTGAGGACACTCGTGCCTGATTCCCAGCCCCTTGCTTATGTGAGCACTCTGGTGAGAGTCTGATCATGACTGGGTTCCTTACCCTTCTGTGAGGTGGGCGCTCTGATGTGAGGTCACTCCTGCCTGGATGGCTCACGTCGCCTTGGCGACGTAGGCCCTCTGTTGGCCACTGAAGCATGCTGGGAGCCTCCTACCCTCTTTAATGAGGGCCCTGGAAGAAACGCATATGCCCTTTTTGACCAAGTGCATCATTGTCGAAGTTCTGCCTCTTCTCCTATACTTTCAGAGGACTTCCCATCTACCTCCTGAAATCGTATTCCTGGAATTCTGCCCCGCGTTCAAGTCCTCTTTGCAGCCTTACTTCAATATATTTTTGGACGATAGCTGTCATTTATAACTCTGCAGGTTTGTGAATTACAGTGCCCCTGAGCTCCATTCTTCAACTCGCTTTCTTGTGAGCTGGCCGCAAAACCGCAGGATTGCTTCAGGCCCTAATCTGGTTCCGGCACGGCATGTTGAGCCTTTGGCTAATTCCTCTTCCTGATGGGAAATGAGCGTTAAATTTGCTCGTGCAGACACCTACAGCTAATCTCTCATTGGTTCTCCCTATTCCTGTTCATCTTGCTCAGAAATTCCAAACTGTGCCAAACAGGAGGTTAAAGGCACTGACTCTCCAATTGGGGAAAGAGTTAGTAAAGCGTCTGGAATGGTAAAACCGAGTATGAGGGGAAGAAAACTGAGATGCATTTAAAAAGGTTTCCCGGTCACACGGTGGACCATATTCTGGGTTTCCCATGCGTGTTTTACCTGAAGGAAGAATCCCTTAAACCTGGAGAGGTGGGACCCATGCAATGGGTACCATGCAGTATGACTTCAAATGGCCTGCATTTTCTCACCGAACCTCACCAATGCTATCAGCCCAAAGTGTCGAACCTTATGTCTCACTCAGCTCTAGGTGTAGATGTGGTAAATCCAGGTTGCATCACAAGCCCTGAATGAATTATTTAAGAATTGCTCTCTATTTCACTGTCATTGTGTTTGTTTTTGTAGTTTATTTTGATAATGGGATTTATCGGATTTTCTCTGCTGCCTTCATGCAGCTGTACACACACTTGATTCTCTTACGGAGACATATAAATCCATGGGTTTGAAGATTCTTACTAGTCATGTGTAATCCTAGGAGTTGAATATGGTGTGTTTAGTCCATTTCGTTGAGCAAGGTGTAAGTCTTGACTCTTACATATTTGGCTTATGGAAAGGTATGTGTGCTAATTTCTATCTCTGGTTTTATGCAGCACCCCACCTCACCTTTCCCCATAAGCAAGCATAAGTTGGTGTTCTAAATTTGAGACCCTGTTCTGTTTTGTAATTCAGTTCATGTGTAGCCAAGTTTACATTCCGTGTATTAGTGATATCTTATGATGTTTCATTTTCTGTGTGACTTATTTCACTTAGAATCATCGTACCTGGATCCACTCAATATGCCGCGACGGGCCTGATGACATAGATTTCATTGGTGAGTGATATTCCATTGTACGTGCGTACCACAACTTCTTTAACCATTTTTCACATTCTGGGATATTTAACTTGTACCGTAGACGACGTTCTTGTAAACAGAGCCGTCCCAAACTTTGGGGTGGCTGTGTGTTTTTGATTTTAATTTCCCTAAGCTATAGGACCATAAGTGGAAGTGACATAGGCTCTGTTGCTTTGTTTCCTACGTGTTTCAGGAAACCCCATACACTTCTCCAGAGTGGCTCTTTGCAATTTACATCCCCCCCATCAGCATAACAAGTCTCCCTGTTCTCCATGACCTGTCCTGCCTTTCTGGATTTTACACTTTTTCAGATGCCCCTTTTGACCGGGGGGCAGTGAGACTTCATTGTAGTGCAGATTTCATTTACCTGCTTTCTTGCTTGGCCAAAAATGGCGTATGCGTTTTTTCCTGAATATATTCAGGAAAAAACGCATACGCACTTTTTGGCCAGTGCATCATTGTCGACATTCTGCCTCTATTCCTATGCTTTAAGTGCAATTCCAGTCTACCCCCTGAAATCGTTTTCCTGAAATTCTGCCCCGCTTTCAAGTCCTCTTCGAAGACTTACTTCAATACATTTTTGGAGGATAGCTGTCATTCATAACTCTGCAGGTTTGTGAATTACAGTGCCCCTGTGCTCGTTTCCTCAACTCGCTTTCTTGTGAGCTGGCCGCAAAACCGCAGGATTGCTGCAGGCCCTAATCTGTTTCTGTCAGGGCACACTGAGCCTTTGGTGAATTCCTCTTCCTGGTGGGAAATGAGCGTTCCATTTGCCCGTGCAGACACCTACAGCTAGTCTCTCATTGTTTCTCCCTATTCCTGTACATCTTGTGCAGAAATTGCAAACTGTGCCAAACAGGAGGTTAATGGCACTGACTCTCCAAGTGGGGAGAGTGTTAGTAAAGCGTCTGGAATGGTGAACCCGAGTACCAGGGGACGAAAACTGAGATGCATTTGAAAACGTTTCCCAATCACACGGTGGACCATACTATGGGTTTCATATGCATGATTTAGCTGAAGGAAGAATCCCTTAAACCTGGAAATTTGGAACCCATGGAATGGGTACCATGCAGTATGACTTCAAAGGGTCTGCGTTTGCTCACCGAACCTCACCAATGCTATCAGCCCGAAGTGTCCAGCCTTATGTCTCATCCAGCTCTGGGTGTAGATGTGGGAAATCCAGGTTGCATCACAAGCCCTGAATGAATTATTTAAGAATTGCTCTCTATTTCACTGTCATTTTGTTTTGTTTTTGAAATTTATTTTGATAATGGGATTTATCGGATTTTCACTGCTGCGTTTAGGCCGCTGTACACACACTTGATTTCCTTATGGAGACATATAAATCCATGGGTTTTAAGATTCTTACTTGTCAGGTATCTTGCCAGGCGTTGAATATGGGTTGTTGAGTCCATTTCGTTGAGCAAGGAGTAGGTCTTGTCTATTATATATTTGGCTTATGGAACGGTATCTGTGCTAATTTCAATCTCTGGTTTTATGCAGCACCCCAACTCACCTTTCCCCATAAGCAAGCATAAGTTGGTTTTCTAAATTTGAGACCCTGTTCTGTTTTGTAATTCAGTTCATGGGTAGCCAAGTTTACATTCCGTGTATTAGTGATATCTTATGATGTTTCTTTTTCTATGTGTCTTATTTCTCGTAGAATCATCATACCTGAATCCACTCATTATGCCGCTACGGGCCTGATGACGTAGATTTCATTGCTGAGTGATATTCCATTGTACGTGCGTACCACAACATCTTTATCCATTTCTTAATTTCTGGGATATTTTACTTGTACCGTAGACGAGGTTCTTGTAAACAGAGCCGTCCCAAACTCTGGGGTGGCTGTGTGTTTTTGATTTTAATTTCCCTAACCTATAGGACCATAAGTGGAAGTGCCATAGGCTGTGTTGCTTTGTTTCCTACGTGTTTCTGGAAACACCATACACTTCTCCAGAGTGGTTGTTGGCAATTTACATCCCGCCCATCAGCATGACAAGGCTCCCTGTTCTCCATGACCTGTCCTGCCTTTCTGGATTTTACACTTTTTTCAGATGGCCCTTTTGACCGGGGGGGGCAGTGAGACTTCATTGTAGTGCAGATTTCCTTTACACGCTTGCTTGGTTGGCCAAAAAGGGCGTATGCGTTTTTTCCTGAATATATTCAGGAAAAAACGCATACGCCCTTTTTGGCCAAGTGCATCGTTGTCGACATTCTGCCTCTTTTCCTATGCTTTTAGTACAATTCCAGTCTACCCCCTGAAATCATTTTCCTGAAATTCTGCCCCGCTTACAAGTCCTCTTCGAAGACTTACTTCAATACATTTTTGGACGATAGCTGTCATTCATAACTCTGCAGGTTTGTGAATTACAGAGCCCTGAGCTCATGTCTTCAACTCGCTTTCTTGTGAGCTGGCCGCAAAACCGCAGGATTGCTTCAGGCCAAAGTCTCTTTCCGGCAGGGCATGCTGAGCCTTTGTTTAATTCCTCTTCCTGGTCGGAAATGAGCGTTCCTTTTGCCTGTGCAGGCACCTACAGCCAGTCTCTCATTGGTTCTCCCTATTCCTGTACATCTTGCGCAGAAATTGCAAACTGTGCCAAACAGGAGGTTAATGGCACTGACTCTCCAAGTGGGGAGAGTGTTAGTAAAGCGTCTGGAATGGTGAACCCGAGTACCAGGGGACGAAAACTGAGATGCATTTGAAAACATTTACCGGTCACACAGTGCACTGTACTGTGGGTTTCCCATGCATGTTTTAGCTGAAGTAAGAATCACTTAAACCTGGAGAGTTGGGACCCATGGAATGGGTACCATGCAGTATGACTTCAATGGGTCTGCATTTGCTCACCGAACCTCACCAATGCTATCAGCCCGAAGTGTCCAGCCTTATGTCTCACCCAGCTCTGGGTGTAGATGTGGGAAATCCAGGTTGCATTACAAGCCCTGAATGAATTATTTAAGAATTGCTCTCTATTTCACTGTCATTGTGTTTTGTTTTTGAAATTTATTTTGATAATGGGATTTATCGGATTTTCACTGCTGCGTTTAGGCCGCTGTACACACGCTTGATTTCCTTATGGAGACATATAAATCCATGGGTTTTAAGATTCTTACTTGTCAGGTATCTTGCCAGGCGTTGAATAAGGGGTGTTGAGTCCATTTCGTTGAGCAAGGAGTAGGTCTTGTCTATTATATATTTGGCTTATGGAACGGTATCTGTGCTAATTTCAATCTCTGGTTTTATGCAGCACCCCAACTCACCTTTCCCCATAAGCAAGCATAAGTTTGTTTTCTAAATTTGAGACCCTGTTCTGTTTTGTAATTCAGTTTATGTGTAGCCAAGTTTACATTCCGTGTATTACTGATATATTATGATGTTTCTTTTTCTGTGTGACTTATTTCTCATAGAATCATCGTACCTGAATCCACTCATTATGCCGCTATGGGCCTGAAGACGTAGATTTCATTGCTGAGTGATATTCCATTGTACGTGCGTACCAGAACTTCTTTATCCATTTTTTCCTTTCTGGGATATTTAACTTGTACCGTAGACAAGGTTCTTGTAAACAGAGCCATCCCAAACTTTGGGGTGGCTGTGTGTTTTTGATTTTAATTTCCCTAAGCTATAGGACCATAAGTGGAAGTGACATAGGCTGTGTTGCTTTGTTTCCTACGTGTTTCAGGATACACCATACATTTCTCCAGAGTGGCTGTTGGCAATTTACATCCCGCCCATCAGCATAACAAGGCTCCCTGTTCTCCATGACCTGTCCTGTCTTTCTGGATTTTACTCTTTTTTCAGATGGCCCTTTTGACCGGGGGGCAGTGAGACTTCATTGTAGTGCAGATTTCCTTTACACGCTTGCTTGGTTGGCCAAAAAGGGCGTATGCGTTTTTTCCTGAATATATTCAGGAAAAAACGCATACGCCCTTTTTGGCCAAGTGCATCATTGTCGACATTCTGCCTCTTTTCCTATGCTTTAAGTGCAATTCCAGTCTACCCCCTGAAATCGTTTTCCTGAAATTCTGCCCCGCTTTCAAGTCCTCCTTGAAGACTTACTTCAGTACATTTTTGGACGATAGCTGTCATTCATAACTCTGCAGGTTTGTGAATTATACAGTGCCCCTGAGCTCCTTTCTTCAACTCGTTTTCTTGTGAGCTGGCCGCAAAACCGCAGGATTGCTTCAGGCCCTAATCTCTTTCCGGCATGGCATGATGAGCCTTTGGTTAATTCCTCTTCCTGGTGGGAAATGAGCGTTCAATTTGCCCGTGCAGACACCAACAGCTAGTCTCTCATTGGTTCTCCCTATGCCTGTTCATCTTGCGCAGAAATTGCAAACTGTGCGAAACAGGAGGTTAAAGGCACTGACTCTCCAAGTGGGGAGAGTGTTAGTAAAGCGTCTGGAATGGTGAAACCAAGTACCAGGGGACGAAACCTGAGATGCATTTGAAAACGTTTCCCAATCACACAGCGGACGATAGTCTGGGTTTCCCATGCATGTTTTAGCTGAAGGAAGAATCCCTTAAACCTGGAGAGTTGGGACCCATGGAATGGGTACCATGCAGTATGACTTCAAAGGGTCTGCGTTTGCTCACCGAACCTCACCAATGCTATCAGCCCGAAGTGCCCAGCCTTATGTCTCACCCAGCTCTGGGTGTAGATGTGGAAAATCCAGGTTGCATCACAAGCCCTGAATGAATTATTTAAGAATTGCTCTCTATTTCACTGTCATTGCGTTTTGTTTTTGAAATTTATTTTGATAATGGGATTTATCGGATTTTCACTGCTACGTTTAGGCCGCTGTACACACGCTTGATTTCCTTATGGAGACATATAAATCCATGGGTTTTAAGATTCTTACTTGTCAGGTATCTTGCCAGGCGTTGAATATGGGGTGTTGAGTCCATTTCGTTGAGCAAGGAGTAGGGCTTGTCTATTATATATTTGGCTTATGGAATGGTATCTGTGCTAATTTCAATCTCTGGTTTTATGCAGCACCCCAACTCACCTTTCCCCATAAGCAAGCATAAGTTGGTTTTCTAAATTTGACACCCTGTTCTGTTTTGTAATTCAGTTCATGTGTATCCAACTTTACATTCCGTGTATTAGTGATATCTTATGATGTTTCTTTTTCTGTGTGACTTATTTCTCGTAGAATCATCGTACCTGAATACACTCATTATGCCGCTACGGGCCTGATGACGTAGATTTCATTGCTGAGTGATATTCCATTGTACGTGCGTACCACAACTTCTTTATCCATTTTTTGCTTTCTGGGATATTTTACTTGTACCATAGACGAGGTTCTTGTAAACAGAGCCGTCCCAAACTCTGGGGTGGCTGTGTGTTTTTGATTTTAATTTCCCTAAGCTATAGGACCATAAGTGGAAGTGCAATAGGCTGTGTTGCTTTGTTTCCTATGTGTTTCTGGAAACACCATACACTTCTCCAGAGTGGTTGTTGGCAATTTACATCCCGCCCATCAGCATGACAAGGCTCCCTGTTCTCCATGACCTGTCTTGACTTTCTGGATTTTACATTTTTTTCAGATGGCCCTTTTGACCGGGGGGCAGTGAGACTTCATTGTAGTGCAGATTTCCATTACAAGCATGCTTGGTTGGCCAAAAAGTGCGTATGCGTTTTTTCCTGAATATATTCAGGAAAAAACGCATACACCCTTTTTGGCCAAGTGCATCATTGTCGACATTCTGCCTCTTTTCCTATGCTTTAAGTGCAATTCCAGTCTACCCCCTGAAATCGTTTTCCTGAAATTCTGCCCCGCTTTCAAGTCCTCTTCGAAGACTTACTTCAATACATTTTTGGACGATAGCTGTCATTCATAACTCTGCAGGTTTGTGAATTACAGTGCCCCTGAGCTCATTTCTTCAACTCGCTTTCTTGTGAGCTGGCCGCAAAACCGCAGGCTTGCTTCAGGCCCTAATCTGTTTCCAGCAGGGCACGCTGAGCCTTTGGTTAATTCCTCTTCCTGGTGGGAAATGAGCGTTCCATTTGCCCGTGTAGACACCAACAGCTAGTCTCTCATTGCTTCTCCCTATTCCTGTTCATCTTGCGCAGAAATTGCAAAGTGTGCCAAACAGGAGGTCAATGGCACTGACTCTCCAAGTGGGGAGAGTGTTAGTAAAGCGTTCAAATGTTGAACCCGAGTACCAGGGTCGAAAACTGAGATGCATTTGAAAACGTTTCCCAATCACATGGTGGACCATACTCTGGGTTTCCCATGCATGTTTTAGCTGAAGGAAGAATCCCTTAAACCTGGAGAGTTGGGACCCATGGAATGGGTACCATGCAGTATGACTTCAAAGGGTTTGCGTTTGCTCATCAAACCTCACCAATGCTATCAGCCCGAAGTGTCCAGCCTTATGTCTCACCCTGCTCTGCGTGTAGATGTGGTAAATCCAGGTTGCATCACAAGCCCTGAATGAATTATTTAAGAATTGCTCTCTATTTCACTGTCATTGTGTTTTGTTTTTGAAATTTATTTTGATAATGGGATTTATCGGATTTTCACTGCTGCGTTTAGGCCGCTGTACACACGCTTGATTTCCTTATGGACACATATAAATCCATGGGTTTTAAGATTTTTACTTCTCAGGTATATTCCCAGGCGTTGAATATGGGGTGTTGAGTTCATTTCGATGAGCAAGGAGTAGGTCTTGTCTATTATATATTTGGCTTATGGTACGGTATCTGTGCTAATTTCAATCTCTGGTTTTATGCAGCACCCCAACTCACCTTTCCCCATAAGCAAGCATAAGTTGGTTTTCTAAATTTGTGACCCTGTTCTGTTTTGTAATTCAGTTCATGTGTAGCCAACTTTACATTCCGTGTATTATTGATATCTTATGATGTTTCATTTTCTGTGTGACTTAATTCTTGTAGAATCATCGTACGTGAATCCACTCATTATGCCGCTGCAGGCCTGATGACGTAGATTTCATTGATGAGTGATAATCTATTGTACGTGCGTACCAGAACTTCTTTATCCATTTTTTGCATTCTCAGATATTTAACTAGTATCGTAGATGACGTTCCTGTAAACAGAGCCGTCCCAAATTTTGGGGTGGCTGTGTCTTTTTGATTTTAATTTCCCTAAGCTATAGGACCATAAGTGGAAGTGCCATAGGCTGTGTTGCTTTGTTTCCTATGCGTTTCAGGAAACACCATACAGTTCTCCAGAGTGGCTGTTGGCAATTTACATCCCGCCCATCAGCATAACAAGGCTCCGTGTTCTCCATGACCTGTCCTGCCTTTCTGGATTTTACACTTTTTTCAGATGGCCCTTTTAACCGGGGGGCAGTGAGACTTCATTGTAGTGCAGATTTCCTTTACACGCTTGCTTGTTTGGCCAAAAAGGGCGTATGCTTTTTTTCCTGAATATATTCAGGAAAAAACGCATACGCCCTTTTTGGCCAAGTGCATCATTGTCGACATTCTGCCTCTTTTCCTATGCTTTAAGTGCAATTCCAGTCTACCCCCTGAAATCGTGTTCCTGAAATTCTGCCCCGCTTTCAAGTCCTCTTCGAATACTTAATTCAGTACATTTTTGGACGATAGGTGTCATTCATAACTCTGCAGGTTTGTGAATTACAGTGCCCCTGAGCTCCTTTCTTCAACTCGCTTTCTTGTGAGCTGGCCGCAAAACCGCAGGATTGCTTCACGCCATAATCTCTTTCTGGCAGGGCACGCTGAGCCTTTGGTTAATTCCTCTTCCTGGTGGGAAATGAGCGTTCCATTTGCCCGTGCAGACACCTACAGCTAGTCTCTCATTGGTTCTCCCTATTCCTGTTCATCTTGCACAGAAATTGCAAACTGTGCGAAACAGGAGGTTAAAGGCACTGACTCTCCAAGTGGGGAGAGTGTTTGTAAAGCGCCTGGAATGGTGAACCCGAGTATCAGGGGCGAAAACTGAGATGCATTTGAAAACGTTTCCCAATCACACGGTGGACCATACTCTGGTTTCCCATGTATGTTTTAGCTGAAGGTAGAATCCCTTAAACCTAGAGAGTTGGGACCCATGGAATGGGTACCATGCAGTATGACTTCAAAGGGTCTGCGTTTGCTCACCGAACCTCACCAATGCTATCAGCCCGAAGTGTCCAGCCTTATGTCTCACCCAGCTCTGGGTGTAGATGTGGTAAATCCAGGTTGCATCACAAGCCCTGAATGAATTATTTAAGAATTGCTCTCTATTTCACTGTCATTGTGTTTTGTTTTTGAAATTCATTTTGATAATGGGATTTATCGGATATTCACTGCTGCGTTTAGGCCGTTGTACACCCGCTTGATTTCCTTATGGAGACATATAAATCCATGGGTTTTAAGATTCTTACTTGTCAGGTATCTTCCCAGGCGTGGAATATGGGGTGTTGAGTCCATTTCGTTGAGCAAGGAGTAGGTCTTGTCTATTATATATTTGGCTTATGGAACGGTATCTGTGCTAATTTCAATCTCTGGTTTTATGCAGCACCCCAACTCACCTTTCCCCATAAGCAAGCATAAGTTGGTTTTCTAAATTTGAGACCCTGTTCTGTTTTGTAATTCAGTTCATGGGTAGCCAAGTTTACATTCCGTGTATTAGTGATATCTTATGATGTTTCTTTTTCTATGTGTCTTATTTCTCGTAGAATCATCATACCTGAATCCACTCATTATGCCGCTACGGGCCTGATGACGTAGATTTCATTGCTGAGTGATATTCCATTGTACGTGCGTACCACAACATCTTTATCCATTTCTTAATTTCTGGGATATTTTACTTGTACCGTAGACGAGGTTCTTGTAAACAGAGCCGTCCCAAACTCTGGGGTGGCTGTGTGTTTTTGATTTTAATTTCCCTAACCTATAGGACCATAAGTGGAAGTGCCATAGGCTGTGTTGCTTTGTTTCCTACGTGTTTCTGGAAACACCATACACTTCTCCAGAGTGGTTGTTGGCAATTTACATCCCGCCCATCAGCATGACAAGGCTCCCTGTTCTCCATGACCTGTCCTGCCTTTCTGGATTTTACAATTTTTTCAGATGGCCCTTTTGACCGGGGGGGGCAGTGAGACTTCATTGTAGTGCAGATTTCCTTTACACGCTTGCTTGGTTGGCCAAAAAGGGCGTATGCGTTTTTTCCTGAATATATTCAGGAAAAAACGCATACGCCCTTTTTGGCCAAGTGCATCGTTGTCGACATTCTGCCTCTTTTCCTATGCTTTTAGTACAATTCCAGTCTACCCCCTGAAATCATTTTCCTGAAATTCTGCCCCGCTTACAAGTCCTCTTCGAAGACTTACTTCAATACATTTTTGGACGATAGCTGTCATTCATAACTCTGCAGGTTTGTGAATTACAGAGCCCTGAGCTCATGTCTTCAACTCGCTTTCTTGTGAGCTGGCCGCAAAACCGCAGGATTGCTTCAGGCCAAAGTCTCTTTCCGGCAGGGCATGCTGAGCCTTTGTTTAATTCCTCTTCCTGGTCGGAAATGAGCGTTCCTTTTGCCTGTGCAGGCACCTACAGCCAGTCTCTCATTGGTTCTCCCTATTCCTGTACATCTTGCGCAGAAATTGCAAACTGTGCCAAACAGGAGGTTAATGGCACTGACTCTCCAAGTGGGGAGAGTGTTAGTAAAGCGTCTGGAATGGTGAACCCGAGTACCAGGGGACGAAAACTGAGATGCATTTGAAAACATTTACCGGTCACACAGTGCACTGTACTGTGGGTTTCCCATGCATGTTTTAGCTGAAGTAAGAATCACTTAAACCTGGAGAGTTGGGACCCATGGAATGGGTACCATGCAGTATGACTTCAATGGGTCTGCATTTGCTCACCGAACCTCACCAATGCTATCAGCCCGAAGTGTCCAGCCTTATGTCTCACCCAGCTCTGGGTGTAGATGTGGGAAATCCAGGTTGCATTACAAGCCCTGAATGAATTATTTAAGAATTGCTCTCTATTTCACTGTCATTGTGTTTTGTTTTTGAAATTTATTTTGATAATGGGATTTATCGGATTTTCACTGCTGCGTTTAGGCCGCTGTACACACGCTTGATTTCCTTATGGAGACATATAAATCCATGGGTTTTAAGATTCTTACTTGTCAGGTATCTTGCCAGGCGTTGAATAAGGGGTGTTGAGTCCATTTCGTTGAGCAAGGAGTAGGTCTTGTCTATTATATATTTGGCTTATGGAACGGTATCTGTGCTAATTTCAATCTCTGGTTTTATGCAGCACCCCAACTCACCTTTCCCCATAAGCAAGCATAAGTTTGTTTTCTAAATTTGAGACCCTGTTCTGTTTTGTAATTCAGTTTATGTGTAGCCAAGTTTACATTCCGTGTATTACTGATATATTATGATGTTTCTTTTTCTGTGTGACTTATTTCTCATAGAATCATCGTACCTGAATCCACTCATTATGCCGCTATGGGCCTGAAGACGTAGATTTCATTGCTGAGTGATATTCCATTGTACGTGCGTACCAGAACTTCTTTATCCATTTTTTCCTTTCTGGGATATTTAACTTGTACCGTAGACAAGGTTCTTGTAAACAGAGCCATCCCAAACTTTGGGGTGGCTGTGTGTTTTTGATTTTAATTTCCCTAAGCTATAGGACCATAAGTGGAAGTGACATAGGCTGTGTTGCTTTGTTTCCTACGTGTTTCAGGATACACCATACATTTCTCCAGAGTGGCTGTTGGCAATTTACATCCCGCCCATCAGCATAACAAGGCTCCCTGTTCTCCATGACCTGTCCTGTCTTTCTGGATTTTACTCTTTTTTCAGATGGCCCTTTTGACCGGGGGGCAGTGAGACTTCATTGTAGTGCAGATTTCCTTTACACGCTTGCTTGGTTGGCCAAAAAGGGCGTATGCGTTTTTTCCTGAATATATTCAGGAAAAAACGCATACGCCCTTTTTGGCCAAGTGCATCATTGTCGACATTCTGCCTCTTTTCCTATGCTTTAAGTGCAATTCCAGTCTACCCCCTGAAATCGTTTTCCTGAAATTCTGCCCCGCTTTCAAGTCCTCCTTGAAGACTTACTTCAGTACATTTTTGGACGATAGCTGTCATTCATAACTCTGCAGGTTTGTGAATTATACAGTGCCCCTGAGCTCCTTTCTTCAACTCGTTTTCTTGTGAGCTGGCCGCAAAACCGCAGGATTGCTTCAGGCCCTAATCTCTTTCCGGCATGGCATGATGAGCCTTTGGTTAATTCCTCTTCCTGGTGGGAAATGAGCGTTCAATTTGCCCGTGCAGACACCAACAGCTAGTCTCTCATTGGTTCTCCCTATGCCTGTTCATCTTGCGCAGAAATTGCAAACTGTGCGAAACAGGAGGTTAAAGGCACTGACTCTCCAAGTGGGGAGAGTGTTAGTAAAGCGTCTGGAATGGTGAAACCAAGTACCAGGGGACGAAACCTGAGATGCATTTGAAAACGTTTCCCAATCACACAGCGGACGATAGTCTGGGTTTCCCATGCATGTTTTAGCTGAAGGAAGAATCCCTTAAACCTGGAGAGTTGGGACCCATGGAATGGGTACCATGCAGTATGACTTCAAAGGGTCTGCGTTTGCTCACCGAACCTCACCAATGCTATCAGCCCGAAGTGCCCAGCCTTATGTCTCACCCAGCTCTGGGTGTAGATGTGGAAAATCCAGGTTGCATCACAAGCCCTGAATGAATTATTTAAGAATTGCTCTCTATTTCACTGTCATTGCGTTTTGTTTTTGAAATTTATTTTGATAATGGGATTTATCGGATTTTCACTGCTACGTTTAGGCCGCTGTACACACGCTTGATTTCCTTATGGAGACATATAAATCCATGGGTTTTAAGATTCTTACTTGTCAGGTATCTTGCCAGGCGTTGAATATGGGGTGTTGAGTCCATTTCGTTGAGCAAGGAGTAGGGCTTGTCTATTATATATTTGGCTTATGGAATGGTATCTGTGCTAATTTCAATCTCTGGTTTTATGCAGCACCCCAACTCACCTTTCCCCATAAGCAAGCATAAGTTGGTTTTCTAAATTTGACACCCTGTTCTGTTTTGTAATTCAGTTCATGTGTATCCAACTTTACATTCCGTGTATTAGTGATATCTTATGATGTTTCTTTTTCTGTGTGACTTATTTCTCGTAGAATCATCGTACCTGAATACACTCATTATGCCGCTACGGGCCTGATGACGTAGATTTCATTGCTGAGTGATATTCCATTGTACGTGCGTACCACAACTTCTTTATCCATTTTTTGCTTTCTGGGATATTTTACTTGTACCATAGACGAGGTTCTTGTAAACAGAGCCGTCCCAAACTCTGGGGTGGCTGTGTGTTTTTGATTTTAATTTCCCTAAGCTATAGGACCATAAGTGGAAGTGCAATAGGCTGTGTTGCTTTGTTTCCTATGTGTTTCTGGAAACACCATACGCTTCTCCAGAGTGGTTGTTGGCAATTTACATCCCGCCCATCAGCATGACAAGGCTCCCTGTTCTCCATGACCTGTCTTGACTTTCTGGATTTTACATTTTTTTCAGATGGCCCTTTTGACCGGGGGGCAGTGAGACTTCATTGTAGTGCAGATTTCCATTACAAGCATGCTTGGTTGGCCAAAAAGTGCGTATGCGTTTTTTCCTGAATATATTCAGGAAAAAACGCATACACCCTTTTTGGCCAAGTGCATCATTGTCGACATTCTGCCTCTTTTCCTATGCTTTAAGTGCAATTCCAGTCTACCCCCTGAAATCGTTTTCCTGAAATTCTGCCCCGCTTTCAAGTCCTCTTCGAAGACTTACTTCAATACATTTTTGGACGATAGCTGTCATTCATAACTCTGCAGGTTTGTGAATTACAGTGCCCCTGAGCTCATTTCTTCAACTCGCTTTCTTGTGAGCTGGCCGCAAAACCGCAGGCTTGCTTCAGGCCCTAATCTGTTTCCAGCAGGGCACGCTGAGCCTTTGGTTAATTCCTCTTCCTGGTGGGAAATGAGCGTTCCATTTGCCCGTGTAGACACCAACAGCTAGTCTCTCATTGCTTCTCCCTATTCCTGTTCATCTTGCGCAGAAATTGCAAAGTGTGCCAAACAGGAGGTCAATGGCACTGACTCTCCAAGTGGGGAGAGTGTTAGTAAAGCGTTCAAATGTTGAACCCGAGTACCAGGGTCGAAAACTGAGATGCATTTGAAAACGTTTCCCAATCACATGGTGGACCATACTCTGGGTTTCCCATGCATGTTTTAGCTGAAGGAAGAATCCCTTAAACCTGGAGAGTTGGGACCCATGGAATGGGTACCATGCAGTATGACTTCAAAGGGTTTGCGTTTGCTCATCAAACCTCACCAATGCTATCAGCCCGAAGTGTCCAGCCTTATGTCTCACCCTGCTCTGCGTGTAGATGTGGTAAATCCAGGTTGCATCACAAGCCCTGAATGAATTATTTAAGAATTGCTCTCTATTTCACTGTCATTGTGTTTTGTTTTTGAAATTTATTTTGATAATGGGATTTATCGGATTTTCACTGCTGCGTTTAGGCCGCTGTACACACGCTTGATTTCCTTATGGACACATATAAATCCATGGGTTTTAAGATTTTTACTTCTCAGGTATATTCCCAGGCGTTGAATATGGGGTGTTGAGTTCATTTCGATGAGCAAGGAGTAGGTCTTGTCTATTATATATTTGGCTTATGGTACGGTATCTGTGCTAATTTCAATCTCTGGTTTTATGCAGCACCCCAACTCACCTTTCCCCATAAGCAAGCATAAGTTGGTTTTCTAAATTTGTGACCCTGTTCTGTTTTGTAATTCAGTTCATGTGTAGCCAACTTTACATTCCGTGTATTATTGATATCTTATGATGTTTCATTTTCTGTGTGACTTAATTCTTGTAGAATCATCGTACGTGAATCCACTCATTATGCCGCTGCAGGCCTGATGACGTAGATTTCATTGATGAGTGATAATCTATTGTACGTGCGTACCAGAACTTCTTTATCCATTTTTTGCATTCTCAGATATTTAACTAGTATCGTAGATGACGTTCCTGTAAACAGAGCCGTCCCAAATTTTGGGGTGGCTGTGTCTTTTTGATTTTAATTTCCCTAAGCTATAGGACCATAAGTGGAAGTGCCATAGGCTGTGTTGCTTTGTTTCCTATGCGTTTCAGGAAACACCATACAGTTCTCCAGAGTGGCTGTTGGCAATTTACATCCCGCCCATCAGCATAACAAGGCTCCGTGTTCTCCATGACCTGTCCTGCCTTTCTGGATTTTACACTTTTTTCAGATGGCCCTTTTAACCGGGGGGCAGTGAGACTTCATTGTAGTGCAGATTTCCTTTACACGCTTGCTTGTTTGGCCAAAAAGGGCGTATGCTTTTTTTCCTGAATATATTCAGGAAAAAACGCATACGCCCTTTTTGGCCAAGTGCATCATTGTCGACATTCTGCCTCTTTTCCTATGCTTTAAGTGCAATTCCAGTCTACCCCCTGAAATCGTGTTCCTGAAATTCTGCCCCGCTTTCAAGTCCTCTTCGAATACTTAATTCAGTACATTTTTGGACGATAGGTGTCATTCATAACTCTGCAGGTTTGTGAATTACAGTGCCCCTGAGCTCCTTTCTTCAACTCGCTTTCTTGTGAGCTGGCCGCAAAACCGCAGGATTGCTTCACGCCATAATCTCTTTCTGGCAGGGCACGCTGAGCCTTTGGTTAATTCCTCTTCCTGGTGGGAAATGAGCGTTCCATTTGCCCGTGCAGACACCTACAGCTAGTCTCTCATTGGTTCTCCCTATTCCTGTTCATCTTGCACAGAAATTGCAAACTGTGCGAAACAGGAGGTTAAAGGCACTGACTCTCCAAGTGGGGAGAGTGTTTGTAAAGCGCCTGGAATGGTGAACCCGAGTATCAGGGGCGAAAACTGAGATGCATTTGAAAACGTTTCCCAATCACACGGTGGACCATACTCTGGTTTCCCATGTATGTTTTAGCTGAAGGTAGAATCCCTTAAACCTAGAGAGTTGGGACCCATGGAATGGGTACCATGCAGTATGACTTCAAAGGGTCTGCGTTTGCTCACCGAACCTCACCAATGCTATCAGCCCGAAGTGTCCAGCCTTATGTCTCACCCAGCTCTGGGTGTAGATGTGGTAAATCCAGGTTGCATCACAAGCCCTGAATGAATTATTTAAGAATTGCTCTCTATTTCACTGTCATTGTGTTTTGTTTTTGAAATTCATTTTGATAATGGGATTTATCGGATATTCACTGCTGCGTTTAGGCCGTTGTACACCCGCTTGATTTCCTTATGGAGACATATAAATCCATGGGTTTTAAGATTCTTACTTGTCAGGTATCTTCCCAGGCGTGGAATATGGGGTGTTGAGTCCATTTCGTTGAGCAAGGAGTAGGTCTTGTCTATTATATATTTGCCTTATGAAACGGTATCTGTGCTAATTTCAATCTCTGGTTTTATGCAGCACCCCAACTCACCTTTCCCCATAAGCAAGCATAAGTTGGTTTTCTAAATTTGTGACCCTGTTCTGTTTTGTAATTCAGTTCATGTGTAGCCAAGTTTACATTCCGTGTATTAGTGATATCTTATGATGTTTCTTTTTCTGTGTGACTTATTTCTCGTAGAATCATCATAGCTGAATCCACTCATTATGCCGCTACGGGCCTGATGACGTAGATTTCATTGCTGAGTGATATTCCATTGTACGTGCGTACCACTACATCTTTTTGCATTTTTTGCTTTCTGGGATATTTAACTTGTACCGTAGACGAGGTTGTTGTAAACAGAGCCCTCCCAAACTTTGGGGTGGCTGTGTGTTTTTGATTTTAATTTCCCTAAGC
The DNA here is from genome assembly GCF_059928025.1 of Delphinapterus leucas. Classification (NCBI taxonomy): domain Eukaryota; kingdom Metazoa; phylum Chordata; class Mammalia; order Artiodactyla; family Monodontidae; genus Delphinapterus; species Delphinapterus leucas. The sequence continues at coordinate 6,397,463 of NW_028322245.1, forward strand.
TATAGGAACATAAGTGGAAATGCCATAGGCTGTGTTGCTTTGTTTCCTACGTGTTTCAGGAAACACCATACACTTCTCCAGAGTGGTTGCTGGCAATTTACATCCCGCCCATCAGCATGACAAGGCTCCCTGTTCTCCATGACCTGTCTTGACTTTCTGGATTTTACATATTTTTCAGATGGCCCTTTTGACCGGGGGGCAGTGAGACTTCATTGTAGTGCAGATTTCCATTACAAGCATGCTTGGTTGGCCAAAAAGGGCGTATGCGTTTTTTCCTGAATATGTTCAGGAAAAAACGCATATGCCCTTTTTGGCCAAGTGCATCATTGTCGACATTCTGCCTGTTTTCCTATGCTTTAAGTGCAATTCCAGTCTACCCCCTGAAATCGTTTTCCTGAAATTCTGCCCCGCTTTCAAGTCCTCTTCGAAGACTTACTTCAATACATTTTTGGACGATAGCTGTCATTCATAACTCTGCAGGTTTGTGAATTACAGTGCCCCTGAGCTCATTTCTTCAACTCGCTTTCTTGTGAGCTGGCCGCAAAACCGCAGGATTGCTTCAGGCCCTAATCTGTTTCCGGCAGGGCACGCTGAGCCTTTGGTTAATTCCTCTTCCTGGTGGGAAATGAGCGTTCCATTTGCCCGTGTAGACACCAACAGCTAGTCTCTCATTGCTTCTCCCTATTCCTGTTCATCTTGCGCAGAAATTGCAAAGTGTGCCAAACAGGAGGTTAATGGCACTGACTCTCCAAGTGGGGAGAGTGTTAGTAAAGCGTTCAAATGTTGAACCCGAGTACCAGGGTCGAAAACTGAGATGCATTTGAAAACGTTTCCCAATCACATGGTGGACCATACTCTGGGTTTCCCATGCATGTTTTAGCTGAAGGAAGAATCCCTTAAACCTGGAGAGTTGGGACCCATGGAATGGGTACCATGCAGTATGACTTCAAAGGGTTTGCGTTTGCTCATCAAACCTCACCAATGCTATCAGCCCGAAGTGTCCAGCCTTATGTCTCACCCTGCTCTGCGTGTAGATGTGGTAAATCCAGGTTGCATCACAAGCCCTGAATGAATTATTTAAGAATTGCTCTCTATTTCACTGTCATTGTGTTTTGTTTTTGAAATTTATTTTGATAATGGGATTTATCGGATTTTCACTGCTGCGTTTAGGCCGCTGTACACACGCTTGATTTCCTTATGGACACATATAAATCCATGGGTTTTAAGATTTTTACTTCTCAGGTATATTCCCAGGCGTTGAATATGGGGTGTTGAGTCCATTTCGATGAGCAAGGAGTAGGTCTTGTCTATTATATATTTGGCTTATGGTACGGTATCTGTGCTAATTTCAATCTCTGGTTTTATGCAGCACCCCAACTCACCTTTCCCCATAAGCAAGCATAAGTTGGTTTTCTAAATTTGTGACCCTGTTCTGTTTTGTAATTCAGTTCATGTGTAGCCAACTTTACATTCCGTGTATTATTGATATCTTATGATGTTTCATTTTCTGTGTGACTTAATTCTTGTAGAATCATCGTACGTGAATCCACTCATTATGCCGCTGCAGGCCTGATGACGTAGATTTCATTGATGAGTGATAATCTATTGTACGTGCGTACCAGAACTTCTTTATCCATTTTTTGCATTCTCAGATATTTAACTAGTATCGTAGATGACGTTCCTGTAAACAGAGCCGTCCCAAATTTTGGGGTGGCTGTGTCTTTTTGATTTTAATTTCCCTAAGCTATAGGACCATAAGTGGAAGTGCCATAGGCTGTGTTGCTTTGTTTCCTACGCGTTTCAGGAAACACCATACACTTCTCCAGAGTGGCTGTTGGCAATTTACATCCCGCCCATCAGCATAACAAGGCTCCGTGTTCTCCATGACCTGTCCTGCCTTTCTGGATTTTACACTTTTTTCAGATGGCCCTTTTAACCGGGGGGCAGTGAGACTTCATTGTAGTGCAGATTTCCTTTACACGCTTGCTTGTTTGGCCAAAAAGGGCGTATGCTTTTTTTCCTGAATATATTCAGGAAAAAACGCATACGCCCTTTTTGGCCAAGTGCATCATTGTCGACATTCTGCCTCTTTTCCTATGCTTTAAGTGCAATTCCAGTCTACCCCCTGAAATCGTGTTCCTGAAATTCTGCCCCGCTTTCAAGTCCTCTTCGAATACTTAATTCAGTACATTTTTGGACGATAGGTGTCATTCATAACTCTGCAGGTTTGTGAATTACAGTGCCCCTGAGCTCCTTTCTTCAACTCGCTTTCTTGTGAGCTGGCCGCAAAACCGCAGGATTGCTTCACGCCATAATCTCTTTCTGGCAGGGCACGCTGAGCCTTTGGTTAATTCCTCTTCCTGGTGGGAAATGAGCGTTCCATTTGCCCGTGCAGACACCTACAGCTAGTCTCTCATTGGTTCTCCCTATTCCTGTTCATCTTGCACAGAAATTGCAAACTGTGCCAAACAGGAGGTTAAAGGCACTGACTCTCCAAGTGGGGAGAGTGTTTGTAAAGCGCCTGGAATGGTGAACCCGAGTATCAGGGGCGAAAACTGAGATGCATTTGAAAACGTTTCCCAATCACACGGTGGACCATACTCTGGGTTTCCCATGTATGTTTTAGCTGAAGGAAGAATCCCTTAAACCTAGAGAGTTGGGACCCATGGAATGGGTACCATGCAGTATGACTTCAAAGGGTCTGCGTTTGCTCACCGAACCTCACCAATGCTATCAGCCCGAAGTGTCCAGCCTTATGTCTCACCCAGCTCTGGGTGTAGATGTGGTAAATCCAGGTTGCATCACAAGCCCTGAATGAATTATTTAAGAATTGCTCTCTATTTCACTGTCATTGTGTTTTGTTTTTGAAATTCATTTTGATAATGGGATTTATCGGATATTCACTGCTGCGTTTAGGCCGTTGTACACACGCTTGATTTCCTTATGGAGACATATAAATCCATGGGTTTTAAGATTCTTACTTGTCAGGTATCTTCCCAGGCGTGGAATATGGGGTGTTGAGTCCATTTCGTTGAGCAAGGAGTAGGTCTTGTCTATTATATATTTGCCTTATGGAACGGTATCTGTGCTAATTTCAATCTCTGGTTTTATGCAGCACCCCAACTCACCTTTCCCCATAAGCAAGCATAAGTTGGTTTTCTAAATTTGTGACCCTGTTCTGTTTTGTAATTCAGTTCATGTGTAGCCAAGTTTACATTCCGTGTATTAGTGATATCTTATGATGTTTCTTTTTCTGTGTGACTTATTTCTCGTAGAATCATCATACCTGAATCCACTCATTATGCCGCTACGGGCCTGATGACGTAGATTTCATTGCTGAGTGATATTCCATTGTACGTGCGTACCACTACATCTTTTTGCATTTTTTGCTTTCTGGGATATTTAACTTGTACCGTAGACGAGGTTGTTGTAAACAGAGCCCTCCCAAACTTTGGGGTGGCTGTGTGTTTTTGATTTTAATTTCCCTAAGCTATAGGAACATAAGTGCAAATGCCATAGGCTGTGTTGCTTTGTTTCCTACGTGTTTCAGGAAACACCATACACTTCTCCAGAGTGGTTGCTGGCAATTTACATCCCGCCCATCAGCATAACAAGGCTCCCTGTTCTCCATGACCTGTCCTGCCTTTCTGGATTTGACACTTTTTTCAGATGGCCCTTTTGACCGGGGGGCAGTGAGACTTCATTGTAGTGCAGATTTCCTTTACATGCTTGCTTGGTTGGCCAAAAAGGGCGTATGCGTTTTTTCCTGAATGTATTCAGGAAAAAACGCATACACCCTTTTTGGCCAAGTGCATCATTGTCGACATTCTGCCTCTTTTCCTATGCTTTAAGTGCAATTCCAGTCTACCCCCTGAAATCGTTTTCCTGAAATTCTGCCCCGCTTTCAAGTCCTCTTCGAAGACTTACTTCAATACATTTTTGGACGATAGCTGTCATTCATAACTCTGCAGGTTTGTGAATTACAGTGCCCCTGAGCTCATTTCTTCAACTCGCTTTCTTGTGAGCTGGCCGCAAAACCGCAGGATTGCTTCAGGCCCTAATCTGTTTCCGGCAGGGCACGCTGAGCCTTTGGTTAATTCCTCTTCCTGGTGGGAAATGAGCGTTCCATTTGCCCGTGTAGACACCAACAGCTAGTCTCTCATTGCTTCTCCCTATTCCTGTTCATCTTGCACAGAAATTGCAAACTGTGCCAAACAGGAGGTTAAAGGCACTGACTCTCCAAGTGGGGAGAGTGTTTGTAAAGCGCCTGGAATGGTGAACCCGAGTATCAGGGGCGAAAACTGAGATGCATTTGAAAACGTTTCCCAATCACACGGTGGACCATATTCTGGGTTTCCCATGTATGTTTTAGCTGAAGGAAGAATCCCTTAAACCTAGAGAGTTGGGACCCATGGAATGGGTACCATGCAGTATGACTTCAAAGGGTCTGCGTTTGCTCACCGAACCTCACCAATGCTATCAGCCCGAAGTGTCCAGCCTTATGTCTCACCCAGCTCTGGGTGTAGATGTGGTAAATCCAGGTTGCATCACAAGCCCTGAATGAATTATTTAAGAATTGCTCTCTATTTCACTGTCATTGTGTTTTGTTTTTGAAATTCATTTTGATAATGGGATTTATCGGATATTCACTGCTGCGTTTAGGCCGTTGTACACACGCTTGATTTCCTTATGGAGACATATAAATCCATGGGTTTTAAGATTCTTACTTGTCAGGTATCTTCCCAGGCGTGGAATATGGGGTGTTGAGTCCATTTCGTTGAGCAAGGAGTAGGTCTTGTCTATTATATATTTGCCTTATGAAACGGTATCTGTGCTAATTTCAATCTCTGGTTTTATGCAGCACCCCAACTCACCTTTCCCCATAAGCAAGCATAAGTTGGTTTTCTAAATTTGTGACCCTGTTCTGTTTTGTAATTCAGTTCATGTGTAGCCAAGTTTACATTCCGTGTATTAGTGATATCTTATGATGTTTCTTTTTCTGTGTGACTTATTTCTCGTAGAATCATCATACCTGAATCCACTCATTATGCCGCTACGGGCCTGATGACGTAGATTTCATTGCTGAGTGATATTCCATTGTACGTGCGTACCACTACATCTTTTTGCATTTTTTGCTTTCTGGGATATTTAACTTGTACCGTAGACGAGGTTGTTGTAAACAGAGCCCTCCCAAACTTTGGGGTGGCTGTGTGTTTTTGATTTTAATTTCCCTAAGCTATAGGAATATAAGTGGAAATGCCATAGGCTGTGTTGCTTTGTTTCCTACGTGTTTCAGGAAACACCATACACTTCTCCAGAGTGGTTGCTGGCAATTTACATCCCGCCCATCAGCATAACAAGGCTCCCTGTTCTCCATGACCTGTCCTGCCTTTCTGGATTTGACACTTTTTTCAGATGGCCCTTTTGACCGGGGGGCAGTGAGACTTCATTGTAGTGCAGATTTCCTTTACATGCTTGCTTGGTTGGCCAAAAAGTGCGTATGCGTTTTTTCCTGAATGTATTCAGGAAAAAACGCATACGCCCTTTTTGGCCAAGTGCATCATTGTCGACATTCTGCCTCTTTTCCTATGCGTTAAGTGCAATTCCAGTCTACCTCGTGAAATCGTTTTCCTGAAATTTTGCCCCGCTTTCAAGTCCTCTTCAAAGACTTACTTCAATACATTTTTGGACGATAGCTGTCATTCATAACTCTGCAGGTTTCTGAATTACACTGCCCCTGAGCTCCTTTCTTCAACTCGCTTTCTTGTGAGCTGGCCGCAAAACCGCAGGATTGCTTCAGGCCATAATCTCTTTCTGGCAGGGCACGCTGAGCTTTTGGTTAATTCCTCTTCCTGGTGGGAAATGAGCGTTCCATTTGCCCGTGCAGACACCTACAGCTAGTCTCTCATTGGTTCTCCCTATTCGTGTTCATCTTGCGCAGAAATTGCAAATTGTGCCAAACAGGAGGTTAAAGGCACTGACTCTCCAAGTGCGGATAGTGTTAGTAAAGCGTCTGGAATGGTGAACCCGAGTACCAGGGGACGAAAACTGAGATGCATTTGAAAACATTTACCGGTCACACAGTGCACTGTACTGTGGGTTTCCCATGCATGTTTTAGCTGAAGTAAGAATCCCTTAAACCTGGAGAGTTGGGACCCATGGAATGGGTACCATGCAGTATGACTTCAAAGGGTCTGCATTTGCTCACCGAACCTCACCAATGCTATCAGCCCGAAGTGTCCAGCCTTATGTCTCACCCAGCTCTGGGTGTAGATGTGGGAAATCCAGGTTGCATCACAAGCCCTGAATGAATTATTTAAGAATTGCTCTCTATTTCACTGTCATTGTGTTTTGTTTTTGAAATTTATTTTGATAATGGGATTTATCGGATTTTCACTGCTGCGTTTAGGCCACTGTACACACGCTTGATTTCCTTATGGAGACATATAAATCCATGGGTTTTAAGATTCTTACTTGTCAGGTATCTTGCCAGGCGTTGAATATGGGGTGTTGAGTCCATTTCGTTGAGCAAGGAGTAGGTCTTGTCTATTATATATTTGGCTTATGGAACGGTATCTGTGCTAATTTCAATCTCTGGTTTTATGCAGCACCCCAACTCACCTTTCCCCATAAGCAAGCATAAGTTTGTTTTCTAAATTTGAGACCCTGTTCTGTTTTGTAATTCAGTTTATGTGTAGCCAAGTTTACATTCCGTGTATTACTGATATATTATGATGTTTCTTTTTCTGTGTGACTTATTTCTCGTAGAATCATCGTACCTGAATCCACTCATTATGCCGCTATGGGCCTGAAGACGTAGATTTCATTGCTGAGTGATATTCCATTGTACGTGCGTACCAGAACTTCTTTATCCATTTTTTCCTTTCTCGGATATTTAACTTGTACCGTAGACAAGGTTCTTGTAAACAGAGCCATCCCAAACTTTGGGGTGGCTGTGTGTTTTTGATTTTAATTTCCCTAAGCTATAGGACCATAAGTGGAAGTGACATAGGCTGTGTTGCTTTGTTTCCTACGTGTTTCAGGATACACCATACATTTCTCCAGAGTGGCTGTTGGCAATTTACATCCCGCCCATCAGCATAACAAGGCTCCCTGTTCTCCATGACCTGTCCTGTCTTTCTGGATTTTACTCTTTTTTCAGATGGCCCTTTTGACCGGGGGGCAGTGAGACTTCATTGTAGTGCAGATTTCCTTTACACGCTTGCTTGGTTGGCCAAAAAGTGCGTATGCGTTTTTTCCTGAATATATTCAGGAAAAAACGCATACGCCCTTTTTGGCCAAGTGCATCATTGTCGACATTCTGCCTCTTTTCCTATGCTTTAAGTGCAATTCCAGTCTACCCCCTGAAATCGTTTTCCTGAAATTCTGCCCCGCTTTCAAGTCCTCTTTGAAGACTTACTTCAGTACATTTTTGGACGATAGCTGTCATTCATAACTCTGCAGGTTTGTGAATTATACAGTGCCCCTGAGCTCCTTTCTTCAACTCGTTTTCTTGTGAGCTGGCCGCAAAACCGCAGGATTGCTTCAGGCCCTAATCTCTTTCCGGCATGGCATGATGAGCCTTTGGTTAATTCCTCTTCCTGGTGGGAAATGAGCGTTCAATTTGCCCGTGCAGACACCAACAGCTAGTCTCTCATTGGTTCTCCCTATGCCTGTTCATCTTGCGCAGAAATTGCAAACTGTGCGAAACAGGAGGTTAAAGGCACTGACTCTCCAAGTGGGGAGAGTGTTAGTAAAGCGTCTGGAATGGTGAAACCAAGTACCAGGGGACGAAAACTGAGATGCATTTGAAAACGTTTCCCAATCACACAGCGGACGATAGTCTGGGTTTCCCATGCATGTTTTAGCTGAAGGAAGAATCCCTTAAACCTGGAGAGTTGGGACCCATGGAATGGGTACCATGCAGTATGACTTCAAAGGGTCTGCGTTTGCTCACCGAACCTCACCAATGCTATCAGCCCGAAGTGCCCAGCCTTATGTCTCACCCAGCTCTGGGTGTAGATGTGGAAAATCCAGGTTGCATCACAAGCCCTGAATGAATTATTTAAGAATTGCTCTCTATTTCACTGTCATTGCGTTTTGTTTTTGAAATTTATTTTGATAATGGGATTTATCGGATTTTCACTGCTACGTTTAGGCCGCTGTACACACGCTTGATTTCCTTATGGAGACATATAAATCCATGGGTTTTAAGATTCTTACTTCTCAGGTATCTTGCCAGGCGTTGAATATGGGGTGTTGAGTCCATTTCGTTGAGCAAGGAGTAGGGCTTGTCTATTATATATTTGGCTTATGGAACGGTATCTGTGCTAATTTCAATCTCTGGTTTTATGCAGCACCCCAACTCACCTTTCCCCATAAGCAAGCATAAGTTGGTTTTCTAAATTTGAGACCCTGTTCTGTTTTGTAATTCAGTTCATGTGTATCCAACTTTACATTCCGTGTATTAGTGATATCTTATGATGTTTCTTTTTCTGTGTGACTTATTTCTCGTAGAATCATCGTACCTGAATCCACTCATTATGCAGCTACGGGCCTGATGACGTAGATTTCATTGCTGAGTGATATTCCATTGTACATGCGTACCACAACTTCTTTATCCATTTTTTGCTTTCTGGGATATTTTACTTGTACCATAGACGAGGTTCTTGTAAACATAGCCGTCCCAAACTCTGGGGTGGCTGTGTGTTTTTGATTTTAATTTCCCTAAGCTATAGGACCATAAGTGGAAGTGCAATAGGCTGTGTTGCTTTGTTTCCTATGTGTTTCTGGAAACACCATACACTTCTCCAGAGTGGTTGTTGGCAATTTACATCCCGCCCATCAGCATGACAAGGCTCCCTGTTCTCCATGACCTGTCTTGACTTTCTGGATTTTACATTTTTTTCAGATGGCCCTTTTGACCGGGGGGCAGTGAGACTTCATTGTAGTGCAGATTTCCATTACAAGCATGCTTGGTTGGCCAAAAAGGGCGTATGCGTTTTTTCCTGAATATATTCAGGAAAAAACGCATACGCCCTTTTTGGCCAAGTGCATCATTGTCGACATTCTGCCTCTTTTCCTATGCTTTAAGTGCAATTCCAGTCTACCCCCTGAAATCGTTTTCCTGAAATTCTGCCCCGCTTTCAAGTCCTCTTCGAAGACTTACTTCAATACATTTTTGGACGATAGCTGTCATTCATAACTCTGCAGGTTTGTGAATTACAGTGCCCCTGAGCTCATTTCTTCAACTCGCTTTCTTGTGAGCTGGCCGCAAAACCGCAGGATTGCTTCAGGCCCTAATCTGTTTCCGGCAGGGCACGCTGAGCCTTTGGTTAATTCCTCTTCCTGGTGGGAAATGAGCGTTCCATTTGCCCGTGTAGACACCAACAGCTAGTCTCTCATTGCTTCTCCCTATTCCTGTTCATCTTGCGCAGAAATTGCAAAGTGTGCCAAACAGGAGGTTAATGGCACTGACTCTCCAAGTGGGGAGAGTGTTAGTAAAGCGTTCAAATGTTGAACCCGAGTACCAGGGTCGAAAACTGAGATGCATTTGAAAACGTTTCCCAATCACATGGTGGACCATACTCTGGGTTTCCCATGCATGTTTTAGCTGAAGGAAGAATCCCTTAAACCTGGAGAGTTGGGACCCATGGAATGGGTACCATGCAGTATGACTTCAAAGGGTTTGCGTTTGCTCATCAAACCTCACCAATGCTATCAGCCCGAAGTGTCCAGCCTTATGTCTCACCCTGCTCTGCGTGTAGATGTGGTAAATCCAGGTTGCATCACAAGCCCTGAATGAATTATTTAAGAATTGCTCTCTATTTCACTGTCATTGTGTTTTGTTTTTGAAATTTATTTTGATAATGGGATTTATCGGATTTTCACTGCTGCGTTTAGGCCGCTGTACACACGCTTGATTTCCTTATGGACACATATAAATCCATGGGTTTTAAGATTTTTACTTCTCAGGTATATTCCCAGGCGTTGAATATGGGGTGTTGAGTCCATTTCGATGAGCAAGGAGTAGGTCTTGTCTATTATATATTTGGCTTATGGTACGGTATCTGTGCTAATTTCAATCTCTGGTTTTATGCAGCACCCCAACTCACCTTTCCCCATAAGCAAGCATAAGTTGGTTTTCTAAATTTGTGACCCTGTTCTGTTTTGTAATTCAGTTCATGTGTAGCCAACTTTACATTCCGTGTATTATTGATATCTTATGATGTTTCATTTTCTGTGTGACTTAATTCTTGTAGAATCATCGTACGTGAACCACTCATTATGCCGCTGCAGGCCTGATGACGTAGATTTCATTGATGAGTGATAATCTATTGTACGTGCGTACCAGAACTTCTTTATCCATTTTTTGCATTCTCAGATATTTAACTAGTATCGTAGATGACGTTCCTGTAAACAGAGCCGTCCCAAATTTTGGGGTGGCTGTGTCTTTTTGATTTTAATTTCCCTAAGCTATAGGACCATAAGTGGAAGTGCCATAGGCTGTGTTGCTTTGTTTCCTACGCGTTTCAGGAAACACCATACACTTCTCCAGAGTGGCTGTTGGCAATTTACATCCCGCCCATCAGCATAACAAGGCTCCGTGTTCTCCATGACCTGTCCTGCCTTTCTGGATTTTACACTTTTTTCAGATGGCCCTTTTAACCGGGGGGCAGTGAGACTTCATTGTAGTGCAGATTTCCTTTACACGCTTGCTTGTTTGGCCAAAAAGGGCGTATGCTTTTTTTCCTGAATATATTCATGAAAAAAAGCATACGCCCTTTTTGGCCAAGTGCATCATTGTCGACATTCTGCCTCTTTTCCTATGCTTTAAGTGCAATTCCAGTCTACCCCCTGAAATCGTGTTCCTGAAATTCTGCCCCGCTTTCAAGTCCTCTTCGAATACTTAATTCAGTACATTTTTGGACGATAGGTGTCATTCATAACTCTGCAGGTTTGTGAATTACAGTGCCCCTGAGCTCCTTTCTTCAACTCGCTTTCTTGTGAGCTGGCCGCAAAACCGCAGGATTGCTTCACGCCATAATCTCTTTCTGGCAGGGCACGCTGAGCCTTTGGTTAATTCCTCTTCCTGGTGGGAAATGAGCGTTCCATTTGCCCGTGCAGACACCTACAGCTAGTCTCTCATTGGTTCTCCCTATTCCTGTTCATCTTGCACAGAAATTGCAAACTGTGCCAAACAGGAGGTTAAAGGCACTGACTCTCCAAGTGGGGAGAGTGTTTGTAAAGCGCCTGGAATGGTGAACCCGAGTATCAGGGGCGAAAACGGAGATGCATTTGAAAACGTTTCCCAATCACACGGTGGACCATACTCTGGGTTTCCCATGTATGATTTAGCTGAAGGAAGAATCCCTTAAACCTAGAGAGTTGGGACCCATGGAATGGGTACCATGCAGTATGACTTCAAAGGGTCTGCGTTTGCTCACCGAACCTCACCAATGCTATCAGCCCGAAGTGTCCAGCCTTATGTCTCACCCAGCTCTGGGTGTAGATGTGGTAAATCCAGGTTGCATCACAAGCCCTGAATGAATTATTTAAGAATTGCTCTCTATTTCACTGTCATTGTGTTTTGTTTTTGAAATTCATTTTGATAATGGGATTTATCGGATATTCACTGCTGCATTTAGGCCATTGTACACACGCTTGATTTCCTTATGGAGACATATAAATCCATGGGTTTTAAGATTCTTACTTGTCAGGTATCTTCCCAGGCGTGGAATATGGGGTGTTGAGTCCATTTCGTTGAGCAAGGAGTAGGTCTTGTCTATTATATATTTGCCTTATGAAACGGTATCTGTGCTAATTTCAATCTCTGGTTTTATGCAGCACCCCAACTCACCTTTCCCCATAAGCAAGCATAAGTTGGTTTTCTAAATTTGTGACCCTGTTCTGTTTTGTAATTCAGTTCATGTGTAGCCAAGTTTACATTCCGTGTATTAGTGATATCTTATGATGTTTCTTTTTCTGTGTGACTTATTTCTCGTAGAATCATCATAGCTGAATCCACTCATTATGCCGCTACGGGCCTGATGACGTAGATTTCATTGCTGAGTGATATTCCATTGTACGTGCGTACCACTACATCTTTTTGCAATTTTTGCTTTCTGGGATATTTAACTTGTACCGTAGACGAGGTTGTTGTAAACAGAGCCCTCCCAAACTTTGGGGTGGCTGTGTGTTTTTGATTTTAATTTCCCTAAGCTATAGGAAGATAGGTGGAAATGCCATAGGCTGTGTTGCTTTGTTTCCTACGTGTTTCAGGAAACACCATACACTTCTCCAGAGTGGTTGCTGGCAATTTACATCCCGCCCATCAGCATAACAAGGCTCCCTGTTCTCCATGACCTGTCCTGCCTTTCTGGATTTGACACTTTTTTCAGATGGCCCTTTTGACCGGGGGCAGTGAGACTTCATTGTAGTGCAGATTTCTTTACATGCTTGCTTGGTTGGCCAAAAAGGGCGTATGCGTTTTTTCCTGAATATATTCAGGAAAAAACGCATACGCCCTTTTTGGCCAAGTGCATCATTGTCGACATTCTGCCTCTTTTCCTATGCTTTAAGTGCAATTCCAGTCTACCCCCTGAAATCGTTTTCCTGAAATTCTGCCCCGCTTTCATGTCCTCCTTGAAGACTTACTTCAGTACATTTTTGGACGATAGCTGTCATTCATAACTCTGCAGGTTTGTGAATTATACAGTGCCCCTGAGCTCCTTTCTTCAACTCGTTTTCTTGTGAGCTGGCCGCAAAACCGCAGGATTGCTTCAGGCCCTAATCTCTTTCCGGCATGGCATGATGAGCCTTTGGTTAATTCCTCTTCCTGGTGGGAAATGAGCGTTCAATTTGCCCGTGCAGACACCAACAGCTAGTCTCTCATTGGTTCTCCCTATGCCTGTTCATCTTGCGCAGAAATTGCAAACTGTGCGAAACAGGAGGTTAAAGGCACTGACTCTCCAAGTGGGGAGAGTGTTAGTAAAGCGTCTGGAATGGTGAAACCAAGTACCAGGGGACGAAAACTGAGATGCATTTGAAAACGTTTCCCAATCACACAGCGGACGATAGTCTGGGTTTCCCATGCATGTTTTAGCTGAAGGAAGAATCCCTTAAACCTGGAGAGTTGGGACCCATGGAATGGGTACCATGCAGTATGACTTCAAAGGGTCTGCGTTTGCTCACCGAACCTCACCAATGCTATCAGCCCGAAGTGCCCAGCCTTATGTCTCACCCAGCTCTGGGTGTAGATGTGGAAAATCCAGGTTGCATCACAAGCCCTGAATGAATTATTTAAGAATTGCACTCTATTTCACTGTCATTGCGTTTTGTTTTTGAAATTTATTTTGATAATGGGATTTATCGGATTTTCACTGCTACGTTTAGGCCGCTGTACACACGCTTGATTTCCTTATGGAGACATATAAATCCATGGGTTTTAAGATTCTTACTTGTCAGGTATCTTGCCAGGCGTTGAATATGGGGTGTTGAGTCCATTTCGTTGAGCAAGGAGTAGGGCTTGTCTATTATATATTTGGCTTATGGAACGGTATCTGTGCTAATTTCAATCTCTGGTTTTATGCAGCACCCCAACTCACCTTTCCCCATAAGCAAGCATAAGTTGGTTTTCTAAATTTGAGACCCTGTTCTGTTTTGTAATTCAGTTCATGTGTATCCAACTTTACATTCCGTGTATTAGTGATATCTTATGATGTTTCTTTTTCTGTGTGACTTATTTCTCATAGAATCATCGTACCTGAATACACTCATTATGCCGCTACGGGCCTGATGACGTAGATTTCATTGCTGAGTGATATTCCATTGTACGTGCGTACCACAACTTCTTTATCCATTTTTTACTTTCTGGGATATTTTACTTGTACCATAGACGAGGTTCTTGTAAACAGAGCCGTCCCAAACTCTGGGGTGGCTGTGTGTTTTTGATTTTAATTTCCCTAAGCTATAGGACCATAAGTGGAAGTGCAATAGGCTGTGTTGCTTTGTTTCCTACGTGTTTCTGGAAACACCATACACTTCTCCAGAGTGGTTGTTCGCAATTTACATCCCGCCCATCAGCATGACAAGGCTCCCTGTTCTCCATGACCTGTCTTGACTTTCTGGATTTTACATTTTTTTCAGATGGCCCTTTTGACCGGGGGCAGTGAGACTTCATTGTAGTGCAGATTTCCATTACAAGCATGCTTGGTTGGCCAAAAAGGGCGTATGCGTTTTTTCCTGAATATATTCAGGAAAAAACGCATACGCCCTTTTTGGCCAAGTGCATCATTGTCGACATTCTGCCTCTTTTCCTATGCTTTAAGTGCAATTCCAGTCTACCCCCTGAAATCGTTTTCCTGAAATTCTGCCCCGCTTTCAAGTCCTCTTCGAAGACTTACTTCAATACATTTTTGGACGATAGCTGTCATTCATAACTCTGCAGGTTTGTGAATTACAGTGCCCCTGAGCTCATTTCTTCAACTCGCTTTCTTGTGAGCTGGCCGCAAAACCGCAGGATTGCTTCAGGCCCTAATCTGTTTCCGGCAGGGCACGTTGAGCCTTTGGTTAATTCCTCTTCCTGGTGGGAAATGAGCGTTCCATTTGCCCGTGTAGACACCAACAGCTAGTCTCTCATTGCTTCTCCCTATTCCTGTTCATCTTGCGCAGAAATTGCAAAGTGTGCCAAACAGGAGGTTAATGGCACTGACTCTCCAAGTGGGGAGAGTGTTAGTAAAGCGTTCAAATGTTGAACCCGAGTACCAGGGTCGAAAACTGAGATGCATTTGAAAACGTTTCCCAATCACATGGTGGACCATACTCTGGGTTTCCCATGCATGTTTTAGCTGAAGGAAGAATCCCTTAAACCTGGAGAGTTGGGACCCATGGAATGGGTACCATGCAGTATGACTTCAAAGGGTTTGCGTTTGCTCATCAAACCTCACCAATGCTATCAGCCCGAAGTGTCCAGCCTTATGTCTCACCCTGCTCTGCGTGTAGATGTGGTAAATCCAGGTTGCATCACAAGCCCTGAATGAATTATTTAAGAATTGCTCTCTATTTCACTGTCATTGTGTTTTGTTTTTGAAATTTATTTTGATAATGGGATTTATCGGATTTTCACTGCTGCGTTTAGGCCGCTGTACACACGCTTGATTTCCTTATGGACACATATAAATCCATGGGTTTTAAGATTTTTACTTCTCAGGTATATTCCCAGGCGTTGAATATGGGGTGTTGAGTCCATTTCGATGAGCAAGGAGTAGGTCTTGTCTATTATATATTTGGCTTATGGTACGGTATCTGTGCTAATTTCAATCTCTGGTTTTATGCAGCACCCCAACTCACCTTTCCCCATAAGCAAGCATAAGTTGGTTTTCTAAATTTGTGACCCTGTTCTGTTTTGTAATTCAGTTCATGTGTAGCCAACTTTACATTCCGTGTATTATTGATATCTTATGATGTTTCATTTTCTGTGTGACTTAATTCTTGTAGAATCATCGTACGTGAATCCACTCATTATGCCGCTGCAGGCCTGATGACGTAGATTTCATTGATGAGTGATAATCTATTGTACGTGCGTACCAGAACTTCTTTATCCATTTTTTGCATTCTCAGATATTTAACTAGTATCGTAGATGACGTTCCTGTAAACAGAGCCGTCCCAAATTTTGGGGTGGCTGTGTCTTTTTGATTTTAATTTCCCTAAGCTATAGGACCATAAGTGGAAGTGCCATAGGCTGTGTTGCTTTGTTTCCTACGCGTTTCAGGAAACACCATACACTTCTCCAGAGTGGCTGTTGGCAATTTACATCCCGCCCATCAGCATAACAAGGCTCCGTGTTCTCCATGACCTGTCCTGCCTTTCTGGATTTTACACTTTTTTCAGATGGCCCTTTTAACCGGGGGGCAGTGAGACTTCATTGTAGTGCAGATTTCCTTTACACGCTTGCTTGTTTGGCCAAAAAGGGCGTATGCTTTTTTTCCTGAATATATTCAGGAAAAAACGCATACGCCCTTTTTGGCCAAGTGCATCATTGTCGACATTCTGCCTCTTTTCCTATGCTTTAAGTGCAATTCCAGTCTACCCCCTGAAATCGTGTTCCTGAAATTCTGCCCCGCTTTCAAGTCCTCTTCGAATACTTAATTCAGTACATTTTTGGACGATAGGTGTCATTCATAACTCTGCAGGTTTGTGAATTACAGTGCCCCTGAGCTCCTTTCTTCAACTCGCTTTCTTGTGAGCTGGCCGCAAAACCGCAGGATTGCTTCACGCCATAATCTCTTTCTGGCAGGGCACGCTGAGCCTTTGGTTAATTCCTCTTCCTGGTGGGAAATGAGCGTTCCATTTGCCCGTGCAGACACCTACAGCTAGTCTCTCATTGGTTCTCCCTATTCCTGTTCATCTTGCACAGAAATTGCAAACTGTGCCAAACAGGAGGTTAAAGGCACTGACTCTCCAAGTGGGGAGAGTGTTTGTAAAGCGCCTGGAATGGTGAACCCGAGTATCAGGGGCGAAAACTGAGATGCATTTGAAAACGTTTCCCAATCACACGGTGGACCATACTCTGGGTTTCCCATGTATGTTTTAGCTGAAGGAAGAATCCCTTAAACCTAGAGAGTTGGGACCCATGGAATGGGTACCATGCAGTATGACTTCAAAGGGTCTGCGTTTGCTCACCGAACCTCACCAATGCTATCAGCCCGAAGTGTCCAGCCTTATGTCTCACCCAGCTCTGGGTGTAGATGTGGTAAATCCAGGTTGCATCACAAGCCCTGAATGAATTATTTAAGAATTGCTCTCTATTTCACTGTCATTGTGTTTTGTTTTTGAAATTCATTTTGATAATGGGATTTATCGGATATTCACTGCTGCGTTTAGGCCATTGTACACACGCTTGATTTCCTTATGGAGACATATAAATCCATGGGTTTTAAGATTCTTACTTGTCAGGTATCTTCCCAGGCGTGGAATATGGGGTGTTGAGTCCATTTCGTTGAGCAAGGAGTAGGTCTTGTCTATTATATATTTGCCTTATGAAACGGTATCTGTGCTAATTTCAATCTCTGGTTTTATGCAGCACCCCAACTCACCTTTCCCCATAAGCAAGCATAAGTTGGTTTTCTAAATTTGTGACCCTGTTCTGTTTTGTAATTCAGTTCATGTGTAGCCAAGTTTACATTCCGTGTATTAGTGATATCTTATGATGTTTCTTTTTCTGTGTGACTTATTTCTCGTAGAATCATCATAGCTGAATCCACTCATTATGCCGCTACGGGCCTGATGACGTAGATTTCATTGCTGAGTGATATTCCATTGTACGTGCGTACCACTACATCTTTTTGCAATTTTTGCTTTCTGGGATATTTAACTTGTACCGTAGACGAGGTTGTTGTAAACAGAGCCCTCCCAAACTTTGGGGTGGCTGTGTGTTTTTGATTTTAATTTCCCTAAGCTATAGGAAAATAAGTGGAAATGCCATAGGCTGTGTTGCTTTGTTTCCTACGTGTTTCAGGAAACACCATACACTTCTCCAGAGTGGTTGCTGGCAATTTACATCCCACCCATCTGCATAACAAGGCTCCCTGTTCTCCATGACCTGTCCTGCCTTTCTGGATTTGACACTTTTTTCAGATGGCCCGTTTGACCGGGGGGCAGTGAGACTTCATTGTAGTGCAGATTTCTTTACATGCTTGCTTGGTTGGCCAAAAAGGGCGTATGCGTTTTTTCCTGAATATATTCAGGAAAAAACGCATACGCCCTTTTTGGCCAAGTGCATCATTGTCGACATTCTGCCTCTTTTCCTATGCTTTAAGTGCAATTCCAGTCTACCCCCTGAAATCGTTTTCCTGAAATTCTGCCCCGCTTTCATGTCCTCCTTGAAGACTTACTTCAGTACATTTTTGGACGATAGCTGTCATTCATAACTCTGCAGGTTTGTGAATTATACAGTGCCCCTGAGCTCCTTTCTTCAACTCGTTTTCTTGTGAGCTGGCCGCAAAACCGCAGGATTGCTTCAGGCCCTAATCTCTTTCCGGCATGGCATGATGAGCCTTTGGTTAATTCCTCTTCCTGGTGGGAAATGAGCGTTCAATTTGCCCGTGCAGACACCAACAGCTAGTCTCTCATTGGTTCTCCCTATGCCTGTTCATCTTGCGCAGAAATTGCAAACTGTGCGAAACAGGAGGTTAAAGGCACTGACTCTCCAAGTGGGGAGAGTGTTAGTAAAGCGTCTGGAATGGTGAAACCAAGTACCAGGGGACGAAAACTGAGATGCATTTGAAAACGTTTCCCAATCACACAGCGGACGATAGTCTGGGTTTCCCATGCATGTTTTAGCTGAAGGAAGAATCCCTTAAACCTGGAGAGTTGGGACCCATGGAATGGGTACCATGCAGTATGACTTCAAAGGGTCTGCGTTTGCTCACCGAACCTCACCAATGCTATCAGCCCGAAGTGCCCAGCCTTATGTCTCACCCAGCTCTGGGTGTAGATGTGGAAAATCCAGGTTGCATCACAAGCCCTGAATGAATTATTTAAGAATTGCTCTCTATTTCACTGTCATTGCGTTTTGTTTTTGAAATTTATTTTGATAATGGGATTTATCGGATTTTCACTGCTACGTTTAGGCCGCTGTACACACGCTTGATTTCCTTATGGAGACATATAAATCCATGGGTTTTAAGATTCTTACTTGTCAGGTATCTTGCCAGGCGTTGAATATGGGGTGTTGAGTCCATTTCGTTGAGCAAGGAGTAGGGCTTGTCTATTATATATTTGGCTTATGGAACGGTATCTGTGCTAATTTCAATCTCTGGTTTTATGCAGCACCCCAACTCACCTTTCCCCATAAGCAAGCATAAGTTGGTTTTCTAAATTTGAGACCCTGTTCTGTTTTGTAATTCAGTTCATGTGTATCCAACTTTACATTCCGTGTATTAGTGATATCTTATGATGTTTCTTTTTCTGTGTGACTTATTTCTCGTAGAATCATCGTACCTGAATACACTCATTATGCCGCTACGGGCCTGATGACGTAGATTTCATTGCTGAGTGATATTCCATTGTACGTGCGTACCACAACTTCTTTATCCATTTTTTGCTTTCTGGGATATTTTACTTGTACCATAGACGAGGTTCTTGTAAACAGAGCCGTCCCAAACTCTGGGGTGGCTGTGTGTTTTTGATTTTAATTTCCCTAAGCTATAGGACCATAAGTGGAAGTGCAATAGGCTGTGTTGCTTTGTTTCCTACGTGTTTCTGGAAACACCATACACTTCTCCAGAGTGGTTGTTCGCAATTTACATCCCGCCCATCAGCATGACAAGGCTCCCTGTTCTCCATGACCTGTCTTGACTTTCTGGATTTTACATTTTTTTCAGATGGCCCTTTTGACCAGGGGGCAGTGAGACTTCATTGTAGTGCAGATTTCCATTACATGCATGCTTGGTTGGCCAAAAAGTGCGTATGCGTTTTTTCCTGAATATATTCAGGAAAAAACGCATACGCCCTTTTTGGCCAAGTGCATCATTGTCGACATTCTGCCTCTTTTCCTATGCTTTAAGTGCAATTCCAGTCTACCCCCTGAAATCGTTTTCCTGAAATTCTGCCCCGCTTTCAAGTCCTCTTCGAAGACTTACTTCAATACATTTTTGGACGATAGCTGTCATTCATAACTCTGCAGGTTTGTGAATTACAGTGCCCCTGAGCTCATTTCTTCAACTCGCTTTCTTGTGAGCTGGCCGCAAAACCGCAGGATTGCTTCAGGCCCTAATCTGTTTCCGGCAGGGCACGCTGAGCCTTTGGTTAATTCCTCTTCCTGGTGGGAAATGAGCGTTCCATTTGCCCGTGTAGACACCAACAGCTAGTCTCTCATTGCTTCTCCCTATTCCTGTTCATCTTGCGCAGAAATTGCAAAGTGTGCCAAACAGGAGGTTAATGGCACTGACTCTCCAAGTGGGGAGAGTGTTAGTAAAGCGTTCAAATGTTGAACCCGAGTACCAGGGTCGAAAACTGAGATGCATTTGAAAACGTTTCCCAATCACATGGTGGACCATACTCTGGGTTTCCCATGCATGTTTTAGCTGAAGGAAGAATCCCTTAAACCTGGAGAGTTGGGACCCATGGAATGGGTACCATGCAGTATGACTTCAAAGGGTTTGCGTTTGCTCATCAAACCTCACCAATGCTATCAGCCCGAAGTGTCCAGCCTTATGTCTCACCCTGCTCTGCGTGTAGATGTGGTAAATCCAGGTTGCATCACAAGCCCTGAATGAATTATTTAAGAATTGCTCTCTATTTCACTGTCATTGTGTTTTGTTTTTGAAATTTATTTTGATAATGGGATTTATCGGATTTTCACTGCTGCGTTTAGGCCGCTGTACACACGCTTGATTTCCTTATGGAGACATATAAATCCATGGGTTTTAAGATTTTTACTTCTCAGGTATATTCCCAGGCGTTGAATATGGGGTGTTGAGTCCATTTCGATGAGCAAGGAGTAGGTCTTGTCTATTATATATTTGGCTTATGGTACGGTATCTGTGCTAATTTCAATCTCTGGTTTTATGCAGCACCCCAACTCACCTTTCCCCATAAGCAAGCATAAGTTGGTTTTCTAAATTTGTGACCCTGTTCTGTTTTGTAATTCTGTTCATGTGTAGCCAACTTTACATTCCGTGTATTATTGATATCTTATGATGTTTCATTTTCTGTGTGACTTAATTCTTGTAGAATCATCGTACGTGAATCCACTCATTATGCCGCTGCAGGCCTGATGACGTAGATTTCATTGATGAGTGATAATCTATTGTACGTGCGTACCAGAACTTCTTTATCCATTTTTTGCATTCTCAGATATTTAACTAGTATCGTAGATGACGTTCCTGTAAACAGAGCCGTCCCAAATTTTGGGGTGGCTGTGTCTTTTTGATTTTAATTTCCCTAAGCTATAGGACCATAAGTGGAAGTGCCATAGGCTGTGTTGCTTTGTTTCCTACGCGTTTCAGGAAACACCATACACTTCTCCAGAGTGGCTGTTGGCAATTTACATCCCGCCCATCAGCATAACAAGGCTCCGTGTTCTCCATGACCTGTCCTGCCTTTCTGGATTTTACACTTTTTTCAGATGGCCCTTTTAACCGGGGGGCAGTGAGACTTCATTGTAGTGCAGATTTCCTTTACACGCTTGCTTGGTTGGCCAAAAAGGGCGTATGCTTTTTTTCCTGAATATATTCAGGAAAAAACGCATACGCCCTTTTTGGCCAAGTGCATCATTGTCGACATTCTGCCTCTTTTCCTATGCTTTAAGTGCAATTCCAGTCTACCCCCTGAAATCGTGTTCCTGAAATTCTGCCCCGCTTTCAAGTCCTCTTCGAATACTTAATTCAGTACATTTTTGGACGATAGGTGTCATTCATAACTCTGCAGGTTTGTGAATTACAGTGCCCCTGAGCTCCTTTCTTCAACTCGCTTTCTTGTGAGCTGGCCGCAAAACCGCAGGATTGCTTCAGGCCCTAATCTGTTTCCGGCAGGGCACGCTGAGCCTTTGGTTAATTCCTCTTCCTGGTGGGAAATGAGCGTTCCATTTGCCCGTGTAGACACCAACAGCTAGTCTCTCATTGCTTCTCCCTATTCCTGTTCATCTTGCGCAGAAATTGCAAAGTGTGCCAAACAGGAGGTTAATGGCACTGACTCTCCAAGTGGGGAGAGTGTTAGTAAAGCGTTCAAATGTTGAACCCGAGTACCAGGGTCGAAAACTGAGATGCATTTGAAAACGTTTCCCAATCACATGGTGGACCATACTCTGGGTTTCCCATGCATGTTTTAGCTGAAGGAAGAATCCCTTAAACCTGGAGAGTTGGGACCCATGGAATGGGTACCATGCAGTATGACTTCAAAGGGTTTGCGTTTGCTCATCAAACCTCACCAATGCTATCAGCCCGAAGTGTCCAGCCTTATGTCTCACCCTGCTCTGCGTGTAGATGTGGTAAATCCAGGTTGCATCACAAGCCCTGAATGAATTATTTAAGAATTGCTCTCTATTTCACTGTCATTGTGTTTTGTTTTTGAAATTTATTTTGATAATGGGATTTATCGGATTTTCACTGCTGCGTTTAGGCCGCTGTACACACGCTTGATTTCCTTATGGAGACATATAAATCCATGGGTTTTAAGATTTTTACTTCTCAGGTATATTCCCAGGCGTTGAATATGGGGTGTTGAGTCCATTTCGATGAGCAAGGAGTAGGTCTTGTCTATTATATATTTGGCTTATGGTACGGTATCTGTGCTAATTTCAATCTCTGGTTTTATGCAGCACCCCAACTCACCTTTCCCCATAAGCAAGCATAAGTTGGTTTTCTAAATTTGTGACCCTGTTCTGTTTTGTAATTCTGTTCATGTGTAGCCAACTTTACATTCCGTGTATTATTGATATCTTATGATGTTTCATTTTCTGTGTGACTTAATTCTTGTAGAATCATCGTACGTGAATCCACTCATTATGCCGCTGCAGGCCTGATGACGTAGATTTCATTGATGAGTGATAATCTATTGTACGTGCGTACCAGAACTTCTTTATCCATTTTTTGCATTCTCAGATATTTAACTAGTATCGTAGATGACGTTCCTGTAAACAGAGCCGTCCCAAATTTTGGGGTGGCTGTGTCTTTTTGATTTTAATTTCCCTAAGCTATAGGACCATAAGTGGAAGTGCCATAGGCTGTGTTGCTTTGTTTCCTACGCGTTTCAGGAAACACCATACACTTCTCCAGAGTGGCTGTTGGCAATTTACATCCCGCCCATCAGCATAACAAGGCTCCGTGTTCTCCATGACCTGTCCTGCCTTTCTGGATTTTACACTTTTTTCAGATGGCCCTTTTAACCGGGGGGCAGTGAGACTTCATTGTAGTGCAGATTTCCTTTACACGCTTGCTTGGTTGGCCAAAAAGGGCGTATGCTTTTTTTCCTGAATATATTCAGGAAAAAACGCATACGCCCTTTTTGGCCAAGTGCATCATTGTCGACATTCTGCCTCTTTTCCTATGCTTTAAGTGCAATTCCAGTCTACCCCCTGAAATCGTGTTCCTGAAATTCTGCCCCGCTTTCAAGTCCTCTTCGAATACTTAATTCAGTACATTTTTGGACGATAGGTGTCATTCATAACTCTGCAGGTTTGTGAATTACAGTGCCCCTGAGCTCCTTTCTTCAACTCGCTTTCTTGTGAGCTGGCCGCAAAACCGCAGGATTGCTTCACGCCATAATCTCTTTCTGGCAGGGCACGCTGAGCCTTTGGTTAATTCCTCTTCCTGGTGGGAAATGAGCGTTCCATTTGCCCGTGCAGACACCTACAGCTAGTCTCTCATTGGTTCTCCCTATTCCTGTTCATCTTGCACAGAAATTGCAAACTGTGCCAAACAGGAGGTTAAAGGCACTGACTCTCCAAGTGGGGAGAGTGTTTGTAAAGCGCCTGGAATGGTGAACCCGAGTATCAGGGGCGAAAACTGAGATGCATTTGAAAACGTTTCCCAATCACACGGTGGACCATACTCTGGGTTTCCCATGTATGTTTTAGCTGAAGGAAGAATCCCTTAAACCTAGAGAGTTGGGACCCATGGAATGGGTACCATGCAGTATGACTTCAAAGGGTCTGCGTTTGCTCACCGAACCTCACCAATGCTATCAGCCCGAAGTGTCCAGCCTTATGTCTCACCCAGCTCTGGGTGTAGATGTGGTAAATCCAGGTTGCATCACAAGCCCTGAATGAATTATTTAAGAATTGCTCTCTATTTCACTGTCATTGTGTTTTGTTTTTGAAATTCATTTTGATAATGGGATTTATCGGATATTCACTGCTGCGTTTAGGCCGTTGTACACACGCTTGATTTCCTTATGGAGACATATAAATCCATGGGTTTTAAGATTCTTACTTGTCAGGTATCTTCCCAGGCGTGGAATATGGGGTGTTGAGTCCATTTCGTTGAGCAAGGAGTAGGTCTTGTCTATTATATATTTGCCTTATGAAACGGTATCTGTGCTAATTTCAATCTCTGGTTTTATGCAGCACCCCAACTCACCTTTCCCCATAAGCAAGCATAAGTTGGTTTTCTAAATTTGTGACCCTGTTCTGTTTTGTAATTCAGTTCATGTGTAGCCAAGTTTACATTCCGTGTATTAGTGATATGTTATGATGTTTCTTTTTCTGTGTGACTTATTTCTCGTAGAATCATCATACCTGAATCCACTCATTATACCGCTACGGGCCTGATGACGTAGATTTCATTGCTGAGTGATATTCCATTGTACGTGCGTACCACTACATCTTTTTGCATTTTTTGCTTTCTGGGATATTTAACTTGTACCGTAGACGAGGTTGTTGTAAACAGAGCCCTCCCAAACTTTGGGGTGGCTGGGTGTTTTTGATTTTAATTTCCCTAAGCTATAGGAACATAAGTGGAAATGCCATAGGCTGTGTTGCTTTGTTTCCTACGTGTTTCAGGAAACACCATACACTTCTCCAGAGTGGTTGCTGGCAATTTACATCCCGCCCATCAGCATAACAAGGCTCCCTGTTCTCCATGACCTGTCCTGCCTTTCTGGATTTGACACTTTTTTCAGATGGCCCTTTTGACCGGGGGGCAGTGAGACTTCATTGTAGTGCAGATTTCCTTTACATGCTTGCTTGGTTGGCCAAAAAGGGCGTATGCGTTTTTTCCTGAATGTATTCAGGAAAAAACGCATACGCCCTTTTTGGCCAAGTGCATCATTGTCGACATTCTGCCTCTTTTCCTACGCGTTAAGTGCAATTCCAGTCTACCTCGTGAAATCGTTTTCCTGAAATTTTGCCCCGCTTTCAAGTCCTCTTCAAAGACTTACTTCAATACATTTTTGGACGATAGCTGTCATTCATAACTCTGCAGGTTTCTGAATTACACTGCCCCTGAGCTCCTTTCTTCAACTCGCTTTCTTGTGAGCTGGCCGCAAAACCGCAGGATTGCTTCAGGCCATAATCTCTTTCTGGCAGGGCACGCTGAGCTTTTGGTTAATTCCTCTTCCTGGTGGGAAATGAGCGTTCCATTTGCCCGTGCAGACACCTACAGCTAGTCTCTCATTGGTTCTCCCTATTCGTGTTCATCTTGCGCAGAAATTGCAAATTGTGCCAAACAGGAGGTTAAAGGCACTGACTCTCCAAGTGCGGATAGTGTTAGTAAAGCGTCTGGAATGGTGAACCCGAGTACCAGGGGACGAAAACTGAGATGCATTTGAAAACATTTACCGGTCACACAGTGCACTGTACTGTGGGTTTCCCATGCATGTTTTAGCTGAAGTAAGAATCCCTTAAACCTGGAGAGTTGGGACCCATGGAATGGGTACCATGCAGTATGACTTCAAAGGGTCTGCATTTGCTCACCGAACCTCACCAATGCTATCAGCCCGAAGTGTCCAGCCTTATGTCTCACCCAGCTCTGGGTGTAGATGTGGGAAATCCAGGTTGCATCACAAGCCCTGAATGAATTATTTAAGAATTGCTCTCTATTTCACTGTCATTGTGTTTTGTTTTTGAAATTTATTTTGATAATGGGATTTATCGGATTTTCACTGCTGCGTTTAGGCCGCTGTACACACGCTTGATTTCCTTATGGAGACATATAAATCCATGGGTTTTAAGATTCTTACTTGTCAGGTATCTTGCCAGGCGTTGAATATGGGGTGTTGAGTCCATTTCGTTGAGCAAGGAGTAGGTCTTGTCTATTATATATTTGGCTTATGGAACGGTATCTGTGCTAATTTCAATCTCTGGTTTTATGCAGCACCCCAACTCACCTTTCCCCATAAGCAAGCATAAGTTTGTTTTCTAAATTTGAGACCCTGTTTTGTTTTGTAATTCAGTTTATGTGTAGCCAAGTTTACATTCCGTGTATTACTGATATATTATGATGTTTCTTTTTCTGTGTGACTTATTTCTCGTAGAATCATCGTACCTGAATCCACTCATTATGCCGCTATGGGCCTGAAGACGTAGATTTCATTGCTGAGTGATATTCCATTGTACGTGCGTACCACAACTTCTTTATCCATTTTTTGCTTTCTCGGATATTTAACTTGTACTGTAGACGAGGTTCTTGTAAACAGAGCCATCCCAAACTTTGGGGTGGCTGTGTGTTTTTGATTTTAATGTTCCTAAGCTATAGGACCATATGTGGAAGTGCCATAGGCTGTGTTGCTTTGTTTCCTACGTGTTTCAGGATACACCATACATTTCTCCAGAGTGGCTGTTGGCAATTTACATCCCGCCCATCAGCATAACAAGGCTCCCTGTTCTCCATGACCTGTCCTGCCTTTCTGGATTTGACACTTTTTTCAGATGGCCCTTTTGACCGGGGGGCAGTGAGACTTCATTGTAGTGCAGATTTCCTTTACACGCTTGCTTGGTTGGCCAAAAAGGGCGTATGCGTTTATTCCTGAATATATTCAGGAAAAAACGCATACGCCCTTTTTGGCCAAGTGCATCATTGTCGACATTCTGCCTCTTTTCCTATGCTTTAAGTGCAATTCCAGTCTACCCCCTGAAATCGTTTTCCTGAAATTCTGCCCCGTTTACAAGTCCTCTTCGAAGACTTACTTCAGTACATTTTTGGACGATAGCTGTCATTCATAACTCTGCATGTTTGTGAATTACAGTGCCCCTGAGCTCCGTTCTTCAACTTGCTTTCTTGTGAGCTGGCCGCAAAACCGCAGGATTGCTTCAGGCCCTAATATGTTTCCGGCAGGGCATGCTGAGCCTTTGGTTAATTCCTCTTCCTGGTGGGAAATGTGCGTTCCATTTGCCCTTGCAGACACCTACAGCTAGTCTCTCATTGGTTCTCCCTATTCCTGTTCATCTTGCGCAGAAATTGCAAACTGTGCCAAACAGGAGGTTAAAGGCACTGACTCTCCAAGTGGTGAGAGTATTAGTAAAGCTTCTGGAATGGTGAACCCGAGTACCAGGTTTCGAAAATTGAGATGCATTTGAAAACGTTTCCCAATCACACGGCGGACAATAATCTGGGTTTCCCATGCATGTTTTAGCTGAAGGAAGAATCCCTTAAACCTGGAGAGTTAGGACCCATGGAATGGGTACCATGCAGTATGACTTCAAAGGGTCTGCGTTTGCTCACCGAACCTCACCAATGCTATCAGCCCGAAGTGTCCAGCCTTATGTCTCACCCAGCTCTGGGTGTAGATGTGATAAATCCAGGTTGCATCACAAGCCCTGAATGAATTATTTAAGAATTGCTCTCTATTTCACTGTCATTGTGTTTTGTTTTTGAAATTTATTTTGATAATGGGATTTATCGGATGTTCACTGCTGCGTTTAGGCCGCTGTACACATGCTTGATTTCCTTATGGAGACATATAAATCCATGGGTTTTAAGATTCTTACTTGTCAAGTATCTTGCCAGGCGTTGAATATGCGGTGTTGAGTCCATTTCGTTGAGCAAGGAGTAGGTCTTGTCTATTATATATTTGGCTTATGGAATGGTATCTTTGCTAATTTCAATCTCTGGTTTTATGCAGCACCCCAACTCACCTTTCCTCATAAGCAAGCATAAGTTGGTTTTCTAAATTTGAGACCCTGTTCTGTTTTGTAATTCAGTTCATGTGTAGCCAACTTTACATTCCGTGTATTAGTGATATCTTATGATGTTTCTTTTTCTGTGTGACTTATTTCTCGTAGAATCATCGTACCTGAATCCACTCATTATGCCGCTACGGGCCTGATGACGTAGATTTCATTGCTGAGTGATATTCCATTGTTCGTGCGTACCACAACTTCTTTATCCATTTTTCACATTCTGGAATATTTAACTTGTACCGTAGGCGAGGTTCTTGTAAACAGAGCCGGCCCAAACTTTGGGGTGGCTGTGTCTTTTTGATTTTAGTTTCCCTAAGCTATAGGGCCATAAGTGGAAGTGCCATAGGCTGTGTTGCTTTGTTTCCTACGTGTTTCAGGATACACCATACACTTCTCCCGAGTGGCTGTTGGCAATTTTCATCCCGCCCATCAGCATAACAAGGCTCCCTGTTTTCCATGATCTGTCCTGCCTTTCTGGATTTTGCACTTTTTTCAGATGGCCCTTTTGACCGGAGGGCAGTGAGACTTCATTGTAGTGCAGATTTCCTTTACACGCTTGCTTGGTTGGCCAAAAAGGGCGTATGCTTTTTTTCCTGAATATATTCAGGAAAAAACGCATACGCCCTTTATGGCCAAGTGCATCATTGTCGACATTCTGCCTCTTTTCCTATGCTTTAAGTGCAATTCAAGTCTACCCCCTGAAATCGTTTTCCTGAAATTCTGCCCCGCTATCAAGTCCTCTTCGCATCCTTACTTCAGTACATTTTTGGACGATAGCTGTCATTCATAACTCTGCAAGTTTGTGAATTACAGTGCCCCTGAGTTCCTTTTTTCAACTCGCTTTCTTGTGAGGTGGCCGCAAAACCACAGGATTGCTTCAGGCCCTAATCTGTTTCCGGCAGGGCACGCTGAGCCTTTGGTTAATTCCTCTTCCTGGTGGGAAATGGGCGTTCCATTTGCCTGTGCACACACCTACAGCTAGTCTCTCATTGGTTCTCCCTATTCCTGTTCATCTTGCGCAGAAATTGCAAACTGTGCCAATCAGGAGGTTAAGGGCACTGACTCTCCAAGTGGGGAGAGTGTTACTAAAGCGTCTGGAATGGTGAACCCGAGTACCAGGGGCGAAAACTGAGATGCATTTGAAAACGTTTCCCAATCACACGGCGGACGATAGTCTGGGTTTCCCATGAATGTTTTAGCTGAAGGAAGAGTCCCTTAAACCTGGAGAGTTGGGACCCATGGAATGGGTACCATGCAGTATGACTTCAAAAGGTCTGCGTCTGCTCACCGAACCTCACCAATGCTATCAGCCCGAAGTGTCCAGCCTTATGTCTCACCCAGCTCTGGGTGTAGATGTGGTAAATCCAGGTTGCATCACAAGCCCTGAATGAATTATTTAAGAATTGCTCTCTATTTCACTGTCATTGTGGTTTTTTTTTTGAAATTTATTTTGATAATGGGATTTACCGGATTTTCACTGTTCCGTTTAGGCTGCTGTACACACGCTTGTTTTCCTTATGGAGACATATAAATCCATGGTTTTTAAGATTCTTACTTGTCAGGTATCTTGCCAGGCGTTGAATATGGGGTGTTGAGTCCATTTCGTTGAGCAATTAGTAGGTCTTGTCTATAATATATTTGGCTTATGGAACGGTACCTGTGCTAATTCCAATCTCTGGTTTTATGCAGCACCCCAACTCACCTTTCCCCATAAGCAAGCATAAGTTGGTTTTCTAAATTTGAGACCCTGTTCTGTTTTGTAATTCAGTTTATGTGTAGCCAAGTTTACATTCCGTGTATTACTGATATCTTATGATGTTTATTTTTCTGTGTGACTTATTTCTCGTAGAATCATCGTACCTGAATCCACTCATTATACCGCTACGGGCCTGAAGACGTAGATTTAATTGCTGAATGATATTCCATTGTACGTGCGTACCAGAACTTCTTTATCCATTTTTTCCTTTCTCGGATATTTAACTTGTACCGTAGACAAGGTTCTTGTAAACAGAGCCATCCCAAACTTTGGGGTGGCTGTGTGTTTTTGATTTTTATTTCTTTAAGCTATAGGACCATAAGTGGAAGTGACATAGGCTGTGTTGCTTTGTTTCCTACGTGTTTCAGGATACACCATACATTTCTCCAGAGTGGCTGTTGGCAATTTACATCCCGCCCATCAGCCTAACAAGGCTCCCTGTTCACCAAGACCTGTCCTGCCTTTCTGGATTTTACACATTTTTCAGATGGCCCTTTTGACCGGGGGGCAGTGAGACTTCATTGTAGTGCACATTTCCTTTACACGCTTGCTTGGTTGTCGAAAAAGTGCGTATGCGTTTTTTCCTGAATATATTCAGGAAAAAACGCATACGCCCTTTTTGGCCAAGTGCATCATTGTCGACATTCTGCCTCTTTTCCTATGCTTTAAGTGCAATTCCAGTCTACCCCCTGAAATCGTTTTCCTGAAATTCTGCCCCGCTTTCAAGTCCTCTTCGAAGACTTACTTCAATACATTTTTGGACGATAGCTGTCATTCATAACTCTGCAGGTTTGTGAATTGCAGTGCCCCTGAGCTCCTTTCTTCAACTCTCTTTCTTGTGAGCTGGCCGCAAAACCGCAGGATTGCTTCAGGCCATAATC
This sequence comes from Delphinapterus leucas, assembly GCF_059928025.1. Taxonomy (NCBI): domain Eukaryota; kingdom Metazoa; phylum Chordata; class Mammalia; order Artiodactyla; family Monodontidae; genus Delphinapterus; species Delphinapterus leucas. The sequence goes on from NW_028322245.1 coordinate 6,427,720, forward strand.
TCTTTCCGGGGGGGAACGCTGAGCCTTTGTTTAATTCCTCTTCCTGGTCGGAAATGAGCGTTCCATTTGCCCATGCAAGCACCTACAGCTAGTCTCTCATTGGTTCTCCCTATTCCTGTACATCTTGCGCAGAAATTGCAAACTGTGCCAACAGGAGGTTAATGGCACTGACTCTCCAAGTGGGGAGAGTGTTAGTAAAGCGTCTGGAATGATGAACCCGAGTACCAGGGGACAAAATCTGAGATGCATTTGAAAACGTTTCCCGGTCACACAGTGCACAGTTCTGTGGGTTTCCCATGCATGTTTTAGCTGAAGGAAGAACCCCTTAAACCTGGAGAGTTGGGACCCATGGAATGGGTACCATGCAGTATGACTTCAAAGGGTCTGCGTTTGCTCACCGAACCTCACCAATGCTATCAGCCCGAAGTGTCCAGCCTTATGTCTCACCCAGCTCTGGATGTAGATGTGGTAAATCCAGGTTGCATCACATGCCCTGAATGAATTATTTAAGAATTGCTCTCTATTTCACTCTCATTGTGTTTTGTTTTTCTAATTCATTTTGATAATGGGATTTATTGGATTTTCTCTGCTGCGTTCATGCAGCTGTACACACGCTTGATTGTCTTAAGGAGACATATAAATCCATGGGTTTGAAGATTCTTACTAGTCAGGTGTATTCCTAGGCGTTGAATATGAGGTGTTGAGTCCATTTCGTTGAGCAAGGGGTAGGTCTTGACTATTACATATTTGGCTTATGGAAAGGTATCTGTGCTAATTTCTATCTCTGCTTTTATGCAGCACCCCAACTCACTTTTCCCCTTAAGCAAGCATAAGTTGGTTTTCTAAATTTGAGACCCTGTTCTGTTTTGTAATTCAGTTCATGTGTAGCCAAGTTTACATTCCGTGTATTAGTGATAACTTATGATGTTTCATTTTCTGTGTGACTTATTTCACTTAGAATCATCGTACCTGAATCCACTCATTATGCCGCGACGGGCCTGATGAAATAGATTTCATTGGTGAGTGATATTCATTTGTACGTACGTACCACACTTCTTTATCCATTTTTCGCTTTCTGGGATATTTAACTTGTTCCGTAGACGAGGTTCTTGTAAACAGAGCCGTCCGACACTTTGGGGTGGCTGTCTGTTTTTGATTTTAATTTCCGTGATCTATAAGACCATAAGTGGAAGTGCCGTAGTCTCCGTTGCTTTGTTTCTTAGGTGTTTCAGGAAACACCATACACTTCTCCAGAGTGGCTGTTGGCATTTACATCCCGCCTATCAGCATAACAAGGCTCCCTGTTCTCCATGGCCTGTCCTGTGTTTCTGGTTTTTACACTTTTTTCAGATGGCCCTTTTGACGAATGGGAAATGAGACTTCATTGTAGTGCGGATTTCCACTTCTCGAGTGCTTGGTTGGCCAAAAAGGGCATATGTGTTTTTTCCTGAATATATTCAGGAAAAAATGTTTACGCACTTTTGTCCAAGTGCATCACTGTCAAAGATCTGCCGCTTTTCACATGCTTTAAATGCAATTCCAATCTACCTCCTGAAATATGATTCCTGCAATTCTGCCTCGTTTTCAAGTCCTCTTTGCAGACTTACTTCCATATATTTTTGCCAATAGCTGTCATTTATAACTCTGCAGGTTTGTGAATTACAGTGCCCGTGATTTCCTTTCTTAACTCGTTTCCTTGAAAACTGGCCACAGAACCGCAGGTTTCTTCAGGCCGTAATCAGGGTCCGGCACGGCACTCTGAGACTTTGGTTCATTCCACTTCCTGGTGGGAAATTAGAGTTAAATGTGCCCCTCCAGACACCTGCCTCACTCCTAGCCCCTTGGTGATGTGTGTCCTCTGGTTTGAGGCCACATGTGCTGGGTTCCTCACCTTTGGCTGATGTGGCCCCACTGGTGTGAGGACACTCCTGCCTGGTTCCCATCCCCTTGGTGATGTGGGCCCTCCGGTGAGAGTCTGATCCTGGTTGGGTTCCTCACACTTCTGTGAGGTGGGCCCTCTTCTCTGAGGTCACTCCTGCCTGGCTGGCACACCCCGCCTTGGCGACGTCGGCCCTCTGGTGGGATTTGGTGCCTGCTGGGTGTCTCCTCCCCTCGGTAATGAGGGCCCTCTGGCGTCAGGCCCTAACTCCTGGGCTCCCAATATTTTCTGATATGCGCCCTGTGGTTCGAGTACACTCCTGCCAGGTTCCCAACCCCATGGGAATGTGGGCCTTCTGCTCTGAGGTCCCAACCGTGGGTTACTCAGTTTCATGATGAGGGCCCTCTGCTGCGAGTTCTCTCCGGCCTGGATCCCATAGCCTCACTGCTCTTGGCCACCTGCTGGGAGGTTACAACTGCGGGATTCCTCACCTTTTTTCTTCTATGGGCCCTCTGTTTTGAGACTCCTCCTGCCTGCCTCACTCCCAGCCCCTTGGTGATGTGTGTCCTCTGGTTTGAGGCCACGTATGCTGGGTCCCTCGCCTTTCGATGATGTGGCCCCACTGATGTGAGGACACTCCTGCCTGGTTCCTATCCCCTTGATGATGTGGGCCCTCTGGTGAGAGTCTGATCCTGGCTGGGTTCCTCACCCTTCTGTGAGGGGGGCCCTCTGCTGTGAGGTCACTCCTGCCTGGCTGGCACACCCCACCTGGGCAACATCGGCCCTCTTGTGGCAGTTGGAGCCTGCTGAGAACCTCCCCTCGGTGATGGGGTCCCTCTTGCCTCAGGCCCTAACTGCTGGGTACCCACATTTTCTGATACGTGCTAAGTGGTGCGAGGACACTCCTGCGAGGTTCCCATCCCCATGGGCATGTGGGCCTTCTGATCTAAGGTCCCAACACCTGTGTTGTTCACCGTTTCATGATGTTGGCTCTCTGGTGTTAGTTCACCCAGGCCTGGATCCCATAGACTCTGTGCTCTGAGCGGCCTGCTGGGAGGTTCCTACTGCTGGATTCCTTAACTCTTTTATTCTTTGGGTCCTGTGTTTTCATGCTCCTACTTCCTGACTCACTTCCAGCCCATTTGTGATGTAGGTCCTCTGGTTTAAGGCCACATGTACCGGTTTCCTCACCTTTATTGATGTGGCCCCACTGGTGTGAGGACACTCCTGCCTGGTTCCCATCCCCTTGGTGATGGGGGCCCTCTGGTGAGAGTCTGATCCTGTCTGGATTCCTCACACTTCTGGGAGGTGGGCCCTCTGCTGTGAGGTCACTCCTGCCTGGCTGGCACACGTCACGTTGGCGATGTGGGCCCTCAGTTGGGAGTTGGTGCCTGCTGGGAGTCTCCTCCCCTTGGTAATGAGGGCCCTCTGGCGTCAGGCCCTAACTCATGGGCTCCCAAAATTTTCTGATGTGCGCCCTGTCGTGCGAGTACACTCCAGCCAGTGTCCCATCCCCATGGGTATGTGGGCTTTCTGCTCTCAGGTCCCAAAGGCTGGGTTGCTCACAGTGTCAGAATGTGGGCCCTCTGCTGTGAGTTCACTCCGGCATGGATCCCATAGCCTCGGTGCTCTGGGCCACCTGCTTGGAGCTTCCAACTGCGGGGTTCCTCACCTTTTTTATTCTATGGGCGCTCTGTTGTGAGTTTCCTCCTGCATGCCTCACTCCCAGCCCTTTCGTGATGTGTGTCCCCTTGTTTGAGGCCACATGTGCTGTGTTCCTCACCTTTCGCTGATGTGGCCCCACTGGTGTGAGGACACTCCTGCCTGGTTTCCATCCCATTGGTGATGTGGGCGCTCTGGTTAGAGTCTGATCCTGTTTGGGCTCCTCACACTTCTGTGAGGTGGGCCCTCTGCTGTGAGGTAACTCCTGCCTGGCTTACTCCCATTGCCTTGGTGACGTCGGCCCTCTGGTGGCATTTGGAGCCTGCTGGTAGCCTCCTCTCCTCAGTGATGAGGGCCCTCTGGCGTCAGGCCATAACTGCTGGGTTCCCACATTTTCTGATACGTGCTAAGTTGTGCGAGGACACTCCTGCGAGGTTCCCATCCCCATGGGGATGTGGGCCTTCTGCTCTGAGGTCCCACTGGCTGGGTTGCTCACAGTTTCATGATGTGGGCCCTCTGCTGTGAGTTCACTGTGGCCTGGATCCCATAGACTCCATGCTCTGGGCCACCTGCTGGGAGGTTCAAACTGCTGGATTCCTCACATTTTTTATTCTGTGGGCCCTGTGTTGTTAGGCTACTCCTGCCTGCCTCACTCGGAGCACCTTGGAAATGTGGGTCCTCTGGTTTAGGCCACATGTGCTGGGTTCCTCACCTTTCGCTGATGTGGTCCCACTGGTGTGAGGACACTCCTGCCTTGTTCCGATCCCCTTGGTGATGTGGGCCCTCTGGTGAGAGTCTTATCCTGGCTGGGTTCCTCACCCTTCTGTGAGGTAGGCCCTCTGCTGTGAGGTCACTCCTGCCTGGCTGGCCCAGGTCACCTTGGCGACGTGGGCCCTCAGTTGGGAGTTGGTGCCTGCTGGGAGTCTCCTCCCCTCGGTAATGAGGGCCCTCTGGCGTCAGACCCTAACTCCTGGGCTCCCAAAATTTTCTGTTGTGCGCCCTGTGGTGCTAGTACACTCCTGCCAGGTTCCCAACCCCATGGGAATGTGGGCCTTCTGCTCTGAGGTCCCAACCGTGGGTTGCTCAGTTTCTTGATGAGGGCCCTCTGGTGTGAGTTCACTCCAGCATGGATCCCATAGCCTCGCTGCTCCTGGCCACCTGCGGGGAAGTTCCAACTGCGGGATTCCTCACCTTTTTCCTTCTATGGGCCCTCTGTTTTGAGACTCCTCCTGCCTGCCTCACTCCCAGCCCCTTGGTGATGTGTGTCCTCTGGTTTGAGGCCACGTGTGCTGGGTCCCTCACCTTTCGATGATGTGGCCCCACTGGTGTGAGGACACTCCTGCCTGGTTCCTATCCCCTTGGTGATGTGGGCCCTCTGGTGAGAGTCTGATCCTGGCTGGGTTCCTCACACTTCTGTGAGGTGGGCCCTCTGCTGTGAGGTCACTCCTGCCTGGCTGGCACACCCCGCCTTGGCAATGTCGGCCCTCTTGTGGCAGTTGGAGCCTACTGGGAGCCTCCTCCCCTCGGTGATGAGGGCCCTCTGGCGTCAGGCCCTAACTGCTGGGTACCCACATTTTCTGATACGTGCTAAGTTGTGCGAGGACACTCGTGCCATGTTCCCAACCCCATGGTGATGTGGGCCTTCTGCTCTGAGGTCCAAACGGCTGGGTTGCTCACAGTTTCATGATGTGGGCCCTCTGCTGTGAGTTCACTGTGGCCTGGATCGCATAGACTCGGTGCTCTGGGCCGCCCACTGGGAGGTTCCCACTGCAGGATTCCTCAGCTTTTTTATTCTATTCACCCTGTGTTGTGAGGCTACTCATGCCTGCCTCACTCCGAACCCCTTGGAGATCTGGGTCCGCTGGTTTAGGCCACATGTGCTGGGTTCCTCACCTTTCTATGATGTGGTCACCCTGGTGTGAAGACAGTCCTGCCTGGTTCTGATGCCCTTGGTGATGTGGGCCCTCTGGTGAGAGTCTAATCCTGGCTGGGTTCCTCACCATTCTGTGAGGTAGGCCCTCAGCTGTGAGGTCACTCCTGCCTGGCTGTTGCACGTCACCTTGGCGACATGGTCCCTCCATAGGGAATTGGTGCCTGCTTGGGGTCTCCTCCCCTTGGTAATGAGGGCCCTCTGGCATCAGGCCCTAATTTCTGGGTTCCCAAAATTCTCTGATGTGCGCCCTGTGGTGCGAGTACACTTCTGCCAAGTTCCCAACCACATGGGAATGTGGGCCTTCTGCTCTAAAGTCCCAACGGCTGGGTTGCTCACAGTTTCATGATGAGGGCCCTCTGTTTTGAGTTCAGTCAGGCCTGGATCCCATAGCCTCGCTGCTCCTGGCCGCCTGCTGGGAGGTTCCAACTGCGGGATTCCTCACCTTTTTTACGCAATGGGCCCTCTGTTTTGAGGCTCCTCCTGCCTGCCTCACTCCCAGCCCCTTGGTGATGTGTGTCCTGTAGTTTGAGGCCACGTGTGCTGGGTCCGCACATTTCGGTGATGTGGCCCCACTGGTGTGAGGACACTCCTGCCTGGTTTCCATTCCCTTGGTGATGTGGGCCCTCTGGTGAGAGTCTGATCCTCTTTGGGTTCCTCACACTTTTGTGTGGTTGGCCCTCTGCTCTGAGGTCACTCCTGCCTGGCTGGCACACCCCGCATTGGCGACGTCGGCCCTCTGGTAGCAGTTGGAGCTTGCTGGGAGCCTCCTCTCCTCAGTGATGAGGGCCCTCTGGCATCCGGCCCTAACTGCTGGGCTCCCCACATTTTCTGTTGTGTGCCCACTGGTGCGATGACACTCCTGCTTGGTTCCCTTCCCCATGGGGATGTGGGCCTTGTGCTCTGAGGTCACAACGGCTGGGTTGCTTACAGTATCACGATGAGGGCCCTCTGTTGTGAGTTCATCACTGCCTGGATCCCATAGCCTCGGTGCTCTGGGCCGCCTGCTGGGATGTTCCAACTGCTGGATTCCTCACCTTTTTATACAATGGGCCATGTGTTTTGAGGTTAATCCTGCCTGCCTCGCTCTGAGACCCATGGTGATGTGGGTCTTCTGGTTTGAGGCCACATGTGCTGGGTACCTCAACTTTCGATGATGTGGCCCCACGGGTGTGAGGACACTCGTGCCTGATTCCCAGCCCCTTGCTTATGTGGGCACTCTGGTGAGAGTCTGATCCTGACTGGGTTCCTTACCCTTCTGTGAGGTGGGCGCTCTGATGTGAGGTCACTCCTGCCTGAATGGCTCACGTCGCCTTGGCGACGTAGGCCCTCTGTTGGCCACTGAAGCATGCTGGGAGCCTCCTACCCTCTTTAATGAGGGCCCTGGAAGAAACGCATATGCCCTTTTTGACAAAGTGCATCATTGTCGAAGTTCTGCCTCTTCTCCTATACTTTCAGAGGACTTCCCGTCTACCTCCTGAAATCGTATTCCTGGAATTCTGCCCCGCGTTCAAGTCCTCTTTGCAGCCTTACTTCAATATATTTTTGGACGATAGCTGTCATTTATAACTCTGCAGGTTTGTGAATTACAGTGCCCCTGAGCTCCATTCTTCAACTCGCTTTCTTGTGAGCTGGCCGCAAAACCGCAGGATTGCTTCAGGCCCTAATCTGGTTCCGGCATGGCATGTTGAGCCTTTGGCTAATTCCTCTTCCTGATGGGAAATGAGCGTTAAATTTGCTCGTGCAGACACCTACAGCTAATCTCTCATTGGTTCTCCCTATTCCTGTTCATCTTGCTCAGAAATTCCAAACTGTGCCAAACAGGAGGTTAAAGGCACTGACTCTCCAATTGGGGAAAGAGTTAGTAAAGTGTCTGGAATGGTAAAACCGAGTATGAGGGGAAGAAAACTGAGATGCATGTAAAAAGGTTTCCCGGTCACACGGTGGACCATATTCTGGGTTTCCCATGCGTGTTTTACCTGAAGGAAGAATCCCTTAAACCTGGAGAGGTGGGACCCATGCAATGGGTACCATGCAGTATGACTTCAAAGGGCCTGCATTTTCTCACCGAACCTCACCAATGCTATCAGCCCAAAGTGTCGAACCTTATGTCTCACTCAGCTCTAGGTGTAGATGTGGTAAATCCAGGTTGCATCACAAGCCCTGAATGAATTATTTAAGAATTGCTCTCTATTTCACTGTCATTGTGTTTGTTTTTGTAGTTTATTTTGATAATGGGATTTATCGGATTTTCTCTGCTGCCTTCATGCAGCTGTACACACACTTGATTCTCTTACGGAGACATATATATCCATGGGTTTGAAGATTCTTACTAGTCATGTGTAATCCTAGGAGTTGAATATGGTGTGTTTAGTCCATTTCGTTGAGCAAGGTGTAGGTCTTGACTATTACATATTTGGCTTATGGAAAGGTATGTGTGCTAATTTCTATCTCTGGTTTTATGCAGCACCCCACCTCACCTTTCCCCATAAGCAAGCATAAGTTGGTGTTCTAAATTTGAGACCCTGTTCTGTTTTGTAATTCAGTTCATGTGTAGCCAAGTTTACATTCCGTGTATTAGTGATATCTTATGATGTTTCATTTTCTGTGTGACTTATTTCACTTAGAATCATCGTACCTGGATCCACTCAATATGCCGCGACGGGCCTGATGACATAGATTTCATTGGTGAGTGATATTCCATTGTACGTGCGTACCACAACTTCTTTAACCATTTTTCACATTCTGGGATATTTAACTTGTACCGTAGACGACGTTCTTGTAAACAGAGCCGTCCCAAACTTTGGGGTGGCTGTGTGTTTTTGATTTTAATTTCCCTAAGCTATAGGACCATAAGTGGAAGTGCCATAGGCTCTGTTGCTTTGTTTCCTACGTGTTTCAGGAAACCCCATACACTTCTCCAGAGTGGCTGTTTGCAATTTACATCCCCCCGATCAGCATAACAAGGCTCCCTGTTCTCCATGACCTGTCCTGCCTTTCTGGATTTGACACTTTTTCAGATGCCCCTTTTAACCGGGGGGCAGTGAGACTTCATTGTAGTGCAGATTTCATTTACCTGCTTGCTTGCTTGGCCAAAAATGGCGTATGCGTTTTTTCCTGAATATATTCAGGAAAAAACGCATACGCCCTTTTTGGCCAAGTGCATCATTGTCGACATTCTGCCTCTTTTCCTAAGCTTTAAGTGCAATTCCAGTCTACCCCCTGAAATCGTTTTCCTGAAATTCTGCCCCGCTTTCAAGTCCTCTTTGAAGACTTATTTCAGTACATTTTTGGACGATAGCTGTCATTCATAACTCTGCAGGTTTGTGAATTATACAGTGCCCCTGAGCTCCTTTCTTCAACTCGTTTTCTTGTGAGCTGGCCGCAAAACCGCAGGATTGCTTCAGGCCCTAATCTCTTTCCGGCATGGCATGATGAGCCTTTGGTTAATTCCTCTTCCTGGTGGGAAATGAGCGTTCAATTTGCCCGTGCAGACACCAACAGCTAGTCTCTCATTGGTTCTCCCTATGCCTGTTCATCTTGCGCAGGAATTGCAAACTGTGCGAAACAGGAGGTTAAAGGCACTGACTCTCCAAGTGGGGAGAGTGTTAGTAAAGCGTCTGGAATGGTGAAACCAAGTACCAGGGGACGAAAACTGAGATGCATTTGAAAACGTTTCCCAATCACACAGCGGACGATAGTCTGGGTTTCCCATGCATGTTTTAGCTGAAGGAAGAATCCCTTAAACCTGGAGAGTTGGGACCCATGGAATGGGTACCATGCAGTATGACTTCAAAGGGTCTGCGTTTGCTCACCGAACCTCACCAATGCTATCAGCCCGAAGTGCCCAGCCTTATGTCTCACCCAGCTCTGGGTGTAGATGTGGAAAATCCAGGTTGCATCACAAGCCCTGAATGAATTATTTAAGAATTGCTCTCTATTTCACTGTCATTGCGTTTTGTTTTTGAAATTTATTTTGATAATGGGATTTATCGGATTTTCACTGCTACCTTTAGGCCGCTGTACACACGCTTGATTTCCTTATGGAGACATATAAATCCATGGGTTTTAAGATTCTTACTTGTCAGGTATCTTGCCAGGCGTTGAATATGGGGTGTTGAGTCCATTTCGTTGAGCAAGGAGTAGGGCTTGTCTATTATATATTTGGCTTATGGAACGGTATCTGTGCTAATTTCAATCTCTGGTTTTATGCAGCACCCCAACTCACCTTTCCCCATAAGCAAGCATAAGTTGGTTTTCTAAATTTGAGACCCTGTTCTGTTTTGTAATTCAGTTCATGTGTATCCAACTTTACATTCCGTGTATTAGTGATATCTTATGATGTTTCTTTTTCTGTGTGACTTATTTCTCGTAGAATCATCGTACCTGAATACACTCATTATGCCGCTACGGGCCTGATGACGTAGATTTCATTGCTGAGTGATATTCCATTGTACGTGCGTACCACAACTTCTTTATCCATTTTTTGCTTTCTGGGATATTTTACTTGTACCATAGACGAGGTTCTTGTAAACAGAGCCGTCCCAAACTCTGGGGTGGCTGTGTATTTTTGATTTTAATTTCCCTAAGCTATAGGACCATAAGTGGAAGTGCAATAGGCTGTGTTGCTTTGTTTCCTATGTGTTTCTGGAAACACCATACACTTCTCCAGAGTGGTTGTTCGCAATTTACATCCCGCCCATCAGCATGACAAGGCTCCCTGTTCTCCATGACCTGTCTTGACTTTCTGGATTTTACATTTTTTTCAGATGGCCCTTTTGACCGGGGGGCAGTGAGACTTCATTGTAGTGCAGATTTCCATTACAAGCATGCTTGGTTGGCCAAAAAGGGCGTATGCGTTTTTTCCTGAATATATTCAGGAAAAAACGCATACGCCCTTTTTGGCCAAGTGCATCATTGTCGACATTCTGCCTCTTTTCCTATGCTTTAAGTGCAATTCCAGTCTACCCCCTGAAATCGTTTTCCTGAAATTCTGCCCCGCTTTCAAGTCCTCTTCGAAGACTTACTTCAATACATTTTTGGACGATAGCTGTCATTCATAACTCTGCAGGTTTGTGAATTACAGTGCCCCTGAGCTCATTTCTTCAACTCGCTTTCTTGTGAGCTGGCCGCAAAACCGCAGGATTGCTTCAGGCCCTAATCTGTTTCCGGCAGGGCACGCTGAGCCTTTGGTTAATTCCTCTTCCTGGTGGGAAATGAGCGTTCCATTTGCCCGTGTAGACACCAACAGCTAGTCTCTCATTGCTTCTCCCTATTCCTGTTCATCTTGCGCAGAAATTGCAAAGTGTGCCAAACAGGAGGTTAATGGCACTGACTCTCCAAGTGGGGAGAGTGTTAGTAAAGCGTTCAAATGTTGAACCCGAGTACCAGGGTCGAAAACTGAGATGCATTTGAAAACGTTTCCCAATCACATGGTGGACCATACTCTGGGTTTCCCATGCATGTTTTAGCTGAAGGAAGAATCCCTTAAACCTGGAGAGTTGGGACCCATGGAATGGGTACCATGCAGTATGACTTCAAAGGGTTTGCGTTTGCTCATCAAACCTCACCAATGCTATCAGCCCGAAGTGTCCAGCCTTATGTCTCACCCTGCTCTGCGTGTAGATGTGGTAAATCCAGGTTGCATCACAAGCCCTGAATGAATTATTTAAGAATTGCTCTCTATTTCACTGTCATTGTGTTTTGTTTTTGAAATTTATTTTGATAATGGGATTTATCGGATTTTCACTGCTGCGTTTAGGCCGCTGTACACACGCTTGATTTCCTTATGGACACATATAAATCCATGGGTTTTAAGATTTTTACTTCTCAGGTATATTCCCAGGCGTTGAATATGGGGTGTTGAGTCCATTTCGATGAGCAAGGAGTAGGTCTTGTCTATTATATATTTGGCTTATGGTACGGTATCTGTGCTAATTTCAATCTCTGGTTTTATGCAGCACCCCAACTCACCTTTCCCCATAAGCAAGCATAAGTTGGTTTTCTAAATTTGTGACCCTGTTCTGTTTTGTAATTCAGTTCATGTGTAGCCAACTTTACATTCCGTGTATTATTGATATCTTATGATGTTTCATTTTCTGTGTGACTTAATTCTTGTAGAATCATCGTACGTGAATCCACTCATTATGCCGCTGCAGGCCTGATGACGTAGATTTCATTGATGAGTGATAATCTATTGTACGTGCGTACCAGAACTTCTTTATCCATTTTTTGCATTCTCAGATATTTAACTAGTATCGTAGATGACGTTCCTGTAAACAGAGCCGTCCCAAATTTTGGGGTGGCTGTGTCTTTTTGATTTTAATTTCCCTAAGCTATAGGACCATAAGTGGAAGTGCCATAGGCTGTGTTGCTTTGTTTCCTACGCGTTTCAAGAAACACCATACACTTCTCCAGAGTGGCTGTTGACAATTTACATCCGGCCCATCAGCATAACAAGGCTCCGTGTTCTCCATGACCTGTCCTGCCTTTCTGGATTTTACACTTTTTTCAGATGGCCCTTTTAACCGGGGGGCAGTGAGACTTCATTGTAGTGCAGATTTCCTTTACACGCTTGCTTGGTTGGCCAAAAAGGGCGTATGCTTTTTTTCCTGAATATATTCAGGAAAAAACGCATACGCCCTTTTTGGCCAAGTGCATCATTCTCGACATTCTGCCTCTTTTCCTATGCTTTAAGTGCAATTCCAGTCTACCCCCTGAAACCGTGTTCCTGAAATTCTGCCCCGCTTTCAAGTCCTCTTCGAATACTTAATTCAGTACATTTTTGGACGATAGGTGTCATTCATAACTCTGCAGGTTTGTGAATTACAGTGCCCCTGAGCTCCTTTCTTCAACTCGCTTTCTTGTGAGCTGGCCGCAAAACCGCAGGATTGCTTCACGCCATAATCTCTTTCTGGCAGGGCACGCTGAGCCTTTGGTTAATTCCTCTTCCTGGTGGGAAATGAGCGTTCCATTTGCCCGTGCAGACACCTACAGCTAGTCTCTCATTGGTTCTCCCTATTCCTGTTCATCTTGCACAGAAATTGCAAACTGTGCCAAACAGGAGGTTAAAGGCACTGACTCTCCAAGTGGGGAGAGTGTTTGTAAAGCGCCTGGAATGGTGAACCCGAGTATCAGGGGCGAAAACTGAGATGCATTTGAAAACGTTTCCCAATCACACGGTGGACCATACTCTGGGTTTCCCATGTATGTTTTAGCTGAAGGAAGAATCCCTTAAACCTAGAGAGTTGGGACCCATGGAATGGGTACCATGCAGTATGACTTCAAAGGGTCTGCGTTTGCTCACCGAACCTCACCAATGCTATCAGCCCGAAGTGTCCAGCCTTATGTCTCACCCAGCTCTGGGTGTAGATGTGGTAAATCCAGGTTGCATCACAAGCCCTGAATGAATTATTTAAGAATTGCTCTCTATTTCACTGACATTGTGTTTTGTTTTTGAAATTCATTTTGATAATGGGATTTATCGGATATTCACTGCTGCGTTTAGGCCGTTGTACACACGCTTGATTTCCTTATGGAGACATATAAATCCATGGGTTTTAAGATTCTTACTTGTCAGGTATCTTCCCAGGCGTGGAATATGGGGTGTTGAGTCCATTTCGTTGAGCAAGGAGTAGGTCTTGTCTATTATATATTTGCCTTATGAAACGGTATCTGTGCTAATTTCAATCTCTGGTTTTATGCAGCACCCCAACTCCCCTTTCCCCATAAGCAAGCATAAGTTGGTTTTCTAAATTTGTGACCCTGTTCTGTTTTGTAATTCAGTTCATGTGTAGCCAAGTTTACATTCCGTGTATTAGTGATATCTTATGATGTTTCTTTTTCTGTGTGACTTATTTCTCGTAGAATCATCATACCTGAATCCACTCATTATGCCGCTACGGGCCTGATGACGTAGATTTCATTGCTGAGTGATATTCCATTGTACGTGCGTACCACTACATCTTTTTGCATTTTTTGCTTTCTGGGATATTTAACTTGTACCGTAGACGAGGTTGTTGTAAACAGAGCCCTCCCAAACTTTGGGGTGGCTGTGTGTTTTTGATTTTAATTTCCCTAAGCTATAGGAACATAAGTGGAAATGCCATAGGCTGTGTTGCTTTGTTTCCTACGTGTTTCAGGAAACACCATACACTTCTCCAGAGTGGTTGCTGGCAATTTACATCCCGCCCATCAGCATAACAAGGCTCCCTGTTCTCCATGACCTGTCCTGCCTTTCTGGATTTGACACTTTTTTCAGATGGCCCTTTTGACCGGGGGGCAGTGAGACTTCATTGTAGTGCAGATTTCCTTTACATGCTTGCTTGGTTGGCCAAAAAGGGCGTATGCGTTTTTTCCTGAATGTATTCAGGAAAAAACGCATACGCCCTTTTTGGCCAAGTGCATCATTGTCGACATTCTGCCTCTTTTCCTATGCGATAAGTGCAATTCCAGTCTACCTCGTGAAATCGTTTTCCTGAAATTTTGCCCCGCTTTCAAGTCCTCTTCAAAGACTTACTTCAATACATTTTTGGACGATAGCTGTCATTCATAACTCTGCAGGTTTCTGAATTACACTGCCCCTGAGCTCCTTTCTTCAACTCGCTTTCTTGTGAGCTGGCCGCAAAACCGCAGGATTGCTTCAGGCCATAATCTCTTTCTGGCAGGGCACGCTGAGCTTTTGGTTAATTCCTCTTCCTGGTGGGAAATGAGCGTTCCATTTGCCCGTGCAGACACCTACAGCTAGTCTCTCATTGGTTCTCCCTATTCGTGTTCATCTTGCGCAGAAATTGCAAATTGTGCCAAACAGGAGGTTAAAGGCACTGACTCTCCAAGTGCGGATAGTGTTAGTAAAGCGTCTGGAATGGTGAACCCGAGTACCAGGGGACGAAAACTGAGATGCATTTGAAAACATTTACCAGTCACACAGTGCACTGTACTGTGGGTTTCCCATGCATGTTTTAGCTGAAGTAAGAATCCCTTAAACCTGGAGAGTTGGGACCCATGGAATGGGTACCATGCAGTATGACTTCAAAGGGTCTGCATTTGCTCACCGAACCTCACCAATGCTATCAGCCCGAAGTGTCCAGCCTTATGTCTCACCCAGCTCTGGGTGTAGATGTGGGAAATCCAGGTTGCATCACAAGCCCTGAATGAATTATTTAAGAATTGCTCTCTATTTCACTGTCATTGTGTTTTGTTTTTGAAATTTATTTTGATAATGGGATTTATCGGATTTTCACTGCTGCGTTTAGGCCGCTGTACACACGCTTGATTTCCTTATGGAGACATATAAATCCATGGGTTTTAAGATTCTTACTTGTCAGGTATCTTGCCAGGCGTTGAATATGGGGTGTTGAGTCCATTTCGTTGAGCAAGGAGTAGGTCTTGTCTATTATATATTTGGCTTATGGAACGGTATCTGTGCTAATTTCAATCTCTGGTTTTATGCAGCACCCCAACTCACCTTTCCCCATAAGCAAGCATAAGTTGGTTTTCTAAATTTGAGACCCTGTTCTGTTTTGTAATTCAGTTTATGTGTAGCCAAGTTTACATTCCGTGTATTACTGATATATTATGATGTTTCTTTTTCTGTGTGACTTATTTCTCGTAGAATCATCGTACCTGAATCCACTCATTATGCCGCTATGGGCCTGAAGACGTAGATTTCATTGCTGAGTGATATTCCATTGTACGTGCGTACCACAACTTCTTTATCCATTTTTTGCTTTCTCGGATATTTAACTTGTACTGTAGACGAGGTTCTTGTAAACAGAGCCATCCCAAACTTTGGGGTGGCTGTGTGTTTTTGATTTTAATGTTCCTAAGCTATAGGACCATATGTGGAAGTGCCATAGGCTGTGTTGCTTTGTTTCCTACGTGTTTCAGGATACACCATACATTTCTCCAGAGTGGCTGTTGGCAATTTACATCCCGCCCATCAGCATGACAAGGCTCCCTGTTCTCCATGACCTGTCTTGACTTTCTGGATTTTACATTTTTTTCAGATGGCCCTTTTGACCGGGGGGCAGTGAGACTTCATTGTAGTGCAGATTTCCATTACAAGCATGCTTGGTTGGCCAAAAAGGGCGTATGCGTTTTTTCCTGAATATATTCAGGAAAAAACGCATACGACCTTTTTGGCCAAGTGCATCATTGTCGACATTCTGCCTCTTTTCCTATGCTTTAAGTGCAATTCCAGTCTACCCCCTAAAATCGTTTTCCTGAAATTCTGCCCCGCTTTCAAGTCCTCTTCGAAGACTTACTTCAATACATTTTTGGACGATAGCTGTCATTCATAACTCTGCAGGTTTGTGAATTACAGTGCCCCTGAGCTCATTTCTTCAACTCGCTTTCTTGTGAGCTGGCCGCAAAACCGCAGGATTGCTTCAGGCCCTAATCTGTTTCCGGCAGGGCACGCTGAGCCTTTGGTTAATTCCTCTTCCTGGTGGGAAATGAGCGTTCCATTTGCCCGTGTAGACACCAACAGCTAGTCTCTCATTGCTTCTCCCTATTCCTGTTCATCTTGCGCAGAAATTGCAAAGTGTGCCAAACAGGAGGTTAATGGCACTGACTCTCCAAGTGGGGAGAGTGTTAGTAAAGCGTTCAAATGTTGAACCCGAGTACCAGGGTCGAAAACTGAGATGCATTTGAAAACGTTTCCCAATCACATGGTGGACCATACTCTGGGTTTCCCATGCATGTTTTAGCTGAAGGAAGAATCCCTTAAACCTGGAGAGTTGGGACCCATGGAATGGGTACCATGCAGTATGACTTCAAAGGGTTTGCGTTTGCTCATCAAACCTCACCAATGCTATCAGCCCGAAGTGTCCAGCCTTATGTCTCACCCTGCTCTGCGTGTAGATGTGGTAAATCCAGGTTGCATCACAAGCCCTGAATGAATTATTTAAGAATTGCTCTCTATTTCACTGACATTGTGTTTTGTTTTTGAAATTCATTTTGATAATGGGATGTATCGGATATTCACTGCTGCGTTTAGGCCGTTGTACACACGCTTGATTTCCTTATGGAGACATATAAATCCATGGGTTTTAAGATTCTTACTTGTCAGGTATCTTCCCAGGCGTGGAATATGGGGTGTTGAGTCCATTTCGTTGAGCAAGGAGTAGGTCTTGTCTATTATATATTTGCCTTATGAAACGGTATCTGTGCTAATTTCAATCTCTGGTTTTATGCAGCACCCCAACTCACCTTTCCCCATAAGCAAGCATAAGTTGGTTTTCTAAATTTGTGACCCTGTTCTGTTTTGTAATTCAGTTCATGAGTAGCCAAGTTTACATTCCGTGTATTAGTGATATCTTATGATGTTTCTTTTTCTGTGTGACTTATTTCTCGTAGAATCATCATACCTGAATCCACTCATTATGCCGCTACGGGCCTGATGACGTAGATTTCATTGCTGAGTGATATTCCATTGTACGTGCGTACCACTACATCTTTTTGCATTTTTTGCTTTCTGGGATATTTAACTTGTACCGTAGACGAGGTTGTTGTAAACAGAGCCCTCCCAAACTTTGGGGTGGCTGTGTGTTTTTGATTTTAATTTCCCTAAGCTATAGGAACATAAGTGGAAATGCCATAGGCTGTGTTGCTTTGTTTCCTACGTGTTTCAGGAAACACCATACACTTCTCCAGAGTGGTTGCTGGCAATTTACATCCCGCCCATCAGCATAACAAGGCTCCCTGTTCTCCATGACCTGTCCTGCCTTTCTGGATTTGACACTTTTTTCAGATGGCCCTTTTGACCGGGGGGCAGTGAGACTTCATTGTAGTGCAGATTTCCTTTACATGCTTGCTTGGTTGGCCAAAAAGTGCGTATGCGTTTTTTCCTGAATGTATTCAGGAAAAAACGCATACGCCCTTTTTGGCCAAGTGCATCATTGTCGACATTCTGCCTCTTTTCCTATGCTTTAAGTGCAATTCCAGTCTACCTCGTGAAATCGTTTTCCTGAAATTTTGCCCCGCTTTCAAGTCCTCTTCAAAGACTTACTTCAATACATTTTTGGACGATAGCTGTCATTCATAACTCTGCAGGTTTCTGAATTACACTGCCCCTGAGCTCCTTTCTTCAACTCGCTTTCTTGTGAGCTGGCCGCAAAACCGCAGGATTGCTTCAGGCCATAATCTCTTTCTGGCAGGGCACGCTGAGCTTTTGGTTAATTCCTCTTCCTGGTGGGAAATGAGCGTTCCATTTGCCCGTGCAGACACCTACAGCTAGTCTCTCATTGGTTCTCCCTATTCGTGTTCATCTTGCGCAGAAATTGCAAATTGTGCCAAACAGGAGGTTAAAGGCACTGACTCTCCAAGTGCGGATAGTGTTAGTAAAGCGTCTGGAATGGTGAACCCGAGTACCAGGGGACGAAAACTGAGATGAATTTGAAAACATTTACCAGTCACACAGTGCACTGTACTGTGGGTTTCCCATGCATGTTTTAGCTGAAGGACGAATCCCTTAAACCTGGAGAGTTGGGACCCATGGAATGGGTACCATGCAGTATGACTTCAAAGGGTCTGCATTTGCTCACCGAACCTCACCAATGCTATCAGCCCGAAGTGTCCAGCCTTATGTCTCACCCAGCTCTGGGTGTAGATGTGGGAAAACCAGGTTGCATCACAAGCCCTGAATGAATTATTTAAGAATTGCTCTCTATTTCACTGTCATTGTGTTTTGTTTTTGAAATTTATTTTGATAATGGGATTTATCGGATTTTCACTGCTGCGTTTAGGCCGCTGTACACACGCTTGATTTCCTTATGGACACATATAAATCCATGGGTTTTAAGATTCTTACTTGTCAGGTATCTTGCCAGGCGTTGAATATGGGGTGTTGAGTCCATTTCGTTGAGCAAGGAGTAGGTCTTGTCTATTATGGAACGGTATCTGTGCTAATTTCAATCTCTGGTTTTATGCAGCACCCCAACTCACCTTTCCCCATAAGCAAGCATAAGTTGGTTTTCTAAATTTGTGACCCTGTTCTGTTTTGTAATTCAGTTTATGTGTAGCCAAGTTTACATTCCGTGTATTACTGATATATTATGATGTTTCTTTTTCTGTGTGACTTATTTCTCGTAGAATCATCGTACCTGAATCCACTCATTATGCCGCTATGGGCCTGATGACATAGATTTCATTGCTGAGTGATATTCCATTGTTCGTGCGTACCACAACTTCTTTATCCATTTTTCACATTCTGGAATATTTAACTTGTACCGTAGGCGAGGTTCTTGTAAACAGAGCCGGCCCAAACTTTGGGGTGGCTGTGTCTTTTTGATTTTAGTTTCCCTAAGCTATAGGGCCATAAGTGGAAGTGCCATAGGCTGTGTTGCTTTGTTTCCTACGTGTTTCAGGATACACCATACACTTCTCCCGAGTGGCTGTTGGCAATTTTCATCCCGCCCATCAGCATAACAAGGCTCCCTGTTTTCCATGACCTGTCCTGCCTTTCTGGATTTTGCACTTTTTTCAGATGGCCCTTTTGACCGGAGGGCAGTGAGACTTCATTGTAGTGCAGATTTCCTTTACACGCTTGCTTGGTTGGCCAAAAAGGGCGTATGCTTTTTTTCCTGAATATATTCAGGAAAAAACGCATACGCCCTTTATGGCCAAGTGCATCATTGTCGACATTCTGCCTCTTTTCCTATGCTTTAAGTGCAATTCAAGTCTACCCCCTGAAATCGTTTTCCTGAAATTCTGCCCCGCTATCAAGTCCTCTTCGCATCCTTACTTCAGTACATTTTTGGACGATAGCTGTCATTCATAACTCTGCAAGTTTGTGAATTACAGTGCCCCTGAGTTCCTTTTTTCAACTCGCTTTCTTGTGAGGTGGCCGCAAAACCGCAGGTTTGCTTCAGGCCCTAATCTGTTTCCGGCAGGGCACGCTGAGCCTTTGGTTAATTCCTCTTCCTGGTGGGAAATGGGCGTTCCATTTGCCTGTGCACACACCTACAGCTAGTCTCTCATTGGTTCTCCCTATTCCTGTTCATCTTGTGCAGAAATTGCAAACTGTGCCAATCAGGAGGTTAAGGGCACTGACTCTCCAAGTGGGGAGAGTGTTACTAAAGCGTCTGGAATGGTGAACCCGAGTACCAGGGGCGAAAACTGAGATGCATTTGAAAACGTTTCCCAATCACACGGCGGACGATAGTCTGGGTTTCCCATGAATGTTTTAGCTGAAGGAAGAGTCCCTTAAACCTGGAGAGTTGGGACCCATGGAATGTGTACCATGCAGTATGACTTCAAAGGGTCTGCGTCTGCTCACCGAACCTCACCAATGCTATCAGCCCGAAGTGTCCAGCCTTATGTCTCACCCAGCTCTGGGTGTAGATGTGGTAAATCCAGGTTGCATCACAAGCCCTGAATGAATTATTTAAGAATTGCTCTCTATTTCACTGTCATTGTGGTTTTTTTTTTGAAATTTATTTTGATAATGGGATTTACCGGATTTTCACTGTTCCGTTTAGGCTGCTGTACACACGCTTGTTTTCCTTATGGAGACATATAAATCCATGGGTTTTAAGATTCTTACTTGTCAGGTATCTTGCCAGGCGTTGAATATGGGGTGTTGAGTCCATTTCGTTGAGCAATTAGTAGGTCTTGTCTATAATATATTTGGCTTATGGAACGGTACCTGTGCTAATTCCAATCTCTGGTTTTATGCAGCACCCCAACTCACCTTTCCCCATAAGCAAGCATAAGTTGGTTTTCTAAATTTGAGACCCTGTTCTGTTTTGTAATTCAGTTTATGTGTAGCCAAGTTTACATTCCGTGTATTACTGATATCTTATGATGTTTATTTTTCTGTGTGACTTATTTCTCATAGAATCATCGTACCTGAATCCACTCATTATACCGCTACGGGCCTGAAGACGTAGATTTAATTGCTGAATGATATTCCATTGTACGTGCGTACCAGAACTTCTTTATCCATTTTTTCCTTTCTCGGATATTTAACTTGTACCGTAGACAAGGTTCTTGTAAACAGAGCCATCCCAAACTTTGGGGTGGCTGTGTGTTTTTGATTTTTATTTCTTTAAGCTATAGGACCATAAGTGGAAGTGACATAGGCTGTGTTGCTTTGTTTCCTACGTGTTTCAGGATACACCATACATTTCTCCAGAGTGGCTGTTGGCAATTTACATCCCGCCCATCAGCCTAACAAGGCTCCCTGTTCTCCAAGACCTGTCCTGCCTTTCTGGATTTTACACATTTTTCAGATGGCCCTTTTGACCGGGGGGCAGTGAGACTTCATTGTAGTGCACATTTCCTTTACACGCTTGCTTGGTTGTCGAAAAAGTGCGTATGCGTTTTTTCCTGAATATATTCAGGAAAAAACGCATACGCCCTTTTTGGCCAAGTGCATCATTTTCGACATTCTGCCTCTTTTCCTATGCTTTAAGTGCAATTCCAGTCTACCCCCTGAAATCGTTTTCCTGAAATTCTGCCCCGCTTTCAAGTCCTCTTCGAAGACTTACTTCAATACATTTTTGGACGATAGCTGTCATTCATAACTCTGCAGGTTTGTGAATTGCAGTGCCCCTGAGCTCCTTTCTTCAACTCTCTTTCTTGTGAGCTGGCCGCAAAACCGCAGGATTGCTTCAGGCCATAATCTCTTTCCGGGGGGGAACGCTGAGCCTTTGTTTAATTCCTCTTCCTGGTCGGAAATGAGCGTTCCATTTGCCCATGCAAGCACCTACAGCTAGTCTCTCATTGGTTCTCCCTATTCCTGTACATCTTGCGCAGAAATTGCAAACTGTGCCAACAGGAGGTTAATGGCACTGACTCTCCAAGTGGGGAGAGTGTTAGTAAAGCGTCTGGAATGATGAACCCGAGTACCAGGGGACAAAATCTGAGATGCATTTGAAAACGTTTCCCGGTCACACAGTGCACAGTTCTGTGGGTTTCCCATGCATGTTTTAGCTGAAGGAAGAACCCCTTAAACCTGGAGAGTTGGGACCCATGGAATGGGTACCATGCAGTATGACTTCAAAGGGTCTGCGTTTGCTCACCGAACCTCACCAATGCTATCAGCCCGAAGTGTCCAGCCTTATGTCTCACCCAGCTCTGGATGTAGATGTGGTAAATCCAGGTTGCATCACATGCCCTGAATGAATTATTTAAGAATTGCTCTCTATTTCACTCTCATTGTGTTTTGTTTTTCTAATTCATTTTGATAATGGGATTTATTGGATTTTCTCTGCTGCGTTCATGCAGCTGTACACACGCTTGATTGTCTTAAGGAGACATATAAATCCATGGGTTTGAAGATTCTTACTAGTCAGGTGTATTCCTAGGCGTTGAATATGAGGTGTTGAGTCCATTTCGTTGAGCAAGGGGTAGGTCTTGACTATTACATATTTGGCTTATGGAAAGGTATCTGTGCTAATTTCTATCTCTGCTTTTATGCAGCACCCCAACTCACTTTTCCCCTTAAGCAAGCATAAGTTGGTTTTCTAAATTTGAGACCCTGTTCTGTTTTGTAATTCAGTTCATGTGTAGCCAAGTTTACATTCCGTGTATTAGTGATAACTTATGATGTTTCATTTTCTGTGTGACTTATTTCACTTAGAATCATCGTACCTGAATCCACTCATTATGCCGCGACGGGCCTGATGAAATAGATTTCATTGGTGAGTGATATTCATTTGTACGTACGTACCACACTTCTTTATCCATTTTTCGCTTTCTGGGATATTTAACTTGTTCCGTAGACGAGGTTCTTGTAAACAGAGCCGTCTGACACTTTGGGGTGGCTGTCTGTTTTTGATTTTAATTTCCGTGATCTATAAGACCATAAGTGGAAGTGCCGTAGTCTCCGTTGCTTTGTTTCTTAGGTGTTTCAGGAAACACCATACACTTCTCCAGAGTGGCTGTTGGCATTTACATCCCGCCTATCAGCATAACAAGGCTCCCTGTTCTCCATGGCCTGTCCTGTGTTTCTGGTTTTTACACTTTTTTCAGATGGCCCTTTTGACGAATGGGAAATGAGACTTCATTGTAGTGCGGATTTCCACTTCTCGAGTGCTTGGTTGGCCAAAAAGGGCATATGTGTTTTTTCCTGAATATATTCAGGAAAAAATGTTTACGCACTTTTGTCCAAGTGCATCACTGTCAAAGATCTGCCGCTTTTCACATGCTTTAAATGCAATTCCAATCTACCTCCTGAAATATGATTCCTGCAATTCTGCCTCGTTTTCAAGTCCTCTTTGCAGACTTACTTCCATATATTTTTGCCAATAGCTGTCATTTATAACTCTGCAGGTTTGTGAATTACAGTGCCCGTGATTTCCTTTCTTAACTCGTTTCCTTGAAAACTGGCCACAGAACCGCAGGTTTCTTCAGGCCGTAATCAGGGTCCGGCACGGCACTCTGAGACTTTGGTTCATTCCACTTCCTGGTGGGAAATTAGAGTTAAATGTGCCCCTCCAGACACCTGCCTCACTCCTAGCCCCTTGGTGATGTGTGTCCTCTGGTTTGAGGCCACATGTGCTGGGTTCCTCACCTTTGGCTGATGTGGCCCCACTGGTGTGAGGACACTCCTGCCTGGTTCCCATCCCCTTGGTGATGTGGGCCCTCCGGTGAGAGTCTGATCCTGGTTGGGTTCCTCACACTTCTGTGAGGTGGGCCCTCTTCTCTGAGGTCACTCCTGCCTGGCTGGCACACCCCACCTTGGCGACGTCGGTCCTCTGGTGGGATTTGGTGCCTGCTGGGTGTCTCCTCCCCTCGGTAATGAGGGCCCTCTGGCGTCAGGCCCTAACTCCTGGGCTCCCAATATTTTCTGATATGCGCCCTGTGGTTCGAGTACACTCCTGCCAGGTTCCCAACCCCATGGGAATGTGGGCCTTCTGCTCTGAGGTCCCAACCGTGGGTTACTCAGTTTCATGATGAGGGCCCTCTGCTGCGAGTTCTCTCCGGCCTGGATCCCATAGCCTCGCTGCTCTTGGCCACCTGCTGGGAGGTTCCAACTGCGGGATTCCTCACCTTTTTTCTTCTATGGGCCCTCTGTTTTGAGACTCCTCCTGCCTGCCTCACTCCCAGCCCCTTGGTGATGTGTGTCCTCTGGTTTGAGGCCACGTATGCTGGGTCCCTCGCCTTTCGATGATGTGGCCCCACTGATGTGAGGACACTCCTGCCTGGTTCCTATCCCCTTGATGATGTGGGCCCTCTGGTGAGAGTCTGATCCTGGCTGGGTTCCTCACCCTTCTGTGAGGGGGGCCCTCTGCTGTGAGGTCACTCCTGCCTGGCTGGCACACCCCACCTGGGCAACATCGGCCCTCTTGTGGCAGTTGGAGCCTGCTGAGAACCTCCCCTCGGTGATGGGGTCCCTCTTGCCTCAGGCCCTAACTGCTGGGTACCCACATTTTCTGATACGTGCTAAGTGGTGCGAGGACACTCCTGCGAGGTTCCCATCCCCATGGGCATGTGGGCCTTCTGATCTAAGGTCCCAACACCTGTGTTGTTCACCGTTTCATGATGTTGGCTCTCTGGTGTTAGTTCACCCAGGCCTGGATCCCATAGACTCTGTGCTCTGAGCGGCCTGCTGGGAGGTTCCTACTGCTGGATTCCTTAACTCTTTTATTCTTTGGGTCCTGTGTTTTCATGCTCCTACTTCCTGACTCACTTCCAGCCCATTTGTGATGTAGGTCCTCTGGTTTAAGGCCACATGTACCGGTTTCCTCACCTTTATTGATGTGGCCCCACTGGTGTGAGGACACTCCTGCCTGGTTCCCATCCCCTTGGTGATGGGGGCCCTCTGGTGAGAGTCTGATCCTGTCTGGATTCCTCACACTTCTGGGAGGTGGGCCCTCTGCTGTGAGGTCACTCCTGCCTGGCTGGCACACGTCACGTTGGCGATGTGGGCCCTCAGTTGGGAGTTGGTGCCTGCTGGGAGTCTCCTCCCCTCGGTAATGAGGGCCCTCTGGCGTCAGGCCCTAACTCATGGGCTCCCAAAATTTTCTGATGTGCGCCCTGTCGTGCGAGTACACTCCAGCCAGTGTCCCATCCCCATGGGTATGTGGGCTTTCTGCTCTCAGGTCCCAAAGGCTGGGTTGCTCACAGTGTCAGAATGTGGGCCCTCTGCTGTGAGTTCACTCCGGCATGGATCCCATAGCCTCGGTGCTCTGGGCCACCTGCTTGGAGCTTCCAACTGCGGGGTTCCTCACCTTTTTTATTCTATGGGCGCTCTGTTGTGAGTTTCCTCCTGCATGCCTCACTCCCAGCCCTTTCGTGATGTGTGTCCCCTTGTTTGAGGCCACATGTGCTGTGTTCCTCACCTTTCGCTGATGTGGCCCCACTGGTGTGAGGACACTCCTGCCTGGTTTCCATCCCATTGGTGATGTGGCCGCTCTGGTTAGAGTCTGATCCTGTTTGGGCTCCTCACACTTCTGTGAGGTGGGCCCTCTGCTGTGAGGTAACTCCTGCCTGGCTTACTCCCATTGCCTTGGTGACGTCGGCCCTCTGGTGGCATTTGGAGCCTGCTGGTAGCCTCCTCTCCTCAGTGATGAGGGCCCTCTGGCGTCAGGCCATAACTGCTGGGTTCCCACATTTTCTGATACGTGCTAAGTTGTGCGAGGACACTCCTGCGAGGTTCCCATCCCCATGGGGATGTGGGCCTTCTGCTCTGAGGTCCCACTGGCTGGGTTGCTCACAGTTTCATGATGTGGGCCCTCTGCTGTGAGTTCACTGTGGCCTGGATCCCATAGACTCCGTGCTCTGGGCCACCTGCTGGGAGGTTCAAACTGCTGGATTCCTCACATTTTTTATTCTGTGGGCCCTGTGTTGTTAGGCTACTCCTGCCTGCCTCACTCGGAGCACCTTGGAAATGTGGGTCCTCTGGTTTAGGCCACATGTGCTGGGTTCCTCACCTTTCGCTGATGTGGCCCCACTGGTGTGAGGACACTCCTGCCTTGTTCCGATCCCCTTGGTGATGTGGGCCCTCTGGTGAGAGTCTTATCCTGGCTGGGTTCCTCACCCTTCTGTGAGGTAGGCCCTCTGCTGTGAGGTCACTCCTGCCTGGCTGGCCCAGGTCACCTTGGCGACGTGGGCCCTCAGTTGGGAGTTGGTGCCTGCTGGGAGTCTCCTCCCCTCGGTAATGAGGGCCCTCTGGCGTCAGACCCTAACTCCTGGGCTCCCAAAATTTTCTGTTGTGCGCCCTGTGGTGCTAGTACACTCCTGCCAGGTTCCCAACCCCATGGGAATGTGGGCCTTCTGCTCTGAGGTCCCAACCGTGGGTTGCTCAGTTTCTTGATGAGGGCCCTCTGGTGTGAGTTCACTCCAGCATGGATCCCATAGCCTCGCTGCTCCTGGCCACCTGCGGGGAAGTTCCAACTGCGGGATTCCTCACCTTTTTCCTTCTATGGGCCCTCTGTTTTGAGACTCCTCCTGCCTGCCTCACTCCCAGCCCCTTGGTGATGTGTGTCCTCTGGTTTGAGGCCACGTGTGCTGGGTCCCTCACCTTTCGATGATGTGGCCCCACTGGTGTGAGGACACTCCTGCCTGGTTCCTATCCCCTTGGTGATGTGGGCCCTCTGGTGAGAGTCTGATCCTGGCTGGGTTCCTCACACTTCTGTGAGGTGGGCCCTCTGCTGTGAGGTCACTCCTGCCTGGCTGGCACACCCCGCCTTGGCAATGTCGGCCCTCTTGTGGCAGTTGGAGCCTACTGGGAGCCTCCTCCCCTCGGTGATGAGGGCCCTCTGGCGTCAGGCCCTAACTGCTGGGTACCCACATTTTCTGATACGTGCTAAGTTGTGCGAGGACACTCGTGCCATGTTCCCAACCCCATGGTGATGTGGGCCTTCTGCTCTGAGGTCCAAACGGCTGGGTTGCTCACAGTTTCATGATGTGGGCCCTCTGCTGTGAGTTCACTGTGGCCTGGATCGCATAGACTCGGTGCTCTGGGCCGCCCACTGGGAGGTTCCCACTGCAGGATTCCTCAGCTTTTTTATTCTATTCACCCTGTGTTGTGAGGCTACTCATGCCTGCCTCACTCCGAACCCCTTGGAGATCTGGGTCCGCTGGTTTAGGCCACATGTGCTGGGTTCCTCACCTTTCTATGATGTGGTCACCCTGGTGTGAAGACAGTCCTGCCTGGTTCTGATGCCCTTGGTGATGTGGGCCCTCTGGTGAGAGTCTAATCCTGGCTGGGTTCCTCACCATTCTGTGAGGTAGGCCCTCAGCTGTGAGGTCACTCCTGCCTGGCTGTTGCACGTCACCTTGGCGACATGGTCCCTCCATAGGGAATTGGTGCCTGCTTGGGGTCTCCTCCCCTTGGTAATGAGGGCCCTCTGGCATCAGGCCCTAATTTCTGGGTTCCCAAAATTCTCTGATGTGCGCCCTGTGGTGCGAGTACACTTCTGCCAAGTTCCCAACCACATGGGAATGTGGGCCTTCTGCTCTAAAGTCCCAACGGCTGGGTTGCTCACAGTTTCATGATGAGGGCCCTCTGTTTTGAGTTCAGTCAGGCCTGGATCCCATAGCCTCGCTGCTCCTGGCCGCCTGCTGGGAGGTTCCAACTGCGGGATTCCTCACCTTTTTTACGCAATGGGCCCTCTGTTTTGAGGCTCCTCCTGCCTGCCTCACTCCCAGCCCCTTGGTGATGTGTGTCCTGTAGTTTGAGGCCACGTGTGCTGGGTCCGCACATTTCGGTGATGTGGCCCCACTGGTGTGAGGACACTCCTGCCTGGTTTCCATTCCCTTGGTGATGTGGGCCCTCTGGTGAGAGTCTGATCCTCTTTGGGTTCCTCACACTTTTGTGTGGTTGGCCCTCTGCTCTGAGGTCACTCCTGCCTGGCTGGCACACCCCGCATTGGCGACGTCGGCCCTCTGGTAGCAGTTGGAGCTTGCTGGGAGCCTCCTCTCCTCAGTGATGAGGGCCCTCTGGCATCCGGCCCTAACTGCTGGGCTCCCCACATTTTCTGTTGTGTGCCCACTGGTGCGATGACACTCCTGCTTGGTTCCCTTCCCCATGGGGATGTGGGCCTTGTGCTCTGAGGTCACAACGGCTGGGTTGCTTACAGTATCACGATGAGGGCCCTCTGTTGTGAGTTCATCACTGCCTGGATCCCATAGCCTCGGTGCTCTGGGCCGCCTGCTGGGATGTTCCAACTGCTGGATTCCTCACCTTTTTATACAATGGGCCATGTGTTTTGAGGTTAATCCTGCCTGCCTCGCTCTGAGACCCATGGTGATGTGGGTCTTCTGGTTTGAGGCCACATGTGCTGGGTACCTCAACTTTCGATGATGTGGCCCCACGGGTGTGAGGACACTCGTGCCTGATTCCCAGCCCCTTGCTTATGTGGGCACTCTGGTGAGAGTCTGATCCTGACTGGGTTCCTTACCCTTCTGTGAGGTGGGCGCTCTGATGTGAGGTCACTCCTGCCTGAATGGCTCACGTCGCCTTGGCGACGTAGGCCCTCTGTTGGCCACTGAAGCATGCTGGGAGCCTCCTACCCTCTTTAATGAGGGCCCTGGAAGAAACGCATATGCCCTTTTTGACAAAGTGCATCATTGTCGAAGTTCTGCCTCTTCTCCTATACTTTCAGAGGACTTCCCGTCTACCTCCTGAAATCGTATTCCTGGAATTCTGCCCCGCGTTCAAGTCCTCTTTGCAGCCTTACTTCAATATATTTTTGGACGATAGCTGTCATTTATAACTCTGCAGGTTTGTGAATTACAGTGCCCCTGAGCTCCATTCTTCAACTCGCTTTCTTGTGAGCTGGCCGCAAAACCGCAGGATTGCTTCAGGCCCTAATCTGGTTCCGGCACGGCATGTTGAGCCTTTGGCTAATTCCTCTTCCTGATGGGAAATGAGCGTTAAATTTGCTCGTGCAGACACCTACAGCTAATCTCTCATTGGTTCTCCCTATTCCTGTTCATCTTGCTCAGAAATTCCAAACTGTGCCAAACAGGAGGTTAAAGGCACTGACTCTCCAATTGGGGAAAGAGTTAGTAAAGTGTCTGGAATGGTAAAACCGAGTATGAGGGGAAGAAAACTGAGATGCATGTAAAAAGGTTTCCCGGTCACACGGTGGACCATATTCTGGGTTTCCCATGCGTGTTTTACCTGAAGGAAGAATCCCTTAAACCTGGAGAGGTGGGACCCATGCAATGGGTACCATGCAGTATGACTTCAAAGGGCCTGCATTTTCTCACCGAACCTCACCAATGCTATCAGCCCAAAGTGTCGAACCTTATGTCTCACTCAGCTCTAGGTGTAGATGTGGTAAATCCAGGTTGCATCACAAGCCCTGAATGAATTATTTAAGAATTGCTCTCTATTTCACTGTCATTGTGTTTGTTTTTGTAGTTTATTTTGATAATGGGATTTATCGGATTTTCTCTGCTGCCTTCATGCAGCTGTACACACTCTTGATTCTCTTACGGAGACATATAAATCCATGGGTTTGAAGATTCTTACTAGTCATGTGTAATCCTAGGAGTTGAATATGGTGTGTTTAGTCCATTTCGTTGAGCAAGGTGTAGGTCTTGACTATTACATATTTGGCTTATGGAAAGGTATGTGTGCTAATTTCTATCTCTGGTTTTATGCAGCACCCCACCTCACCTTTCCCCATAAGCAAGCATAAGTTGGTGTTCTAAATTTGAGACCCTGTTCTGTTTTGTAATTCAGTTCATGTGTAGCCAAGTTTACATTCCGTGTATTAGTGATATCTTATGATGTTTCATTTTCTGTGTGACTTATTTCACTTAGAATCATCGTACCTGGATCCACTCAATATGCCGCGACGGGCCTGATGACATAGATTTCATTGGTGAGTGATATTCCATTGTACGTGCGTACCACAACTTCTTTAACCATTTTTCACATTCTGGGATATTTAACTTGTACCGTAGACGACGTTCTTGTAAACAGAGCCGTCCCAAACTTTGGGGTGGCTGTGTGTTTTTGATTTTAATTTCCCTAAGCTATAGGACCATAAGTGGAAGTGCCATAGGCTCTGTTGCTTTGTTTCCTACGTGTTTCAGGAAACCCCATACACTTCTCCAGAGTGGCTGTTTGCAATTTACATCCCCCCCATCAGCATAACAAGGCTCCCTGTTCTCCATGACCTGTCCTGCCTTTCTGGATTTTACACTTTTTCAGATGCCCCTTTTAACCGGGGGGCAGTGAGACTTCATTGTAGTGCAGATTTCATTTACCTGCTTGCTTGCTTGGCCAAAAATGGCGTATGCGTTTTTTCCTGAATATATTCAGGAAAAAACGCATACGCACTTTTTGGCCAGTGCATCATTGTCGACATTCTGCCTCTATTCCTATGCTTTAAGTGCAATTCCAGTCTACCACCTGAAATCGTTTTCCTGAAATTTTGCCCCGCTTTCAAGTCCTCTTCGAAGACTTACTTCAATACATTTTTGGACGATAGCTGTCATTCATAACTCTGCAGGTTTGTGAATTACAGTACCCCTGAGCTCGTTTCCTCAACTCGCTTTCTTGTGAGCTGGCCGCAAAACCGCAGGATTGCTGCAGGCCCTAATCTGTTTCCGTCAGGCACGCTGAGCCTTTGGTGAATTCCTCTTCCTGGTGGGAAATGAGCGTTAAATTTGTTCGTGCAGACACCTACAGCTAATCTCTCATTGGTTCTCCCTATTCCTGTTCATCTTGCGCAGAAATTCCAAACTGTGCCAAACAGGAGGTTAAAGGCACTGACTCTCCAAGTGGGGAGAGTGTTAGTAAAGCGTCTGGAATGGTAAAACCGAGTACGAGGGGACGAAAACTGAGATGCATTTGAAAACGTTTCCCAATCACACGGCGGACGATAGTCTGCGTTTCCCATGCATGTTTTAGCTGAAGGAAGAATCCCTTAAAACTGGAGAGTTGGGACTCATGGAATGGGTACCATGCAGTATGACTTCAAAGGGTCTGCGTTTGCTCACCGAACCTCACCAATGCTATCAGCCCGAAGTGTCCAGCCTTATGTCTCACCCAGCTCTGGGTGTAGAACTGGTAAATCCAGGTTGCATCACAATCCCTGAATGAATTATTTAAGAATTGCTCTCTATTTCACTGTCATTGTGTTTTGTTTTTGAAATTTATTTTGATAATGGGATTTATCGGATTTTCACTGCTGCATTTAGGTCGCTGAACACGCTCTTGATTTCCTTATGGAGACATATAAATCCATGGGTTTTAAGATTCTTACTTGTCAGGTATCTTGCCAGGCGTGGAATATGGGGTGTTGAGTCCATTTCGTTGAGCAAGGAGTAGGTCTTGTCTATTATATATTTGGTTTATGGAACGGTATCTGTGCTAATTTCAATCTCTGGTTTTATGCAGCACCCCAACTCACCTTTCCCCATAAGCAAGCATAAGTTGGTTTTCTCAATTTGAGACCCTGCTCTGTTTTGTAATTCAGTTCATGTGTAGCCAAGTTTACATTCCGTGTATTAGGGATATCTAATGATGTTTCTTTTTCTGTGTGACTTATTTCTCGTAGAATCATGGTACCTGAATCCACTCATTATGCCGCTAGGGTCCTGATGACGTAGATTTCATTGCTGAGTGATATTCCATTGTACGTGCGTACCACAACTTCTTTATCCATTTTTTGCTTTCTCGGATATTTAACTTGTACCGTAGATGAGGTTCTTGTAAACAGTGCCGTCCCAAACTTTGGGGTGGCTCAGTCTTTTTGATTTTAATTTCCCTAAGCTATAGGACCATAAGTGGAAGTACCATAGGCTGTGTTGCTTTGTTTCCTTCCTGTTTCAGGAAACACCATACACTTCTCCAGAGTGGCTGTGGGCAATTTACATCCGCCCATCAGCATAACAAGGCTCCCTGTTCTCCATGACCTTTTCTGCCATTCTGGATTCTACACTTTTTTTAGATGGCCGTTTTGACCGGGGGGCAGTGAGACTTCATTGTAGTGCAGATTTCCTTTACATGCTTGCTTGTTTGGCCAAAAAGGGCGTATGCGTTTTTTCCTGAATATATTCAGGAAAAAACGCATACGCCCTTTTTGGCCAAGTGCATCATTGTCGACATTCTGCCTCTTTTCCTATGCTTTAAGTGCAATTCCAGTCTACCCCCTGAAATCGTGTTCCTGAAATTCTGCCCCGCTTTCAAGTCCTCTCCGAAGACTTATTTCAGTACATTTTTGGACGATAGCTGTCATTCATAACTCTGCAGGTTTGTGAATTACAGTGCCCCTGAGCTCCTTTCTTCAACTCGCTTTCTTGTGAGCTGGCCGCAGAACCGCAGGATTCCTTCAGGCCCTAATCTCTTTCTGGCAGGGCATGGTGAGCCTTTGGTTAATTCCTCTTCCTGGTGGGAAATGAGCGTTCAATTTGCCCGTGCAGACACCTACAGCTAGTCTCTCATTGGTTCTCCCTATTCTTGTTCATCTTACTCAGAAATTGCAAACTGTGCCAAACAGGAGGTTAAAGGCACTGACTCTCCAAGTGGGGAGAGTGTCAGTAAAGCGTCTGGAATGGTGAACCCGAGTACCAGGGTACGAAAATTGAGATACATTTGAAAACGTTTCCCAATCACACGGTGGACCATACTCTGGGTTTCCCATGCATGTTTTAACTGGAGGAAGAATCCCTTAAACCTGGAGATTTGAGACCCATGGAATGGGTATCATGCAGTATGACTTCAAAGGGCCTGACTTTGCTCACCGAACCTCACCAATGCTATCAGCGCGAAGTGTCCAGCCTTATGTCTCCCAAAGCTCTGGCTGTAGATGTGGTAAATCCAGGTGGCATCACAAGCCCTGAATGAATTATTTAAGAATTGCTCTCTATTTCACTGTCATTGTGTTTTGTTTTTGAAATTTATTTTGATAATGGGATTTATCGGATGTTCACTGTTGCATTTAGGCCACTGTACACACGCTTGATTTCCTTATGGAGACATATAAATCCATGGGTTTTAAGATTCTTACCTGTCACGTATCTTCTCAGGCGTTGAATATGGGGTGTTGAGTCCATTTCGTTGAGCAAGGAGTAGGTCTTGTCTATTATATATTTGGCTTATGGAAAGGTATCTGTGCTAATTTCAATCTCTGGTTTTATGCAGCACCCCAACTCACCTTTCCCCATAAGCAAGCATAAGTTGGTTTTCTAAACTTGAGACCCTGTTCTGTTTTGTAATTCAGTACATGTGTAGCCAAGTTTACATTCTGTGTATTAGGGATATCTTATGATGCTTCTTTTTCTGTGTGACTTATTTCTCGTAGAATCATCATACCTGAATCCACTCATTATGCCGCTATGGGCCTGATGACGTAGATTTCATTGCTGAGTGATATTCCACTGTACGTGCGTACCACAACTTCTTTATGCATTTTTTGCTTTCTTGGATATTTAACTTGTACCGTAGACGAGGTTCTTGTAAACAGAGCCGTCCCAAACTTTGGGGTGGCTGTGTGTTTTTGATTTTAATTTCCCTAAGCTATAGGACCATAAGTGGAAGTGCCATAGGCTGTGTTGCTTTGTTTCCTACGTGTTTCAGGAAACACCATACACTTCTCCAGAGTGGCTTTTGGCAATTTACATCCCGCCCATCAGCATAACAAGGCTCCCTGTTCTCCATGACCTGTCCTGACTTTCTGGATTTTACACATTTTTCAGATGGCCCTTTTGACCGGGGGGCAGTGAGACTTCATTGTAGTGCAGATTTTCTTTACACGCTTGCTTGTTTGGCCAAAAAGGGCGTATGCGTTTTTTCCTGAATATATTCAGGAAAAAAAGCATACGCCCTTTTTGGCCAAGTGTATCATTGTCGACATTCTGCCTCTTTTCCTATGCTTTACGTGCAATTCCAGTCTACACCCTGAAATCGTTTTCCTGAAATTCTGCCCCGACTTCAAGTACTCTTCGAAGACTTACTTCAGTACATTTTTGGACGATAGCTGTCATTCATAACACTGCAGTTTTGTGAAATACAGTGCCCTTGAGCTCCTTTCTTCAACTCGCTTTCTTGTGAGCTGGCCGCAAAACGGCAGGATTCCTTCAGGCCCTAATCTGTTTCTGGCAGGGCACGGTGAGCCTTTGGTTTATTCCTCTTCCTGGTGGGAAATGAGCGTTCAATTTGCCCGTGCAGACACCTACAGCTAGTCTCTCATTGGTTCTCCCTATTCCTGTTCATCTTGCGCAGAAATTGCAAACTGTGCCAAACCGGAGGTTAAAGGCACTGACTCTCCAAGTGGGGAGAGTGTTAGTAAAGCGTCTGGAATGGTGAACCCGAGTACCAGGGAACGAAAACTGAGATGCATTTGAAAACGTTTCCCAATCACACGGTGGACCATACTCTGGGTTTCCCATGCATGTTTTAACGGAAGGAAGAATCCCTTAAACCTGGAGAGTTGGGACCCATGGAATGGGTACCATGCAGTAAGACTTCAAAGGGTCTGAATTTGCTCACCGAACCTCACCAATGCTATCAGCGCGAAGTGTCCAGCCTTTTGTCTCACCCAGCTCTGGGTGGAGATGTGGTAAATACAGGTGGCATCACAAGCCCTGAATAAATTATTTAAGAATTGCTCTCTATTTCACTGTCATTGTGTTTTGTTTTTGAAATTTATTTTGATAATGGGATTTATCGGATGTTCACTGCTGCGTTTAGGCCGCTGTACACACGCTTGATTTCCTTATGGAGACATATAAATCCATGGGTTTTAAGATTCTTACTTGTCAGGTATCTTCCCAGGCGTTGAATATGGGGTGTTGAGTCCATTTCGTTGAGCAAGGAGTAGGGCTTGTCTATTATATATTTGGTTTATGGAACGGTATCTGTGCTAATTTCAATCTCTGGTTTTATGCAGCACCCCAACACACCTTTCCCCATAAGCAAGCATAAGTTGGTTTTCTCAATTTGAGACCCTGTTCTGTTTTGGAATTCAGTTCATGTGTAGCTAAGTTTACATTCCGTGTATTAGTGATATCTTATGATGTTTCTTTTTCTGTGTGACTTATTTCTCGTGGAATCATCGTACCTGAATCCACTCATTATGCCGCTACGGGCCTGATGACGTAGATTTCATTGCTGAGTGATATTCCACTGTACGTGCGTACCACAACTTCTTTATCCATTTTTTGCTTTCTCGGATATTTAACTTGTACCGTAGAGGACGTTCTTGTAAACAGAGACGTCCCAAATTTTGGGGTGGCTGTGTCTTTTTGATTTTAATTTCCCTAAGCTATAGGACCATAAGTCGAAGTGCCATAGGCTGTGTTGTTTTGTTTCCTACGTGTCTCTGGAAACACCATACACTTCTCCAGAGTGGTTGTTGGCAATTTACATCCCGCCCATCAGCATAACAAGGCTCCCTGTTCTCCATGACCTGTCCTGCCTTTCTGGATTTTACAATTTTTTCAGATGGCCCTTTTGACCTTGGGGCAGTGAGACTTCATTGTAGTGCAGATTTCCTTTACACGCTTGCTTAGTTGGCCAAAAAGGGCGTATGCGTTTTTTCCTGAATATATTCAGGAAAAAACGCATACGCCCTTTTTGGCCAAGTGCATCATTGTCGACATTCTGCTTGTTTTCCTATGCTTTAAGTGCAATTCCAGTCTACCCCTTGAAATCGTGTTCCTGAAATTCTGCCCCGCTTTCAAGTCCTCTTCGAAGACTTACTTCAATACATTTTTGGACGATAGCTGTCATTCATAACTCTGCAGGTTTCTGAATTACACTGCCCCTGAACTCCTTTCTTCAACTCGCTTTCTTGTGAGCTGGCCGCAACACCGCAGGATTGCTTCACGCCATAATCTCTTTATGGCATGGCACGCTGAGCCTTTGGTTAATTCCTCTTCCTGGTGGGAAATGAGCGTTCCATTTGCCCGTGCAGACACCTACATCTAGTCTCTCATTGGTTCTCCCTATTCCTGTTCATCTTGCGCAGAAATTGCAAACTGTGCCAAACAGGAGGTTAAAGGCACTGACTCTCCATGTGGGGAGAGTGTTAGTAAAGCATCTGGAATGGTGAACCCGAGTACCAGGGGCGAAAACTGAGATGCATTTGAAAACGTTTCCCAATCACACGGTGGACCATACTCTGGGTTTCCCCAGCATGTTTTAGCTGAGGAAGAATCCCTTAAACCTGGAGAGTTGGGACCCATGGAATGGGTACCATGCAGTATGACTTCAAAGGGTCTGCGTTTGCTCACCGAACCTCACCAATGCTATCAGCCCGAAGTGTACAGCCTTATGTCTCACCCAGCTCTGGGTGTAGAAGTGGTAAATCCAGGTTGAATCACAAGACCTTAATGAATTATTTAAGAATTGCTCTCTATTTCACTGTCATTGCGTTTGGTTTTTGAAATTTATTTTGATAATGGGATTTATCGGATTTTCACTGCTGCATTTAGGCCGCTGTACACACTCTTGATTTCCTTATGGAGACATATAAATCCATGGGTTTTAAGGTTCTTACTTGTCAGGTATCTTCCCAGGCGTTGAATATGGGGCGTTGAGTCCATTTCGTTGAGCAAGGAGTAGGTCTTGTCTATTATATATTTGGCTTATGGAATGGTATCTGTGCTAATTTCAATCTCTGGTTTTATGCAGCACACCAACTCACCTTTCCCCGTAAGCAATCATAAGATGGTTTTCTCAATTTGAGACCCTGTTCTGTTTTGTAATTCAGTTCATGTGTAGCCAAGTTTACATTCCGTGTATTAGGGATATCTAATGATGTTTCTTTTTCTGTGTGACTTATTTCTCGTAGAATCATGGTACCTGAATCCACTCATTATGCCGCTAGGGACCTGATGACTTAGATTTCATTGCTGAGTGATATTCCATTGTACGTGCGTACCACAACTTCTTTATCCATTTGTTGCTTTCTTGGATATTTAACTTGTACCGTAGACGAGGTTCTTGAAAACAGAGCCGTCCGAAAATTTGCGGTGGCTGTGTGTTTTTGATTTTAATTTCCCTAAGCTATAGGACCATAAGTGGAAGTGCCATAGGCTGTGTTGCTTTGTTTCCTACCTGTTTCAGGAAACACGATACACTTCTCCAGAGTGGCTGTTGGCAATTTTCATCCGCCCGTCAGCATAACAAGGCTCCCTGTTCTCCATGACCTATCCTGCTTTTCTGGATTTTACAATTTTTTCAGGTGGCCCTTTTGAACGGGGGGCAGTGAGACTTCATTGTAGTGCCGATTTCATTTACACGCTTGCTTGGTTGGCCAAAAAGTGCGTTTGCGTTTTTTCCTGAATATATTCAGGAAAAAACGCATATGCCCTTTTTAGCCAAGTGCAACATTGTCGACATTCTGCCTCTGTTCCTATGCTTTAAGCGCAATTCCTGTCTACCCGCTGAAATCGTTTTCCTGAAATTCTGCCCCGCTTTCAAGTCCTCTTCGAAGACTTACTTCAGTACATTTTGGTCGATAGCTGTCATTCATAACTGTGCAGGTTTGTGAATTACAGTGCCCTTGAGCTCCTTTCTTCACCTCGCTTCCTTGTGAGCTGGCCGCCAAACCGCAGGATTGCTTCAGGCCCTAATCTGTTTCCGGCAGGCCACGCTGAGCCTTTGGTTAATTCCTCTTCCTGGTGGGAAATGAGTGTTCCATTTGCCCGTGCAGACACCTACAGCTAGTCTCTCATTGGTTCTCCCTATTCCTGTTCACCTTGCGCAGAAATTGCAAACTGTGCCAAACAGGAGGTGAAAGGCACTGACTCTCCAAGTGAGGAGAGTGTTAGTAAAGCGTCTGGAATGGTGAACCCGAGTACCAGGGGACGAAAACTGAGATGCATTTGAAAATGTTTCCCAATCACACGGTTGACCATACTCTGGGTTTCCCATGCATGTTTTAACTGAAGAAGAATCCCTTAAACCTGGAGAGTTGGGACCCATGGAATGGGTACCATGCAGTATGACTTCAAAGTGTCTGCGTTTGCTCACCGAACCTCACCAATGTTTTCAGCCTGAAGTGTCCAGCCTTATGTCTCACCCAGCTCTGGGTGTGGATATGGTAAATCCATGTTGCGTCACAAGCCCTGAATCAATTATTTAAGAATTGCTCTCATTTTCACTGTCATTGTGTTTTGTTTTTGAAATTAATTTTGATAATGGGATTTTTCGGATCTTCACTGCTGCGTTTAGGCCGTTGTACACATGCTTGATTTCCTTATGGAGACATATAAATCTATGGGTTTTAAGATTCTTACTTGTCAGGTATCTTCCCAGTCGTTGAATATGTGGTGTTGAATCCATTTCGTTAAGCAAGGAGTAGGTCTTGTCTATTATATATTTGGCTAATGGAAAGGTATCTGTGCTAATTTCAATCTCTGGTTTTATGCAGCACCCCAACTCACCTTTCCCCATAAGCAAGCATAAGCTGGTTTTCTCAATTTCAGACCCTGTTCTGTTTTGTAATTCAGTTTATGTGTAGCCAAGTTTACATTCCGTGTATTAGTGATATCTTATGATGTTTCTTTTTCTGTGTGACTTATTTCTCGTAGAATCATCGTACCTGAACCACTCATTATGCTGATAGGGACCTGATGATGTAGATTTCATTGCTGAGTGATATTCCATTGTACGTGCGTAACGCAACTTCTTTATCCATTTTTTGCTTTCTCGGATATTTAACTTGTATTGTAGACGAGGTTCTTGTAAACAGAGCCGTCACAAACTTTGGGGTGGCTGTGTGTTTTTGATTTTTATTTCCCTAAGCTATAGGACCATAATTGGAAATGCCATAGGCTGTGTTGCTTTGTTTCCTACGTGTTTCTGGAAACACCATACACTTCTCCAGAGTGGTTTTTGGCAATTTATATCCCGCCCATCAGCATGACAAGGCTCCCTGTTCTCCATGACCTGTCCTGCCTTTCTGGATTTTACACTTTTTTCAGATGTCTCTTTTGACCGGGGGGGCAGTGAGACTTCATTGTAGTAGAGATTTCCTTTACACGCTTGTTTGGTTGGCCAAAAAGGGCGTATGCGTTTTTTCCTGAATATATTCAGGAAAAAACGCATACGCCCTTTTTGGCCAAGTGCATCGCTGTCGACATTCTGCCTCTTTTCCTATGCTTTTAGTACAATTCCAGTCTACCCCCTGAAATCGTTTTCCTGAAATTCTGCCCCGCTTTCAAGTCCTCTTCGAAGACTTACTTCAATACATTTTTGGACGATAGCTGTCATTCATAACTCTGCAGGTTTGTGAATTACAGTGCCCCTGAGCTCATGTCTTCAACTCGCTTTCTTGTGAGCTGGCCGCAAAACCGCAGGATTGCTTCAGGCCAAAGTCTCTTTCCAGCAGGGCACGCTGAGCCTTTGTTTAATTCCTCTTCCTGGTCGGAAATGAGCGTTCCATTTGCCCGTGCAGACACCTACAGCTAGTCTCTCATTGCTTCTCCCTATTCCTGTTCATCTTGCGCAGAAATTGCAAACTGTGCCAAACAGGAGGTTAATGGCACTGACTCTCCAAGTGGGGAGAGTGTTAGTAAAGCGTTCAAATGTTGAACCCGAGTACCAGGGGACGAAAACTGAGATGCATTTGAAAACGTTTCCCAATCACATGGTGGACCATACTCTGGGTTTTCCATGCATGTTTTAGCTGAAGGAAGAATCCCTTAAACCTGGAGAGTTGGGACCCATGGAATGGGTACCATGCAGTATGACTTCAAAGGGTCTGCGTTTGCTCACCGAACCTCACCAATGCTATCAGCCCGAAGTGTCCAGCCTTATGTCTCACCCAGCTCTGGGTGTAGATTTGGTAAATCCATGTTGCATCACAAGCCCTGAATGAATTATTTAAGAATTGCTCTCTATTTCACTGTCATTGTGTTTTGTTTTTGAAATTTATTTTGATAATGGGATTTATCGGATGTTCACTGCTGCCTTTAGGCCGCTATACACAAGCTTGATTTCCTTATGGAGACATATAAATCCATGGGTTTTAAGATTCTTACTTGTCAGGTATCTTGCCAGGCGTTGAATATGGGGTGTTGAGTCCATTTCGTTGAGCAAGGAGTAGGTCTTGTCTATTATATATTTGGCTTATGGAACGGTATCTGTGCTAATTTCAATCTCTGGTTTTATGCAGCACCCCAACTCACCTTTCCGCATAAGCAAGCATAAGTTGATTTTCTCAATTTGAGACCATTTTCTGTTTTGTAATTCAGTTCATGTGTAGCCAAGTTTACATTCCGTGTATTAGTCATATCTTATGATGTTTCTTTTTCTGTGTGACTTATTTCTCGTAGAATCATCGTACCTGAATCCACTCATTATGTCGTTTCGGGCCTGATGACGTAGATTTCATTGCTGAGTGATATTCCATTGTACGTGCGTATCACAACTTCTTTATCCATTTTTTGCTTTCTCGGATATTTAACTTGTACCATAGACGACGTTCTTGTAAACAGAGCCGTCCCAAACTCTGGGGTGGCTGTGTGTTTTTGATTTTAATTTCCCTAAGCTATAGGAACATAAGTGGAAGTGCCATAGGCTGTGTTGATTTGTTGCCTACGTGTTTCAGGAAACACTATACACTTCTCCAGATTGACTGCTGGCAATTTATATCCCGCACATCAGCATAACTAGGCTCCCTGTTCTCCATGACCTGTCCTGCCTTTCAAGATTTTACACTTTTTTCAGATGGCCCTTTTGATTGGGGAGCAGTGAGACTTCATTGTAGTGCAGATTTCCTTTACACGCCTGCTTGGTTGGCCAAAAAGGGCGTATGCGTTTTTTCCTGAATATATTCAGGAAAAAACGCATACGCCCTTTTTGGCCAAGTGCATCATTGTGGACATTCTCCCTCTTTTCCTATGCTTTAAGTGCAATTACAGTCTACCCCCTGAAATCGTTTTCCTGAAATTCTGCCCCGCTTTCAACTCCTTTTCGAAGACTTACTTCAATACATTTTTGGACGATAGCTGTCATTCATAACTCTGCAGGTTTGTGAATTTCAGTGGCCCTGAGCTCCTTTCTTCAACTCACTTTCTTGTGAGCTGGCTGCAAAACCGCAGGATTGCTTAAGGCGCTAATCTGTTTCTGGCAGGGCACGCTGAGCCTTTGGTTAATTCCACTTCCTGGTGGGAAATGAGCGTTCCATTTGCCAGTGCAGACACCTACAGCTAGTCTCTCATTGGTTCTCCCTATTCCTGTTCATCTTGCGCAGAAATTGCAAACTGTGCCAAACAGGAGTTTAAAGTCCCTGACTCTCCAAGTGGGGAGAGTGTTAGTAAAGCGTCTGCAATGCTGAACCCGAGTACCAGGGTTCGA
This sequence comes from Delphinapterus leucas, assembly GCF_059928025.1. Classification (NCBI taxonomy): domain Eukaryota; kingdom Metazoa; phylum Chordata; class Mammalia; order Artiodactyla; family Monodontidae; genus Delphinapterus; species Delphinapterus leucas. The sequence goes on from NW_028322245.1 coordinate 6,468,412, forward strand.
AAACTGAGATGCATTTGAAAACGTTTCCCAATCACACGGTGGACCATACTCTGGGTTTCCCATGCATGTTTTAGCTGAAGGAAGAATCCCTTAAACCTGGAGAGTTGGGACCCATGGAATGGGTACCGTGCAGTATGACTTCAAAGGGTCTGCGTTTGCTCACCGAACCTCACCAATGCTATCAGCCCGATGTGTCCAGCCTTATGTCTCACCCAGCTCTGGGTGTAGATGTTGTAAATCCAGGTTGCATCACAAGCCCGGAATGAATTATGTAAGAATTGCTCTCTATTTCACTGTCATTGTGTTTTGTTTTTGAAATTTATTTTGATAGTGGGACTTATCGGATTTTCACTGCTGCGTTTAGGCCGCTGTACACACGCTTGATTTCCTTATGGAGACATATAAATCCATGGGTTTTAAGATTCTTACTTGTCAGGTATCTTCCGAGGCGTTGAATATGGGGTGTTGAGTCCATTTCGTTGAGCAAGGAGTAGGTCTTGTCTATTATATATTTAGCTTATGGAAAGGTATCTGTGCTAATTTCACTCTCTGGTTTTATACAGCACCCCAACTCACCTTTCCCCATATGCAAGCATAAGTTGGTTTTCTAAATTTGAGACCCTGTTCTGTTTTGTAATTCAGTTCACGTGTAGGCAAGTTTACATTCCGTGTATTAGTGATATCCTATGATATTTCTTTTTCTGTGTGACTTATTTCTCGTAAAATCATCGTACCTGAATCCACTCATTATGCCGCCATGGGCCTGATGACTTAGATTTCATTGCTGAGTGATATTCCATTGTACGTGCGTAACACAACTTCTTTATCCATTTTTTGCTTTCTCGGATATTTAACTTGTATTGTAGACGAGGTTCTTGTAAACAGAGCCGTCACAAAATTTGGGGTGGCTGTGTGTTTTTGATTTTAATTTCCCTAAGCTATAGGACCATAAGTGGAAGTGCCATAGGCTGTGTTGCTTTGTTTCCTACGTGTTTCTGGAAACACCATACACTTCTCCAGAGTGGTTTTTGGCAATTTACATCCCGCCCATCAGCATGACAAGGCTCCCTGTTCTCCATGACCTGTCCTGCCTTTCTGGATTTTACACTTTTTTCAGATGGCCCTTTTGACCGGGGGGCAGTGAGACTTCATTGTAGTGCAGATTTCCTTTACACGCTTGCTTGTTTGGCCAAAAAGGGCGTATGCGTTTTTCCCTGAATATATTCAGGAAAAAACGCATACGCCCTTTTTGGCCAAGTGCATCATTGTTGGCATTCTGCCTCTTTTCCTACGCTTTAAGTGCAATTCCAGTCTACCCCCTGAAATCGTTTTCCTGAAATTCTGCCCCGCTTTCAAGTCCTCTTTGAAGACTTACTTCAGTACATTTTTGGACGATAGCTGTCATTCATAACTCTGCAGGTTTGTGAATTACAGTGCCCCTGAGCTCCTTTCTTCAACTCGTTTTCTTGTGAGCTGGCCGCAAAACCGCAGGATTGCTTCAGGCCCTAATATGTTTCCGGCCGGGCACGCTGAGCCTTTGGTTAATTCCTCTTCCTGGTGGGAAATGAGCGTTCAATTTGCCCGTGCAGACACCAACAGCTAGTCTCTCATTGGTTCTCCCTATGCCTGTTCATCTTGCGCAGAAATTGAAAACTGTGCCAAACAGGAGGTTAAAGCACTGACTCTCCAAGTGGGGAGAGTGTTAGTAAAGCGTCTGGAATGGTGAACCCGAGTACCAGGGGACGAAAATTGAGATGCATTTGAAAACGTTTCCCAATCACACGGTGGACCATACTATGGGTTTCCCATGCATGTTTTAGCTGAAGGAAGAATCCCTTAAACCTGGAGAGTTGGGACCCATGGAATGGGTACCGTGCAGTATGACTTCAAAGGGTCTGCGTTTGCTCACCGAACCTCACCAATGCTATCAGCCCGATGTGTCCAGCCTTATGTCTCACCCAGCTCTGGGTGTAGATGTTGTAAATCCAGGTTGCATCACAAGCCCGGAATGAATTATGTAAGAATTGCTCTCTATTTCACTGTCATTGTGTTTTGTTTTTGAAATTTATTTTGATAGTGGGACTTATCGGATTTTCACTGCTGCGTTTAGGCCGCTGTACACACGCTTGATTTCCTTATGGAGACATATAAATCCATGGGTTTTAAGATTCTTACTTGTCAGGTATCTTCCGAGGCGTTGAATATGGGGTGTTGAGTCCATTTCGTTGAGCAAGGAGTAGGTCTTGTCTATTATATATTTAGCTTATGGAAAGGTATCTGTGCTAATTTCACTCTCTGGTTTTATGCAGCACCCCAACTCACCTTTCCCCATATGCAAGCATAAGTTGGTTTTCTAAATTTGAGACCCTGTTCTGCTTTGTAATTCAGTTCATGTGTAGGCAAGTTTACATTCCGTGTATTAGTGATATCCTATGATATTTCTTTTTCTGTGTGACTTATTTCTCGTAAAATCATCGTACCTGAATCCACTCATTATGCCGCCATGGGCCTGATGACTTAGATTTCATTGCTGAGTGATATTCCATTGTACGTGCGTAACACAACTTCTTTATCCATTTTTTGCTTTCTCAGATATTTAACTTGTATTGTAGACGAGGTTCTTGTAAACAGAGCCGTCACAAACTTTGGGGTGGCTGTGTGTTTTTGATTTTAATTTCCCTAAGCTATAGGACCATAAGTGGAAGTGCCATAGGCTGTGTTGCTTTGTTTCCTATGTGTTTCAGGAAACACCATACACTTCTCCAGAGTGGCTGTTGGCAATTTACATCCCGCCCATCAGCATGACAAGGCTCCCTGTTCTCCATGACCTGTCCTGCCTTTCTGGATTTTACACGTCTTTCAGATGGCCCTTTTGACCGCTGGGCAGTGAGACTTCATTGTAGTGCAGATTTCTTTTACACGCCGGCCTGGTTGGCCAAAAAGTGCGTATGCGTTTTTTCCTGAATATATTCAGGAAAAAACGCATACGCCCTTTTTGGCCAAGTGCATCATTGTCGACATTCTGCCTCTTTTCCTATGCTTTAAGTGCAATTCCAGCCTACCCCCTGAAATCGTTTTCCTGAAATTCTGCCCCGCTTTCAAGTCCTCTTCGAAGACTTACTTCAATACATTTTTGGACGATAGCTGTCATTCATAACTCTGCAGGTTTGTGAATTACAGTGTCCCTGAGATCCGTTCCTCAACACGCTTTCTTGTGATCTGGCCGCAAAACCGCAGGATTGCTTCAGGCCCTAATCTGTTTCCGGCAGGGCACGCTGAGCCTTTGTTTAATTCCTCTTCCTGGTGGGAATTGAGCGTTCCATTTGCCCGTGCAGACACCTACAGCTAGTCTCTCATTGGTTCTCCCTATTCCTGTTCATCTTGCGCAGAAATTGCAAACTGTGCCAAACAGGACGTTAAAGGCACTGACTCTCCAAGTGGGGAGAATGTTAGTAAAGCGTCCTGAATGGTGAACCCGAGTACCAGGGGACGAAAACTGAGATGCATTTGAAAACGTTTCCCAATCACACGGTGGACCATACTCTGGGTTTCCCATGCATGTTTTAGCTGAAGGAAGAATCCCTTAAACCTGGAGATTTAAGACCCTTGGAATGGGTACCAGGCAGTATGACTTCAAAGGGTCTGCGTTTGCTCACCGAACCTCACCAATGCTATCAGCCCGAAGTGTCCAGCCTTATGTCTCACACAGCTCTGCGTGTAGATGTGGTAAATCCAAGTTGCATCACAAGACCTGAGTGAATTATTTAAGAATTGCTCTCTATTTCTCTGTCATTGTGTTTTGTTTTCAAAATTTATTTTGATAATGGGATTTATCGGATTTTCACTGCTGCGTTTAGTCCGATGTACACACGCTTGATTTCCATATGGAGACATATCCATGGGTTTTAAGATTCTTACCTTTCAGGTATGTTCCCAGGCGTTGAATATGGTGTGTGGAGTACATTTAATTGAGCAAGGAGTAGGTCTTGTCTATTATATATTTGGCTTATGGAACGGTATCTGTGCTAATTTCAATCTCTGGTTTGATGTAGCACCCCAACTCACCTTTCCCCATAAGCAAGCATAATTTGGTTTTCTAAATTTGAGATCCTGTTCTGTTTTGTAATTCAGTTCATATGTAGCCAAGTTTACATTCCGTGTATTAGTGATATCTTATGATGTTTCTTTCTCTGTGTGACTTATTTCTCGTAGAATCATCGTTCCTGAATCCACTCATTATGCCGCTATGGACCTCATCACGTAGATTTCATTGCTGAGTGATATTACATTGTACGTGAGTACCACAACTTCTTTATCCGTTTTTTGCTTTCTCGGATAGTTAACTTATACCGTAGACAAGGTTCTTGTTAACAGAGCCGTCACAAACTTTGGGGTGGCTGTGTGTTTTTGATTTTAATTTCCCTAAGCTATAGGACCATAAGTGGAAGTGCCATACGCTGTGTTGCTTTGTTTCCTATGTGTTTTAGGAAACACCATACACTTCTCCAGAGTGGCTGTTGGCAATTTACATCCCGCCCATCAGCATAACAAAGCTCCCTGTTCTCCATGACCTGTCCTGCCTTTCTGGATTTTACACTTTTTTCAGATGGCCCTTTTGACCGGTGGGCAGTGAGACTTCATTGTAGTGTACATTTCCTTTACACGCTTGCTTGGTTGGCCAAAAAGGGCGTATGCGTTTTTTCCTGAATATATTCAGGAAAAAACGCATACGCCCTTTTTGTTCAAGTGCATCACTGTCGACATTCTGCCTCTTTACCTATGCTTTAAGTGCAATTCCAGTCTACCCCCTGAAATCGTTTTCCGGAAATTCTTCCGCGCTTTCAAGTCCTCTTCGAAGACTTACTTCAATACATTTTTGGACGATATCTGTCATTCATAACTCTGCAGGTTTGTGAATTACAGTGCCCTTGAGCTCCTTTCCTCAACACGCTTTCTTGTGAGCTGGCCGCAAAACCGCAGGATTGCTTCAGGCCCTAATCTGTTTCTGGCAGGGCACGCTGAGCCTTTGGTTAATTCCTCTTCCTGGTGGGAAATGAGCATTCCATTTGCCCGTGCACACACCTACAGCTAGTCTCTCATTGGATCTCCCTATTCCTGTTCATCTTGGGCAGAAATTGCAAACTGTGCCAAACAGGAGGTTAAAGTCCCTGACTCTCCAAGTGGGGAGAGTGTTAGTAAAGCGTCTGGAATGGTGAACCCGAGTACCAGGGGACGAAAACTGAGATGCATTTGAAAACGTTTCCCAATCACACGGTGGACCATACTATGGGTTTCCCATGCATGTTTTAGCTGAAGGAAGAATCCCTTAAACCTGGAAATTTGGAACCCATGGAATGGGTACCATGCAGTATGACTTCAAAAGGTCTGCGTTTGCTCACCGAACCTCACCAATGCTATCAGCCCGAAGTGTCCAGCCTTATGTCTCATCCAGCTCTGGGTGTAGATGTGGGAAATCCAGGTTGCATCACAAGCCCTGAATGAATTATTTAAGAATTGCTCTCTATTTCACTGTCATTTTGTTTTGTTTTTGAAATTTATTTTGATAATGGTATTTATCGGATTTTCACTGCTGCGTTTAGGCCGCTGTACACACGCTTGATTTCCTTATGGAGACATATAAATCCATGGGTTTTAAGATTCTTACTTGTCAGGTATCTTGCCAGGCGTTGAATATGGGGTGTTGAGTCCATTTCGTTGAGCAAGGAGTAGGGCTTGTCTATTATATATTTGGCTTATGGAACGGTATCTGTGCTAATTTCAATCTCTGGTTTTATGCAGCACCCCAACTCACCTTTCCCCATAAGCAAGCATAAGTTGGTTTTCTAAATTTGAGACCCTGTTCTGTTTTGTAATTCAGTTCATGGGTAGCCAAGTTTACATTCCGTGTATTACTGATATATTATGATGTTTCTTTTTCTGTGTGACTTATTTCTCGTAGAATCATCATACCTGAATCCACTCATTATGCCGCTACGGGCCTGATGACGTAGATTTCATTGCTGAGTGATATTCCATTGTACGTGCGTACCACAACATCTTTATCCATTTCTTAATTTCTGGGATATTTTACTTGTACCGTAGACGAGGTTCTTGTAAACAGAGCCGTCCCAAACTCTGGGGTGGCTGTGTGTTTTTGATTTTAATTTCCCTAAGCTATAGGACCATAAGTGGAAGTGCCATAGGCTGTGTTGCTTTGTTTCCTACGTGTTTCTGGAAACACCATACACTTCTCCAGAGTGGTTGTTGGCAATTTACATCCCGCCCATCAGCATGACAAGGCTCCCTGTTCTCCATGACCTGTCCTGCCTTTCTGGATTTTACACTTTTTTCAGATGGCCCTTTTGACCGGTGGGGCAGTGAGACTTCATTGTAGTGCAGATTTCCTTTACACGCTTGCTTGGTTGGCCAAAAAGGGCGTATGCGTTTTTTCCTCAATATATTCAGGAAAAAACGCATACGCCCTTTTTAGCCAAGTGCATCGTTGTCGACATTCTGCCTCTTTTCCTATGCTTTTAGTACAATTCCAGTCTACCCCCTGAAATCGTTTTCCTGAAATTCTGCCCCGCTTACAAGTCCTCTTCGAAGACTTACTTCAATACATTTTTGGACGATAGCTGTCATTCATAACTCTGCAGGTTTGTGAATTACAGTGCCCTGAGCTCATGTCTTCAACTCGCATTCTTGTGAGCTGGCCACAAAACCGCAGGATTGCTTCAGGCCAAAGTCTCTTTCCGGCAGGGCATGCTGAGCCTTTGTTTAATTCCTCTTCCTGGTCGGAAATGAGCGTTCCTCTTGCCCGTGCAGGCACCTACAGCCAGTCTCTCATTGGTTCTCCCTATTCCTGTACATCTTGCGCAGAAATTGCAAACTGTGCCAAACAGGAGGTTAATGGCACTGACTCTCCAAGTGGGGAGAGTGTTAGTAAAGCGTCTGGAATGGTGAACCCGAGTACCAGGGGACGAAAACTGAGATGCATTTGAAAACATTTACCGGTCACACAGTGCACTGTACTGTGGGTTTCCCATGCATGTTTTAGCTGAAGGAAGAATCCCTTAAACCTGGAGAGTTGGGACCCAAGGAATGGGTACCATGCAGTATGACTTCAAAGGGTCAGCGTTTGCTCACCGAAACTCACCAATGCTATCAGCCCGAAGTGTCCAGCCTTATGTCTCACCCAGCTCTGGGTGTAGATGTGGGAAATCCAGGTTGCATCACAAGCCCTGAATGAATTATTTAAGAATTGCTCTCTATTTCACTGTCATTGTGTTTTGTTTTTGAAATTTATTTTGATAATGGGATTTATCGGATTTTCACTGCTGCGTTTAGGCCGCTGTACACACGCTTGATTTCCTTATGGAGACATATAAATCCATGGGTTTTAAGATTCTTACTTCTCAGGTATCTTGCCAGGCGTTGAATATGGGGTGTTGAGTCCATTTCGTTGAGCAAGGAGTAGGTCTTGTCTATTATATATTTGGCTTATGGAACGGTATCTGTGCTAATTTCAATCTCTGGTTTTATGCAGCACCCCAACTCACCTTTCCCCATAAGCAAGCATAAGTTTGTTTTCTAAATTTGAGACCCTGTTCTGTTTTGTAATTCAGTTTATGTGTAGCCAAGTTTACATTCCATGTATTACTGATATATTATGATGTTTCTTTTTCTGTGTGACTTATTTCTCGTAGAATCATCGTACCTGAATCCACTCATTATGCCGCTATCGGCCTGAAGACGTAGATTTCATTGCTGAGTGATATTCCATTGTACGTGCGTACCAGAACTTCTTTATCCATTTTTTCCTTTCTCGGATATTTAACTTGTACCGTAGACAAGGTTCTTGTAAACAGAGCCATCCCAAACTTTGGGGTGGCTGTGTGTTTTTGATTTTAATTTCCCTAAGCTATAGGACCATAAGTGGAAGTGACATAGGCTGTGTTGCTTTGTTTCCTACGTGTTTCAGGATACACCATACATTTCTCCAGAGTGGCTGTTGGCAATTTACATCCCGCCCATCAGCATAACAAGGCTCCCTGTTCTCCATGACCTGTCCTGTCTTTCTGGATTTTACTCTTTTTTCAGATGGCCCTTTTGACCGGGGGGCAGTGAGACTTCATTGTAGTGCAGATTTCATTTACATGCTTGCTTGGTTGGCCAAAAAGGGCGTATGCGTTTTTTCCTGAATATATTCAGGAAAAAACGCATACGCCCTTTTTGGCCAAGTGCATCATTGTCGACATTCTGCCTCTTTTCCTATGCTTTAAGTGCAATTCCAGTCTACCCCCTGAAATCGTTTTCCTGAAATTCTGCCCCGCTTTCAAGTCCTCTTTGAAGACTTACTTCAGTACATTTTTGGACGATAGCTGTCATTCATAACTCTGCAGGTTTGTGAATTATACAGTGCCCCTGAGCTCCTTTCTTCAACTCGTTTTCTTGTGAGCTGGCCGCAAAACCGCAGGATTGCTTCAGGCCCTAATCTCTTTCCGGCATGGCATGATGAGCCTTTGGTTAATTCCTCTTCCTGGTGGGAAATGAGCGTTCAATTTGCCCGTGCAGACACCAAAAGCTAGTCTCTCATTGGTTCTCCCTATGCCTGTTCATCTTGCGCAGAAATTGCAAACTGTGCCAAACAGGAGGTTAAAGGCACTGACTCTCCAAGTGGGGAGAGTGTTAGTAAAGCGTCTGGAATGGTGAAACCAAGTACCAGGGGACGAAAACTGAGATGCATTTGAAAACGTTTCCCAATCACACAGCGGACGATAGTCTGGGTTTCCCATGCATGTTTTAGCTGAAGGAAGAATCCCTTAAACCTGGCGAGTTGGGACCCATGGAATGGGTACCATGCAGTATGACTTCAAAGGGTCTGCGTTTGCTCACCGAACCTCACCAATGCTATCAGCCCGAAGTGCCCAGCCTTATGTCTCACCCAGCTCTGGGTGTAGATGTGGAAAATCCAGGTTGCATCACAAGCCCTGAATGAATTATTTAAGAATTGCTCTCTATTTCACTGTCATTGCGTTTTGTTTTTGAAATTTATTTTGATAATGGGATTTATCGGATTTTCACTGCTACGTTTAGGCCTCTGTACACACGCTTGATTTCCTTATGAAGACATATAAATCCATGGGTTTTAAGATTCTTACTTGTCAGGTATCTTGCCAGGCGTTGAATATGGGGTGTTGAGTCCATTTCGTTCAGCAAGGAGTAGGGCATGTCTATTATATATTTGGCTTATGGAACGGTATCTGTGCTAATTTCAATCTCTGGTTTTATGCAGCACCCCAACTCACCTTTCCCCATAAGCAAGCATAAGTTGGATTTCTAAATTTGAGACCCTGTTCTGTTTTGTAATTCAGTTCATGTGTATCCAACTTTACATTCTGTGTATTAGTGATATCTTACGATGTTTCTTTTTCTGTGTGACTTATTTCTCGTAGAATCATCGTACCTGAATCCACTCATTATGCCGCTACGGGCCTGATGACGTAGATTTCATTGCTGAGTGATATTCCATTGTACGTGCGTACCACAACTTCTTTATCCATTTTTTGCTTTCTGGGATATTTTACTTGTACCATAGACGAGTTTCTTGTAAACAGAGCCGTCCCAAACTCTGGGGTGGCTGTGTGTTTTTGATTTTAATTTCCCTAAGCTATAGGAACATAAGTGGAAGTGCCATAGGCTGTGTTGCTTTGTTTCCTACGTGTTTCTGGAAACACCATACACTTCTCCAGAGTGGTTGTTGGCAATTTACATCCCGCCCATCAGCATGACAAGGCTCCCTGTTCTCCATGACCTGTCTTGACTTTCTGGATTTTACATTTTTTTCAGATGGCCCTTTTGACCGGGGGGCAGTGAGACTTCATTGTAGTGCAGATTTCCATTACACGCTTGCTTGATTGGCCAAAAAGGGCGTATGCGTTTTTTCCTGAATATATTCAGGAAAAAACGCATACGCCCTTTTTGGCCAAGTGCATCATTGTCGACATTCTGCCTCTTTTCCTATGCTGTTAGTACAATTCCAGTGTACCCCCTGAAATCGTTTTCCTGAAATTCTGCCCCGCTTTCAAGTCCTGTTCGAAGACTTACTTCAATACATTTTTGGACGATAGCTGTCATTCATAACTCTGCAGGTTTGTGAATTACAGTGCCCCTGAGTTCATTTCTTCAACTCGCTTTCTTGTGAGCTGGCCGCAAAACCGCAGGATTGCTTCAGGCCCTAATCTGTTTCCGGCAGGGCACGCTGAGCCTTTGGTTAATTCCTCTTCCTGGTGGGAAATGAGCGTTCAATTTGCCCGTGCAGACACCTACAGCTAGTCTCTCATTGCTTCTCCCTATTCCTGTTCATCTTGCGCAGAAATTGCAAAGTGTGCCAAACAGGAGGTTAAATGCACTGACTCTCCAAGTGGGGAGAGTGTTAGTAAAGCGTCTGGAATGGTGAACCCGAGTACCAGGGGACGAAAACTGAGATGCATTTGAAAACGTTTCCCAATCACACGGTGGACCATACTATGGGTTTCCCATGCATGTTTTAGATGAAGGAAGAATCCCTTAAACCTGGAAATTTGGAACCCATGGAATGGGTACCATGCAGTATGACTTCAAAGGGTCTGCGTTTGCTCACCGAACCTCACCAATGCTATCAGCCCGAAGTGTCCAGCCTTATGTCTCATCCAGCTCTGGGTGTAGATGTGGGAAATCCAGGTTGCATCACAAGCCCTGAATGAATTATTTAAGAATTGCTCTCTATTTCACTGTCATTTTGTTTTGTTTTTGAAATTTATTTTGATAATGGGATTTATCGGATTTTCACTGATGCGTTTAGGCCGCTGTACACACACTTGATTTCCTTATGGAGACATATAAATCCATGGGTTTTAAGATTCTTACTTGTCAGGTATCTTGCCAGGCGTTGAATATGGGGTGTTGAGTCCATTTCGTTGAGCAAGGAGTAGGGCTTGTCTATTATATATTTGGCTTATGGAACGGTATCTGTGCTAATTTCAATCTCTGGTTTTATGCAGCACCCCAACTCACCTTTCCCCATAAGCAAGCATAAGTTGGTTTTCTAAATTTGAGACCCTGTTCTGTTTTGTAATTCAGTTCATGGGTAGCCAAGTTTACATTCCTTGTATTAGTGATATCTTATGATGTTTCTTTTTCTGTGTGACTTATTTCTCGTAGAATCATCATACCTGAATCCACTCATTATGCCGCTACGGGCCTGATGACGTAGATTTCATTGCTGAGTGATATTCCATTGTACGTGCGTACCACAACATCTTTATCCATTTCTTAATTTCTGGGATATTTTACTTGTACCGTAGACGAGGTTCTTGTAAACAGAGCCGTCCCAAACTCTGGGGTGGCTGTGTGTTTTTGATTTTAATTTCCCTAAGCTATAGGACCATAAGTGGAAGTGCCATAGGCTGTGTTGCTTTGTTTCCTACGTGTTTCTGGAAACACCATACACTTCTCCAGAGTGGTTGTTGGCAATTTACATCCCGCCCATCAGCATGACAAGGCTCCCTGTTCTCCATGACCTGTCCTGCCTTTCTGGATTTTACACTTTTTTCAGATGGCCCTTTTGACCGGGGGGGGGGCAGTGAGACTTCATTGTAGTGCAGATTTCCTTTACACGCTTGCTTGGTTGGCCAAAAAGGGCGTATGCGTTTTTTCCTCAATATATTCAGGAAAAAACGCATACGCCCTTTTTGGCCAAGTGCATCGTTGTCGACATTCTGCCTCTTTTCCTATGCTTTTAGTACAATTCCAGTCTACCCCCTGAAATCGTTTTCCTGAAATTCTGCCCCGCTTACAAGTCCTCTTCGAAGACTTACTTCAATACATTTTTGGACGATAGCTGTCATTCATAACTCTGCAGGTTTGTGAATTACAGTGCCCTGAGCTCATGTCTTCAACTCGCTTTCTTGTGAGCTGGCCGCAAAACCGCAGGATTGCTTCAGGCCAAAGTCTCTTTCCGGCAGGGCATGCTGAGCCTTTGTTTAATTCCTCTTCCTGGTAGGAAATGAGCGTTCCTTTTGCCCGTGCAGGCACCTACAGCCAGTCTCTCATTGGTTCTCCCTATTCCTGTACATCTTGCGCAGAAATTGCAAACTGTGCCAAACAGGAGGTTAATGGCACTGACTCTCCAAGTGGGGAGAGTGTTAGTAAAGCGTCTGGAATGGTGAACCCGAGTACCAGGGGACGAAAACTGAGATGCATTTGAAAACATTTACCGGTCACACAGTGCACTGTACTGTGGGTTTCCCATGCATGTTTTAGCTGAAGGAAGAATCCCTTAAACCTGGAGAGTTGGGACCCATGGAATGGGTACCATGCAGTATGACTTCAAAGGGTCAGCGTTTGCTCACCGAAACTCACCAATGCTATCAGCCCGAAGTGTCCAGCCTTATGTCTCACCCAGCTCTGGGTGTAGATGTGGGAAAACCAGGTTGCATCACAAGCCCTGAATGAATTATTTAAGAATTGCTCTCTATTTCACTGTCATTGTGTTTTGTTTTTGAAATTTATTTTGATAATGGGATTTATCGGATTTTCACTGCTGCGTTTAGGCCGCTGTACACACGCTTGATTTCCTTATGGAGACATATAAATCCATGGGTTTTAAGATTCTTACTTGTCAGGTATCTTGCCAGGCGTTGAATATGGGGTGTTGAGTCCATTTCGTTGAGCAAGGAGTAGGTCTTGTCTATTATATATTTGGCTTATGGAACGGTATCTGTGCTAATTTCAATCTCTGGTTTTATGCAGCACCCCAACTCACCTTTCCCCATAAGCAAGCATAAGTTTGTTTTCTAAATTTGAGACCCTGTTCTGTTTTGTAATTCAGTTTATGTGTAGCCAAGTTTACATTCCGTGTATTACTGATATATTATGATGTTTCTTTTTCTGTGTGACTTATTTCTCGTAGAATCATCGTACCTGAATCCACTCATTATGCCGCTATGGGCCTGAAGACGTAGATTTCATTGCTGAGTGATATTCCATTGTACGTGCGTACCAGAACTTCTTTATCCATTTTTTCCTTTCTCGGATATTTAACTTGTACCGTAGACAAGGTTCTTGTATACAGAGCCATCCCAAACTTTGGGGTGGCTGTGTGTTTTTGATTTTAATTTCCCTAAGCTATAGGACCATAAGTGGAAGTGACATAGGCTGTGTTGCTTTGTTTCCTACGTGTTTCAGGATACACCATACATTTCTCCAGAGTGGCTGTTGGCAATTTACATCCCGCCCATCAGCATAACAAGGCTCCCTGTTCTCCATGACCTGTCCTGTCTTTCTGGATTTTACTCTTTTTTCAGATGTCTCTTTTGACCGGGGGGCAGTGAGACTTGATTGTAGTGCAGATTTCCTTTACACGCTTGCTTGGTTGGCCAAAAAGGGCGTATGCGTTTTTTCCTCAATATATTCAGGAAAAAACGCATACGCCCTTTTTGGCCAAGTGCATCATTGTCGACATTCTGCCTCTTTTCCTATGCTTTAAGTGCAATTCCAGTCTACCCCCTGAAATCGTTTTCCTGAAATTCTGCCCCGCTTTCAAGTCCTCTTTGAAGACTTACTTCAGTACATTTTTGGACGATAGCTGTCATTCATAACTCTGCAGGTTTGTGAATTATACAGTGCCCCTGAGCTCCTTTCTTCAACTCGTTTTCTTGTGAGCTGGCCGCAAAACCGCAGGATTGCTTCAGGCCCTAATCTCTTTCCGGCATGGCATGATGAGCCTTTGGTTAATTCCTCTTCCTGGTGGGAAATGAGCGTTCAATTTGCCCGTGCAGACACCAACAGCTAGTCTCTCATTGGTTCTCCCTATGCCTGTTCAACTTGCGCAGAAATTGCAAACTGTGCGAAACAGGAGGTTAAAGGCACTGACTCTCCAAGTGGGGAGAGTGTTAGTAAAGCGTCTGGAATGGTGAAACCAAGTACCAGGGGACGAAAACTGAGATGCATTTGAAAACGTTTCCCAATCACACAGCGGACGATAGTCTGGGTTTCCCATGCATGTTTTAGCTGAAGGAAGAATCCCTTAAACCTGGAGAGTTGGAACCCATGGAATGGGTACCATGCAGTATGACTTCAAAGGGTCTGCGTTTGCTCACCGAACCTCACCAATGCTATCAGCCCGAAGTGCCCAGCCTTATGTCTCACCCAGCTCTGGGTGTAGATGTGGAAAATCCAGGTTGCATCACAAGCCCTGAATGAATTATTTAAGAATTGCTCTCTATTTCACTGTCATTGCGTTTTGTTTTTGAAATTTATTTTGATAATGGGATTTATCGGATTTTCACTGCTACGTTTAGGCCGCTGTACACACGCTTGATTTCCTTATGGAGACATATAAATCCATGGGTTTTAAGATTCTTACTTGTCAGGTATCTTGCCAGGCGTTGAATATGGGGTGTTGAGTCCATTTCGTTGAGCAAGGAGTAGGGCTTGTCTATTATATATTTGGCTTATGGAACGGTATCTGTGCTAATTTCAATCTCTGGTTTTATGCAGCACCCCAACTCACCTTTCCCCATAAGCAAGCATAAGTTGGTTTTCTAAATTTGAGACCCTGTTCTGTTTTGTAATTCAGTTCATGTGTATCCAACTTTACATTCCGTGTATTAGTGATATCTTATGATGTTTCTTTTTCTGTGTGACTTATTTCTCGTAGAATCATCGTACCTGAATCCACTCATTATGCCGCTACGGGCCTGATGACGTAGATTTCATTGCTGAGTGATATTCCATTGTACGTGCGTACCACAACTTCTTTATCCATTTTTTGCTTTCTGGGATATTTTACTTGTACCGTAGACGAGGTTCTTGTAAACAGAGCCGTCCCAAACTCTGGGGTGGCTGTGTGTTTTTGATTTTAATTTCCCTAAGCTATAGGACCATAAGTGGAAGTGCCATAGGCTGTGTTGCTTTGTTTCCTACGTTTTTCTGGAAACACCATACACTTCTCCAGAGTGGTTGTTGGCAATTTACATCCCACCCATCAGCATGACAAGGCTCCCTGTTCTCCATGACCTGTCTTGACTTTCTGGATTTTACATTTTTTTCAGATGGCCCTTTTGACCGGGGGGCAGTGAGACTTCATTGTAGTGCAGATTTCCATTACACGCTTGCTTGGTTGGCCAAAAAGGGCGTATGCGTTTTTTCCTGAATATATTCAGGAAAAAACGCATACGCCCTTTTTGGCCAAGTGCATCATTGTCGACATTCTGCCTCTTTTCCTATGCTGTTAGTACAATTCCAGTCTACCCCCCGAAATCGTTTTCCTGAAATTCTGCCCCGCTTTCAAGTCCTCTTCGAAGGCTTACTTCAATACATTTTTGGACGATAGCTGTCATTCATAACTCTGCAGGTTTGTGAATTACAGTGCCCTGAGCTCATTTCTTCAACTCGCTTTCTTGTGAGCTGGCCGCAAAACCGCAGGATTGCTTCAGGCCATAATCTGTTTCCGGCAGGGCACGCTGAGCCTTTGGTTAATTCCTCTTCCTGGTGGGAAATGAGCGTTCCATTTGCCCGTGCAGACACCTACAGCTAGTCTCTCATTGGTTCTCCCTATTCCTGTTCATCTTGCGCAGAAATTGCAAAGTGTGCCAAACAGGAGGTTAAATGCACTGACTCTCCAAGTGGGGAGAGTGTTAGTAAAGTGTCTGGAATGGTGAACCCGAGTACCAGGGGACGAAAACTGAGATGCATTTGAAAACGTTTCCCAATCACACGGTGGACCATACTATGGGTTTCATATGCATGTTTTAGCTGAAGGAAGAATCCCTTAAACCTGGAAATTTGGAACCCATGGAATGGGTACCATGCAGTATGACTTCAAAGGGTCTGCGTTTGCTCACCGAACCTCACCAATGCTATCAGCCCGAAGTGTCCAGCCTTATGTCTCATCCAGCTCTGGGTGTAGATGTGGGAAATCCAGGTTGCATCACAAGCCCTGAATGAATTATTTAAGAATTGCTCTCTATTTCACTGTCATTGTGTTTTGTTTTTGAAATTTATTTTGATAATGGGATTTATCGGATTTTCACTGCTGCGTTTAGGCCGCTGTACACACGCTTGATTTCCTTATGGAGACATATAAATCCATGGGTTTTAAGATTCTTACTTGTCAGGTATCTTGCCAGGCGTTGAATATGGGGTGTTGAGTCCATTTCGTTGAGCAAGGAGTAGGGCTTGTCTATTATATATTTGGCTTATGGAACGGTATCTGTGCTAATTTCAATCTCTGGTTTTATGCAGCACCCCAACTCACCTTTCCCCATAAGCAAGCATAAGTTCGTTTTCTAAATTTGAGACCCTGTTCTGTTTTGTAATTCAGTTCATGGGTAGCCAAGTTTACATTCCGTGTATTAGTGATATCTTATGATGTTTCTTTTTCTGTGTGACTTATTTCTCGTAGAATCATCATACCTGAATCCACTCATTATGCCGCTACGGGCCTGATGACGTAGATTTCATTGCTGAGTGATATTCCATTGTACGTGCGTACCACAACATCTTTATCCATTTCTTAATTTCTGGGATATTTTACTTGTACCGTAGACGAGGTTCTTGTAAACAGAGCCGTCCCAAACTCTGGGGTGGCTGTGTGTTTTTGATTTTAATTTCCCTAAGCTATAGGACCATAAGTGGAAGTGCCATAGGCTGTGTTGCTTTGTTTCCTACGTGTTTCTGGAAACACCATACACTTCTCCAGAGTGGTTGTTGGCAATTTACATCCCGCCCATCAGCATGACAAGGCTCCCTGTTCTCCATGACCTGTCCTGCCTTTCTGGATTTTACACTTTTTTCAGATGGCCCTTTTGACC
Source organism: Delphinapterus leucas (assembly GCF_059928025.1). Classification (NCBI taxonomy): domain Eukaryota; kingdom Metazoa; phylum Chordata; class Mammalia; order Artiodactyla; family Monodontidae; genus Delphinapterus; species Delphinapterus leucas. The sequence continues at coordinate 6,485,268 of NW_028322245.1, forward strand.
GGGGGGGGGGGCAGTGAGACTTCATTGTAGTGCAGATTTCCTTTACACGCTTGCTTGGTTGGCCAAAAAGGGCGTATGCGTTTTTTCCTGAATATATTCAGGAAAAAACGCATACGCCCTTTTTGGCCAAGTGCATCGTTGTCGACATTCTGCCTCTTTTCCTATGCTTTTAGTACAATTCCAGTCTACCCCCTGAAATCGTTTTCCTGAAATTCTGCCCCGCTTACAAGTCCTCTTCGAAGACTTACTTCAATACATTTTTGGACGATAGCTGTCATTCATAACTCTGCAGGTTTGTGAATTACAGTGCCCTGAGCTCATGTCTTCAACTCGCTTTCTTGTGAGCTGGCCGCAAAACCGCAGGATTGCTTCAGGCCAAAGTCTCTTTCCGGCAGGGCATGCTGAGCCTTTGTTTAATTCCTCTTCCTGGTAGGAAATGAGCGTTCCTTTTGCCCGTGCAGGCACCTACAGCCAGTCTCTCATTGGTTCTCCCTATTCCTGTACATCTTGCGCAGAAATTGCAAACTGTGCCAAACAGGAGGTTAATGGCACTGACTCTCCAAGTGGGGAGAGTGTTAGTAAAGCGTCTGGAATGGTGAACCCGAGTACCAGGGGACGAAAACTGAGATGCATTTGAAAACATTTACCGGTCACACAGTGCACTGTACTGTGGGTTTCCCATGCATGTTTTAGCTGAAGGAAGAATCCCTTAAACCTGGAGAGTTGGGACCCATGGAATGGGTACCATGCAGTATGACTTCAAAGGGTCAGCGTTTGCTCACCGAAACTCACCAATGCTATCAGCCCGAAGTGTCCAGCCTTATGTCTCACCCAGCTCTGGGTGTAGATGTGGGAAATCCAGGTTGCATCACAAGCCCTGAATGAATTATTTAAGAATTGCTCTCTATTTCACTGTCATTGTGTTTTGTTTTTGAAATTTATTTTGATAATGGGATTTATCGGATTTTCACTGCTGCGTTTAGGCCGCTGTACACACGCTTGATTTCCTTATGGAGACATATAAATCCATGGGTTTTAAGATTCTTACTTGTCAGGTATCTTGCCAGGCGTTGAATATGGGGTGTTGAGTCCATTTCGTTGAGCAAGGAGTAGGTCTTGTCTATTATATATTTGGCTTATGGAACGGTATCTGTGCTAATTTCAATCTCTGGTTTTATGCAGCACCCCAACTCACCTTTCCCCATAAGCAAGCATAAGTTTGTTTTCTAAATTTGAGACCCTGTTCTGTTTTGTAATTCAGTTTATGTGTAGCCAAGTTTACATTCCGTGTATTACTGATATATTATGATGTTTCTTTTTCTGTGTGACTTATTTCTCGTAGAATCATCGTACCTGAATCCACTCATTATGCCGCTATGGGCCTGAAGACGTAGATTTCATTGCTGAGTGATATTCCATTGTACGTGCGTACCACAACTTCTTTATCCATTTTTTGATTTCTTGGATATTCAACTTGTACCGTAGACGAGGTTCTTGTAAACAGAGCCATCCCAAACTTTGGGGTGGCTGTGTGTTTTTGATTTTAATTTCCCTAAGCTATAGGACCATAAGTGGAAGTGACATAGGCTGTGTTGCTTTGTTTCCTACGTGTTTCAGGATACACCATACATTTCTCCAGAGTGGCTGTTGGCAATTTACATCCCGCCCATCAGCATAACAAGGCTCCCTGTTCTCCATGACCTGTCCTGTCTTTCTGGATTTTACTCTTTTTTCAGATGGCCCTTTTGACCGGGGGGCAGTGAGACTTCATTGTAGTGCAGATTTCCTTTACACGCTTGCTTGGTTGGCCAAAAAGGGCGTATGCGTTTTTTCCTGAATATATTCAGGAAAAAACGCATACGCCCTTTTTGGCCAAGTGCATCATTGTCGACATTCTGCCTCTTTTCCTATGCTTTAAGTGCAATTCCAGTCTACCCCCTGAAATCGTTTTCCTGAAATTCTGCCCCGCTTTCAAGTCCTCTTTGAAGACTTACTTCAGTACATTTTTGGACGATAGCTGTCATTCATAACTCTGCAGGTTTGTGAATTATACAGTGCCCCTGAGCTCCTTTCTTCAACTCGTTTTCTTGTGAGCTGGCCGCAAAACCGCAGGATTGCTTCAGGCCCTAATCTCTTTCCGGCATGGCATGATGAGCCTTTGGTTAATTCCTCTTCCTGGTGGGAAATGAGCGTTCAATTTGCCCGTGCAGACACCAACAGCTAGTCTCACATTGGTTCTCCCTATGCCTGTTCATCTTGCGCAGAAATTGCAAACTGTGCCAAACAGGAGGTTAAAGGCACTGACTCTCCAAGTGGGGAGAGTGTTAGTAAAGCGTCTGGAATGGTGAAACCAAGTACCAGGGGACGAAAACTGAGATGCATTTGAAAACGTTTCCCAATCACACAGCGGACGATAGTCTGGGTTTCCCATGCATGTTTTAGCTGAAGGAAGAATCCCTTAAACCTGGAGAGTTGGGACCCATGGAATGGGTACCATGCAGTATGACTTCAAAGGGTCTGCGTTTGCTCACCGAACCTCACCAATGCTATCAGCCCGAAGTGCCCAGCCTTATGTCTCACCCAGCTCTGGGTGTAGATGTGGAAAATCCAGGTTGCATCACAAGCCCTGAATGAATTATTTAAGAATTGCTCTCTATTTCACTGTCATTGCGTTTTGTTTTTGAAATTTATTTTGATAATGGGATTTATCGGATTTTCACTGCTACGTTTAGGCCGCTGTACACACGCTTGATTTCCTTATGGAGACATATAAATCCATGGGTTTTAAGATTCTTACTTGTCAGGTATCTTGCCAGGCGTTGAATATGGGGTGTTGAGTCCATTTCGTTGAGCAAGGAGTAGGGCTTGTCTATTATATATTTGGCTTATGGAACGGTATCTGTGCTAATTTCAATCTCTGGTTTTATGCAGCACCCCAACTCACCTTTCCCCATAAGCAAGCATAAGTTGGTTTTCTAAATTTGAGACCCTGTTCTGTTTTGTAATTCAGTTCATGTGTATCCAACTTTACATTCCGTGTTTTAGTGATATCTTATGATGTTTCTTTTTCTGTGTGACTTATTTCTCGTAGAATCATCGTACCTGAATCCACTCATTATGCCGCTACGGGCCTGATGACCTAGATTTCATTGCTGAGTGATATTCCATTGTACGTGCGTACCACAACTTCTTTATCCATTTTTTGCTTTCTGGGATATTTTACTTGTACCATAGACGAGGTTCTTGTAAACAGAGCCGTCCCAAACTCTGGGGTGGCTGTGTGTTTTTGATTTTAATTTCCCTAAGCTATAGGACCATAAGTGGAAGTGCAATAGGCTGTGTTGCTTTGTTTCCTACGTGTTTCTGGAAACACCATACACTTCTCCAGAGTGGTTGTTCGCAATTTACATCCCGCCCATCAGCATGACAAGGCTCCCTGTTCTCCATGACCTGTCTTGACTTTCTGGATTTTACATTTTTTTCAGATGGCCCTTTTGACCGGGGGGCAGTGAGACTTCATTGTAGTGCAGATTTCCATTACAAGCATGCTTGGTTGGCCAAAAAGGGCGTATGCGTTTTTCCCTGAATATATTCAGGAAAAAACGCATACGCCCTTTTTGGCCAAGTGCATCATTGTCGACATTCTGCCTCTTTTCCTATGCTTTAAGTGCAATTCCAGTCTACCCCCTGAAATCGTTTTCCTGAAATTCTGCCCCGCTTTCAAGTCCTCTTCGAAGACTTACTTCAATACATTTTTGGACGATAGCTGTCATTCATAACTCTGCAGGTTTGTGAATTACAGTGCCCCTGAGCTCATTTCTTCAACTCGCTTTCTTGTGAGCTGGCCGCAAAACCGCAGGATTGCTTCAGGCCCTAATCTGTTTCCGGCAGGGCACGCTGAGCCTTTGGTTAATTCCTCTTCCTGGTGGGAAATGAGCGTTCCATTTGCCCGTGTAGACAACAACAGCTAGTCTCTCATTGCTTCTCCCTATTCCTGTTCATCTTGCGCAGAAATTGCAAACTGTGCCAAACAGGAGGTTAATGGCACTGACTCTCCAAGTGGGGAGAGTGTTAGTAAAGCGTTCAAATGTTGAACCCGAGTACCAGGGTCGAAAACTGAGATGCATTTGAAAACGTTTCCCAATCACATGGTGGACCATACTCTGGGTTTCCCATGCATGTTTTAGCTGAAGGAAGAATCTCTTAAACCTGGAGAGTTGGGACCCATGGAATGGGTACCATGCAGTATGACTTCAAAGGGTTTGCGTTTGCTCATCAAACCTCACCAATGCTATCAGCCCGAAGTGTCCAGCCTTATGTCTCACCCTGCTCTGCGTGTAGATGTGGTAAATCCAGGTTGCATCACAAGCCCTGAATGAATTATTTAAGAATTGCTCTCTATTTCACTGTCATTGTGTTTTGTTTTTGAAATTTATTTTGATAATGGGATTTATCGGATTTTCACTGCTGCGTTTAGGCCGCTGTACACACGCTTGATTTCCTTATGGACACATATAAATCCATGGGTTTTAAGATTTTTACTTCTCAGGTATATTCCCAGGCGTTGAATATGGGGTGTTGATTCCATTTCGATGAGCAAGGAGTAGGTCTTGTCTATTATATATTTGGCTTATGGTACGGTATCTGTGCTAATTTCAATCTCTGGTTTTATGCAGCACCCCAACTCACCTTTCCCCATAAGCAAGCATAAGTTGGTTTTCTAAATTTGTGACCCTGTTTTGTTTTGTAATTCAGTTCATGTGTAGCCAACTTTACATTCCGTGTATTATTGATATCTTATGATGTTTCATTTTCTGTGTGACTTAATTCTTGTAGAATCATCGTACGTGAATCCACTCATTATGCCGCTGCAAGCCTGATGACGTAGATTTCATTGATGAGTGATAATCTATTGTACGTGCGTACCAGAACTTCTTTATCCATTTTTTGCATTCTCAGATTTTTAACTAGTATCGTAGATGACGTTCCTGTAAACAGAGCCGTCCCAAATTTTGGGGTGGCTGTGTCTTTTTGATTTTAATTTCCCTAAGCTATAGGACCATAAGTGGAAGTGCCATAGGCTGTGTTGCTTTGTTTCCTACGCGTTTCAGGAAACACCATACACTTCTCCAGAGTGGCTGTTGGCAATTTACATCCCGCCCATCAGCATAACAAGGCTCCGTGTTCTCCATGACCTGTCCTGCCTTTCTTGATTTTACACTTTTTTCAGATGGCCCTTTTAACCGGGGGGCAGTGAGACTTCATTGTAGTGCAGATTTCCTTTACACGCTTGCTTGGTTGGCCAAAAAGGGCGTATGCTTTTTTTCCTGAATATATTCAGGAAAAAACGCATACGCCCTTTTTGGCCAAGTGCATCATTGTCGACATTCTGCCTCTTTTCCTATGCTTTAAGTGCAATTCCAGTCTACCCCCTGAAATCGTGTTCCTGAAATTCTGCCCCGCTTTCAAGTCCTCTTCGAATACTTAATTCAGTACATTTTTGGACGATAGGTGTCATTCATAACTCTGCAGGTTTGTGAATTACAGTGCCCCTGAGCTCCTTTCTTCAACTCGCTTTCTTGTGAGCTGGCCGCAAAACCGCAGGATTGCTTCACGCCATAATCTCTTTCTGGCAGGGCACGCTGAGCCTTTGGTTAATTCCTCTTCCTGGTGGGAAATGAGCGTTCCATTTGCCCGTGCAGACACCTACAGCTAGTCTCTCATTGGTTCTCCCTATTCCTGTTCATCTTGCACAGAAATTGCAAACTGTGCCAAACAGGAGGTTAAAGGCACTGACTCTCCAAGTGGGGAGAGTGTTTGTAAAGCGCCTGGAATGGTGAACCCGAGTATCAGGGGCGAAAACTGAGATGCATTTGAAAACGTTTCCCAATCACACGGTGGACCATACTCTGGGTTTCCCATGTATGTTTTAGCTGAAGGGAGAATCCCTTAAACCTAGAGAGTTGGGACCCTTGGAATGGGTACCATGCAGTATGACTTCAAAGGGTCTGCGTTTGCTCACCGAACCTCACCAATGCTATCAGCCCGAAGTGCCCAGCCTTATGTCTCACCCAGCTCTGGGTGTAGATGTGGTAAATCCAGGTTGCATCACAAGCCCTGAATGAATTATTTAAGAATTGCTCTCTATTTCACTGTCATTGTGTTTTGTTTTTGAAATTCATTTTGATAATGGGATTTATCGGATATTCACTGCTGCGTTTAGGCCGTTGTACACACGCTTGATTTCCTTATGGAGACATATAAATCCATGGGTTTTAAGATTCTTACTTGTCAGGTATCTTCCCAGGCGTGGAATATGGGGTGTTGAGTCCATTTCGTTGAGCAAGGAGTAGGTCTTGTCTATTATATATTTGCCTTATGAAACGGTATCTGTGCTAATTTCAATCTCTGGTTTTATGCAGCACCCCAACTCACCTTTCCCCATAAGCAAGCATAAGTTGGTTTTCTAAATTTGAGACCCTGTTCTGTTTTGTAATTCAGTTTATGTGTAGCCAAGTTTACATTCCGTGTATTAGTGATATATTATGATGTTTCTTTTTCTGTGTGACTTATTTCTCGTAGAATCATCGTACCTGAATCCACTCATTATGCCGCTATGGGCCTGAAGACGTAGATTTCATTGCTGAGTGATATTCCATTGTACGTGCGTACCAGAACTTCTTTATCCATTTTTTCCTTTCTCGGATATTTAACTTGTACCGTAGACAAGGTTCTTGTAAACAGAGCCATCCCAAACTTTGGGGTGGCTGTGTGTTTTTGATTTTAATTTCCCTAAGCTATAGGACCATAAGTGGAAGTGACATAGGCTGTGTTGCTTTGTTTCCTACGTGTTTCAGGATACACCATACATTTCTCCAGAGTGGCTGTTGGCAATTTACATCCCGCCCATCAGCATAACAAGGCTCCCTGTTCTCCATGACCTGTCCTGTCTTTCTGGATTTTACTCTTTTTTCAGATGGCCCTTTTGACCGGGGGGCAGTGAGACTTCATTGTAGTGCAGATTTCCTTTACACGCTTGCTTGGTTGGCCAAAAAGGGCGTATGTGTTTTTTCCTGAATATATTCAGGAAAAAACGCATACGCCCTTTTTGGCCAAGTGCATCATTGTCGACATTCTGCCTCTTTTCCTATGCTTTAAGTGCAATTCCAGTCTACCCCCTGAAATCGTTTTCCTGAAATTCTGCCCCGCTTTCAAGTCCTCTTTGAAGACTTACTTCAGTACATTTTTGGACGATAGCTGTCATTCATAACTCTGCAGGTTTGTGAATTATACAGTGCCCCTGAGCTCCTTTCTTCAACTCGTTTTCTTGTGAGCTGGCCGCAAAACCGCAGGATTGCTTCAGGCCCTAATCTCTTTCCGGCATGGCATGATGAGCCTTTGGTTAATTCCTCTTCCTGGTGGGAAATGAGCGTTCAATTTGCCCGTGCAGACACCAACAGCTAGTCTCACATTGGTTCTCCCTATGCCTGTTCATCTTGCGCAGAAATTGCAAACTGTGCCAAACAGGAGGTTAAAGGCACTGACTCTCCAAGTGGGGAGAGTGTTAGTAAAGCGTCTGGAATGGTGAAACCAAGTACCAGGGGACGAAAACTGAGATGCATTTGAAAACGTTTCCCAATCACACAGCGGACGATAGTCTGGGTTTCCCATGCATGTTTTAGCTGAAGGAAGAATCCCTTAAACCTGGAGAGTTGGGACCCATGGAATGGGTACCATGCAGTATGACTTCAAAGGGTCTGCGTTTGCTCACCGAACCTCACCAATGCTATCAGCCCGAAGTGCCCAGCCTTATGTCTCACCCAGCTCTGGGTGTAGATGTGGAAAATCCAGGTTGCATCACAAGCCCTGAATGAATTATTTAAGAATTGCTCTCTATTTCACTGTCATTGCGTTTTGTTTTTGAAATTTATTTTGATAATGGGATTTATCGGATTTTCACTGCTACGTTTAGGCCGCTGTACACACGCTTGATTTCCTTATGGAGACATATAAATCCATGGGTTTTAAGATTCTTACTTGTCAGGTATCTTGCCAGGCGTTGAATATGGGGTGTTGAGTCCATTTCGTTGAGCAAGGAGTAGGGCTTGTCTATTATATATTTGGCTTATGGAACGGTATCTGTGCTAATTTCAATCTCTGGTTTTATGCAGCACCCCAACTCACCTTTCCCCATAAGCAAGCATAAGTTGGTTTTCTAAATTTGAGACCCTGTTCTGTTTTGTAATTCAGTTCATGTGTATCCAACTTTACATTCCGTGTTTTAGTGATATCTTATGATGTTTCTTTTTCTGTGTGACTTATTTCTCGTAGAATCATCGTACCTGAATCCACTCATTATGCCGCTATGGGCCTGATGACGTAGATTTCATTGCTGAGTGATATTCCATTTTTCGTGCGTACCACAACTTCTTTATCCATTTTTCACATTCTGGGATATTTAACTTGTACCGTAGGCGAGGTTCTTGTAAACAGAGCCGTCCCAAACTTAGGGTGGCTGTGTCTTTTTGATTTTAATTTCCCTAAGCTATAGGACCATAAGTGGAAGTGCCATAGGCTGTGTTGCTTTGTTTCCTACGTGTTTCTGGAAACACCATACACTTCTCCAGAGTGGTTGTTGGCAATTTACATCCCGCCCATCAGCATGACAAGGCTCCCTGTTCTCCATGACCTGTCCTGCCTTTCTGGATTTTACACTTTTTTCAGATGGCCCTTTTGACCGGGGGGGGGGCAGTGAGACTTCATTGTAGTGCAGATTTCCTTTACACGCTTGCTTCGTTGGCCAAAAAGGGCGTATGCGTTTTTCCCTGAATATATTCAGGAAAAGACGCATACGCCCTTTTTGGCCAAGTGCATCATTGTCGACATTCTGCCTCTTTTCCTATGCTTTAAGTGCAATTCCAGTCTACCCCCTGAAATCGTTTTCCTGAAATTCTGCCCCGCTTTCAAGTCCTCTTCGAAGACTTACTTCAATACATTTTTGGACGATAGCTGTCATTCATAACTCTGCATGTTTGTGAATTACAGTGCCCCTGAGCTCATTTCTTCAACTCGCTTTCTTGTGAGCTGGCCGCAAAACCGCAGGATTGCTTCAGGCCCTAATCTGTTTCCGGCAGGGCACGCTGAGCCTTTGGTTAATTCCTCTTCCTGGTGGGAAATGAGCGTTCCATTTGCCCGTGTAGACACCAACAGCTAGTCTCTCATTGCTTCTCCCTATTCCTGTTCATCTTGCGCAGAAATTGCAAAGTGTGCCAAACAGGAGGTTAATGGCACTGACTCTCCAAGTGGGGAGAGTGTTAGTAAAGCGTTCAAATGTTGAACCCGAGTACCAGGGTCGAAAACTGAGATGCATTTGAAAACGTTTCCCAATCACATGGTGGACCATACTCTGGGTTTCCCATGCATGTTTTAGCTGAAGGAAGAATCCCTTAAACCTGGAGAGTTGGGACCCATGGAATGGGTACCATGCAGTATGACTTCAAAGGCTTTGCGTTTGCTCATCAAACCTCACCAATGCTATCAGCCCGAAGTGTCCAGCCTTATGTCTCACCCTGCTCTGCGTGTAGATGTGGTAAATCCAGGTTGCATCACAAGCCCTGAATGAATTATTTAAGAATTGCTCTCTATTTCACTGTCATTGTGTTTTGTTTTTGAAATTTATTTTGATAATGGGATTTATCGGATTTTCACTGCTGCGTTTAGGCCGCTGTACACACGCTTGATTTCCTTATGGACACATATAAATCCATGGGTTTTAAGATTTTTACTTCTCAGGTATATTCCCAGGCGTTGAATATGGGGTGTTGAGTCCATTTCGATGAGCAAGGAGTAGGTCTTGTCTATTATATATTTGGCTTATGGTACGGTATCTGTGCTAATTTCAATCTCTGGTTTTATGCAGCACCCCAACTCACCTTTCCCCATAAGCAAGCATAAGTTGGTTTTCTAAATTTGTGACCCTGTTCTGTTTTGTAATTCAGTTCATGTGTAGCCAACTTTACATTCCGTGTATTATTGATATCTTATGATGTTTCATTTTCTGTGTGACTTAATTCTTGTAGAATCATCGTACGTGAATCCACTCATTATGCCGCTGCAGGCCTGATGACGTAGATTTCATTGATGAGTGATAATCTATTGTACGTGCGTACCAGAACTTCTTTATCCATTTTTTGCATTCTCAGATATTTAACTAGTATCGTAGATGACGTTCCTGTAAACAGAGCCGTCCCAAATTTTGGGGTGGCTGTGTCTTTTTGATTTTAATTTCCCTAAGCTATAGGACCATAAGTGGAAGTGCCATAGGCTGTGTTGCTTTGTTTCCTACGCGTTTCAGGAAACACCATACACTTCTCCAGAGTGGCTGTTGACAATTTACATCCCGCCCATCAGCATAACAAGGCTCCGTGTTCTCCATGACCTGTCCTGCCTTTCTGGATTTTACACTTTTTTCAGATGGCCCTTTTAACCGGGGGGCAGTGAGACTTCATTGTAGTGCAGATTTCCTTTACACGCTTGCTTGGTTGGCCAAAAAGGGCGTATGCTTTTTTTCCTGAATATATTCAGGAAAAAACGCATACGCCCTTTTTGGCCAAGTGCATCATTGTCGACATTCTGCCTCTTTTCCTATGCTTTAAGTGCAATTCCAGTCTACCCCCTGAAATCGTGTTCCTGAAATTCTGCCCCGCTTTCAAGTCCTCTTCGAAGACTTAATTCAGTACATTTTTGGACGATAGGTGTCATTCATAACTCTGCAGGTTTGTGAATTACAGTGCCCCTGAGCTCCTTTCTTCAACTCGCTTTCTTGTGAGCTGGCCGCAAAACCGCAGGATTGCTTCACGCCATAATCTCTTTCTGGCAGGGCACGCTGAGCCTTTGGTTAATTCCTCTTCCTGGTGGGAAATGAGCGTTCCATTTGCCCGTGCAGACACCTACAGCTAGTCTCTCATTGGTTCTCCCTATTCCTGTTCATCTTGCACAGAAATTGCAAACTGTGCCAAACAGGAGGTTAAAGGCACTGACTCTCCAAGTGGGGAGAGTGTTTGTAAAGCGCCTGGAATGGTGAACCCGAGTATCAGGGGCGAAAACTGAGATGCATTTGAAAACGTTTCCCAATCACACGGTGGACCATACTCTGGGTTTCCCATGTATGTTTTAGCTGAAGGAAGAATCCCTTAAACCTAGAGAGTTGGGACCCATGGAATGGGTACCATGCAGTATGACTTCAAAGGGTCTGCGTTTGCTCACCGAGCCTCACCAATGCTATCAGCCCGAAGTGTCCAGCCTTATGTCTCACCCAGCTCTGGGTGTAGATGTGGTAAATCCAGGTTGCATCACAAGCCCTGAATGAATTATTTAAGAATTGCTCTCTATTTCACTGTCATTGTGTTTTGTTTTTGAAATTTATTTTGATAATGGGATTTATCGGATTTTCACTGCTGCGTTTAGGCCGCTGTACACACGCTTGATTTCCTTATGGAGACATATAAATCCATGGGTTCTTACTTGTCAGGTATCTTGCCAGGCGTGGAATATGGGGTGTTGAGTCCATTTCGTTGAGCAAGGAGTAGGTCTTGTCTATTATATATTTGGCTTATGGAACGGTATCTGTGCTAATTTCAATCTCTGGTTTTATGCAGCACCCCAACTCACCTTTCCCCATAAGCAAGCATAAGTTTGTTTTCTAAATTTGAGACCCTGTTCTGTTTTGTAATTCAGTTTATGTGTAGCCAAGTTTACATTCCGTGTATTAGTGATATCTTATGATGTTTCTTTTTCTGTGTGACTTATTTCTCGTAGAATCATCGTACCTGAATCCACTCATTATGCCGCTATGGGCCTGAAGACGTAGATTTCATTGCTGAGTGATATTCCATTGTACGTGCGTACCACAACTTCTTTATCCATTTTTTGCTTTCTCGGATATTTAACTTGTACTGTAGACGAGGTTCTTGTAAACAGAGCCATCCCAAACTTTGGGGTGGCTGTGTGTTTTTGATTTTAATGTTCCTAAGCTATAGGACCATATGTGGAAGTGCCATAGGCTGTGTTGCTTTGTTTCCTACGTGTTTCAGGATACACCATACATTTCTCCAGAGTGGCTGTTGGCAATTTACATCCCGCCCATCAGCATAACAAGGCTCCCTGTTCTCCATGACCTGTCCTGCCTTTCTGGATTTGACACTTTTTTCAGATGGCCCTTTTGACCGGGGGGCAGTGAGACTTCATTGTAGTGCAGATTTCCTTTAAACGCTTGCTTGGTTGGCCAAAAAGTGCGTATGCGTTTATTCCTGAATATATTCAGGAAAAAACGCATACGCCCTTTTTGGCCAAGTGCATCATTGTCGACATTCTGCCTCTTTTCCTATGCTTTAAGTGCAATTCCAGTCTACCCCCTGAAATCGTTTTCCTGAAATTCTGCCCCGTTTACAAGTCCTCTTCGAAGACTTACTTCAGTATATTTTTGGACGATAGCTGTCATTCATAACTCTGCATGTTTGTGAATTACAGTGCCCCTGAGCTCCGTTCTTCAACTCGCTTTCTTGTGAGCTGGCCGCAAAACCGCAGGATTGCTTCAGGCCCTAATATGTTTCCGGCAGGGCATGCTGAGCCTTTGGTTAATTCCTCTTCCTGGTGGGAAATGAGCGTTCCATTTGCCCTTGCAGACACCTACAGCTAGTCTCTCATTGGTTCTCCCTATTCCTGTTCATCTTGCGCAGAAATTGCAAACTGTGCCAAACAGGAGGTTAAAGGCACTGACTCTCCAAGTGGTGAGAGTATTAGTAAAGCTTCTGGAATGGTGAACCCGAGTACCAGGTTTCGAAAATTGAGATGCATTTGAAAACGTTTCCCAATCACACGGCGGACAATAATCTGGGTTTCCCATGCATGTTTTAGCTGAAGGAAGAATCCCTTAAACCTGGAGAGTTAGGACCCATGGAATGGGTACCATGCAGTATGACTTCAAAGGGTCTGCGTTTGCTCACCGAACCTCACCAATGCTATCAGCCCGAAGTGTCCAGCCTTATGTCTCACCCAGCTCTGGGTGTAGATGTGATAAATCCAGGTTGCATCACAAGCCCTGAATGAATTATTTAAGAATTGCTCTCTATTTCACTGTCATTGTGTTTTGTTTTTGAAATTTATTTTGATAATGGGATTTATCGGATGTTCACTGCTGCGTTTAGGCCGCTGTACACATGCTTGATTTCCTTATGGAGACATATAAATCCATGGGTTTTAAGATTCTTACTTGTCAAGTATCTTGCCAGGCGTTGAATATGCGGTGTTGAGTCCATTTCGTTGAGCAAGGAGTAGGTTTTGTCTATTATATATTTGGCTTATGGAATGGTATCTTTGCTAATTTCAATCTCTGGTTTTATGCAGCACCCCAACTCACCTTTCCTCATAAGCAAGCATAAGTTGGTTTTCTAAATTTGAGACCCTGTTCTGTTTTGTAATTCAGTTCATGTGTAGCCAACTTTACATTCCGTGTATTAGTGATATCTTATGATGTTTCTTTTTCTGTGTGACTTATTTCTCGTAGAATCATCGTACCTGAATCCACTCATTATGCCGCTATGGGCCTGATGACGTAGATTTCATTGCTGAGTGATATTCCATTGTTCGTGCGTACCACAACTTCTTTATCCATTTTTCACATTCTGGAATATTTAACTTGTACCGTAGGCGAGGTTCTTGTAAACAGAGCCGGCCCAAACTTTGGGGTGGCTGTGTGTTTTTGATTTTAGTTTCCCTAAGCTATAGGGCCATAAGTGGAAGTGCCATAGGCTGTGTTGCTTTGTTTCCTACGTGTTTCAGGAAACACCATACACTTCTCCCGAGTGGCTGTTGGCAATTTTCATCCCGCCCATCAGCATAACAAGGCTCCCTGTTTTCCATGACCTGTCCTGCCTTTCTGGATTTTGCACTTTTTTCAGATGGCCCTTTTGACCGGAGGGCAGTGAGACTTCATTGTAGTGCAGATTTCCTTTACACGCTTGCTTGGTTGGCCAAAAAGGGCGTATGCTTTTTTTCCTGAATATATTCAGGAAAAAACGCATACGCCCTTTATGGCCAAGTGCATCATTGTCGACATTCTGCCTCTTTTCCTATGCTTTAAGTGCAATTCAAGTCTACCCCCTGAAATCGTTTTCCTGAAATTCTGCCCCGCTATCAAGTCCTCTTCGCATCCTTACTTCAGTACATTTTTGGACGATAGCTGTCATTCATAACTCTGCAAGTTTGTGAATTACAGTGCCCCTGAGTTCCTTTTTTCAACTCGCTTTCTTGTGAGGTGGCCGCAAAACCGCAGGATTGCTTCAGGCCCTAATCTGTTTCCGGCAGGGCACGCTGAGCCTTTGGTTAATTCCTCTTCCTGGTGGGAAATGGGCGTTCCATTTGCCTGTGCACACACCTACAGCTAGTCTCTCATTGGTTCTCCCTATTCCTGTTCATCTTGCACAGAAATTGCAAACTGTGCCAATCAGGAGGTTAAGGGCACTGACTCTCCAAGTGGGGAGAGTGTTACAAAAGCGTCTGGAATGGTGAACCCGAGTACCAGGGGCGAAAACTGAGATGCATTTGAAAACGTTTCCCAATCACACGGCGGACGATAGTCTGGGTTTCCCATGAATGTTTTAGCTGAAGGAAGAGTCCCTTAAACCTGGAGAGTTGGGACCCATGGAATGGGTACCATGCAGTATGACTTCAAAGGGTCTGCGTCTGCTCACCGAACCTCACCAATGCTATCAGCCCGAAGTGTCCAGCCTTATGTCTCACCCAGCTCTGGGTGTAGATGTGGTAAATCCAGGTTGCATCACAAGCCCTGAATGAATTATTTAAGAATTGCTCTCTATTTCACTGTCATTGTGGTTTTTTTTTTGAAATTTATTTTGATAATGGGATTTACCGGATTTTCACTGTTCCGTTTAGGCTGCTGTACACACGCTTGTTTTCCTTATGGAGACATATAAATCCATGGTTTTTAAGATTCTTACTTGTCAGGTATCTTGCCAGGCGTTGAATATGGGGTGTTGAGTCCATTTCGTTGAGCAATTAGTAGGTCTTGTCTATAATATATTTGGCTTATGGAACGGTACCTGTGCTAATTCCAATCTCTGGTTTTATGCAGCACCCCAACTCACCTTTCCCCATAAGCAAGCATAAGTTGGTTTTCTAAATTTGAGACCCTGTTCTGTTTTGTAATTCAGTTTATGTGTAGCCAAGTTTACATTCCATGTATTACTGATATCTTATGATGTTTATTTTTCTGTGTTACTTATTTCTCGTAGAATCATCGTACCTGAATCCACTCATTATACCGCTACGGGCCTGAAGACGTAGATTTAATTGCTGAATGATATTCCATTGTACGTGCGTACCAGAACTTCTTTATCCATTTTTTCCTTTCTCGGATATTTAACTTGTACCGTAGACAAGGTTCTTGTAAACAGAGCCATCCCAAACTTTGGGGTGGCTGTGTGTTTTTGATTTTTATTTCTTTAAGCTATAGGACCATAAGTGGAAGTGACATAGGCTGTGTTGCTTTGTTTCCTACGTGTTTCAGGATACACCATACATTTCTCCAGAGTGGCTGTTGGCAATTTACATCCCGCCCATCAGCATAACAAGGCTCCCTGTTCTCCAAGACCTGTCCTGCCTTTCTGGATTTTACACATTTTTCAGATGGCCCTTTTGACCGGGGGGCAGTGAGACTTCATTGTAGTGCAGATTTCCTTTACACGCTTGCTTGGTTGGCCAAAAAGGGCGTATGCGTTTTTTCCTGAATATATTCAGGAAAAAACGCATACGCCCTTTTTGGCCAAGTGCATCATTGTCGACATTCTGCCTCTTTTCCTATGCTTTAAGTGCAATTCCAGTCTACCCCCTGAAATCGTTTTCCTGAAATTCTGCCCCGCTTTCAAGTCCTCTTCAAAGACTTACTTCAATACATTTTTGGACGATAGCTGTCATTCATAACTCTGCAGGTTTGTGAATTGCAGTGCCCCTGAGCTCCTTTCTTCAACTCTCTTTCTTGTGAGCTGGCCGCAAAACCGCAGGATTGCTTCAGGCCATAATCTCTTTCCGGGGGGGAACGCTGAGCCTTTGTTTAATTCCTCTTCCTGGTCGGAAATGAGCGTTCCATTTGCCCATGCAAGCACCTACAGCTAGTCTCTCATTGGTTCTCCCTATTCCTGTACATCTTGCGCAGAAATTGCAAACTGTGCCAACAGGAGGTTAATGGCACTGACTCTCCAAGTGGGGAGAGTGTTAGTAAAGCGTCTGGAATGATGAACCCGAGTACCAGGGGACAAAATCTGAGATGCATTTGAAAACGTTTCCCGGTCACACAGTGCACAGTTCTGTGGGTTTCCCATGCATGTTTTAGCTGAAGGAAGAACCCCTTAAACCTGGAGAGTTGGGACCCATGGAATGGGTACCATGCAGTATGACTTCAAAGGGTCTGCGTTTGCTCACCGATCCTCACCAATGCTATCAGCCCGAAGTGTCCAGCCTTATGTCTCACCCAGCTCTGGATGTAGATGTGGTAAATCCAGGTTGCATCACATGCCCTGAATGAATTATTTAAGAATTGCTCTCTATTTCACTCTCATTGTGTTTTGTTTTTCTAATTCATTTTGATAATGGGATTTATTGGATTTTCTCTGCTGCGTTCATGCAGCTGTACACACGCTTGATTGTCTTAAGGAGACATATAAATCCATGGGTTTGAAGATTCTTACTAGTCAGGTGTATTCCTAGGCGTTGAATATGAGGTGTTGAGTCCATTTCGTTGAGCAAGGGGTAGGTCTTGACTATTACATATTTGGCTTATGGAAAGGTATCTGTGCTAATTTCTATCTCTGCTTTTATGCAGCACCCCAACTCACTTTTCCCCATAAGCAAGCATAAGTTGGTTTTCTAAATTTGAGACCCTGTTCTGTTTTGTAATTCAGTTCATGTGTAGCCAAGTTTACATTCCGTGTATTAGTGATAACTTATGATGTTTCATTTTCTGTGTGACTTATTTCACTTAGAATCATCGTACCTGAATCCACTCATTATGCCGCGACGGGCCTGATGAAATAGATTTCATTGGTGAGTGATATTCATTTGTACGTACGTACCACACTTCTTTATCCATTTTTCGCTTTCTGGGATATTTAACTTGTTCCGTAGACGAGGTTCTTGTAAACAGAGCCGTCCGACACTTTGGGGTGGCTGTCTGTTTTTGATTTTAATTTCCGTGATCTATAAGACCATAAGTGGAAGTGCCGTAGTCTCCGTTGCTTTGTTTCTTAGGTGTTTCAGGAAACACCATACACTTCTCCAGAGTGGCTGTTGGCATTTACATCCCGCCTATCAGCATAACAAGGCTCCCTGTTCTCCATGGCCTGTCCTGTGTTTCTGGTTTTTACACTTTTTTCAGATGGCCCTTTTGACGAATGGGAAATGAGACTTCATTGTAGTGCGGATTTCCACTTCTCGAGTGCTTGGTTGGCCAAAAAGGGCATATGTGTTTTTTCCTGAATATATTCAGGAAAAAATGTTTACGCACTTTTGTCCAAGTGCATCACTGTCAAAGATCTGCCGCTTTTCACATGCTTTAAATGCAATTCCAATCTACCTCCTGAAATATGATTCCTGCAATTCTGCCTCGTTTTCAAGTCCTCTTTGCAGACTTACTTCCATATATTTTTGCCAATAGCTGTCATTTATAACTCTGCAGGTTTGTGAATTACAGTGCCCGTGATTTCCTTTCTTAACTCGTTTCCTTGAAAACTGGCCACAGAACCGCAGGTTTCTTCAGGCCGTAATCAGGGTCCGGCACGGCACTCTGAGACTTTGGTTCATTCCACTTCCTGGTGGGAAATTAGAGTTAAATGTGCCCCTCCAGACACCTGCCTCACTCCTAGCCCCTTGGTGATGTGTGTCCTCTGGTTTGAGGCCACATGTGCTGGGTTCCTCACCTTTGGCTGATGTGGCCCCACTGGTGTGAGGACACTCCTGCCTGGTTCCCATCCCCTTGGTGATGTGGGCCCTCCGGTGAGAGTCTGATCCTGGTTGGGTTCCTCACACTTCTGTGAGGTGGGCCCTCTTCTCTGAGGTCACTCCTGCCTGGCTGGCACACCCCGCCTTGGCGACGTCGGCCCTCTGGTGGGATTTGGTGCCTGCTGGGTGTCTCCTCCCCTCGGTAATGAGGGCCCTCTGGCGTCAGGCCCTAACTCCTGGGCTCCCAATATTTTCTGATATGCGCCCTGTGGTTCGAGTACACTCCTGCCAGGTTCCCAACCCCATGGGAATGTGGGCCTTCTGCTCTGAGGTCCCAACCGTGGGTTACTCAGTTTCATGATGAGGGCCCTCTGCTGCGAGTTCTCTCCGGCCTGGATCCCATAGCCTCGCTGCTCTTGGCCACCTGCTGGGAGGTTACAACTGCGGGATTCCTCACCTTTTTTCTTCTATGGGCCCTCTGTTTTGAGACTCCTCCTGCCTGCCTCACTCCCAGCCCCTTGGTGATGTGTGTCCTCTGGTTTGAGGCCACGTATGCTGGGTCCCTCGCCTTTCGATGATGTGGCCCCACTGATGTGAGGACACTCCTGCCTGGTTCCTATCCCCTTGATGATGTGGGCCCTCTGGTGAGAGTCTGATCCTGGCTGGGTTCCTCACCCTTCTGTGAGGGGGGCCCTCTGCTGTGAGGTCACTCCTGCCTGGCTGGCACACCCCACCTGGGCAACATCGGCCCTCTTGTGGCAGTTGGAGCCTGCTGAGAACCTCCCCTCGGTGATGGGGTCCCTCTTGCCTCAGGCCCTAACTGCTGGGTACCCACATTTTCTGATACGTGCTAAGTGGTGCGAGGACACTCCTGCGAGGTTCCCATCCCCATGGGCATGTGGGCCTTCTGATCTAAGGTCCCAACACCTGTGTTGTTCACCGTTTCATGATGTTGGCTCTCTGGTGTTAGTTCACCCAGGCCTGGATCCCATAGACTCTGTGCTCTGAGCGGCCTGCTGGGAGGTTCCTACTGCTGGATTCCTTAACTCTTTTATTCTTTGGGTCCTGTGTTTTCATGCTCCTACTTCCTGACTCACTTCCAGCCCATTTGTGATGTAGGTCCTCTGGTTTAAGGCCACATGTACCGGTTTCCTCACCTTTATTGATGTGGCCCCACTGGTGTGAGGACACTCCTGCCTGGTTCCCATCCCCTTGGTGATGGGGGCCCTCTGGTGAGAGTCTGATCCTGTCTGGATTCCTCACACTTCTGGGAGGTGGGCCCTCTGCTGTGAGGTCACTCCTGCCTGGCTGGCACACGTCACCTTGGCGATGTGGGCCCTCAGTTGGGAGTTGGTGCCTGCTGGGAGTCTCCTCCCCTCGGTAATGAGGGCCCTCTGGCGTCAGGCCCTAACTCATGGGCTCCCAAAATTTTCTGATGTGCGCCCTGTCGTGCGAGTACACTCCAGCCAGTGTCCCATCCCCATGGGTATGTGGGCTTTCTGCTCTCAGGTCCCAAAGGCTGGGTTGCTCACAGTGTCAGAATGTGGGCCCTCTGCTGTGAGTTCACTCCGGCATGGATCCCATAGCCTCGGTGCTCTGGGCCACCTGCTTGGAGCTTCCAACTGCGGGGTTCCTCACCTTTTTTATTCTATGGGCGCTCTGTTGTGAGTTTCCTCCTGCATGCCTCACTCCCAGCCCTTTCGTGATGTGTGTCCCCTTGTTTGAGGCCACATGTGCTGTGTTCCTCACCTTTCGCTGATGTGGCCCCACTGGTGTGAGGACACTCCTGCCTGGTTTCCATCCCATTGGTGATGTGGGCGCTCTGGTTAGAGTCTGATCCTGTTTGGGCTCCTCACACTTCTGTGAGGTGGGCCCTCTGCTGTGAGGTAACTCCTGCCTGGCTTACTCCCATTGCCTTGGTGACGTCGGCCCTCTGGTGGCATTTGGAGCCTGCTGGTAGCCTCCTCTCCTCAGTGATGAGGGCCCTCTGGCGTCAGGCCATAACTGCTGGGTTCCCACATTTTCTGATACGTGCTAAGTTGTGCGAGGACACTCCTGCGAGGTTCCCATCCCCATGGGGATGTGGGCCTTCTGCTCTGAGGTCCCACTGGCTGGGTTGCTCACAGTTTCATGATGTGGGCCCTCTGCTGTGAGTTCACTGTGGCCTGGATCCCATAGACTCCATGCTCTGGGCCACCTGCTGGGAGGTTCAAACTGCTGGATTCCTCACATTTTTTATTCTGTGGGCCCTGTGTTGTTAGGCTACTCCTGCCTGCCTCACTCGGAGCACCTTGGAAATGTGGGTCCTCTGGTTTAGGCCACATGTGCTGGGTTCCTCACCTTTCGCTGATGTGGCCCCACTGGTGTGAGGACACTCCTGCCTTGTTCCGATCCCCTTGGTGATGTGGGCCCTCTGGTGAGAGTCTTATCCTGGCTGGGTTCCTCACCCTTCTGTGAGGTAGGCCCTCTGCTGTGAGGTCACTCCTGCCTGGCTGGCCCAGGTCACCTTGGCGACGTGGGCCCTCAGTTGGGAGTTGGTGCCTGCTGGGAGTCTCCTCCCCTCGGTAATGAGGGCCCTCTGGCGTCAGACCCTAACTCCTGGGCTCCCAAAATTTTCTGTTGTGCGCCCTGTGGTGCTAGTACACTCCTGCCAGGTTCCCAAACCCATGGGAATGTGGGCCTTCTGCTCTGAGGTCCCAACCGTGGGTTGCTCAGTTTCTTGATGAGGGCCCTCTGGTGTGAGTTCACTCCAGCATGGATCCCATAGCCTCGCTGCTCCTGGCCACCTGCGGGGAAGTTCCAACTGCGGGATTCCTCACCTTTTTCCTTCTATGGGCCCTCTGTTTTGAGACTCCTCCTGCCTGCCTCACTCCCAGCCCCTTGGTGATGTGTGTCCTCTGGTTTGAGGCCACGTGTGCTGGGTCCCTCACCTTTCGATGATGTGGCCCCACTGGTGTGAGGACACTCCTGCCTGGTTCCTATCCCCTTGGTGATGTGGGCCCTCTGGTGAGAGTCTGATCCTGGCTGGGTTCCTCACACTTCTGTGAGGTGGGCCCTCTGCTGTGAGGTCACTCCTGCCTGGCTGGCACACCCCGCCTTGGCAATGTCGGCCCTCTTGTGGCAGTTGGAGCCTACTGGGAGCCTCCTCCCCTCGGTGATGAGGGCCCTCTGGCGTCAGGCCCTAACTGCTGGGTACCCACATTTTCTGATACGTGCTAAGTTGTGCGAGGACACTCGTGCCATGTTCCCAACCCCATGGTGATGTGGGCCTTCTGCTCTGAGGTCCAAACGGCTGGGTTGCTCACAGTTTCATGATGTGGGCCCTCTGCTGTGAGTTCACTGTGGCCTGGATCACATAGACTCGGTGCTCTGGGCCGCCCACTGGGAGGTTCCCACTGCAGGATTCCTCAGCTTTTTTATTCTATTCACCCTGTGTTGTGAGGCTACTCATGCCTGCCTCACTCCGAACCCCTTGGAGATCTGGGTCCGCTGGTTTAGGCCACATGTGCTGGGTTCCTCACCTTTCTATGATGTGGTCACCCTGGTGTGAAGACAGTCCTGCCTGGTTCTGATGCCCTTGGTGATGTGGGCCCTCTGGTGAGAGTCTAATCCTGGCTGGGTTCCTCACCATTCTGTGAGGTAGGCCCTCAGCTGTGAGGTCACTCCTGCCTGGCTGTTGCACGTCACCTTGGCGACATGGTCCCTCCATAGGGAATTGGTGCCTGCTTGGGGTCTCCTCCCCTTGGTAATGAGGGCCCTCTGGCATCAGGCCCTAATTTCTGGGTTCCCAAAATTCTCTGATGTGCGCCCTGTGGTGCGAGTACACTTCTGCCAAGTTCCCAACCACATGGGAATGTGGGCCTTCTGCTCTAAAGTCCCAACGGCTGGGTTGCTCACAGTTTCATGATGAGGGCCCTCTGTTTTGAGTTCAGTCAGGCCTGGATCCCA
Source organism: Delphinapterus leucas (assembly GCF_059928025.1). Lineage (NCBI taxonomy): Eukaryota > Metazoa > Chordata > Mammalia > Artiodactyla > Monodontidae > Delphinapterus > Delphinapterus leucas. The sequence goes on from NW_028322245.1 coordinate 6,507,228, forward strand.
TAGCCTCGCTGCTCCTGGCCGCCTGCTGGGAGGTTCCAACTGTGGGATTCCTCACCTTTTTTACGCAATGGGCCCTCTGTTTTGAGGCTCCTCCTGCCTGCCTCACTCCCAGCCCCTTGGTGATGTGTGTCCTGTAGTTTGAGGCCACGTGTGCTGGGTCCGCACATTTCGGTGATGTGGCCCCACTGGTGTGAGGACACTCCTGCCTGGTTTCCATTCCCTTGGTGATGTGGGCCCTCTGGTGAGAGTCTGATCCTCTTTGGGTTCCTCACACTTTTGTGTGGTTGGCCCTCTGCTCTGAGGTCACTCCTGCCTGGCTGGCACACCCCGCATTGGCGACGTCGGCCCTCTGGTAGCAGTTGGAGCTTGCTGGGAGCCTCCTCTCCTCAGTGATGAGGGCCCTCTGGCATCCGGCCCTAACTGCTGGGCTCCCCACATTTTCTGTTGTGTGCCCACTGGTGCGATGACACTCCTGCTTGGTTCCCTTCCCCATGGGGATGTGGGCCTTGTGCTCTGAGGTCACAACGGCTGGGTTGCTTACAGTATCACGATGAGGGCCCTCTGTTGTGAGTTCATCACTGCCTGGATCCCATAGCCTCGGTGCTCTGGGCCGCCTGCTGGGATGTTCCAACTGCTGGATTCCTCACCTTTTTATACAATGGGCCATGTGTTTTGAGGTTAATCCTGCCTGCCTCGCTCTGAGACCCATGGTGATGTGGGTCTTCTGGTTTGAGGCCACATGTGCTGGGTACCTCAACTTTCGATGATGTGGCCCCACGGGTGTGAGGACACTCGTGCCTGATTCCCAGCCCCTTGCTTATGTGGGCACTCTGGTGAGAGTCTGATCCTGACTGGGTTCCTTACCCTTCTGTGAGGTGGGCGCTCTGATGTGAGGTCACTCCTGCCTGAATGGCTCACGTCGCCTTGGCGACGTAGGCCCTCTGTTGGCCACTGAAGCATGCTGGGAGCCTCCTACCCTCTTTAATGAGGGCCCTGGAAGAAACGCATATGCCCTTTTTGACCAAGTGCATCATTGTCGAAGTTCTGCCTCTTCTCCTATACTTTCAGAGGACTTCCCGTCTACCTCCTGAAATCGTATTCCTGGAATTCTGCCCCGCGTTCAAGTCCTCTTTGCAGCCTTACTTCAATATATTTTTGGACGATAGCTGTCATTTATAACTCTGCAGGTTTGTGAATTACAGTGCCCCTGAGCTCCATTCTTCAACTCGCTTTCTTGTGAGCTGGCCGCAAAACCGCAGGATTGCTTCAGGCCCTAATCTGGTTCCGGCATGGCATGTTGAGCCTTTGGCTAATTCCTCTTCCTGATGGGAAATGAGCGTTAAATTTGCTCGTGCAGACACCTACAGCTAATCTCTCATTGGTTCTCCCTATTCCTGTTCATCTTGCTCAGAAATTCCAAACTGTGCCAAACAGGAGGTTAAAGGCACTGACTCTCCAATTGGAGAAAGAGTTAGTAAAGTGTCTGGAATGGTAAAACCGAGTATGAGGGGAAGAAAACTGAGATGCATGTAAAAAGGTTTCCCGGTCACACGGTGGACCATATTCTGGGTTTCCCATGCGTGTTTTACCTGAAGGAAGAATCCCTTAAACCTGGAGAGGTGGGACCCATGCAATGGGTACCATGCAGTATGACTTCAAAGGGCCTGCATTTTCTCACCGAACCTCACCAATGCTATCAGCCCAAAGTGTCGAACCTTATGTCTCACTCAGCTCTAGGTGTAGATGTGGTAAATCCAGGTTGCATCACAAGCCCTGAATGAATTATTTAAGAATTGCTCTCTATTTCACTGTCATTGTGTTTGTTTTTGTAGTTTATTTTGATAATGGGATTTATCGGATTTTCTCTGCTGCCTTCATGCAGCTGTACACACACTTGATTCTCTTACGGAGACATATAAATCCATGGGTTTGAAGATTCTTACTAGTCATGTGTAATCCTATGAGTTGAATATGGTGTGTTTAGTCCATTTCGTTGAGCAAGGTGTAGGTCTTAACTATTACATATTTGGCTTATGGAAAGGTATGTGTGCTAATTTCTATCTCTGGTTTTATGCAGCACCCCACCTCACCTTTCCCCATAAGCAAGCATAAGTTGGTGTTCTAAATTTGAGACCCTGTTCTGTTTTGTAATTCAGTTCATGTGTAGCCAAGTTTACATTCCGTGTATTAGTGATATCTTATGATGTTTCATTTTCTGTGTGACTTATTTCACTTAGAATCATCGTACCTGGATCCACTCAATATGCCGCGACGGGCCTGATGACATAGATTTCATTGGTGAGTGATATTCCATTGTACGTGCGTACCACAACTTCTTTAACCATTTTTCACATTCTGGGATATTTAACTTGTACCGTAGACGACGTTCTTGTAAACAGAGCTGTCCCAAACTTTGGGGTGGCTGTGTGTTTTTGATTTTAATTTCCCTAAGCTATAGGACCATAAGTGGAAGTGCCATAGGCTCTGTTGCTTTGTTTCCTACGTGTTTCAGGAAACCCCATACACTTCTCCAGAGTGGCTGTTTGCAATTTACATCCCCCCCATCAGCATAACAAGGCTCCCTGTTCTCCATGACCTGTCCTGCCTTTCTGGATTTTACACTTTTTCAGATGCCCCTTTTAACCGGGGGGCAGTGAGACTTCATTGTAGTGCAGATTTCATTTACCTGCTTGCTTGCTTGGCCAAAAATGGCGTATGCATTTTTTCCTGAATATATTCAGGAAAAAACGCATACGCACTTTTTGGCCAGTGCATCATTGTCGACATTCTGCCTCTATTCCTATGCTTTAAGTGCAATTCCAGTCTACCCCCTGAAATCGTGTTCCTGAAATTTTGCCCCGCTTTCAAGTCCTCTTCGAAGACTTACTTCAATACATTTTTGGACGATAGCTGTCATTCATAACTCTGCAGGTTTGTGAATTACAGTACCCCTGAGCTCGTTTCCTCAACTCGCTTTCTTGTGAGCTGGCCGCAAAACCGCAGGATTGCTGCAGGCCCTAATCTGTTTCCGACAGGGCACGCTGAGCCTTTGGTGAATTCCTCTTCCTGGTGGGAAATGAGCGTTAAATTTGTTCGTGCAGACACCTACAGCTAATCTCTCATTGGTTCTCCCTATTCCTGTTCATCTTGCGCAGAAATTCCAAACTGTGCCAAACAGGAGGTTAAAGGCACTGACTCTGCAAGTGGGGAGAGTGTTAGTAAAGCGTCTGGAATGGTAAAACCGAGTACGAGGGGACGAATACTGAGATGCATTTGAAAACGTTTCCCAATCACACGGCGGACGATAGTCTGGGTTTCCCATGCATGTTTTAGCTGAAGGAAGAATCCCTTAAACCTGGAGAGTTGGGACCCATGGAATGGGTACCATGCAGTATGACTTCAAAGGGTCTGCGTCTGCTCACCGAACCTCACCAATGCTATCAGCCCGAAGTGTCCAGCCTTATGTCTCACCCAGCTCTGGGTGTAGATGTGGTAAATCCAGGTTGCATCACAAGCCCTGAATGAATTATTTAAGAATTGCTCTCTATTTCACTGTCATTGTGTTTTTTTTTTTGAAATTTATTTTGATAATGGGATTTACCGGATTTTCACTGTTCCGTTTAGGCTGCTGTACACACGCTTGTTTTCCTTATGGAGACATATAAATCCATGGTTTTTAAGATTCTTACTTGTCAGGTATCTTGCCAGGCGTTGAATATGGGGTGTTGAGTCCATTTCGTTGAGCAAGTAGTAGGTCTTGTCTATAATATATTTGGCTTATGGAACGGTACCTGTGCTAATTCCAATCTCTGGTTTTATGCAGCACCCCAACTCACCTTTCCCCATAAGCAAGCATAAGTTGGTTTTCTAAATTTGAGACCCTGTTCTGTTTTGTAATTCAGTTTATGTGTAGCCAAGTTTACATTCCGTGTATTACTGATATCTTATGATATTTATTTTTCTGTGTGACTTATTTCTCGTAGAATCATCGTACCTGAATCCACTCATTATACCGCTACGGGCCTGAAGACGTAGATTTAATTGCTGAATGATATTCCATTGTACGTGCGTACCAGAACTTCTTTATCCATTTTTTCCTTTCTCGGATATTTAACTTGTACCGTAGACAAGGTTCTTGTAAACAGAGCCATCCCAAACTTTGGGGTGGCTGTGTGTTTTTGATTTTAATTTCTTTAAGCTATAGGACCATAAGTGGAAGTGACATAGGCTGTGTTGCTTTGTTTCCTACGTGTTTCAGGATACACCATACATTTCTCCAGAGTGGCTGTTGGCAATTTACATCCCGCCCATCAGCATAACAAGGCTCCCTGTTCTCCAAGACCTGTCCTGCCTTTCTGGATTTTACACATTTTTCAGATGGCCCTTTTGACCGGGGGGCAGTGAGACTTCATTGTAGTGCACATTTCCTTTACACGCTTGCTTGGTTGTCGAAAAAGTGCGTATGCGTTTTTTCCTGAATATATTCAGGAAAAAACGCATACGCCCTTTTTGGCCAAGTGCATCATTGTCGACATTCTGCCTCTTTTCCTATGCTTTAAGTGCAATTCCAGTCTACCCCCTGAAATCGTTTTCCTGAAATTCTGCCCCGCTTTCAAGTCCTCTTCTAAGACTTACTTCAATACATTTTTGGACGATAGCTGTCATTCATAACTCTGCAGGTTTGTGAATTGCAGTGCCCCTGAGCTCCTTTCTTCAACTCTCTTTCTTGTGAGCTGGCCGCAAAACCGCAGGATTGTTTCAGGCCATAATCTCTTTCCGGGGGGGAACGCTGAGCTTTTGTTTAATTCCTCTTCCTGGTCGGAAATGAGCGTTCCATTTGCCCATGCAAGCACCTACAGCTAGTCTCTCATTGGTTCTCCCTATTCCTGTACATCTTGCGCAGAAATTGCAAACTGTGCCAACAGGAGGTTAATGGCACTGACTCTCCAAGTGGGGAGAGTGTTAGTAAAGTGTCTGGAATGATGAACCCGAGTACCAGGGGACGAAATCTGAGATGCATTTGAAAACGTTTCCCGGTCACACAGTGCACAGTTCTGTGGGTTTCCCATGCATGTTTTAGCTGAAGGAAGAACCCCTTAAACCTGGAGAGTTGGGACCCATGGAATGGGTACCATGCAGTTTGACCTCAAAGGGTCTGCGTTTGCTCACCGAACCTCACCAATGCTATCAGCCCGAAGTGTCCAGCCTTATGTCTCACCCAGCTCTGGATGTAGATGTGGTAAATCCAGGTTGCATCACATGCCCTGAATGAATTATTTAAGAATTGCTCTCTATTTCACTCTCATTGTGTTTTGTTTTTCTAATTCATTTTGATAATGGGATTTATTGGATTTTCTCTGCTGCGTTCATGCAGCTGTACACACGCTTGATTGTCTTAAGGAGACATATAAATCCATGGGTTTGAAGATTCTTACTAGTCAGGTGTATTCCTAGGCGTTGAATATGAGGTGTTGAGTCCATTTCGTTGAGCAAGGGGTAGGTCTTGACTATTACATATTTGGCTTATGGAAAGGTATCTGTGCTAATTTCTATCTCTGCTTTTATGCAGCACCCCAACTCACTTTTCCCCTTAAGCAAGCATAAGTTGGTTTTCTAAATTTGAGACCCTGTTCTGTTTTGTAATTCAGTTCATGTGTAGCCAAGTTTACATTCCGTGTATTAGTGATAACTTATGATGTTTCATTTTCTGTGTGACTTATTTCACTTAGAATCATCGTACCTGAATCCACTCATTATGCCACGACGGGCCTGATGAAATAGATTTCATTGGTGAGTGATATTCATTTGTACGTACGTACCACACTTCTTTATCCATTTTTCGCTTTCTGGGATATTTAACTTGTTCCGTAGACGAGGTTCTTGTAAACAGAGCCGTCCGACACTTTGGGGTGGCTGTCTGTTTTTGATTTTAATTTCCGTGATCTATAAGACCATAAGTGGAAGTGCCGTAGTCTCCGTTGCTTTGTTTCTTAGGTGTTTCAGGAAACACCATACACTTCTCCAGAGTGGCTGTTGGCATTTACATCCCGCCTATCAGCATAACAAGGCTCCCTGTTCTCCATGGCCTGTCCTGTGTTTCTGGTTTTTACACTTTTTTCAGATGGCCCTTTTGACGAATGGGAAATGAGACTTCATTGTAGTGCGGATTTCCATTTCTCGAGTGCTTGGTTGGCCAAAAAGGGCATATGTGTTTTTTCCTGAATATATTCAGGAAAAAATGTTTACGCACTTTTGTCCAAGTGCATCACTGTCAAAGATCTGCCGCTTTTCACATGCTTTAAATGCAATTCCAATCTACCTCCTGAAATATGATTCCTGCAATTCTGCCTCGTTTTCAAGTCCTCTTTGCAGACTTACTTCCATATATTTTTGCCAATAGCTGTCATTTATAACTCTGCAGGTTTGTGAATTACAGTGCCCGTGATTTCCTTTCTTAACTCGTTTCCTTGAAAACTGGCCACAGAACCGCAGGTTTGCTTCAGGCCGTAATCAGGGTCCGGCACGGCACTCTGAGACTTTGGTTCATTCCACTTCCTGGTGGGAAATTAGAGTTAAATGTGCCCCTCCAGACACCTGCCTCACTCCTAGCCCCTTGGTGATGTGTGTCCTCTGGTTTGAGGCCACATGTGCTGGGTTCCTCACCTTTGGCTGATGTGGCCCCACTGGTGTGAGGACACTCCTGCCTGGTTCCCATCCCCTTGGTGATGTGGGCCCTCCGGTGAGAGTCTGATCCTGGTTGGGTTCCTCACACTTCTGTGAGGTGGGCCCTCTTCTCTGAGGTCACTCCTGCCTGGCTGGCACACCCCGCCTTGGCGACGTCGGCCCTCTGGTGGGATTTGGTGCCTGCTGGGTGTCTCCTCCCCTCGGTAATGAGGGCCCTCTGGCGTCAGGCCCTAACTCCTGGGCTCCCAATATTTTCTGATATGCGCCCTGTGGTTCGAGTACACTCCTGCCAGGTTCCCAACCCCATGGGAATGTGGGCCTTCTGCTCTGAGGTCCCAACCGTGGGTTACTCAGTTTCATGATGAGGGCCCTCTGCTGCGAGTTCTCTCCGGCCTGGATCCCATAGCCTCGCTGCTCTTGGCCACCTGCTGGGAGGTTACAACTGCGGGATTCCTCACCTTTTTTCTTCTATGGGCCCTCTGTTTTGAGACTCCTCCTGCCTGCCTCACTCCCAGCCCCTTGGTGATGTGTGTCCTCTGGTTTGAGGCCACGTATGCTGGGTCCCTCGCCTTTCGATGATGTGGCCCCACTGATGTGAGGACACTCCTGCCTGGTTCCTATCCCCTTGATGATGTGGGCCCTCTGGTGAGAGTCTGATCCTGGCTGGGTTCCTCACCCTTCTGTGAGGGGGGCCCTCTGCTGTGAGGTCACTCCTGCCTGGCTGGCACACCCCACCTGGGCAACATCGGCCCTCTTGTGGCAGTTGGAGCCTGCTGAGAACCTCCCCTCGGTGATGGGGTCCCTCTTGCCTCAGGCCCTAACTGCTGGGTACCCACATTTTCTGATACGTGCTAAGTGGTGCGAGGACACTCCTGCGAGGTTCCCATCCCCATGGGCATGTGGGCCTTCTGATCTAAGGTCCCAACACCTGTGTTGTTCACCGTTTCATGATGTTGGCTCTCTGGTGTTAGTTCACCCAGGCCTAGATCCCATAGACTCTGTGCTCTGAGCGGCCTGCTGGGAGGTTCCTACTGCTGGATTCCTTAACTCTTTTATTCTTTGGGTCCTGTGTTTTCATGCTCCTACTTCCTGACTCACTTCCAGCCCATTTGTGATGTAGGTCCTCTGGTTTAAGGCCACATGTACCGGTTTCCTCACCTTTATTGATGTGGCCCCACTGGTGTGAGGACACTCCTGCCTGGTTCCCATCCCCTTGGTGATGGGGGCCCTCTGGTGAGAGTCTGATCCTGTCTGGATTCCTCACACTTCTGGGAGGTGGGCCCTCTGCTGTGAGGTCACTCCTGCCTGGCTGGCACACGTCACGTTGGCGATGTGGGCCCTCAGTTGGGAGTTGGTGCCTGCTGGGAGTCTCCTCCCCTCGGTAATGAGGGCCCTCTGGCGTCAGGCCCTAACTCATGGGCTCCCAAAATTTTCTGATGTGCGCCCTGTCGTGCGAGTACACTCCAGCCAGTGTCCCATCCCCATGGATATGTGGGCTTTCTGCTCTCAGGTCCCAAAGGCTGGGTTGCTCACAGTGTCAGAATGTGGGCCCTCTGCTGTGAGTTCACTCCGGCATGGATCCCATAGCCTCGGTGCTCTGGGCCACCTGCTTGGAGCTTCCAACTGCGGGGTTCCTCACCTTTTTTATTCTATGGGCGCTCTGTTGTGAGTTTCCTCCTGCATGCCTCACTCCCAGCCCTTTCGTGATGTGTGTCCCCTTGTTTGAGGCCACATGTGCTGTGTTCCTCACCTTTCGCTGATGTGGCCCCACTGGTGTGAGGACACTCCTGCCTGGTTTCCATCCCATTGGTGATGTGGGCGCTCTGGTTAGAGTCTGATCCTGTTTGGGCTCCTCACACTTCTGTGAGGTGGGCCCTCTGCTGTGAGGTAACTCCTGCCTGGCTTACTCCCATTGCCTTGGTGACGTCGGCCCTCTGGTGGCATTTGGAGCCTGCTGGTAGCCTCCTCTCCTCAGTGATGAGGGCCCTCTGGCGTCAGGCCATAACTGCTGGGTTCCCACATTTTCTGATACGTGCTAAGTTGTGCGAGGACACTCCTGCGAGGTTCCCATCCCCATGGGGATGTGGGCCTTCTGCTCTGAGGTCCCACTGGCTGGGTTGCTCACAGTTTCATGATGTGGGCCCTCTGCTGTGAGTTCACTGTTGCCTGGATCCCATAGACTCCATGCTCTGGGCCACCTGCTGGGAGGTTCAAACTGCTGGATTCCTCACATTTTTTATTCTGTGGGCCCTGTGTTGTTAGGCTACTCCTGCCTGCCTCACTCGGAGCACCTTGGAAATGTGGGTCCTCTGGTTTAGGCCACATGTGCTGGGTTCCTCACCTTTCGCTGATGTGGCCCCACTGGTGTGAGGACACTCCTGCCTTGTTCCGATCCCCTTGGTGATGTGGGCCCTCTGGTGAGAGTCTTATCCTGGCTGGGTTCCTCACCCTTCTGTGAGGTAGGCCCTCTGCTGTGAGGTCACTCCTGCCTGGCTGGCCCAGGTCACCTTGGCGACGTGGGCCCTCAGTTGGGAGTTGGTGCCTGCTGGGAGTCTCCTCCCCTCGGTAATGAGGGCCCTCTGGCGTCAGACCCTAACTCCTGGGCTCCCAAAATTTTCTGTTGTGCGCCCTGTGGTGCTAGTACACTCCTGCCAGGTTCCCAACCCCATGGGAATGTGGGCCTTCTGCTCTGAGGTCCCAACCGTGGGTTGCTCAGTTTCTTGATGAGGGCCCTCTGGTGTGAGTTCACTCCAGCATGGATCCCATAGCCTCGCTGCTCCTGGCCACCTGCGGGGAAGTTCCAACTGCGGGATTCCTCACCTTTTTCCTTCTATGGGCCCTCTGTTTTGAGACTCCTCCTGCCTGCCTCACTCCCAGCCCCTTGGTGATGTGTGTCCTCTGGTTTGAGGCCACGTGTGCTGGGTCCCTCACCTTTCGATGATGTGGCCCCACTGGTGTGAGGACACTCCTGCCTGGTTCCTATCCCCTTGGTGATGTGGGCCCTCTGGTGAGAGTCTGATCCTGGCTGGGTTCCTCACACTTCTGTGAGGTGGGCCCTCTGCTGTGAGGTCACTCCTGCCTGGCTGGCACACCCCGCCTTGGCAATGTCGGCCCTCTTGTGGCAGTTGGAGCCTACTGGGAGCCTCCTCCCCTCGGTGATGAGGGCCCTCTGGCGTCAGGCCCTAACTGCTGGGTACCCACATTTTCTGATACGTGCTAAGTTGTGCGAGGACACTCGTGCCATGTTCCCAACCCCATGGTGATGTGGGCCTTCTGCTCTGAGGTCCAAAAGGCTGGGTTGCTCACAGTTTCATGATGTGGGCCCTCTGCTGTGAGTTCACTGTGGCCTGGATCGCATAGACTCGGTGCTCTGGGCCGCCCACTGGGAGGTTCCCACTGCAGGATTCCTCAGCTTTTTTATTCTATTCACCCTGTGTTGTGAGGCTACTCATGCCTGCCTCACTCCGAACCCCTTGGAGATCTGGGTCCGCTGGTTTAGGCCACATGTGCTGGGTTCCTCACCTTTCTATGATGTGGTCACCCTGGTGTGAAGACAGTCCTGCCTGGTTCTGATGCCCTTGGTGATGTGGGCCCTCTGGTGAGAGTCTAATCCTGGCTGGGTTCCTCACCATTCTGTGAGGTAGGCCCTCAGCTGTGAGGTCACTTCTGCCTGGCTGTTGCACGTCACCTTGGCGACATGGTCCCTCCATAGGGAATTGGTGCCTGCTTGGGGTCTCCTCCCCTTGGTAATGAGGGCCCTCTGGCATCAGGCCCTAATTTCTGGGTTCCCAAAATTCTCTGATGTGCGCCCTGTGGTGCGAGTACACTTCTGCCAAGTTCCCAACCACATGGGAATGTGGGCCTTCTGCTCTAAAGTCCCAACGGCTGGGTTGCTCACAGTTTCATGATGAGGGCCCTCTGTTTTGAGTTCAGTCAGGCCTGGATCCCATAGCCTCGCTGCTCCTGGCCGCCTGCTGGGAGGTTCCAACTGCGGGATTCCTCACCTTTTTTACGCAATGGGCCCTCTGTTTTGAGGCTCCTCCTGCCTGCCTCACTCCCAGCCCCTTGGTGATGTGTGTCACCGGGGGGCAGTGAGACTTCATTGTAGTGCAGATTTCCTTTACACGCTTGCTTGGTTGGCCAAAAAGGGCGTATGCGTTTTTTCCTGAATATATTCAGGAAAAAACGCATACGCCCTTTTTGGCCAGTGCATCATTGTCGACATTCTGCCTCTATTCCTATGCTTTAAGTGCAATTCCAGTCTACCCCCTGAAATCGTTTTCCTGAAATTCTGCCCCGCTTTCAAGTCCTCTTCGAAGACTTACTTCAATACATTTTTGGACGATAGCTGTCATTCATAACTCTGCAGGTTTCTGAATTACAGTACCCCTGAGCTCGTTTCCTCAACTCGCTTTCTTGTGAGCTGGCCGCAAAACCGCATGATTGCTTCACGCCATAATCTCTTTCTGGCAGGGCACGCTGAGCCTTTGGTTAATTCGTCTTCCTGGTGGGAAATGAGCGTTCCATTTGCCCGTGTAGACGCCTACAGCTAGTCTCTCATTGGTTCTACCTATTCCTGTTCATCTTGCGCAGAAATTGCAAACTGTGCCAAACAGGAGGTTAAAAGCACTGACTCTCCCAGTGGGGAGAGTTTTAGTAAAGCATCTGGAATGGTGAACCCGAGTACCAGGGGCGAAAACTGAGATGCATTTGAAAACGTTTCCCAATCACTCGGTGGTCCATACTCTGGGTTGCCCATGCATGTTTTAGCTGAAGGAAGAATCCCTTAAACCTGGAGAGTTGGGACCCATAGAATGGGTACCATGCATTATGACTTCAAAGGGTCTGCGTTGTTCAACGAACCTCACCAATGCTATCAGCCCTAAGTGTCCGGCCTTATGTCTCACGCAGCTCTGTGTGTAGATGTGGTAAATCCAGGTTGCATCACAAGCCCTGAATGAATTATGTAAGAATTGTTCTCTATTTCACTGTTATTGTGTTTTGTTTTTGAAATTTATTTTGATAATGGTATTTATCGGATTTTCATTGCTGCATTTAGGCCACTGTACACACTCTTGATTTCCTTATGGAGACATATAAATCCATGGGTTTTAAGATTTTACTTGTCAGGTATCTTCCCAGGCGTTGAATATGGGGTGTTGAGTCCATTTCGTTGAGCAAGGAGTAGGTCTTGTCTATTATATATTTGGTTTATGGAACGGTATCTGTGCTAATTTCAAACTCTGGTTTTATGCAGCACCCCAACTCACCTTTCCCCATAAGCAAGCATAAGTTGGTTTTCTCAATTTGAGACCCTGTTCTGTTTTGTAATTCAGTTCATGTGTAGCCAAGTTTACATTCCGTGTATTAGTGATATATTATGATGTTTCTTTTTCTGTGTGACTTATTTCTCGTAGAATCATCGTACCTGAATCCACTCATTATGCCGCTACGGGCCTGATGACGTAGATTTCATTGCTGAGTGATATTCCACTGTACATGCGTACCACAACTTCTTTATCCATTTTTTGCTCTCTCGGATATTTAACTTGTACCGTAGAGGACGTTCTTGTAAAGCGAGACGTCCCAAATTTTGGGGTGACTGTGTCTTTTTGATTTTAATTTCCCTAAGCTATAGGACCATAAGTGGAAGTGCCATAGGCTGTGTTGTTTTGTTTCCTACGTGTCTCTGGAAACACCATACACTTCTCCAGAGTGGTTGTTGGCAATTTACATCCTGCCCATCAGCATAACAAGGCTCCCTGTTCTCCATGACCTGTCCTGCCTTTCTGGATTTTACACTTTTTTCAGATGGCCCTTTTGACCGGGGGCAGTGAGACTTCATTGTAGTGCAGGTTTCCTTTACACGCTTGCTTGGTTGGCCAAAAAGGGCGTATGCGTTTTTTCCTGAATATATTCAGGAAAATACGCATACGCCCTTTTTGGCCAAGTGCATCATTGTCGACATTCTGCTTCTTTTCCTATGCTTTAAGTGCAATTCCAGTCTACCCCCTGAAATCGTGTTCCTGAAATTCTGCCCCGCTTTCAAGTCCTCTTCGAAGACTTACTTCAATACATTTTTGGACGATAGCTGTCATTCATAACTCTGCAGGTTTCTGAATTACACTGCCCCTGAGCTCCTTTCTTCAACTCGCTTTCTTGTGAGCTGGCCGTAAAACCACAGGATTGCTTCACGCCATAATCTCTTTCTGGCAGGGCACGCTGAGCCTTTGGTTAATTCCTCTTCCTGGTGGGAAATGAGCGTTCCATTTGCCCGTGCAGACACCTACATCTAGTCTCTCATTGGTTCTCCCTATTCCTGTTCATCTTGCGCAGAAATTGCAAACTGTGCCAAACAGGAGGTTAAAGGCACTGACTCTCCAAGTGGGGAGAGTGTTAGTAAAGCGTCTGGAATGGTGAACCCGAGTACCAGGGGCGAAAACTGAGATGCATTTGAAAACGTTTCCCAATCACACGGTGGACCATACTCTGGGTTTCCCATGCATGTTTTAGCTGAAGGAAGAATCCCTTAAACCTGGAGAGTTGGGACTCATGGAACGGGTACCATGCAGTATGACTTCAAAGGGTCTGCGTTTGCTCACCGAACCTCACCAATGCTATCAGCCCGAAGTGTCCAGCCTTATGTCTCACCCAGCTCTGGGCATAGAAGTGGTAAATCCAGGTTGCATCACAAGCCCTGAATGAATTATTTAAGAATTGCTCTCTATTTCACTGTCATTGTGTTTTGTTTTTGAAATTTATTTTGATAATGGGATTTATCGGATTTTCACTGCTGCATTTAGGCCGCTGTACACACTCTTGATTTCCTTATGGAGACATATAAATCCATGGGTTTTAAGATTCTTACTTGTCAGGTATCTTCCCAGGCGTTGAATATGGGGTGTTGAGTCCATTTCGTTGAGCAAGGAGTAGGTCTTGTCTATTATATATTTGGCTTATGGAACGGTATCTGTGCTAATTTCAATCTCTGGTTTTATGCAGCACCCCAACTCACCTTTCCCCGTAAGCAAGCATAAGATGGTTTTCTCAATTTGAGACCCTGTTCTGTTTTGTAATTCAGTTCATGTGTAGCCAAGTTTACATTCCGTGTATTAGGGATATCTAATGATGTTTCTTTTTCTGTGTGACTTATTTCTCGTAGAATCATGGTACCTGAATCCACTCATTATGCCGCTAGGGACCTGATGACGTAGATTTCATTGCTGAGTGATATTCCATTGTACGTGCGTACCACAACTTCTTTATCCATTTTTTGATTTCTTGGATATTCAACTTGTACCGTAGACGAGGTTCTTGTAAACAGAGCCATCCCAAACTTTGGGGTGGCTGTGTCTTTTTGATTTTAATTTCCCTAAGCTATAGGACCATAAGTGGAAGGGCCATAGGCTGTGTTGCTTTGTTTCCTATGTGTTTCAGGAAACACCATACACTTCTCCAGAGTGGCTGTTGGCAATTTACATCCCGCCCATCAGCATAACAAGGCTCCCTGTTCTCCATGACCTTTCCTGCCTTTCTGGATTTTACACTTTTTTCAGATGGCCCTTTTGACCGGGGGGCAGTGAGACTTCATTGTAGTGCCGATTTCATTTACACGCTTGCTTGGTTGGCCAAAAAGTGCGTTTGCGTTTTTTCCTGAATATATTCAGGAAAAAACGCATATGCCCTTTTTAGCCAAGTGCATCATTGTCGACATTCTGCCTCTGTTCATATGCTTTAAGCGCAATTCCAGTCTACCCCCTGAAATCGTTTTCCTGAAATTCTGCCCCGCTTTAAAGTCCTCTTCGAAGACATACTTCAGTACATTTTGGACGATAGCTGTCATTCATAACTCTGCAGGTTTGTGAATTACAGTGCCCCTGAGCTCCTTTCTGCAACTCGCTTCATGTAAGCTGGCCGCCAAACCACAGGATTGCTTCAGGCCATAATCTGTTTCCGGCAGGGCACGTTAAGCCTTTGGTTAATTCCTCTTCCTGGTGGGAAATGAGCATTCCATTTGCCCGTGCAGACACCTACAGCTAGTCTCTCATTGGTTCTCCCTATTCCTATTCATCTTGCGCACAAATTGCAAACTGAGCCAAACAGGAGGTGAAAGGCACTGACTCTCCAAGTGAGGAGAGTGTTAGTAAAGCATTTGGAATGGTGAACCCGAGTACCAGGGGACGAAAACTGAGATGCATTTGAAAACGTTTCCCAATCACACGGTGGACCATACTCTGGGTTTCCCATGCATGTTTTAACTGAAGAAGAATCCCTAAACCTGGAGAGTTGGGACCCATGGAATGGGTACCATGCAGTATGACTTCAAAGGGTCTGCGTTTGCTCACCGAACCTCACCAATGCTATCAGCCCGAAGTGTCCAGCCTTATGTCTCACCCAGCTCTGGGTGTAGATGTGGTAAATCCAGGTTGCATCACAAGCCCTGAATGAATTATTTAAGAATTGCTCTCTATTTCACTGTCATTGTGTTTTGTTTTTGAAATTCATTTTGATAATGGGATTTATCGGATGTTCACTGCTGCGTTTACGCCGCTGTACACACGCTTGATTTCCTTATGGAGACATATAAATCCATGGGTTTTAAGATTCTTACTTGTCAGCTATCTTCCCAGGCGTTGAATATGGGGTGTTGAGTCCATTTCTTTGAGTAAGGAGTAGGTCTTGTCTATTATATATTTGGCTTATGGAACGGTATGTGTGCTAATTTCAATCTCTGGTTTTATGCAGCACCCCAACTCAACTTTCCCCATAAGCAAGCATAAGTTGGTTTTCTAAATTTGAGACCATGTTTTGTTTTGTAATTCAGTTCATGTGTAGCCAAGTTTACATTCCGTGTATTAGTGATATCTTATGATGTTTCTTTTTCTGTGTGACTTATTTCTCGTAGAATCATCGTACATGAATCCACTCATTATGCCGCTACGGGCCTGATGACGTAGATTTCATTGCTGAGTGATATTCCACTGTACGTGCGTACCACAACTTCTTTATCCGTTTTTTGCTTTCTCGGATATTTAACTTGTACCGTAGAGGACGTTCTTGTAAAAAGAGACGCCCCAAATTTTGGGGTGGCTGTGTCTTTTTGATTTTAATTTCCCTAAGCTATAGGACCATAAGTGGAAGTGCCATAGGCTGTGTTGTTTTGTTTCCTACGTGTCTCTGGAAACACCATACACTTCTCCAGAGTGGTTGTTGGCAATTTACATCCCGCCCATCAGCATAACAAGGCTCCCTGTTCTCCATGACCTGTCCTGCCTTTCTGGATTTTACACTTTTTTCAGATGGCCCTTTTGACCGGGGGGCAGTGAGACTTCATTGTAGTGCAGATTTCTTTACACACTTGCTTGGTTGGCCAAAAAGGGCGTATGCGTTTTTTCCTGAATATATTCAGGAAAAAACGCATACGCCCTTTTTGGGCAAGTGCATCATTGTCGACATTCTGCTTCTTTTCCTATGCTTTAAGTGCAATTCCAGTCTACCCCCTGAAATCGTGTTCCTGAAATTCTGCCCCGCTTTCAAGTCCTCTTCGAAGACTTACTTCCATACATTTTTGGACGATAGCTGTCATTCATAACTCTGCAGGTTTCTGAATTACACTGCCCCTGAGTTCCTTTCTTCAACTCGCTTTCTTGTGAGCTGGCCGCAAAACCACAGGATTGCTTCACGCCATAATCTCTTTCTGGCAGGGCACGCTGAGCCTTTGGTTAATTCCTCTTCCTGGTGGGAAATGAGCGTTCCATTTGCCCGTGCAGACACCTACATCTAGTCTCTCATTGGTTCTCCCTATTCCTGTTCATCTTGCGCAGAAATTGCAAACTGTGCCAAACAGGAGGTTAAAGGCACTGACTCTCCAAGTGGGGAGAGTGTTAGTAAAGCGTCTGGAATGGTGAACCCGAGTACCAGGGGACGAAAACTGAGATGCATTTGAAAACGTTTCCCAATCACACGGTGGACAATACTCTGGGTTTCCCATGCATGTTTTAGCTGAAGGAAGAATCCCTTAAACCTGGAGAGTTGGGACCCATGTAATGGGTACCATGCAGTATGACTTCAAAGGGTCTGCGTTTGCTCACCGAACCTCACCAATGCTATCAGCCCGAAGTGTCCAGCCTTATGTCTCACCCAGCTCTGGGTGTAGAAGTGGTAAATCCAGGTTGCATCACAAGCCCTGAATGAATTATTTAAGAATTGCTCTCTATTTCACTGTCATTGTGTTTTGTTTTTGAAATTTATTTTGATAATGGGATTTATCGGATTTTCACTGCTGCATTTAGGCCGCTGTACACACTCTTGATTTCCTTATGGAGACATATAAATCCATGGGTTTTAAGATTCTTACTTGTCAGGTATCTTCCCAGGCGTTGAATATGGGGTGTTGAGTCCATTTCGTTGAGCAAGGAGTAGGTCTTGTCTATTATATATTTGGCTTATGGAACGGTATCTGTGCTAATTTCAATCTCTGGTTTTATGCAGCACCCCAACTCACCTTTCCCCATAAGCAAGCATAAGATGGTTTTCTCAATTTGAGACCCTGTTCTGTTTTGTAATTCAGTTCACGTGTAGCTAAGTTTACATTCCGTGTATTAGGGATATCTAATGATGTTTCTTTTTCTGTGTGACTTATTTCTCGTAGAATCATGGTACCTGAATCCACTCATTATGCCGCTAGGGACCTGATGACGTAGATTTCATTGCTGAGTGATATTCCATTTTACGTGCATACCACAACTTCTTTATCCATTTTTTGATTTCTTGGATATTCAACTTGTACCGTAGACGAGGTTCTTGTAAACAGAGCCATCCCAAACTTTGGGGTGGCTGTGTCTTTTTGATTTTAATTTCCCTAAGCTATAGGACCATAAGTGGAAGTGCCATAGGCTGTGTTGCTTTGTTTCCTACCTGTTTCAGGAAACACCATACACTTCTCCAGAGTGGCTGTTGGCAATTTTCATCCGCCCATCAGCATAACAAGGCTCCCTGTTCTCCATGACCTGTCCTGCCTTTCTGGATTTTACACTTTTTTCAGATGGCCCTTTTGACCGGGGGGCAGTGAGACTTCATTGTAGTGCAGATTTCCTTTACACGCTTGCTTGGTTGGCCAAAAAGTGCGTATGCGTTTTTTCCTGAATATATTCAGGAAAAAACGCATACGCCCTTTTTGGCCAAGTGTATCATTGTCGACATTCTGCCTCTTTTCCTATGCTTTAAGTGCAGTTCCAGTCTACCCCCTGAAATCGTTTTCCTAAAATTCTGCCCCGCTTTCAAGTCCTCTTCGAAGACTTACTTCAGTACATTTTTGGACGATAGCTGTCATTCATAACACTGCAGGTTTGTGAATTACAGTGCCCTTGAGCTCCTTTCTTCAACTCGCTTTCTTGTGAGCTGGCCGCAAAACCGCAGGATTCCTGCAGGCCCTAATCTGTTTCTGGCAGGGCACGGTGAGCCTTTGGGTATTCCTCTTCCTGGTGGGAAATGAACGTTCCATTTACCCGTGCAGACACCTACAGCTAGTCTCTCATTGGTTCTCCCTATTCCTGTTCATCTTGCGCAGAAATTGCAAATTGTGCCAAACCGGAGGTTAAAGGCACTGACTCTCCAAGTGGGGAGAGTGTTAGTAAAGCGTCTGGAATGGTGAACCCGAGTACCAGGGGACGAAAACTGAGATGCAATTGAAAACGTTTCCCAATCACACGGTTGACCATACTCTGGGTTTCCCATGCATGTTTTAACTGAAGAAGAATCCCTTAAACCTGGAGAGTTGGGACCCAAGGAATGGGTACCATGCAGTATGATTTCAAAGTGTCTGCGTTTGCTCACCAAACCTCACCAATGCTATCAGCCCGAAGTGTCCAGCCTTATGTCTCACCCAGCTCTGGGTGTAGATGTGGTAAATCCAGGTTGCATCACAAGCCCTAAATGAAATATTTAAGAATTGTTCTCTATTTCACTGTTATTTTGTTTTGTTTTTGAAATTTATTTTGATAATGGGATTTATCGGATTTTCATTGCTGCGTTTAGGCCACTGTACACACTCTTGATTTCCTTATGGAGACATATAAATCCATGGGTTTTAAGTTTCTTACTTGTCAGGTATCTTCCCAGGCGTTGAATATGGGTTGTTGAGTCCATTTCGTTGAGCAAGGTGTAGGTCTTGTCTATTATATATTTGGTTTATGGAACGGAATCTGTGCTAATTTCAATCTCTGGTTTTATGCAGCACCCCAACTCCCCTTTCCCCATAAGCAAGCATAAGTTGGTTTTCTCAATTTGAGACCCTGTTCTGTTTTGTAATTCAGTTCATGTGTAGCCAAGTTTACATTCCGTGTATTAGTGATATCTTATGATGTTTGTTTTTCTGTGTGACTTATTTCTCGTACAATCATCGTACCTGAATCCACTCATTATGCCGCTACGGGCCTGATGACGTAGATTTCACTGCTGAGTGATATTCCATTGTACGTGAGTACCACAACAGCTTTATCCATTTTTTGCTTTCTCGGATATTTAACTTGTACCGTAGACGAGGTTCCTGTAAACAGACCCGTCCCAAATTTCGGGGTGGCTGTGTGTTTTTGATTTTAATTTCCCTAAGCTATAGGACCATAAGTGGAAGTGCCATAGGCTGTGTTGCTTTGTTTCCTACGTGTTTCTGGAAACACCATACACTTCTCCAGAGTGGTTGTTGGCAATTTACATCCCGCCCATCAGCATGACAAGGCTCCCTGTTCTCCATGACCTGTCTTGACTTTCTGGATTTTACATTTTTTTCAGATGTCCCTTTTGACCGGGGGGCAGTGAGACTTCATTGTAGTGCAGATTTCCATTACACGCTTGCTTGGTTGGCCAAAAAGGGCGAATGCGTTTTTTCCTGAATATATTCAGAAAAAAACGCATACGCCCTTTTTGGCCAAGTGCATCATTGTTGACATTCTGCCTCTTTTCCTATGCTGTTAGTACAATTCCAGTCTACCCCCTGAAATCGTTTTCCTGAAATTCTGCCCCGCTTTCAAGTCCTCTTCGAAGACTTACTTCAGTACATTTTTGGACGATAACTGTCATTCATAACTCTGCAGGTTTGTGAATTACAGTGCCCCTGAGCTCATATCTTCAACTCTCTTTCTTGTGAGCTGGCCGCAAAACCGCAGGATTGCTTCAGGCCCTAATCCGTTTCCGGCAGGGCATGCTGAGCCTTTGTTTAATTTCTCTTCCTGGTGGGAAATGAGCGTTCCATTTGCCCGTGCAGACACCTACAGCTAGTCTCTCATTGCTTCTCCCTATTCCTGTTCATCTTGCGCAGAATTTGCAAACTGTGCCAAACAGGAGGTTAATGGCACTGACTCTCCAAGTTGGGAGAGTGTTAGTAAAGCGTTCAAATGTTGAACCCGAGTACCAGGGGACGAAAACTGAGATGCATTTGAAAACGATTCCCAATCACATGGTGGACCATACTCTGGGTTTCCCATGCATGTTTTAGCTGAAGGAAGAATCCCTTAAACCTGGAGAGTTGGGACCCATGGAATGGGTACCATGCAGTATGACTTCAAAGGGTCTGCGTTTGTTCACCGAACCTCACCAATGCTATCAGCCCGAAGTGTCCAGCCTTATGTCTCATCCAGCTCTGGGTGTAGATGTGGTAAATACAGGTTGCATCACAAGCCCTGAATGAATTATTTAAGAATTGCTCTCTATTTCACTGTCATTGTGTTTTGTTTTTGAAATTCATTTTGATAATGGGATTTATCGGATTTTCACTGCTGCTTTTAGGCCACTGTACACATGCTTGATTTCCTTATAGAGACATATAAATCCATGGGTTTTAAGATTCTTACTTGTCAGGTATCTTCCCAGGCGTTGAATATAGGGTGTTGAGTCCATTTCGTTGAGCAAGGAGTAGGTTTTGTCTATTATATATTTGGCTTATGGAACAGTATCTGTGCTAATTTCAATCTCTGGTTTTATGCAGCATCCCAACTGACCTTTCCCCATAAGCAAGCATAAGTTGGTTTTCTAAATTTGAGACCCTGTTCTGTTTTGTAATTCAGTTCATGGGTAGCCAAGTTTACATTCCGTGTATTAGTCATATCTTATGATGTTTCTTTTTCTGTGTGACTTATTTCTCGTAGAATCATCATACCTGAATCCACTCATTATGCCGCTATGGGCCTGAAGACGTAGATTTCATTGCTGAGTGATATTCCATTGTACGTGCGTACCAGAACTTCTTTATCCATTTTATGCTTTCTCGGATATTTAACTTCTACCGTAGATGAGGTTCTTGTAAACAGAGCCATCCCAAACTTTGTGGTGGCTGTGTGTTTTTGATTTTAATTTCCCTAAGCTATAGGACCATAAGTGGAAGTGCCATAGGCTGTGTTGCTTTGTTTCCTACATGTTTCCGGAAACACCATACAGTTTTCCAGAGTGGCTGTTGGAAATTTAAATCCGCCCATCAGCATAACAAGTCTCCCTGTTCTCCAAGACCTGTCCGGCCTTTCTGGATTTTACACTTTTTTCAGATGGCCCTTTTGACCGGGGGGCAGTGAGACTTCACTGTAGTGCGGATTTCCTTTACACGCTTGCTTCGTTGGCCAAAAGGGGCGTATGCGTTTTTTCCGAACATATTCAGGAAAAAACGCATACGCCCTTTTTGGCCCAGTGCATCATTGTCGACATTCTGCTTCTTTTCCTATGCTTTAAGTGCAATTCCAGTCTACCCCCTGAAATCGTTTTCCTGAAATTCTGCCCCGCTTACAAGTCCTCTTGGAAGACTTACTTCAATACATTTTTGGACGATAGCTGTCATTCATAACTCTGCATGTTTGTGAATTACAGTGCCCTGAGCTCATGTCTTCAACTCGCTTTCTTGTGAGCTGGCCGCAAAACCGCAGGATTGCTTCAGGCCCTAATATGTTTCCAACATGGCACGCTGAGCCTTTGGTTAATTCCTCTTCCTGGTGGGAAATGAGCATTCAATTTGCCCGTGCAGACAACAACAGCTAGTCTCTCATTGGTTCTCCCTATGCCTGTTCATCGTGCGCAGAAATTGCAAACTGTGCGAAACAGGAGGTTAAAGGCACTGACTCTCCAAGTGGGGAGAGTGTTAGTAAAGCGTCTGGAATGGTGAAACCAAGTACCAGGGGACAAAAACTGAGATGCATTTGAAAACGTTTCCCAATCACACAGCGGATGATAGTCTGGGTTTCCCATGCATGTTTTAGCTGAAGGAAGAATCCCTTAAACCTGGAGAGTTGGGACCCATGGAATGGGTACCATGCAGTATGACTTCAAAGGGTCTGCGTTTGCTCACCGAACCTCACCAATGCTATCAGCCCGAAGTGCCCAGCCTTATGTCTCACCCAGCTCTGGGTGTAGATGTGGAAAATCCAGGTTGCATCACAAGCCCTGAATGAATTATTTAAGAATTGCTCTCTATTTCACTGTCATTGTGTTTTGTTTTTGAAATTTATTTTGATAATGGGATTTATCGGATTTTCACTGCTGCGTTTAGGCCGCTGTACACACGCTTGATTTCCTTATGGAGACATATAAATCCATGGGTTTTAAGATTCTTACTTGTCAGGTATCTTGCCAGGCGTTGAATATGGGGTGTTGAGTCCATTTCGTTGAGCAAGGAGTAGGGCTTGTCTATTATATATTTGGCTTATGGAACGGTATCTGTGCTAATTTCAATCTCTGGTTTTATGCAGCACCCCTACTCACCTTTCCCCATAAGCAAGCATAAGTTGGTTTTCTAAATTTGAGACCCTGTTCTGTTTTGTAATTCAGTTCATGTGTATCCAACTTTACATTCCGTGTATTAGTGATATCTTATGATGTTTCTTTTTCTGTGTGACTTATTTCTCGTACAATCATCGTACCTGAATCCACTCATTATGCCGCTACGGGCCTGATGACGTAGATTTCATTGCTGAGTGATATTCCATTGTACGTGCGTACCGCAATTTCTTTATCCATTTTTTGCTTTCTGGGATATTTTACTTGTACCATAGACGAGGTTCTTGTAAACAGAGCCGTCCCAAACTCTGGGGTGGCTGTGTGTTTTTGATTTTAATTTCCCTAAGCTATAGGACCATAAGTGGAAGTGCCATAGGCTGTGTT
Organism: Delphinapterus leucas; assembly: GCF_059928025.1. Taxonomy (NCBI): domain Eukaryota; kingdom Metazoa; phylum Chordata; class Mammalia; order Artiodactyla; family Monodontidae; genus Delphinapterus; species Delphinapterus leucas. The sequence continues at coordinate 6,530,049 of NW_028322245.1, forward strand.
GCTTTGTTTCCTACGTGTTTCTGGAAACACCATACACTTCTCCAGAGTGGTTGTTGGCAATTTACATCCCGCCCATCAGCATGACAAGGCTCCCTGTTCTCCACGACCTGTCTTGTCTTTCTGGATTTTACATTTTTTTCAGATGGCCCTTTTGACCGGGGGGCAGTGAGACTTCATTGTAGTGCAGATTTCCATTACAAGCATGCTTGGTTGGCCAAAAAGGGCGTATGCGATTTTCCTGAATATATTCAGGAAAAAACGCATACGCCCTTTTTGGCCAAGTGCATCATTGTCGACATTCTGCCTCTTTTCCTATGCTGTTAGTACAATTCCAGTCTACCCCCTGAAATCGTTTTCCTGAAATTCTGCCCCGCTATCAAGTCCTCTTCGAAGACTTACTTCAATACATTTTTGGACGATAGCTGTCATTCATAACTCTGCAGGTTTGTGAATTACAGTGCCCCTGAGCTCATTTCTTCAACTCGCTTTCTTGTGAGCTGGCCGCAAAACCGCAGGATTGCTTCAGGCCCTAATCTGTTTCCGGCAGGGCACGCTGAGCCTTTGGTTAATTCCTCTTCCTGGTGGGAAATGAGCGTTCCATTTGCCCGTGCAGACACCTACAGCTAGTCTCTCATTGCTTCTCCCTATTCTTGTTCATCTTGCGCAGAAATTGCAAACTGTGCCAAACAGGAGGTTAATGGCACTGACTCTCCAAGTGGGGAGAGTGTTACTAAAGCGTTCAAATGTTGAACACGAGTACCAGGGTCGAAAACTCAGATGCATTTGAAAACGTTTCCCAATCTCATGGTGGACGATATTCTGGGTTTCCCATGCATGTTTTAGCTGAAGGAAGAATCCCTTAAACCTGGAGAGTTGGGACCCATGGAATGGGTACCATGAAGTATGACTTCAAAGGGTCTGCGTTTGCTCACCGAACCTCACCAATGCTATCAGCCCGAAGTGTCCAGCCTTATGTCTCATCCAGCTCTGGGTGTAGATGTGGTAAATACAGGTTGCATCACAAGCCCTGAATGAATTATTTAAGAATTGCTCTCTATTTCACTGTCATTGTGTTTTGTTTTTGAAATTCATTTTGATAATGGGATTTATCGGATTTTCACTGCTGCTTTTAGGCCACTGTACACACGCTTGATTTCCTTATAGAGACATATAAATCCATGGGTTTTTAGATTCTTACTTGTCAGGTATCTTCCCAGGCGTTGAATATAGGGTGTTGAGTCCATTTCGTTGAGCAAGGAGTAGGTTTTGTCTATTATATATTTGGCTTATGGAACGGTATCTGTGCTAATTTCAATCTCTGGTTTTATGCAGCATCCCAACTGACCTTTCCCCATAAGCAAGCATAAGTTGGTTTGCTAAATATGAGACCCTGTTCTGTTTTGTAATTCAGTTCATGGGTAGCCAAGTTTACATTCCGTGTATTAGTGATAACTTATGATCTTTCTTTTTCTGTCTGACTTATTTCTCATAGAATCATCGTACCTGAACCCACTCATTATGCCGTTACGGTCCTGATGTCGTAGATTTAATTGCTGAGTGATATTCCATTGTACGTGCGTACCACAACTTCTTTATCCATTTTATGCTTTCTCGGATATTTAACTTCTACCGTAGATGAGGTTCTTGTAAACAGAGCCATCCCAAACTTTGGGGTGGCTGTGTGTTTTTGATTTTAATTTCCCTAAGCTATAGGACCATAAGTGGAAGTGCCATACGCTGTGTTGCTTTGTTTCCTACATGTTTCCGGAAACACCATACAGTTTTCCAGAGTGGCTGTTGGCAATTTAAATCTGCCCATCAGCATAACAAGGCTCCCTGTTCTCCAAGACCTGTCCTGCCTTTCTGGATTTTACACTTTTTTCAGATGGCCCTTTTGACCGGGGGGCAGTGAGACTTCATTGTATTGCGGATTTCCTTTACACGCTTGCTTCGTTGGCCAAAAAGGGCGTATGCGTTTTTTCCTGAATATATTCAGGAAAAAACGCATACGCCCTTTTTGGCCCAGTGCATCATTGTCGACATTCTGCCTCTTTTCCTATGCTTTAAGTGCAATTCCAGTCTACCCCCTGAAATCGTTTTCCTGAAATTCTGCCCCGCTTTCAAGTCCTCTCCGAAGACTTACTTCTATACATTTTTGGACGATAGCTGTCATTCATAACTCTGCAGGTTTGTGAATTACAGTGCCCCTGAGCTCCTTTCTTCAACTCCTTTTCTTGTGAGCTGGCCGCAAAACCGCAGGATTGCTTCAGGCCCTAATCTGTTTCCGGCCGGGCACGCTGAGCCTTTGGTTAATTCCTCTTCCTGGTGGGAAATGATCGTTCCATTTGCCCGTGCAGACACCAACAGTTAGTCTCTCATTGGTTCTCCCTATGCCTGTTCATCTTGCGCAGAAATTGCACACTGTGCCAAACAGGAGGTTAAAGGCACTGACTCTCCAAGTGGGGAGAGTGTTAGTAAAGCGTTCAAATGTTGAACCCGAGTACCAGGGGACGAAAACTGAGATGCATTTGAAAACGTTTCCCAATTACATGTTGGACCATACTCTGGGTTTCCCATGCATGTTTTAGCTGAAGGAAGAATCCCTTAAACCTGGAGAGTTGGGACCCATGGAATGGGTACCATGCAGTATGACTTCAAAGGGTCTGCGTTTGCTCACCGAACCTCACCAATGCTATCAGCCCGAAGTGTCCAGCCTTATGTCTCACCCAGCTCTGGGTGTAGATGTGGTAAATCCAGGTTGCATCACAAGCCCTGAATGAATTATTTAAGAATTGCTCTCTATTTCACTGTCATTGTGTTTTGTTTTTGAAATTTATTTTGATAATGGGATTTATCGGATTTTCACTGCTGCGTTTAGGCCGCTGTACACACGCTTGATTTCCTTATGGAGACATATAAATCCATGGGTTTTAAGATTCTTACTTGTCAGGTATCTTGCCAGGCGTTGAATATGGGGTGTTGAGTCCATTTCGTTGAGCAAGGAGTAGGGCTTGTCTATTATATATTTGGCTTATGGAACGGTATCTGTGCTAATTTCACTCTCTGGTTTTATGCAGCACCCCAACTCACCTTTCGCCATAAGCAAGCATAAGTTGGTTTTCTAAATTTGAGACCCTGTTCTGTTTTGTAATTCAGTTCATGTGTAGCCAACTTTACATTCCGTGTATTAGTGATATCTTATGATGTTTCTTTTTCTGTGTGACTTATTTCTCGTAGAATCATCGTACCTGAATCCACTCATTATGCCGCTACGGGCCTGATGACGTAGATTTCATTGCTGAGTGATATTCCATTATACGTGCGTACCACAACTTCTTTATCCATTTTTTACTTTCTGGGATATTTTACTTGTACCGTAGACGAGGTTCTTGTAAACAGAGCCATCCCAAACTTTGGGGTGGCTGTGTGTTTTTGATTTTAATTTCCCTAAGCTATAGGACCATAAGTGGAAGTGACATAGGCTGTGTTGCTTTCTTTCCTACGTGTTTCAGGATACACCATACATTTCTCCAGAGTGGCTGTTGGCACTTTACATCCCACCCATCAGCATAACAAGGTTCCCTGTTCTCCAAGACCTGTCCTGCCTTTCTGGATTTTACACTTTTTTCAGATGGCCCTTTTGACCGGGGGGCAGTGAGACTTCATTGTAGTGCAGATTTCCTTTACACGCTTGCTTGGTTGGCCAAAAAGTGCGTATGCATTTTTTCCTGAATATATTCAGGAAAAAACGCATACGCCCTTTTTGGCCAAGTGCATCATTGTTGACATTCTGCCTGTTTTCCTATGCTTTAAGTGCAATTCCAGTCTACCCCCTGAAATCGATTTCCTGAAATTCTGCCCCGCTTTCAAGTCCTCTTTGAAGACTTACTTCAGTATATTTTTGGACGATAGCTGTCATTCATAACTCTGCAGGTTTGTGAATTACAGTGCCCCTGAGCTCCTTTCTTCAACTCCTTTTTTTGTGAGCTGGCCGCAAAACCGGAGGATTGCTTCAGGCCCTAATATGTTTCCGGCCGGGCACGCTGAGCCTTTGGTTAATTCCTCTTCCTGGTGGGAAATGATCGTTCAATTTGCCCGTGCAGACACCAACAGCTAGTCTCTCATTGGTTCTCCCTATGCCTGTTCATCTTGCGCAGAAATTGCAAACTGTGCCAAACAGGAGGTTAAAGGCACTGACTCTCCAAGTGGGGAGAGTGTTAGTAAAGCGTCTGGAATGGTGAACCCGAGTACCAGGGGACGAAAACTGAGATGCATTTGAAAACGTTTCACAATCACATGGTGGACCATACTCTGGGTTTCCCATGCATGTTTTAGCTGAAGGAAGAATCCCTTAAACCTGGAGAGTTGGGACACATGGAATGGGTACCATGCAGTGTGACTTCAAAGGGTCTGCGTTTGCTCACCGAACCTCACCAATGCTATCAGCCCGAAGTGCCCAGCCTTATGTCTTACCCAGCTCTGGGTGTAGATGTGGTAAATCCAGGTTGCATCACAAGCCCTGAATGAATTATTTAAGAATTGCTCTCTATTTCACTGTCATTGTGTTTTGTTTTTGAAATTCATTTTGATAATGGGATTTATCGGATTTTCACTGCTGCTTTTAGGCCACTGTACACACGCTTGATTTCCTTATGGAGACATATAAATCCATGGGTTTTTAGATTCTTACTTGTCAGGTATCTTCCCAGGCGTTGAATATAGGGTGTTGAGTCCATTTCGTTGAGCAAGGAGTAGGTTTTGTCTATTATATATTTGGCTTATGGAACGGTATCTGTGCTAATTTCAATCTCTGGTTTTATGCAGCATCCCAACTGACCTTTCCCCATAAGCAAGCATAAGTTGGTTTGCTAAATTTGAGACCCTGTTCTGTTTTGTAGTTCAGTTCATGGGTAGCCAAGTTTACATTCCGTGTATTAGTGATAACTTATGATGTTTCTTCTTCTGTCTGAATTATTTCTCATAGAATCATCGTACCTGAATCCACTCATTATGCCGCTACGGTCCTGATGACGTAGATTTCATTGCTGAGTGATATTCCATTGTACGTGCGTACCACAACTTCTTTATCCATTTTATGCTTTCTCGGATATTTAACTTCTACCGTAGATGAGGTTCTTGTAAACAGAGCCATCCCAAACTTTGGGGTGGCTGTGTGTTTTTGATTTTAATTTCCCTAAGCTATAGGACATAAGTGGAAGTGCCATAGGCTGTGTTGCTTTGTTTCCTACGTGTTTCTGGAAACATCATACACTTCTCCAGAGTGGTTGTTGGCAATTTACATCCCGCCCATCAGGATGACAAGGCTCCCTGTTCTCCATGACCTGTCGTGCCTTTCTGGATTTTACACTTTTTTCAGATGGCCCTTTTGACCGGGGGGGCAGTGAGACTTCATTGTAGTGCAGATTTCCTTTACACGCTTGCTTGGTTGGCCAAAAATGGCGTATGCGTTTTTTCCTGAATATATTCAGGAAAAAACGCATACGCCCTTTTTGGCCAAGTGCATCGTTGTCGACATTCTGCCTCTTTTCCTATGCTTTTAGTACAATTCCAGTCTACCCCCTGAAATCGTTTTCCTGAAATTCTGCCCCGCTTTCAAGTCCTCTTGGAAGACTTACTTCAATACATTTTTGGACGATAGCTGTCATTCATAACTCTGCAGGTTTGTGAATTACAGTGCCCCTGAGCTCATGTCTTCAACTCGCTTTCTTGCGAGCTGGCCGCAAAACCGCAGGATTGCTTCAGGCCAAAGTCTCTTTCCGGCAGGGCATGCTGCGCCTTTGTTTAATTCCTCTTCCTGGTCGGAAATGATCGCTCCTTTTGCCCGTGCAGGCACCTACAGCTAGTCTCTCATTGGTTCTCCCTATTCCTGTACATCTTGTGCAGAAATTGCAAACTGTGCCAAACAGGAGGTTAATGGCACTGACTCTCCAAGTGGGGAGATTGTTAGTAAAGCGTCTGGAATGGTGAACCCGAGTACCAGGGGACCAAATCTGAGATGCATTTGAAAACGTTTACCGGTCACACAGTGCACTGTACTGTGGGTTTACCATGCATGTTTTAGCTGAAGGAAGAATCCCTTAAACCTGGAGAGTTGGGACCCATGGAATGGGTACCATGCAGTATGACTTCAAAGGGTCTGCGTTTGCTCACCGAACCTCACCAATGATATCAGCCCAAAGTGTCCAGCCTTATGTCTCACCCAGCTCTGGGAGTAGATGTGGTAAATCCAGGTTGCATCACAAGCCCTGAATGAATTATTTAAGAATTGCTCTCTATTTCACTGTCATTGTGTTTTGTTTTTGAAATTTATTTTGATAATGGGATTTATCGGATTTTCACTTCTGCCTTTAGGCCACTGTACACACGCTTGATTTCCTTATGGAGACATATAAATCCATGGGTTTTTAGATTCTTACTTGTCAGGTATCTTCCCAGGCGTTGAATATAGGGTGTTGAGTCCATTTCGTTGAGCAAGGAGTAGGTTTTGTCTATTATATATTTGGCTTATGGAACGGTATCTGTGCTAATTTCAATCTCTGGTTTTATGCAGCATCCCAACTGACCTTTCCCCATAAGCAAGCATAAGTTGGTTTGCTAAATTTGAGACCCTGTTCTGTTTTGTAGTTCAGTTCATGGGTAGCCAAGTTTACATTCCGTGTATTAGTGATAACTTATGATGTTTCTTTTTCTGTCTGAATTATTTCTCATAGAATCATCGTACCTGAATCCACTCATTATGCCGCTACGGTCCTGATGACGTAGATTTCATTGCTGAGTGATATTCCATTGTACGTGCGTACCACAACTACTTTATCCATTTTATGCTTTCTCGGATATTTAACTTCTACCGTAGATGAGGTTCTTGTAAACAGAGCCATCCCAAACTTTGGGGTGGCTGTGTGTTTTTGATTTTAATTTCCCTAAGCTATAGGACATAATTGGAAGTGCCATAGGCTGTGTTGCTTTGTTTCCTACGTGTTTCTGGAAACATCATACACTTCTCCAGAGTGGTTGTTGGCAATTTACATCCCGCCCATCAGGATGACAAGGCTCCCTGTTCTCCATGACCTGTCCTGCCTTTCTGGATTTTACACTTTTTTCAGATGGCCCTTTTGACCGGGGGGGCAGTGAGACTTCATTGTAGTGCAGATTTCCTTTACACGCTTGCTTGGTTGGCCAAAAAGGGCGTATGCGTTTTTTCCTGAATATATTCAGGAAAAAACGCATACGCCCTTTTTGGCCAAGTGCATCGTTGTCGACATTCTGCCTCTTTTCCTATGCTTTTAGTACAATTCCAGTCTACCCCCTGAAATCGTTTTCCTGAAATTCTGCCCCGCTTTCAAGTCCTCTTGGAAGACTTACTTCAATACATTTTTGGACGATAGCTGTCATTCATAACTCTGCAGGTTTGTGAATTACAGTGCCCCTGAGCTCATGTCTTCAACTCGCTTTCTTGCGAGCTGGCCGCAAAACCGCAGGATTGCTTCAGGCCAAAGTCTCTTTCCGGCAGGGCATGCTGAGCCTTTGTTTAATTCCTCTTCCTGGTCGGAAATGATCGCTCCTTTTGCCCGTGCAGGCACCTACAGCTAGTCTCTCATTGGTTCTCCCTATTCCTGTACATCTTGCGCAGAAATTGCAAACTGTGCCAAACAGGAGGTTAATGGCACTGACTCTCCAAGTGGGGAGAGTGTTAGTAAAGCGTCTGGAATGGTGAACCCGAGTACCAGGGGACGAAAACTGAGATGCATTTGAAAACGTTTACCGGTCACACAGTGCACTGTACTGTGGGTTTACCATGCATGTTTTAGCTGAAGGAAGAATCCCTTAAACCTGGAGAGTTGGGACCCATGGAATGGGTACCATGCAGTATGACTTCAAAGGGTCTGCGTTTGCTCACCGAACCTCACCAATGCTATCAGCCCAAAGTGTCCAGCCTTATGTCTCACCCAGCTCTGGGAGTAGATGTGGTAAATCCAGGTTGCATCACAAGCCCTGAATGAATTATTTAAGAATTGCTCTCTATTTCACTGTCATTGTGTTTTGTTTTTGAAATTTATTTTGATAATGGGATTTATCGGATTTTCACTTCTGCCTTTAGGCCGCTGTACACACGCTTGATGTCCTTATGGAGACATATAAATCCATGTGTATTAAGATTCTTACTTGTCAGGTATCTTGCCAGGCGTTGAATATGGGGTGTTGAGTCCATTTCGTTGAGCAAGGAGTAGGTCTTGTCTATTATATATTTGGCTTATGGAACGGTATCTGTGCTAATTTCAATCTCTGGTTTTATGCAGCACCCCAACTCACCTTTCCCCATAAGCAAGCATAAGTTGGTTTTCTAAATTTGAGACCCTGTTCTGTTTTGTAATTCAGTTTATGTGTAGCCAAGTTTACATTCCGTGTATTACTGATATATTATGATGTTTCTTTTTCTGTGTGACTTATTTCTCGTAGAATCATCGTACCTGAATCCACTCATTATGCCGCTATGGGCATGAAGACGTAGATTTCATTGCTGAGTGATATTCCATTTTACGTGCGTACCAGAACTTCTTTATCCAGTTTTTCCTTTCTCGGATATTTAACTTGTACCGTAGACAAGGTTCTTGTAAACAGAGCCATCCCAAACTTTGGGGTGGCTGTGTGTTTTTGATTTTAATTTCCCTAAGCTATAGGACCATAAGTGGAAGTGACATAGGCTGTGTTGCTTTGTTTCCTACGTGTTTCAGGATACACCATACATTTCTCCAGAGTGGCTGTTGGCAATTTACATCCCGCCCATCAGCATAACAAGGCTCCCTGTTCTCCATGACCTGTCCTGTCTTTCTGCATTTTACTCTTTTTTCAGATGGCCCTTTTGACCGGGGGGCAGTGAGACTTCATTGTAGTGCAGATTTCCTTTACACGCTTGCTTGGTTGGCCAAAAAGGGCGTATGCGTTTTTTCCTGAATATATTCAGGAAAAAACGCATACGCCCTTTTTGGCCAAGTGCATCATTGTCGACATTCTGCCTCTTTTCCTATGCTTTAAGTGCAATTCCAGTCTACCCCCTGAAATCGTTTTCCTGAAATTCTGCCCCGCTTTCAAGTCCTCTTTGAAGACTTACTTCAGTACATTTTTGGACGATAGCTGTCATTCATAACTCTGCAGGTTTGTGAATTACAGTGCCCCTGAGCCCCTTTCTTCAACTCGTTTTCTTGTGAGCTGGCCGCAAAACCGCAGGATTGCTTCAGGCCCTAATCTCTTTCCAGCAGGGCACGCTGAGCTTTTGGTTAATTCCTCTTCCTGGTGGGAAATGAGCGTTCCATTTGCCCGTGCAGACACCAACAGCTAGTCTCTCATTGGTTCTCCCTATGCCTGTTCATCTTGCGCAGAAATTGCAAACTGTGCCAAACAGGAGGTTAAAGGCACTGAATCTCCAAGTGGGGAGAGTGTTAGTAAAGCGTCTGGAATGGTGAACCCGAGTACCAGGGGACGAAAACTTAGATGCATTTGAAAACGTTTCCCAATCACACGGCGGACGATAGTCTGGGTTTCCCATGCATGTTTTAGCTGAAGGAAGAATCCCTTAAACCTGGAGAGTTGGGACCCATGGAATGGGTACCATGCAGTATGACTTCAAAGGGTCTGCGTTTGCTCACCGAACCTCACCAATGCTATCAGCCCGAAGTGTCCAGCCTTATGTCTCACCCAGCTCTGGGTGTAGATGTGGGAAATCCAGGTTGCATCACAAGCCCTGAATGAATTATTTAAGAATTGCTCTCTATTTCACTGTCATTTGGTTTTGTTTTTGAAATTTATTTTGATAATGGGATTTATCGGATTTTCACTGCTGCGTTTAGGCCGCTGTACACACGCTTGATTTCCTTATGGAGACATATAAATCCATGGGTTTTAAGATTCTTACTTGTCAGGTATCTTGCCAGGCGTTGAATATGGGGTGTTGAGTCCATTTCGTTGAGCAAGGAGTAGGTCTTGTCTATTATATATTTGGCTTATGGAACGGTATCTGTGCTAATTTCAATCTCTGGTTTTATGCAGCACCCCAACTCACCTTTCCCCATAAGCAAGCATAAGTTGGTTTTCTAAATTTGAGACCCTGTTCTGTTTTGTAATTCAGTTCATGTGTAGCCAACTTTACATTCCGTGTATTAATGATATCTTATGATGTTTCTTTTTCTGTGTGACTTATTTCTCGTACAATCATCGTACCTGAATCCACTCATTATGCCGCTACGGGCCTGATGACGTAGATTTCATTGCTGAGTGATATTCCATTGTACGTGCGTACCACAACTTCTTTATCCATTTTTTGCTTTCTGGGATATTTTACTTGTACCGTAGACGAGGTTCTTGTAAACAGAGCCGTCCCAAACTCTGGGGTGGCTGTGTGTTTTTGAATTTAATTTTCCTAAGCTATAGGACCATAAGTGGAAGTGCCATAGGCTGTGTTGCTTTGTTTCCTATGTGTTTCTGGAAAAACCATACACTTCTCCAGAGTGGTTGTTGGCAATTTACATCCCGCCCATCAGCATGACAAGGCTCCCTGTTCTACATGACCTGTCCTGTCTTTCTGGATTTTACACTTTTTCAGATGGCCCTTTTGACCGGGGGGCAGTGAGACTTCATTGTAGTGCAGATTTCCTTTACACGGTTGCTTGGTTGGCCAAAAAGGGCGTATGCGTTTTTTCCTGAATATATTCAGGAAAAAACGCATACGCCCTTTTTGGCCAAGTGCATCATTGTCGACATTCTGCCTCTTTTGCTATGCTTTAAGTGCAATTCCAGTCTACCCCCTGAAATCGTTTTCCTGAAATTCTGCCCCGCTTTCAAGTCCTCTTCGAAGACTTACTTCTATACATTTTTGGACGATAGCTGTCATTCATAACTCTGCAGGTTTGTGAATTACAGTGCCCCTGAGCTCCTTTCTTCAACTCGCTTTCTTGTGAGCTGGCCGCAAATCCGCAGGATTGCTTCAGGCCCTAATCTCTTTCCGGCAGGGCACGCTGAGCCTTTGGTTAATTCCTCTTCCTGGTGGGAAATGAGCGTTCCATTTGCCCGTGCAGACACCTACAGCTAGTCTCTCATTGCTTCTCCCTATTCCTGTTCATCTTGCGCAGAAATTGCAAAGTGTGCCAAACAGGAGGTTGAATGCACTGACTCTCCAAGTGGGGAGAGTGTTAGTAAAGCGTCTGGAATGGTGAACCCGAGTACCAGGGGACGAAAACTGAGATGCATTTGAAAACTTTTCCCAATCACACCGTGGACCATACTATGGGTTTCCCATGCATGTTTTAGCTGAAGGAAGAATCCCTTAAACCTGGAAATTAGGAACCCATGGAATGGGTACCATGCAGTATGACTTCAAAGGGTCTGCGTTTACTCACCGAACCTCACCAATGCTATCAGCCTGAAGTGTCCAGCCTTATGTCTCACCCAGCTCTGGGTGTAGATGTGGGAAATCCAGGTTGCATCACAAGCCCTGAATGAATTATTTAAGAATTGCTCTCTATTTCACTGTCATTTTGTTTTGTTTTTGAAATTTATTTTGATAATGGGATTTATCGGATTTTCACTGCTGCGTTTAGGCCGCTGTACACACGCTTGATTTCCTTATGGAGACATATAAATCCATGGGTTTTAAGATTCTTACTTGTTAGGTATCTTGCCAGGCATTGAATATGTGGTGTTGAGTCCATTTCGTTGAGCAAGGAGTAGGTCCTGTCTATTATATATTTGGCTTATGGAACGGTATCTGTGCTAATTTCAATCTCTGGTTTTATGCAGCACCCCAACTCACCTTTCCCCATAAGCAAGCATAAGTTGGTTTGCTAAATTTGAGACCCTGTTCTGTTTTGTAATTCAGTTCATGGGTAGCCAAGTTTACATTCCGTGTATTAGTGATAACTTATGATCTTTCTTTTTCTGTCTGACTTATTTCTCATAGAATCATCGTACCTGAACCCACTCATTATGCCGTTACGGTCCTGATGTCGTAGATTTAATTGCTGAGTGATATTCCATTGTACGTGCGTACCACAACTTCTTTATCCATTTTATGCTTTCTCGGATATTTAACTTCTACCGTAGATGAGGTTCTTGTAAACAGAGCCATCCCAAACTTTGGGGTGGCTGTGTGTTTTTGATTTTAATTTCCCTAAGCTATAGGACCATAAGTGGAAGTGCCATACGCTGTGTTGCTTTGTTTCCTACATGTTTCCGGAAACACCATACAGTTTTCCAGAGTGGCTGTTGGCAATTTAAATCTGCCCATCAGCATAACAAGGCTCCCTGTTCTCCAAGACCTGTCCTGCCTTTCTGGATTTTACACTTTTTTCAGATGGCCCTTTTGACCGGGGGGCAGTGAGACTTCATTGTATTGCGGATTTCCTTTACACGCTTGCTTCGTTGGCCAAAAAGGGCGTATGCGTTTTTTCCTGAATATATTCAGGAAAAAACGCATACGCCCTTTTTGGCCCAGTGCATCATTGTCGACATTCTGCCTCTTTTCCTATGCTTTAAGTGCAATTCCAGTCTACCCCCTGAAATCGTTTTCCTGAAATTCTGCCCCGCTTTCAAGTCCTCTCCGAAGACTTACTTCTATACATTTTTGGACGATAGCTGTCATTCATAACTCTGCAGGTTTGTGAATTACAGTGCCCCTGAGCTCCTTTCTTCAACTCCTTTTCTTGTGAGCTGGCCGCAAAACCGCAGGATTGCTTCAGGCCCTAATCTGTTTCCGGCCGGGCACGCTGAGCCTTTGGTTAATTCCTCTTCCTGGTGGGAAATGATCGTTCCATTTGCCCGTGCAGACACCAACAGTTAGTCTCTCATTGGTTCTCCCTATGCCTGTTCATCTTGCGCAGAAATTGCACACTGTGCCAAACAGGAGGTTAAAGGCACTGACTCTCCAAGTGGGGAGAGTGTTAGTAAAGCGTTCAAATGTTGAACCCGAGTACCAGGGGACGAAAACTGAGATGCATTTGAAAACGTTTCCCAATTACATGTTGGACCATACTCTGGGTTTCCCATGCATGTTTTAGCTGAAGGAAGAATCCCTTAAACCTGGAGAGTTGGGACCCATGGAATGGGTACCATGCAGTATGACTTCAAAGGGTCTGCGTTTGCTCACCGAACCTCACCAATGCTATCAGCCCGAAGTGTCCAGCCTTATGTCTCACCCAGCTCTGGGTGTAGATGTGGTAAATCCAGGTTGCATCACAAGCCCTGAATGAATTATTTAAGAATTGCTCTCTATTTCACTGTCATTGTGTTTTGTTTTTGAAATTTATTTTGATAATGGGATTTATCGGATTTTCACTGCTGCGTTTAGGCCGCTGTACACACGCTTGATTTCCTTATGGAGACATATAAATCCATGGGTTTTAAGATTCTTACTTGTCAGGTATCTTGCCAGGCGTTGAATATGGGGTGTTGAGTCCATTTCGTTGAGCAAGGAGTAGGGCTTGTCTATTATATATTTGGCTTATGGAACGGTATCTGTGCTAATTTCACTCTCTGGTTTTATGCAGCACCCCAACTCACCTTTCGCCATAAGCAAGCATAAGTTGGTTTTCTAAATTTGAGACCCTGTTCTGTTTTGTAATTCAGTTCATGTGTAGCCAACTTTACATTCCGTGTATTAGTGATATCTTATGATGTTTCTTTTTCTGTGTGACTTATTTCTCGTAGAATCATCGTACCTGAATCCACTCATTATGCCGCTACGGGCCTGATGACGTAGATTTCATTGCTGAGTGATATTCCATTATACGTGCGTACCACAACTTCTTTATCCATTTTTTACTTTCTGGGATATTTTACTTGTACCGTAGACGAGGTTCTTGTAAACAGAGCCATCCCAAACTTTGGGGTGGCTGTGTGTTTTTGATTTTAATTTCCCTAAGCTATAGGACCATAAGTGGAAGTGACATAGGCTGTGTTGCTTTCTTTCCTACGTGTTTCAGGATACACCATACATTTCTCCAGAGTGGCTGTTGGCACTTTACATCCCACCCATCAGCATAACAAGGTTCCCTGTTCTCCAAGACCTGTCCTGCCTTTCTGGATTTTACACTTTTTTCAGATGGCCCTTTTGACCGGGGGGCAGTGAGACTTCATTGTAGTGCAGATTTCCTTTACACGCTTGCTTGGTTGGCCAAAAAGTGCGTATGCATTTTTTCCTGAATATATTCAGGAAAAAACGCATACGCCCTTTTTGGCCAAGTGCATCATTGTTGACATTCTGCCTGTTTTCCTATGCTTTAAGTGCAATTCCAGTCTACCCCCTGAAATCGATTTCCTGAAATTCTGCCCCGCTTTCAAGTCCTCTTTGAAGACTTACTTCAGTATATTTTTGGACGATAGCTGTCATTCATAACTCTGCAGGTTTGTGAATTACAGTGCCCCTGAGCTCCTTTCTTCAACTCCTTTTTTTGTGAGCTGGCCGCAAAACCGGAGGATTGCTTCAGGCCCTAATATGTTTCCGGCCGGGCACGCTGAGCCTTTGGTTAATTCCTCTTCCTGGTGGGAAATGATCGTTCAATTTGCCCGTGCAGACACCAACAGCTAGTCTCTCATTGGTTCTCCCTATGCCTGTTCATCTTGCGCAGAAATTGCAAACTGTGCCAAACAGGAGGTTAAAGGCACTGACTCTCCAAGTGGGGAGAGTGTTAGTAAAGCGTCTGGAATGGTGAACCCGAGTACCAGGGGACGAAAACTGAGATGCATTTGAAAACGTTTCACAATCACATGGTGGACCATACTCTGGGTTTCCCATGCATGTTTTAGCTGAAGGAAGAATCCCTTAAACCTGGAGAGTTGGGACACATGGAATGGGTACCATGCAGTGTGACTTCAAAGGGTCTGCGTTTGCTCACCGAACCTCACCAATGCTATCAGCCCGAAGTGCCCAGCCTTATGTCTTACCCAGCTCTGGGTGTAGATGTGGTAAATCCAGGTTGCATCACAAGCCCTGAATGAATTATTTAAGAATTGCTCTCTATTTCACTGTCATTGTGTTTTGTTTTTGAAATTCATTTTGATAATGGGATTTATCGGATTTTCACTGCTGCTTTTAGGCCACTGTACACACGCTTGATTTCCTTATGGAGACATATAAATCCATGGGTTTTTAGATTCTTACTTGTCAGGTATCTTCCCAGGCGTTGAATATAGGGTGTTGAGTCCATTTCGTTGAGCAAGGAGTAGGTTTTGTCTATTATATATTTGGCTTATGGAACGGTATCTGTGCTAATTTCAATCTCTGGTTTTATGCAGCATCCCAACTGACCTTTCCCCATAAGCAAGCATAAGTTGGTTTGCTAAATTTGAGACCCTGTTCTGTTTTGTAGTTCAGTTCATGGGTAGCCAAGTTTACATTCCGTGTATTAGTGATAACTTATGATGTTTCTTCTTCTGTCTGAATTATTTCTCATAGAATCATCGTACCTGAATCCACTCATTATGCCGCTACGGTCCTGATGACGTAGATTTCATTGCTGAGTGATATTCCATTGTACGTGCGTACCACAACTTCTTTATCCATTTTATGCTTTCTCGGATATTTAACTTCTACCGTAGATGAGGTTCTTGTAAACAGAGCCATCCCAAACTTTGGGGTGGCTGTGTGTTTTTGATTTTAATTTCCCTAAGCTATAGGACATAAGTGGAAGTGCCATAGGCTGTGTTGCTTTGTTTCCTACGTGTTTCTGGAAACATCATACACTTCTCCAGAGTGGTTGTTGGCAATTTACATCCCGCCCATCAGGATGACAAGGCTCCCTGTTCTCCATGACCTGTCGTGCCTTTCTGGATTTTACACTTTTTTCAGATGGCCCTTTTGACCGGGGGGGCAGTGAGACTTCATTGTAGTGCAGATTTCCTTTACACGCTTGCTTGGTTGGCCAAAAATGGCGTATGCGTTTTTTCCTGAATATATTCAGGAAAAAACGCATACGCCCTTTTTGGCCAAGTGCATCGTTGTCGACATTCTGCCTCTTTTCCTATGCTTTTAGTACAATTCCAGTCTACCCCCTGAAATCGTTTTCCTGAAATTCTGCCCCGCTTTCAAGTCCTCTTGGAAGACTTACTTCAATACATTTTTGGACGATAGCTGTCATTCATAACTCTGCAGGTTTGTGAATTACAGTGCCCCTGAGCTCATGTCTTCAACTCGCTTTCTTGCGAGCTGGCCGCAAAACCGCAGGATTGCTTCAGGCCAAAGTCTCTTTCCGGCAGGGCATGCTGCGCCTTTGTTTAATTCCTCTTCCTGGTCGGAAATGATCGCTCCTTTTGCCCGTGCAGGCACCTACAGCTAGTCTCTCATTGGTTCTCCCTATTCCTGTACATCTTGTGCAGAAATTGCAAACTGTGCCAAACAGGAGGTTAATGGCACTGACTCTCCAAGTGGGGAGAGTGTTAGTAAAGCGTCTGGAATGGTGAACCCGAGTACCAGGGGACCAAATCTGAGATGCATTTGAAAACGTTTACCGGTCACACAGTGCACTGTACTGTGGGTTTACCATGCATGTTTTAGCTGAAGGAAGAATCCCTTAAACCTGGAGAGTTGGGACCCATGGAATGGGTACCATGCAGTATGACTTCAAAGGGTCTGCGTTTGCTCACCGAACCTCACCAATGATATCAGCCCAAAGTGTCCAGCCTTATGTCTCACCCAGCTCTGGGAGTAGATGTGGTAAATCCAGGTTGCATCACAAGCCCTGAATGAATTATTTAAGAATTGCTCTCTATTTCACTGTCATTGTGTTTTGTTTTTGAAATTTATTTTGATAATGGGATTTATCGGATTTTCACTTCTGCCTTTAGGCCACTGTACACACGCTTGATTTCCTTATGGAGACATATAAATCCATGGGTTTTTAGATTCTTACTTGTCAGGTATCTTCCCAGGCGTTGAATATAGGGTGTTGAGTCCATTTCGTTGAGCAAGGAGTAGGTTTTGTCTATTATATATTTGGCTTATGGAACGGTATCTGTGCTAATTTCAATCTCTGGTTTTATGCAGCATCCCAACTGACCTTTCCCCATAAGCAAGCATAAGTTGGTTTGCTAAATTTGAGACCCTGTTCTGTTTTGTAGTTCAGTTCATGGGTAGCCAAGTTTACATTCCGTGTATTAGTGATAACTTATGATGTTTCTTTTTCTGTCTGAATTATTTCTCATAGAATCATCATACCTGAATCCACTCATTATGCCGCTACGGTCCTGATGACGTAGATTTCATTGCTGAGTGATATTCCATTGTACGTGCGTACCACAACTACTTTATCCATTTTATGCTTTCTCGGATATTTAACTTCTACCGTAGATGAGGTTCTTGTAAACAGAGCCATCCCAAACTTTGGGGTGGCTGTGTGTTTTTGATTATAATTTCCCTAAGCTATAGGACATAATTGGAAGTGCCATAGGCTGTGTTGCTTTGTTTCCTACGTGTTTCTGGAAACATCATACACTTCTCCAGAGTGGTTGTTGGCAATTTACATCCCGCCCATCAGGATGACAAGGCTCCCTGTTCTCCATGACCTGTCCTGCCTTTCTGGATTTTACACTTTTTTCAGATGGCCCTTTTGACCGGGGGGGCAGTGAGACTTCATTGTAGTGCAGATTTCCTTTACACGCTTGCTTGGTTGGCCAAAAAGGGCGTATGCGTTTTTTCCTGAATATATTCAGGAAAAAACGCATACGCCCTTTTTGGCCAAGTGCATCGTTGTCGACATTCTGCCTCTTTTCCTATGCTTTTAGTACAATTCCAGTCTACCCCCTGAAATCGTTTTCCTGAAATTCTGCCCCGCTTTCAAGTCCTCTTGGAAGACTTACTTCAATACATTTTTGGACGATAGCTGTCATTCATAACTCTGCAGGTTTGTGAATTACAGTGCCCCTGAGCTCATGTCTTCAACTCGCTTTCTTGCGAGCTGGCCGCAAAACCGCAGGATTGCTTCAGGCCAAAGTCTCTTTCCGGCAGGGCATGCTGAGCCTTTGTTTAATTCCTCTTCCTGGTCGGAAATGATCGCTCCTTTTGCCCGTGCAGGCACCTACAGCTAGTCTCTCATTGGTTCTCCCTATTCCTGTACATCTTGCGCAGAAATTGCAAACTGTGCCAAACAGGAGGTTAATGGCACTGACTCTCCAAGTGGGGAGAGTGTTAGTAAAGCGTCTGGAATGGTGAACCCGAGTACCAGGGGACGAAAACTGAGATGCATTTGAAAACGTTTACCGGTCACACAGTGCACTGTACTGTGGGTTTACCATGCATGTTTTAGCTGAAGGAAGAATCCCTTAAACCTGGAGAGTTGGGACCCATGGAATGGGTACCATGCAGTATGACTTCAAAGGGTCTGCGTTTGCTCACCGAACCTCACCAATGCTATCAGCCCAAAGTGTCCAGCCTTATGTCTCACCCAGCTCTGGGAGTAGATGTGGTAAATCCAGGTTGCATCACAAGCCCTGAATGAATTATTTAAGAATTGCTCTCTATTTCACTGTCATTGTGTTTTGTTTTTGAAATTTATTTTGATAATGGGATTTATCGGATTTTCACTTCTGCCTTTAGGCCGCTGTACACACGCTTGATGTCCTTATGGAGACATATAAATCCATGTGTATTAAGATTCTTACTTGTCAGGTATCTTGCCAGGCGTTGAATATGGGGTGTTGAGTCCATTTCGTTGAGCAAGGAGTAGGTCTTGTCTATTATATATTTGGCTTATGGAACGGTATCTGTGCTAATTTCAATCTCTGGTTTTATGCAGCACCCCAACTCACCTTTCCCCATAAGCAAGCATAAGTTGGTTTTCTAAATTTGAGACCCTGTTCTGTTTTGTAATTCAGTTTATGTGTAGCCAAGTTTACATTCCGTGTATTACTGATATATTATGATGTTTCTTTTTCTGTGTGACTTATTTCTCGTAGAATCATCGTACCTGAATCCACTCATTATGCCGCTATGGGCATGAAGACGTAGATTTCATTGCTGAGTGATATTCCATTTTACGTGCGTACCAGAACTTCTTTATCCAGTTTTTCCTTTCTCGGATATTTAACTTGTACCGTAGACAAGGTTCTTGTAAACAGAGCCATCCCAAACTTTGGGGTGGCTGTGTGTTTTTGATTTTAATTTCCCTAAGCTATAGGACCATAAGTGGAAGTGACATAGGCTGTGTTGCTTTGTTTCCTACGTGTTTCAGGATACACCATACATTTCTCCAGAGTGGCTGTTGGCAATTTACATCCCGCCCATCAGCATAACAAGGCTCCCTGTTCTCCATGACCTGTCCTGTCTTTCTGCATTTTACTCTTTTTTCAGATGGCCCTTTTGACCGGGGGGCAGTGAGACTTCATTGTAGTGCAGATTTCCTTTACACGCTTGCTTGGTTGGCCAAAAAGGGCGTATGCGTTTTTTCCTGAATATATTCAGGAAAAAACGCATACGCCCTTTTTGGCCAAGTGCATCATTGTCGACATTCTGCCTCTTTTCCTATGCTTTAAGTGCAATTCCAGTCTACCCCCTGAAATCGTTTTCCTGAAATTCTGCCCCGCTTTCAAGTCCTCTTTGAAGACTTACTTCAGTACATTTTTGGACGATAGCTGTCATTCATAACTCTGCAGGTTTGTGAATTACAGTGCCCCTGAGCCCCTTTCTTCAACTCGTTTTCTTGTGAGCTGGCCGCAAAACCGCAGGATTGCTTCAGGCCCTAATCTCTTTCCAGCAGGGCACGCTGAGCTTTTGGTTAATTCCTCTTCCTGGTGGGAAATGAGCGTTCCATTTGCCCGTGCAGACACCAACAGCTAGTCTCTCATTGGTTCTCCCTATGCCTGTTCATCTTGCGCAGAAATTGCAAACTGTGCCAAACAGGAGGTTAAAGGCACTGAATCTCCAAGTGGGGAGAGTGTTAGTAAAGCGTCTGGAATGGTGAACCCGAGTACCAGGGGACGAAAACTTAGATGCATTTGAAAACGTTTCCCAATCACACGGCGGACGATAGTCTGGGTTTCCCATGCATGTTTTAGCTGAAGGAAGAATCCCTTAAACCTGGAGAGTTGGGACCCATGGAATGGGTACCATGCAGTATGACTTCAAAGGGTCTGCGTTTGCTCACCGAACCTCACCAATGCTATCAGCCCGAAGTGTCCAGCCTTATGTCTCACCCAGCTCTGGGTGTAGATGTGGGAAATCCAGGTTGCATCACAAGCCCTGAATGAATTATTTAAGAATTGCTCTCTATTTCACTGTCATTTGGTTTTGTTTTTGAAATTTATTTTGATAATGGGATTTATCGGATTTTCACTGCTGCGTTTAGGCCGCTGTACACACGCTTGATTTCCTTATGGAGACATATAAATCCATGGGTTTTAAGATTCTTACTTGTCAGGTATCTTGCCAGGCGTTGAATATGGGGTGTTGAGTCCATTTCGTTGAGCAAGGAGTAGGTCTTGTCTATTATATATTTGGCTTATGGAACGGTATCTGTGCTAATTTCAATCTCTGGTTTTATGCAGCACCCCAACTCACCTTTCCCCATAAGCAAGCATAAGTTGGTTTTCTAAATTTGAGACCCTGTTCTGTTTTGTAATTCAGTTCATGTGTAGCCAACTTTACATTCCGTGTATTAATGATATCTTATGATGTTTCTTTTTCTGTGTGACTTATTTCTCGTACAATCATCGTACCTGAATCCACTCATTATGCCGCTACGGGCCTGATGACGTAGATTTCATTGCTGAGTGATATTCCATTGTACGTGCGTACCACAACTTCTTTATCCATTTTTTGCTTTCTGGGATATTTTACTTGTACCGTAGACGAGGTTGTTGTAAACAGAGCCGTCCCAAACTCTGGGGTGGCTGTGTGTTTTTGAATTTAATTTTCCTAAGCTATAGGACCATAAGTGGAAGTGCCATAGGCTGTGTTGCTTTGTTTCCTATGTGTTTCTGGAAAAACCATACACTTCTCCAGAGTGGTTGTTGGCAATTTACATCCCGCCCATCAGCATGACAAGGCTCCCTGTTCTACATGACCTGTCCTGTCTTTCTGGATTTTACACTTTTTCAGATGGCCCTTTTGACCGGGGGGCAGTGAGACTTCATTGTAGTGCAGATTTCCTTTACACGGTTGCTTGGTTGGCCAAAAAGGGCGTATGCGTTTTTTCCTGAATATATTCAGGAAAAAACGCATACGCCCTTTTTGGCCAAGTGCATCATTGTCGACATTCTGCCTCTTTTGCTATGCTTTAAGTGCAATTCCAGTCTACCCCCTGAAATCGTTTTCCTGAAATTCTGCCCCGCTTTCAAGTCCTCTTCGAAGACTTACTTCTATACATTTTTGGACGATAGCTGTCATTCATAACTCTGCAGGTTTGTGAATTACAGTGCCCCTGAGCTCCTTTCTTCAACTCGCTTTCTTGTGAGCTGGCCGCAAATCCGCAGGATTGCTTCAGGCCCTAATCTCTTTCCGGCAGGGCACGCTGAGCCTTTGGTTAATTCCTCTTCCTGGTGGGAAATGAGCGTTCCATTTGCCCGTGCAGACACCTACAGCTAGTCTCTCATTGCTTCTCCCTATTCCTGTTCATCTTGCGCAGAAATTGCAAAGTGTGCCAAACAGGAGGTTGAATGCACTGACTCTCCAAGTGGGGAGAGTGTTAGTAAAGCGTCTGGAATGGTGAACCCGAGTACGAGGGGACGAAAACTGAGATGCATTTGAAAACTTTTCCCAATCACACCGTGGACCATACTATGGGTTTCCCATGCATGTTTTAGCTGAAGGAAGAATCCCTTAAACCTGGAAATTAGGAACCCATGGAATGGGTACCATGCAGTATGACTTCAAAGGGTCTGCGTTTACTCACCGAACCTCACCAATGCTATCAGCCTGAAGTGTCCAGCCTTATGTCTCACCCAGCTCTGGGTGTAGATGTGGGAAATCCAGGTTGCATCACAAGCCCTGAATGAATTATTTAAGAATTGCTCTCTATTTCACTGTCATTTTGTTTTGTTTTTGAAATTTATTTTGATAATGGGATTTATCGGATTTTCACTGCTGCGTTTAGGCCGCTGTACACACGCTTGATTTCCTTATGGAGACATATAAATCCATGGGTTTTAAGATTCTTACTTGTTAGGTATCTTGCCAGGCATTGAATATGTGGTGTTGAGTCCATTTCGTTGAGCAAGGAGTAGGTCCTGTCTATTATATATTTGGCTTATGGAACGGTATCTGTGCAAATTTCAATCTCTGGTTTTATGCAGCACCCCAACTCACCTTTCCCCATAAGCAAGCATAAGTTGGTTTTCTAAATTTGAGACCCTGTTCTGTTTTGTAATTCAGTTCATGGGTAGCCAAGTTTACATTCCGTGTATTAGTGATATCTTATGATGTTTCTTTTTTGTGTGACTTATTTCTCGTAGAATCATCATACCTGAATCCACTCATTATGCCGCTACGGGCCTGATGACGTAGATTTCATTGCTGAGTGATATTCCATTGTACGTGCGTACCACAACTTCTTTATCCATTTTTTACTTTCTGGGATATTTTACTTGTACCGTAGACGAGGTTCTTGTAAACAGAGCCATCCCAAACTCTAGGGTGGCTGTGTGTTTTTGATTTTAATTTCCCTAAGCTATAGGACCATAAGTGGAAGTGCCATAGGCTGTGTTGCTTTGTTTCCTACGTGTTTCTGGAAACACCATACACTTCTCCAGAGTGGTTGTTGGCAATTTACATCCCGCCCATCAGCATGACAAGGCTCCCTGTTCTCCATGACCTGTCCTGCCTTTCTGGATTTTACACTTTATTCAGATGGCTCTTTTGACCGGGGGGCCAGTGAGACTTCACTGTAGTGCAGATTTCTTTTACACGCTTGCTTGGTTGGCCAAAAAGGGCGTATGCGTTTTTTCCTGAATATATTCAGGAAAAAACGCATACGCCCTTTTTGGCCAAGTGCATCGTTGTCGACATTCTGCCTCTTTTCCTATGCTTTTAGTACAATTCCAGTCTACCCCCTGAAATCGTTTTCCTGAAATTCTGCCCCGCTTTCAAGTCCTCTTGGAAGACTTACTTCAATACATTTTTGGACGATAGCTGTCATTCATAACTCTGCAGGTTTTTGAATTACAGTGCCCCTGAGCTCATGTCTTCAACTCGCTTTCTTGTGAGCTGGCCACAAAACCGCAGGATTGCTTCAGGCCAAAGTCTCTTTCCGGCAGGGCACGCTGAGCCTTTGTTTAATTCCTCTTCCTGGTCGGAAATGAGCGTTCCATTTGCCCGTGCAGACACCTACAGCTAGTCTCTCATTGCTTCTCCCTATTCCTGTTCATCTTGCACAAAAATTGCAAAGTGTGCCAAACAGGAGGTTAAATGCACTGACTCTCCAAGTGGGGAGAGTGTTAGTAAAGCGTTCAAATGTTGAACCCGAGTACCAGGGGACGAAAACTGAGATGCATTTGAAAACGTTTCCCAATCACATGGTGGACCATACTCTGGGTTTTCCATGCATGTTTTAGCTGAAGGAAGAATCCCTTAAACCTGGAGAGTTGGGACCCATGGAATGGGTACCATGCAGTATGACTTCAAAGGGTCTGCATTTGTTCACCGAACCTCACCAATGCTATCAGCCCGAAGTGTCCAGCCTTATGTCTCATCCAGCTCTGGGTGTAGATGTGGTAAATCCAGGTTGCATCACAAGCCCTGAATGAATTATTTAAGAATTGCTCTCTATTTCACTGTCATTGTGTTTTGTTTTTGAAATTTATTTTGATAATGGGATTTATCGGATTTTCACTGCTGCGTTTAGGCCGCTGTACACACGCTTGATTTCCTTATGGAGACATATAAATCCATGGGTTTTAAGATTCTTACTTGTCAGGTATCTTGCCAGGCGTTGAATATGGGGTGTTGAGTCCATTTCGTTGAGCAAGGAGTAGGGCTTGTCTATTATATATTTGGCTTATGGAACGGTATCTGTGCTAATTTCAATCTCTGGTTTTATGCAGCACCCCAACTCACCTTTCCCCATAAGCAAGCATAAGTTGTTTTTCTAAATTTGAGACCCTGTTCTGTTTTGTAATTCAGTTTATGTGTAGCCAAGTTTACATTCCGTGTATTACTGATATATTATGATGTTTCTTTTTCTGTGTGACTTATTTCTCGTAGAAAAATCGTACCTGAATCCACTCATTATGCCGCTATGGGCCTGAAGACGTAGATTTCATTGCTGAGTGATATTCCATTGTACATGCGTACCAGAACTTCTTTATCCATTTTTTCCTTTCTCGGATATTTAACCTGTACCGTAGACAAGGTTCTTGTAAACAGAGCCATCCCAAACTCTGTGGTGGCTGTGTGTTTTTGATTTTAATTTCCCTAAGCTATAGGACCATAAGTGGAAGTGACATAGGCTGTGTTGCTTTGTTTCCTACGTGTTTCAGGATACACCATACATTTCTCCAGAGTGGCTGTTGGCAATTTACATCCCGCCCATCAGCATAACAAGGCTCCCTGTACTCCATGACCTGTCCTGTCTTTCTGGATTTTACAATTTTTCAGATGGCCCTTTGGACCGGGGGGCAGTGAGACTTCATTGTAGTGCAGATTTCCTTTACACGCTTGCTTGGTTGGCCAAAAAGGGCGTATGCGTTTTTTCCTGAATATATTCAGGAAAAAACGCATACGCCCTTTTTGGCCAAGTGCATCATTGTTGACATTCTGCCTCTTTTCCTACGCTTTAAGTGCAATTCCAGTCTACCCCCTGAAATAGTTTTCCTGAAATTCTGCCCCGCTTTTAAGTCCTCTTTGAAGACTTACTTCAGTACATTTTTGGACGATAGCTGTCATTCATAACTCTGCAGGTTTGTGAATTACAGTGCCCCTGAGCTCCTTTCTTCAACTCGTTTTCTTGTGAGCTGGCCGCAAAACCGCAGGATTGCTTCAGGCCCTCATATGTTTCCGGAATGGCACGCTGAGCCTTTGGTTAATTCCTCTTCCTGGTGGGAAATGAGTGTTCCATTTGCCCGTGCAGACACCTACAGCTAGTCTCTCATTGGTTCTCCCTATTCCTGTTCATCTTGCGCAGAAATTGTAAACTGTGCCAAACAGGAGGTTAAAGGCACTGACTCTCCAAGTGGGGAGAGTGTTAGTAAAGCGTCTGGAATGGTGAACCCGAGTACCAGGGGACGAAAACTGAGATGCATTTGAAAACGTTTCCCAATCACACGGCGGACGATAGTCTGGGTTTCCCATTCATGTTTTAGCTGAAGGAAGAATCCCTTAAACCTGGAGAGTTGGGACACATGGAATGGGTACCATGCAGTATGACTTCAAAGGGTCTGCGTTTGCTCACCGAACCTCACCAATGCTATCAGCCCAAAGTGCCCAGCCTTATGTCTCACCCAGCTCTGGGTGTAGATGTGGTAAATCCAGGTTGCATCACAAGCCCTGAATGAATTATTTAAGAATTGCTCTCTATTTCACTGTCATTTGGTTTTGTTTTTGAAATTTATTTTGATAATGGGATTTATCGGATTTTCACTGCTGCGTTTAGGCCGCTGTACACACGCTTGATTTCCTTATGGAGACATATAAATCCATGGGTTTTAAGATTCTTACTTGTTAGGTATCTTGCCAGGCATTGAATATGTGGTGTTGAGTCCATTTCGTTGAGCAAGGAGTAGGTCCTGTCTATTATATATTTGGCTTATGGAACGGTATCTGTGCTAATTTCAATCTCTGGTTTTATGCAGCACCCCAACTCACCTTTCCCCATAAGCAAGCATAAGTTGGTTTTCTAAATTTGAGACCCTGTTCTGTTTTGTAATTCAGTTCATGGGTAGCCAAGTTTACATTCCGTGTATTAGTGATATCTTATGATGTTTCATTTTTGTGTGACTTATTTCTCGTAGAATCATCATACCTGAATCCACTCATTATGCCGCTACGGGCCTGATGACGTAGATTTCATTGCTGAGTGATATTCCATTGTACGTGCGTACCACAACTTCTTTATCCATTTTTTACTTTCTGGGATATTTTACTTGTACCGTAGACGAGGTTCTTGTAAACAGAGCCGTCCCAAACTCTGGGGTGGCTGTGTGTTTTTGATTTTAATTTCCCTAAGCTATAGGACCATAAGTGGAAGTGCCATAGGCTGTGTTGCTTTGTTTCCTACGTGTTTCTGGAAACACCATACACTTCTCCAGAGTGGTTGTTGGCAATTTACATCCCGCCCATCAGCATGACAAGGCTCCCTGTTCTCCATGACCTGTCCTGCCTTTCTGGATTTTACACTTTATTCAGATGGCTCTTTTGACCGGGGGGCCAGTGAGACTTCACTGTAGTGCAGATTTCTTTTACACGCTTGCTTGGTTGGCCAAAAAGGGCGTATGCGTTTTTTCCTGAATATATTCAGGAAAAAACGCATACGCCCTTTTGGCCAAGTGCATCGTTGTCGACATTCTGCCTCTTTTCCTATGCTTTTAGTACAATTCCAGTCTACCCCCTGAAATCGTTTTCCTGAAATTCTGCCCCGCTTTCAAGTCCTCTTGGAAGACTTACTTCAATACATTTTTGGACGATAGCTGTCATTCATAACTCTGCAGGTTTTTGAATTACAGTGCCCCTGAGCTCATGTCTTCAACTCGCTTTCTTGTGAGCTGGCCACAAAACCGCAGGATTGCTTCAGGCCAAAGTCTCTTTCCGGCAGGGCACGCTGAGCCTTTGTTTAATTCCTCTTCCTGGTCGGAAATGAGCGTTCCATTTGCCCGTGCAGACACCTACAGCTAGTCTCTCATTGCTTCTCCCTATTCCTGTTCATCTTGCACAAAAATTGCAAAGTGTGCCAAACAGGAGGTTAAATGCACTGACTCTCCAAGTGGGGAGAGTGTTAGTAAAGCGTTCAAATGTTGAACCCGAGTACCAGGGGACGAAAACTGAGATGCATTTGAAAACGTTTCCCAATCACATGGTGGACCATACTCTGGGTTTTCCATGCATGTTTTAGCTGAAGGAAGAATCCCTTAAACCTGGAGAGTTGGGACCCATGGAATGGGTACCATGCAGTATGACTTCAAAGGGTCTGCATTTGTTCACCGAACCTCACCAATGCTATCAGCCTGAAGTGTCCAGCCTTATGTCTCATCCAGCTCTGGGTGTAGATGTGGTAAATCCAGGTTGCATCACAAGCCCTGAATGAATTATTTAAGAATTGCTCTCTATTTCACTGTCATTGTGTTTTGTTTTTGAAATTTATTTTGATAATGGGATTTATCGGATTTTCACTGCTGCGTTTAGGCCGCTGTACACACGCTTGATTTCCTTATGGAGACATATAAATCCATGGGTTTTAAGATTCTTACTTCTCAGGTATCTTGCCAGGCGTTGAATATGGGGTGTTGAGTCCATTTCGTTGAGCAAGGAGTAGGGCTTGTCTATTATATATTTGGCTTATGGAACGGTATCTGTGCTAATTTCAATCTCTGGTTTTATGCAGCACCCCAACTCACCTTTCCCCATAAGCAAGCATAAGTTGGTTTTCTAAATTTGAGACCCTGTTCTGTTTTGTAATTCAGTTTATGTGTAGCCAAGTTTACATTCCGTGTATTACTGATATATTATGATGTTTCTTTTTCTGTGTGACTTATTTCTCGTAGAAAAATCGTACCTGAATCCACTCATTATGCCGCTATGGGCCTGAAGACGTAGATTTCATTGCTGAGTGATATTCCATTGTACATGCGTACCAGAACTTCTTTATCCATTTTTTCCTTTCTCGGATATTTAACCTGTACCGTAGACAAGGTTCTTGTAAACAGAGCCATCCCAAACTCTGGGGTGGCTGTGTGTTTTTGATTTTAATTTCCCTAAGCTATAGGACCATAAGTGGAAGTGACATAGGCTGTGTTGCTTTGTTTCCTACGTGTTTCAGGATACACCATACATTTCTCCAGAGTGGCTGTTGGCAATTTACATCCCGCCCATCAGCATAACAAGGCTCCCTGTACTCCATGACCTGTCCTGTCTTTCTGGATTTTACAATTTTTCAGATGGCCCTTTGGACTAGGGGGCAGTGAGACTTCATTGTAGTGCAGATTTCCTTTACACGCTTGCTTGGTTGGCCAAAAAGAGCGTATGCGTTTTTTCCTGAATATATTCAGGAAAAAACGCATACGCTCTTTTTGGCCAAGTGCATCATTGTTGACATTCTGCCTCTTTTCCTACGCTTTAAGTGCAATTCCAGTCTACCCCCTGAAATCGTTTTCCTGAAATTCTGCCCCGCTTTTCAGTCCTCTTTGAAGACTTACTTCAGTACATTTTTGGACGATAGCTGTCATTCATAACTCTGCAGGTTTGTGAATTACAGTGCCCCTGAGCTCCTTTCTTCAACTCGTTTTCTTGTGAGCTGGCCGCAAAACCGCAGGATTGCTTCAGGCCCTCATATGTTTCCGGAATGGCACGCTGAGCCTTTGGTTAATTCCTCTTCCTGGTGTGAAATGAGTGTTCCATTTGCCCGTGCAGACACCTACAGCTAGTCTCTCATTGGTTCTCCCTATTCCTGTTCATCTTGCGCAGAAATTGTAAACTGTGCCAAACAGGAGGTTAAAGGCACTGACTCTCCAAGTGGGGAGAGTGTTAGTAAAGCGTCTGGAATGGTGAACCCGAGTACCAGGGGACGAAAACTGAGATGCATTTGAAAACGTTTCCCAATCACACGGCGGACGATAGTCTGGGTTTCCCATTCATGTTTTAGCTGAAGGAAGAATCCCTTAAACCTGGAGAGTTGGGACACATGGAATGGGTACCATGCAGTATGACTTCAAAGGGTCTGCGTTTGCTCACCGAACCTCACCAATGCTATCAGCCCAAAGTGCCCAGCCTTATGTCTCACCCAGCTCTGGGTGTAGATGTGGTAAATCCAGGTTGCATCACAAGCCCTGAATGAATTATTTAAGAATTGTTCTCTATTTCACTGTCATTGTGTTTTGTTTTTGAAATTTATTTTGATAATGGGATTTATCGGATTTTCACTGCTGCATTTAGGCCGCTGTACACATGCTTGATTTCCTTATGGAGACATATAAATCCATGGGTTTTAAGATTCTTACTTGTCAGGTGTCTTGCCAGGCGTTGAATATGGGGTGTTGAGGCCATTTTGTTGAGCAAGGAGTAGGTCTTGTCTATTATATATTTGGCTTATGGAACGGTATCTGTGCTAATTTCAATCTCTGGTTTTATGCAGCACCCCAACTCACCTTTCCCCATAAGCAAGCATAAGTTGGTTTTCTAAATTTGAGACCCTGTTCTGTTTTGTAATTCAGTTCATGGGTAGCCAAGTTTACATTCCGTGTATTAGTGATATCTTATGATGTTTCTTTTTTGTGTGACTTATTTCTCGTAGAATCATCATACCTGAATCCACTCATTATGCCGCTACGGGCCTGATGACGTAGATTTCATTGCTGAGTGATATTCCATTGTACGTGCGTACCACAACTTCTTTATCCATTTTTTACTTTCTGGGATATTTTACTTGTACCGTAGACGAGGTTCTTGTAAACAGAGCCGTCCCAAACTCTGGGGTGGCTGTGTGTTTTTGATTTTAATTTCCCTAAGCTATAGGACCATAAGTGGAAGTGCCATAGGCTGTGTTGCTTTGTTTCCTACGTGTTTCTGGAAACACCATACACTTCTCCAGAGTGGTTGTTGGCAATTTACATCCCGCCCATCAGCATGACAAGGCTCCCTGTTCTCCATGACCTGTCCTGCCTTTCTGGATTTTACACTTTATTCAGATGGCTCTTTTGACCGGGGGGCCAGTGAGACTTCACTGTAGTGCAGATTTCTTTTACACGCTTGCTTGGTTGGCCAAAAAGGGCGTATGCGTTTTTTCCTGAATATATTCAGGAAAAAACGCATACGCCCTTTTTGGCCAAGTGCATCGTTGTCGACATTCTGCCTCTTTTCCTATGCTTTTAGTACAATTCCAGTCTACCCCCTGAAATCGTTTTCCTGAAATTCTGCCCCGCTTTCAAGTCCTCTTGGAAGACTTACTTCAATACATTTTTGGACGATAGCTGTCATTCATAACTCTGCAGGTTTTTGAATTACAGTGCCCCTGAGCTCATGTCTTCAACTTGCTTTCTTGTGAGCTGGCCACAAAACCGCAGGATTGCTTCAGGCCAAAGTCTCTTTCCGGCAGGGCACGCTGAGCCTTTGTTTAATTCCTCTTCCTGGTCGGAAATGAGCGTTCCATTTGCCCGTGCAGACACCTACAGCTAGTCTCTCATTGCTTCTCCCTATTCCTGTTCATCTTGCACAAAAATTGCAAAGTGTGCCAAACAGGAGGTTAAATGCACTGACTCTCCAAGTGGGGAGAGTGTTAGTAAAGTGTTCAAATGTTGAACCCGAGTACCAGGGGACGAAAACTGAGATGCATTTGAAAACGTTTCCCAATCACATGGTGGACCATACTCTGGGTTTTCCATGCATGTTTTAGCTGAAGGAAGAATCCCTTAAACCTGGAGAGTTGGGACCCATGGAATGGGTACCATGCAGTATGACTTCAAAGGGTCTGCATTTGTTCACCGAACCTCACCAATGCTATCAGCCCGAAGTGTCCAGCCTTATGTCTCATCCAGCTCTGGGTGTAGATGTGGTAAATCCGGGTTGCATCACAAGCCCTGAATGAATTATTTAAGAATTGCTCTCTATTTCACTGTCATTGTGTTTTGTTTTTGAAATTTATTTTGATAATGGGATTTATCGGATTTTCACTGCTGCGTTTAGGCCACTGTACACACGCTTGATTTCCTTATGGAGACATATAAATCCATGGGTTTTAAGATTCTTACTTGTCAGGTATCTTGCCAGGCGTTGAATATGGGGTGTTGAGTCCATTTCGTTGAGCAAGGAGTAGGGCTTGTCTATTATATATTTGGCTTATGGAACGGTATCTGTGCTAATTTCAATCTCTGGTTTTATGCAGCACCCCAACTCACCTTTCCCCATAAGCAAGCATAAGTTGTTTTTCTAAATTTGAGACCCTGTTCTGTTTTGTAATTCAGTTTATGTGTAGCCAAGTTTACATTCCGTGTATTACTGATATATTATGATGTTTCTTTTTCTGTGTGACTTATTTCTCGTAGAAAAATCGTACCTGAATCCACTCATTATGCCGCTATGGGCCTGAAGACGTAGATTTCATTGCTGAGTGATATTCCATTGTACATGCGTACCAGAACTTCTTTATCCATTTTTTCCTTTCTCGGATATTTAACCTGTACCGTAGACAAGGTTCTTGTAAACAGAGCCATCCCAAACTCTGGGGTGGCTGTGTGTTTTTGATTTTAATTTCCCTAAGCTATAGGACCATAAGTGGAAGTGACATAGGCTGTGTTGCTTTGTTTCCTACGTGTTTCAGGATACACCATACATTTCTCCAGAGTGGCTGTTGGCAATTTACATCCCGCCCATCAGCATAACAAGGCTCCCTGTTCTCCATGACCTGTCCTGCCTTTCTGGATTTTACACTTTATTCAGATGGCTCTTTTGACCGGGGGGCCACTGAGACTTCACTGTAGTGCAGATTTGTTTTACACGCTTGCTTGGTTGGCCAAAAAGGGCGTATGCGTTTTTTCCTGAATATATTCAGGAAAAAACGCATACGCCCTTTTTGGCCAAGTGCATCGTTGTCGACATTCTGCCTCTTTTCCTATGCTTTTAGTACAATTCCAGTCTACCCCCTGAAATCGTTTTCCTGAAATTCTGCCCCGCTTTCAAGTCCTCTTGGAAGACTTACTTCAATACATTTTTGGACGATAGCTGTCATTCATAACTCTGCAGGTTTTTGAATTACAGTGCCCCTGAGCTCATGTCTTCAACTCGCTTTCTTGTGAGCTGGCCACAAAACCGCAGGATTGCTTCAGGCCAAAGTCTCTTTCCGGCAGGGCACGCTGAGCCTTTGTTTAATTCCTCTTCCTGGTCGGAAATGAGCGTTCCATTTGCCCGTGCAGACACCTACAGCTAGTCTCTCATTGCTTCTCCCTATTCC
The DNA here is from genome assembly GCF_059928025.1 of Delphinapterus leucas. Taxonomy (NCBI): domain Eukaryota; kingdom Metazoa; phylum Chordata; class Mammalia; order Artiodactyla; family Monodontidae; genus Delphinapterus; species Delphinapterus leucas. The sequence goes on from NW_028322245.1 coordinate 6,562,133, forward strand.
TGTTCATCTTGCACAAAAATTGCAAAGTGTGCCAAACAGGAGGTTAAATGCACTGACTCTCCAAGTGGGGAGAGTGTTAGTAAAGCGTTCAAATGTTGAACCCGAGTACCAGGGGACGAAAACTGAGATGCATTTGAAAACGTTTCCCAATCACATGGTGGACCATACTCTGGGTTTTCCATGCATGTTTTAGCTGAAGGAAGAATCCCTTAAACCTGGAGAGTTGGGACCCATGGAATGGGTACCATGCAGTATGACTTCAAAGGGTCTGCATTTGTTCACCGAACCTCACCAATGCTATCAGCCCGAAGTGTCCAGCCTTATGTCTCATCCAGCTCTGGGTGTAGATGTGGTAAATCCAGGTTGCATCACAAGCCCTGAATGAATTATTTAAGAATTGCTCTCTATTTCACTGTCATTGTGTTTTGTTTTTGAAATTTATTTTGATAATGGGATTTATCGGATTTTCACTGCTGCGTTTAGGCCGCTGTACACACGCTTGATTTCCTTATGGAGACATATAAATCCATGGGTTTTAAGATTCTTACTTGTCAGGTATTTTGCCAGGCGTTGAATATGGGGTGTTGAGTCCATTTCGTTGAGCAAGGAGTAGGGCTTGTCTATTATATATTTGGCTTATGGAACGGTATCTGTGCTAATTTCAATCTCTGGTTTTATGCAGCACCCCAACTCATCTTTCCCCATAAGCAAGCATAAGTTGTTTTTCTAAATTTGAGACCCTGTTCTGTTTTGTAATTCAGTTTATGTGTAGCCAAGTTTACATTCCGTGTATTACTGATATATTATGATGTTTCTTTTTCTGTGTGACTTATTTCTCGTAGAATCATCATACCTGAATCCACTCATTATGCCGCTATGGGCCTGAAGACGTAGATTTCATTGCTGAGTGATATTCCATTGTACGTGCGTACCAGAACTTCTTTATCCATTTTTTCCTTTCTCGGATATTTAACTTGTTCCGTAGACAACGTTCTTGTAAACAGAGCCATCCCAAACTTTGGGGTTGCTCTGTGTTTGTGATTTTAATTTCCCTAAGCTATAGGACCATAAGTGGAAGTGACATAGGCTGTGTTGCTTTGTTTCCTACGTGTTTCAGGATACACCATACATTTCTCCAGAGTGGCTGTTGGCAATTTACATCCCGCCCATCAGCATAACAAGACTCCCTGTTCTCCAAGACCTGTCCTGCCTTTCTGGATTTTACACTTTTTTCAGATGGCCCTTTTGACCGGGGGGCAGTGAGACTTCATTGTAGTGCAGATTTCCTTTACACGCTTGCTTGGTTGGCCAAAAAGGGCGTATGCGTTTTTTCCTGAATATATTCAGGAAAAAACGCATACGCCCTTTTTGGCCAAGTGCATCATTGTCGACATTCTGCCTCTTTTCCTATGCTTTAAGTGCAATTCCAGTCTACCCCCTGAAATCGTTTTCCTGAAATTCTGCCCCGCTTTCAAGTCCTCTTTGAAGACTTACTTCAGTACATTTTTGGACGATAGCTGTCATTCATAACTCTGCAGGTTTGTGAATTACAGTGCCCCTGAGCTCCTTTCTTCAACTCCTTTTCTTGTGAGATGGCCGCAAAACCGCAGGATTGCTTCAGGCCCTAATATGTTTCCGGCCGGGCATGTTGAGCCTTTGGTTAATTCTTCTTCCTGGTGGGAAATGATCGTTCAATTTGCCCGTGCAGACACTAACAGCTAGTCTCTCATTGGTTCTCTCTATGCCTGTTCATCTTGCGCAGAAATTGCAAACTGTGCCAAACAGGAGGTTAAAGGCACTGACTCTCCAAGTGGGGAGAGTGTTAGTAAAGCGTCTGGAATGGTGAACCCGAGTACCAGAGGACGAAAACTGAGATGCATTTGAAAACGTTTCCCAATCACATTGTGGACCATACTCTTGGTTGCCCATGCATGTTTTAGCTCAAGGAAGAATCCCTTAAACCTGGAGAGTTGGGATCCTTGGAATGGGTACCATGCAGTATGACTTCAAGAGGTCTGCGTTTGCTCACCGAACCTCACCAATGCTTTCAGCCCGAAGGGTCCAGCCTTATGTCTCACCCAGCTCTGGGTGTAGATGTGGTAATTCCAGGTTGCATCACAATCCCTGTATGAATTTTTTAAGAATTGCTCACTATTTCACTGTCATTGTGTTTTGTTTTTGAAATTTATTTTGATAATGGGATTTATCGGATTTTCACTGCTGCATTTAGGCCGCTGTACACACGCTTGACTTCCTTATGGAGACATATAAATCCATGGATTTTAAGATTCTTACTTGTCAGGTATAGTCCCAGGCGTTGCGTCCGTTTCGTTGAGCAAGGAGTAGGTCTTGTCTATTATATATTTGGCTTATGGAACGGTATCTGTGCTAATTTCAATCTCTGGTTTTATACAGCACCCCAACTCAACTTTCCGCATAAGCAAGCATAAGTTGATTTTCTCAATTTGAGACCATTTTCTGTTTTGTAATTCAGTTCATGTGTAGCCAAGTTTACATTCCGTGTATTAGTCATATCTTATGATGTTTCTTTTTCTGTGTGACTTATTTCTCGTAGAATCATCGTAACTGAATCCACTCATTATGGCGCTTCTGGCCTGATGATGTAGATTTCATTGCTGAGTGATATTCCATTGTACGTGCGTATCACAACTTCTTTATCCATTTTTTGCTTTCTCGGATATTTAACTTGTACCATAGACGACGTTCTTGTAAACAGAGCCGTCCCAAATTTTGGGGTGGCTGTGTGTTTTTGATTTTAATTTCCCTAATCTATAGGACCATAAGTGGAAGTGCCATAGGCTGTGTTGATTTGTTGCCTACGTGTTTCAGGAAACACTATACACTTCTCCAGAGTGGCTGTTGGCAATTTATATCCCGCACATCAGCATAACTAGGCTCCCTGTTCTCCATGACCTGTCCTGCCTTTCTTGATTTTACACTTTTTTCAGATGGCCCTTTTGACCGGGGGGCAGTGAGACTTCATTGTAGTGCAGATTTCCTTTACACGCTTGCTTGGTTGGCCAAAAAGGGCGTATGCGTTTTTTCCTGAATATATTCAGGAAAAAACGCATACGCCCTTTTTGGCCAAGTGCATCATTGTCGACATTCTGCCTCTTTTCCTATGCTTTAAGTGCAATTCCAGTCTACCCCCTGAAATCGTTTTCCTGAAATTCTGCCCCGCTTTCCAGTCCTCTTCGAAGACTTACTTCAGTACATTTTTGGACGATAGCTGTCATTCATAACTCTGCAAGTTTGTGAATTACAGTGCCCCTGAGCTCCTTTGTTTAACTCGCTTTCTTGTGAGCTGGCCAAAAAACCGCCGGATTGCTTCAGGCCCTAATCTGTTTCCGGCAGAGCACCCTGAGCCTTTGTTTAATCCCTCTTCCTGGTGGGAAATGAGCGTTCAATTTGCCCGTGCAGACACCAACAGCTAGTCTCTCATTGGTTCTCCCTATTCCTGTTCATCTTGCGCAGAAATTCCAAACTGTGCCAAACAGGAGGTTAAAGGCAATGACTGTCCAAGTGGGGAGAGTGTTAGTAAAGCGTCTGGAATGGTGAACCCGAGTACCAGGGGACGAAAACTGAGATGCATTTGAAAACGTTTCCCAATCACACGGCGGACGATAGTCTGGGTTTCCCATGCATGTTTTAGCTGAAGGAAGAGTCCCTTAAACCTGGAGAGTTGGGACCCATGGAATGGGTACCATGCAGTATGACTTCAAAGGGTCTGCGTCTGCTCACCGAACCTCACCAATGCTATCAGCCCGAAGTGTCCAGCCTTATGTCTCACCCAGCTCTGGGTGTAGATGTGGTAAATCCAGGTTGCATCACAAGCCCTGAATGAATTATTTAAGAATTGCTCTCTATTTCACTGTCATTGTGTTTTTTTTTTTGAAATTTATTTTGATAATGGGATTTACCGGATTTTCACTGTTCCGTTTAGGCTGCTGTACACACGCTTCTTTTCCTTATGGAGACATATAAATCCATGGTTTTTAAGATTCTTACTTGTCAGGTATCTTTCCAGGCGTTGAATATGGGCTGTTGAGTCCATTTCGTTGAGCAAGTAGTAGGTCTTGTCTATAATATATTTGGCTTATGGAACGGTACCTGTGCTAATTCCAATCTCTGGTTTTATGCAGCACCCCAACTCACCTTTCCCCATAAGCAAGCATAAGTTGGTTTTCTAAATTTGAGACCCTGTTCTGTTTTGTAATTCAGTTTATGTGTAGCCAAGTTTACATTCCGTGTATTACTGATATCTTATGACGTTTATTTTTCTGTGTGACTTATTTCTCGTAGAATCATCGTACCTGAATCCACTCATTATACCGCTACGGGCCTGAAGACGTAGATTTAATTGCTGAATGATATTCCATTGTACATGCGTACCAGAACTTCTTTATCCATTTTATCCTTTCTCGGATATTTAACTTGTACCGTAGACAAGGTTCTTGTAAACAGAGCCATCCCAAACTTTGGGGTGGCTGTGTGTTTTTGATTTTAATTTCTTTAAGCTATAGGACCATAAGTGGAAGTGACATAGGCTGTGTTGCTTTGTTTCCTACGTGTTTCAGGATACACCATACATTTCTCCAGAGTGGCTGTTGGCAATTTACATCCCGCCCATCAGCATAACAAGGCTCCCTGTTCTCCAAAACCTGTCCTGCCTTTCTGGATTTTACACATTTTTCAGATGGCCCTTTTGACCGGGGGGCAGTGAGACTTCATTGTAGTGCAGATTTCCTTTACACGCTTGCTTGGTTGGCCAAAAAGGGCGTATGCGTTTTTTCCTGAATATATTCAGGAAAAAACGCATACGCCCTTTTTGGCCAAGTGCATCATTGTCGACATTCTGCCTCTTTTCCTATGCTTTAAGTGCAATTCCAGTCTACCCCCTGAAATCGTTTTCCTGAAATTCTGCCCCGCTTTCAAGTCCTCTTCTAAGACTTACTTCAATACATTTTTGGATGATAGCTGTCATTCATAACTCTGCAGTTTTGTGAATTGCAGTGCCCCTGAGCTCCTTTCTTCAACTCTCTTTCTTGTGAGCTGGCCGCAAAACCGCAGGATTGCTTCAGGCCATAATCTCTTTCCGGGGGGGAACGCTGAGCCTTTGTTTAATTCCTCTTCCTGGTCGGAAATGAGCGTTCCATTTGCCCATGCAGGTACCTACAGCTAGTCTCTCATTGGTTCTCCCTATTCCTGTACATCTTGCGCAGAAATTGCAAACGGTGCCCAACAGGAGGTTAATGGCGCTGACTCTCCAAGTGGGGAGAGTGTTAGTAAAGTGTCTGGAATGATGAACCCGAGTTCCAGGGGACGAAAACTGAAATGTTTTTGAAAACGTTTCCCGGTCACACAGTGCACAGTACTGTGGGTTTCCCATGCATGTTTTAGCTGAAGGAAGAATCCCTTAAACCTGGAGAGTTGGGACCCATGGAATGGGTACCATGCAGTATGACTTCAAAAGGTCTGCGTTTGCTCACCGAACCTCACCAATGCTATCAGCCCGAAGTGTCCAGCCTTATGTCTCACCCAGCTCTGGATGTAGATGTGGTAAATCCTGGTTGCATCACATGCCCTGAATGAATGATTTAAGAATTGCTCTCTCTTTCACTGTCATTGTGTTTTGTTTTTGTAATTCATTTTGATCATGGGATTTATTGGATTTTCTCTGCTGCGTTCATGCAGCTGTACACACGCTTGATTGTCTTAAGGAGATATATAAATCCATGGGTTTGAAGATTCTTACTACTCAGGTGTATTCCTAGGCGTTGAATATGAGGTGTTTAGTCCATTTCGTTGAGCAAGGGGTAGCTCTTGACTATTACATATTTGGCTTATGGAAAGGTATCTGTGCTAATTTCTATCTCGCTTTTATGCAGCACCCCAACTCACTTTTCCCCTTAAGCAAGCATAAGTTGGTTTTCTAAATTTGAGACCCTGTTCTGTTTTGTAATTCAGTTCATGTGTAGCCAAGTTTACATTCCGTGTATTAGTGATAACTTATGATGTTTCATTTTCTGTGTGACTTATTTCACTTAGAATCATCGTACCTGAATCCACTCATTATGCCGCGACGGGCCTGATGAAATAGATTTCATTGGTGAGTGATATTCATTTGTACGTACGTACCACACTTCTTTATCCATTTTTCGCTTTCTGGGATATTTAACTTGTTCCGTAGATGAGGTTCTTGTAAACAGAGCCGTCCGACACTTTGGGGTGGCTGTCTGTTTTTGATTTTAATTTCCGTGATCTATAAGACCATAAGTGGAAGTGCCGTAGTCTCCGTTGCTTTGTTTCTTAGGTGTTTCAGGAAACACCATACACTTCTCCAGAGTGGCTGTTGGCATTTACATCCCGCCCGTCAGCATAACAAGGCTCCCTGTTCTCCATGGCCTGTCCTGTGTTTCTGGTTTTTACACTTTTTTCAGATGGCCCTTTTGACGAATGGGAAATGAGACTTCATTGTAGTGAGGATTTCCATTTCTCGAGTGCTTGGTTGGCCAAAAAGGGCATATGTGTTTTTTCCTGAATATATTCAGGAAAAAATGTTTACGCACTTTGGTCCAAGTGCATCACTGTCAAAGATCTGCCGCTTTTCACATGCTTTAAATGCAATTCCAATCTACCTCCTGAAATATGATTCCTGCAATTCTGCCTCGTTTTCAAGTCCTCTTTGCAGACTTACTTCCATATATTTTTGCCAATAGCTGTCATTTATAACTCTGCAGGTTTGTGAATTACAGTGCCCGTGATTTCCTTTCTTAACTCGTTTCCTTGAAAACTGGCCACAGAACCGTAGGTTTGCTTCAGGCCGTAATCAGGGTCCGGCACGGCACTCTGAGACTTTGGTTCATTCCACTTCCTGGTGGGAAATTAGAGTTAAATGTACCCCTCCAGACACCTGCCTCACTCCTAGCCCCTTGGTGATGTGTGTCCTCTGGTTTGAGGCCACATGTGCTGGGTTCCTCACCTTTGGCTGATGTGGCCCCACTGGTGTGAGGACACTCCTGCCTGGTTCCCATCCCCTTGGTGATGTGGGCCCTCCGGTGAGAGTCTGATCCTGGTTGGGTTCCTCACACTTCTGTGAGGTGGGCCCTCTTCTCTGAGGTCACTCCTGCCTGGCTGGCACACACCACCTTGGCGACGTCGGTCCTCTGGTGGGATTTGGTGCCTGCTGGGTGTCTCCTCCCCTCGGTAATGAGGGCCCTCTGGCGTCAGGCCCTAACTCCTGGGCTCCCAATATTTTCTGATATGCGCCCTGTGGTTCGAGTACACTCCTGCCAGGTTCCCAACCCCATGGGAATGTGGGCCTTCTGCTCTGAGGTCCCAACCGTGGGTTGCTCAGTTTCATGATGAGGGCCCTCTGCTGTGAGTTCTCTCTGGCCTGGATCCCATAGCCTCGCTGCTCCTGGCCACCTGCTGGGAGGTTACAACTGCGGGATTCCTCACCTTTTTTCTTCTATGGGCCCTCTGTTTTGAGACTCCTCCTGCCTGCCTCACTCCCAGTCCCTTGGTGATGTGTGTCCTCTGGTTTGAGTCCACGTATGCTGGGTCCCTCGCCTTTCGATGATGTGGCCCCACTGGTGTGAGGACACTCCTGCCTGGTTCCTATCCCCTTGATGATGTGGGCCCTCTGGTGAGAGTCTGATCCTGGCTGGGTCCCTCACCCTTCTGTGAGGTGGGCCCTCTGCTGTGAGGTCACTCCTGCCTGGCTGGCACACCCCACCTGGGCAACATCGGCCCTCTTGTGGCAGTTGGAGCCTGCTGGGAACCTCCCCTCGGTGATGGGGGCCCTCTTGCCTCAGGCCCTAACTGCTGGGTACCCACATTTTCTGATACGTGCTAAGTGGTGCGAGGACACTCCTGCCAGGTTCCCATCCCCATGGGCATGTGGGCCTTCTGCTCTAAGGTCCCAACACCTGTGTTGTTCACCGTTTCATGATGTTGGCTCTCTGGTGTTAGTTCACTCAGGCCTTGATCCCATAGACTCTGTGCTCTGAGCGGCCTGCTGGGAGGTTCCTACTGCTGGATTCCTTACCTTTTTATCCTTTGGGTCCTGTGTTTTCATGCTCCTACTTCCTGACTCACTCCCAGCCCATTTGTGATGTAGGTCCTCTGGTTTAAGGCCACATGTACTGGTTTCCTCACCTTTATTGATGTGGCCCCACTGGTGTGAGGACACTCCTGCCTGGTTCCCATCCCCTTGGTGATGGGGGCCCTCTGGTGAGAGTCTGATCCTGTCTGGATTCCTCACACTTCTGGGAGGTGGGCCCTCTGCTGTGAGGTCAATCCTGCCTGGCTGGCACACGTCACCTTGGCGATGTGGGCCCTCAGTTGGGAGTTGGTGCCTGCTGGGAGTCTCCTCCCCTCGGTAATAAGGGCCCTCTGGCGTCAGGCCCTAACTCATGGGCTCCCAAATTTTTCTCATGTGCGCCCTGTCGTGCGTGTACACTCCAGCCAGGGTTCCATCCCCATGGGGATGTGGGCTTGCTGCTCTGAGGTCCCAACCCCTGGGTTGCTCACAGTGTCAGAATGTGGGCCCTCTGCTGTGAGTTCACTTCGGCATGGATCCCATAGCCTCGGTGCTCTGGGCCACCTGCTTGGAGCTTCCAACTGCGGGGTTCCTCACTTTTTTATTCTATGGGCGCTCTGTTGTGAGTCTCCTCCTGCATGCCTCACTCCCAGCCCTTTCGTGATGTGTGTCCCCTTGTTTGAGGCCACATGTGCTGTGTTCCTCACCTTTCGTTGATGTGGCCCCACTGGTGTGAGGACACTCCTGCCTGGTTTCCATCCCCTTGGTGATGTGGGCGCTCTGGTTAGAGTCTGATCCTGTTTGGGCTCCTCACACTTCTGTGAGGTGGGCCCTCTGCTGTGAGGTAACTCCTGCCTGGCTTGCTCCCGTTCCATTGGTGACGTCGGCCCTCTGGTGGCATTTGGAGCCTGCTGGTAGCCTCCTCTCCTCCGTGATGAGGGCCCTCTGGCGTCAGGCCATAACTGCTGGGTTCCCACATTTTCTGATACGTGCTAAGTTGTGCGAGGACACTCCTGCGAGGTTCCCATCCCCATGGGGATGTGGGCCTTCTGCTCTGAGGTCCCACTGGCTGGGTTGCTCACAGTTTCATGATGTGGGCCCTCTGCTGTGAGTTCACTGTGGCCTGGATCCCATAGACTCCATGCTCTGGGCCACCTGCTGGGAGGTTGAAACTGCTGGATTCCTCACATTTTTTATTCTGTGGGCCCTGTGTTGTTAGGCTACTCCTGCCTGCCTCACTCGGAGCACCTTGGAAATGTGGGTCCTCTGGTTTAGGCCACATGTGCTGGGTTCCTCACCTTTCTATAATGTGGCCACACTGGTGTGAGGACACTCCTGCCTTGTTCCGATCCCCTTGGTGATGTGGGCCCTCTGGTGAGAGTCTTATCCTGGCTGGGTTCCTCACCCTTCTGTGAGGTAGGCCCTCTGCTGTGAGGTCACTCCTGCCTGGCTGGCACACGTCAACTTGGCGACGTGGGCCCTCAGTTGGGAGTTGGTGCCTGCTGGGAGTCTCCTCCCCTCGGTAATGAGGGCCCTCTGGCGTCAGACCCTAACTCCTGGGCTCCCAAAATTTTCTGATGTGTGCCCTGTGGTGCGAGTACACTCCTGCCAGGATCCCAACCCCATGGGGATGTGGGTCTTCTGCTCTGAGGTCCCAATGGTACGTTGCTCAGTTTCATGATGAGGGCCCTCTGGTGTGAGTTCACTCCGGCATGGACCCCATAGCCTCGCTGTTCCTGGCCACCTGTGGGGAGGTTCCCACTGCGGGATTCCTCACCTTTTTCCTTCTATGGGCCCTCTGTTTTGAGACTCCTCCTGCCTGCCTCACTCCCAGCCCCTTGGTGATGTGTGTCCTCTGGTTTGAGGCCACGTGTGCTGGGTCCCTCACCTTTCGATGATGTGGCCCCACTGGTGTGAGGACACTCCTGCCTGGTTCCTATCCCCTTGGTGATGTGGGCCCTCTGGTGAGAGTCTGATCCTGGCTGGGTTCCTCACACTTCTGTGAGGTGGGCCCTCTGCTGTGAGGTCACTCCTGCCTGGCTGGCACACCCCGCCTTGGCAATGTCGGCCCTCTTGTGGCAGTTGGAGCCTGCTCGGAGCCTCCTCCCCTCGGTGATGAGGGCCCTCTGGCGTCAGGCCCTAACTGGTGGGTACCCACATTTTCTGATACGTGCTAAGTGGTGCGAGGACACTTGTGCCATGTTCCGAAACCCATGGGGATATGGGCCTTCTGCTCTGAGGTCCCAACCCCTGGGTTGCTCACAGTTTCATGATGTGGGCCCTGTGCTATGAGTTCACTGTGGCCTGGATCGCATAGACTCGGTGCTCTGGGCCGCCTGCTCGGAGGTTCCCACTGCAGGATTCCTCAGCCTTTTTATTCTATTGGCCCTGTGTTGTGAGTCTACTCCTGCCTGCCTCACTCCGAGCCCCTTGGAGATCTGGATCCTCTGGTTTAGGCCACATGTGCTGGGTTCCTCACCTTTCTATGATGTGGCCACCCTGGTGTGAAGACAGTCCTGCCTGGTTCTGATGCCCTTGGTGATGTGGGCCCTCTGGTGAGAGTCTTACCCTGACTGGGTTCCTCACCATTCTGTGAGGTAGGCCCTCAGCTGTGAGGTCACTCCTGCCTGGCTGTTGCACGTCACCTTGGCGACATGGGCCCTCAGTTGGGAGTTGGTGCCTGCTTGGGGTCTCCTCCCCTTGGTAATGAGGGCCCTCTGGCGTCAGGCCCTAACTTCTGGGCTCCCAAAATTCTCTGATGTGCGCCCTGTGGTGCGAGTACACTTCTGCCAGGTTCCCAACCACATGGGAATGTGGGCCTTCTGCTCTAAAGTCCCAACGGCTGGGTTGCTCACAGTTTTATGATGAGGGCCCTCTGTTTTGAGTTCAGTCAGGCCTGGATCCCATAGCCTCGCTGCTCCTGGCCACCTGCTGGGAGGTTCCAACTGCGGGATTCCTCACCTTTTTTACGTTATGGGCCCTCTGTTTGGAGGCTCCTCCTGCCTGCCTCACTCCCAGCCCCTTGGTGATGTGTGTCCTGTAGTTTGAGGTCACGTGTGCTGGGTCCGTCTCATTTAGGTGATGTGGCCCCACTGGTGTGAGGACACTCCTGCCTGGTTTCCATTCCCTTGGTGACGTGGGCCCTCCGGTGAGAGTCTGATCCTCTTTGGGTTCCTCACACTTTTGTGTGGTTGGCCCTCTGCTCTGAGGTCACTCCTGCCTGGCTGGCACACCCCGCATTGGTGACGTCGCCCTTCTGGTAGCAGTTGGAGCTTTCTGGGAGCCTCCTCTCCTCAGTGATGAGGGCCCTCTGGCATCCGGCCCTAACTGCTGGGCTCCCCACCTTTTCTGATGTGTGCCCACTGGTGCGATGACACTCCTGCTTGGTTCTCTTCCCCATGGGGATGTGGGTCTTGTGCTCTGAGGTTACAACGGCTGGGTTGCTTACAGTATCACGATGAGGGCCCTCTGTTGTGAGTTCATCACTGCCTGGATCCCATAGCCTCGGTGCTCTGGGCCGCCTGCTGGGATGTTCCAACTGCAGGATTCCTCACCTTTTTTATACAATGGGCCATGTGTTTTGAGGTTAATCCTGCCTGCCTCGCTCCGAGACCCATGGTGATGTGGGTCCTCTGGTTTGAGGCCACATGTGCTGGGTACCTCAACTTTCGATGATGTGGCCCCATGGGTGTGAGGACACTCCTGCCTGGTTCCCAGCCCCTTGCTTATGTGGGCACTCTGGTGAGAGTCTGATCATGACTGGGTTCCTTACCCTTCTGTGAGGTGGGCCCTCTGATGTGAGGTCACTCCTGCCTGGATGTCTCATGTCACCTTGGCGACGTAGGCCCTCTGTTGGCCACTGAAGCATGCTGGCAGCCTCCTACCCTCTTTAATAAGGGCCCTGTAAGAAACGCATATGCCCTTTTTGACCAAGTGCATCATTGTCGAGGTTCTGCCTCTTCTCCTATACTTTCAGAGGACTTCCCGTCTACCTCCTGAAATCGTATTCCTGGAATTCTGCCCCGCGTTCAAGTCCTCTTTGCAGCCTTACTTCAATATATTTTTGGACGATAGCTGTCATTTATAACTCTGCAGGTTTGTGAATTACAGTGCCCCTGAGCTCCTTTCTTCAACTCGCTTTCTTGTGAGCTGGCCGCAAAACCGCAGGATTGCTTCAGGCCCTAATCTGGTTCCGGCAGGGTTCCCTGAGCCTTTGGTTAATTCCTCTTCCTGGTGGGAAATGAGCGTTCCATTTGCCCGTGCAGACACCAACAGCTAGTCTCTCATTGGTCCTCCCTATGCCTGTTCATCTTGCGCAGAAATTGCAAACTATGCCAAACAGGAGATTAAACGCACTGACTCTCCAAGTGGGGAGAGTGTTAGTAAAGCGTCTGGAATGGTGAAACCGAGTACCAGGGGACCAAAACTGAGATGCATTTGAAAACGTTTCCCAATCACACAGTGGGCCATACTCTGGGATTCCCATGCATGTTTTAGCTGAAGGAAGAATCCCTTAAACCTGGAGAGTTGGGACCCATGGGATGGGTACCATGAAGTATGACTTCAAAGGGTCTGCGTTTGCTCACCGAACCTCACCAATGCTATCAGCCCGAAGTGCCCAGCCTTATGTCTCACCCAGCTCTGGGTGTAGATGTGGTAAATCCAGGTTGCATCACAAGCCCTGAATGAATGATTTAAGAATTGCTCTCCATTTCACTGTCATTGTGTTTTGTTTTTGAAATTTGTTTTGATAATGGGATTTATCGGAGTTTCACTGCTGCGTTTAGGCGGCTGTACACACGCTTGATTTCCTTATGGAGACATATAAATCCATGGGTTTTAAGATTCTTACTTGTCAGGTATCTTGCCATGCGTTGAATATGGGGTGTTGAGTCCATTTCGTTGAGCAAGGAGTAGGGCTTGTCTATTATATATTTGGCTTATGGAACGGTATCTGTGCTAATTTCAATCTCTGGTTTTGTGCAGCACCCCAACTCACCTTTCCCCATAAGCAAGCATAAGTTGGTTTTCTAAATTTGAGACCCTGTTCTGTTTTGTAATTCAGTTGATGTGTAGCCAACTTTACATTCCGTGTATTAGTGACATCTTATGATGTTTCTTTTTCTGTGTGACTTATTTCTCGTAGAATCATCGTACCTGAATCCACTCATTATGCCGCTACGGGCCTGATGACGTAGATTTCATTGCTGAGTGATATTCCATTGTACGTGCGTACCACAACATCTTTATCCATTTTTTGCTTTTTCGGATATTTAACATGTACCGTAGACGAACTTCTTGTAAACACAGCCGTCCCAAACTTTGGGGTGGCTGTGTGTTTTTGATTTTAATTTCCCTAAGCTATAGGACCATAAGTGGAAGTGCCATAGGCTGTGTTGCTTTGTTCCCTTCGTGTTTCACGAAACACCATACACTTCTCCAGATTGGTTGTTGGCAATTTACATCCCGCCCATCAGCGTAACAAGGCTCCCTGTTCTCCATGACCTGTCCTGCCTTTGTGGATTTTACACATTTTTCAGATGGCCCTTTTGACCGGGGGGCAGTGAGACTTCATTGTAGTGCAGATTTCCTTTACATGCTTACTTGGTTGGCCAAAAAGGGCGTATGCGTTTTTTCCTGAATATATTCAGGAAAAAACGCATACGCCCTTTTTGGCCAAGTGCATCATTGTCGACATTCTGCCTCTTTTCCTATGATTTAAGTGCAATTCCAGTCTACCCCCTGAAATCGTTTTCCTGAAATTCTGCCCCGCTTTCAAGTCCTCTTCGAAGTCTTACTTCAATACATTTTTGGACGATAGCTGTCATTCATAACTCTGCAGGTCTGTGAATTACAGTGCCCCTGAGCTCCTTTTTTCAACTCGCTTTCTTGTGAGCTGGCCGCAATACCGAAGGATTGCTTCAGGTCCTAATCTGTTTCTGGCAGGGCACGGTGAGCCTTTCGTTAATTCCTCTTCCTGGTGGGAAATGAGCGTCCCATTTGCCCGTGCAGACACCTACATATAGTCTCTCATTGGTTCTCCCTATTCCTGTTCATCTTGCACAGAAATTGCAAACTGTGCCAAACAGGAGGTTAAAGGCACTGACTCTCCAAGTGGGGAGAGTGTTAGTAAAGCGTCTGGAATGGTGAACCCGAGTACCAGGGGAGGAAACCTGAGATGCATTTGAAAACGTTTCCCAATCACAGGGTGGACCATACTCTGGGTTTTCCATGCATGTTTTAACTGAAGGAAGAATTCCTTAAACCTGGAGAGTTGGGACCCATGGAATGGGTATCATGCAGTATGACTTCAAAGGGTCTGACTGTGCTCACCGAACCTCACCAATGCTATCAGCGTGAAGTGTCCAGCCTTATGTCTCACCCAGCTCTGGGTGTAGATGTGGTAAATCCAGGTGGCATCACAAACCCTGAATGAATTATTTAAGTATTGCTCTCTATTTCACTGTCATTGTGTTTTGTTTTTGAAATTTATTTTGATAATGGGATTTATCGGATGTCCACTGTTGGGTTTAGGCCGCTGTACACACGCCTGATTTCCTTATGGAGACATATAAATCCATGGGTTTTAAGATTCTTACTTGTCAGGTATCTTCCCAGGCGTTGAATATGGGGTGTTGAGTCCATTTCGTTGAGCAAGGAGTAGGTCTTGTCTATTACATATTTGGCTTATGGAAAGGTATCTGTGCTAATTTCAATCTCTGGTTTTATGCAGCACCCCAACTCACCTTTTCCCATAAGCAAGCATAAGTTGTTTTTCTAAACTTGAGACCCTGTTCTGTTTTGTAATTCAGTACATGTTTCGCCAAGTTTACATTCCGTGTATTAGGGATATCTTATGATGTTTCTTTTTCTGTGTGACTTATATCTCGTAGAATCATCATACCTGAATCCACTCATTATGCCGCTACGGGCCTGATGACGTAGATTTCATTGCTGAGTGATATTCCACTGTACGTGCGTAACACAAGTTCTTTATCCATTTTTTGCTTTCTTGGATATTTAACTTGTACCGTAGATGAGGTTCTTGTAAACAGAGCCGTCCCAAATTTTGGGGTGGCTGTGTGTTTTTGATTTTAATTTCCCTAAGCTATAGGACCATAAGTGGAAGTGCCCTAGGCTTTGTTGCTTTGTTTCCTACGTGTTTCTGGAAACACCATGCACTTCTCCAGAGTGGTTGTTGGCAATTTACATCCCGCCCATCAGCATAACAAGGCTCCCTGTTCTCCGTGACCTTCCCTGCCTTTCTGGATTTTACACTTTTTTCAGATGGCCCTTTTGACCGGGGGGCAGTGAGACTTCATTGTAGTGCAGATTTCATTTACACGCTTGCTTGGTTGGCCAAAAAGTGCGTTTGCGTTTTTTCCTGAATATATTCAGGAAAAAACGCGTATGCCCTTTTTAGCCAAGTGCATCATTGTCGACATTCTGCTCCTCTTCCTATGCTTTAAGCGCAATTCCAGTCTACCCCCTGAAAACGTTTTCCTGAAATTCTGCCCCGCTTTCAAGTCTTCTTCGAAGACTTACATCAGTACATTTTGGACGATAGCTGTCATTCATAACTCTGCAGGTTTGTGAATTGCAGTGCCCCTGAGCTCCTTTCTTCAACTCGCTTTCTTGTGAGCTGGCCGCAAAACCGCAGGATTGCTTCAGGCCATAATCTCTTTCCTGCAGGGCACGCTGAGCCTTTGTTTAATTCCTCTTCCTCATGGGAAATGAGCGTTCCATTTGCCCGTGCAGGCACCTACAGCTAATCTCTCATTGGTTCTCCCTATTCCTGTACATCTTGCGCAGAAATTGCAAACTGTGCCAAACAGGAGGTTAATGGCACTGACTCTCCAAGTGGGGAGAGTGTTAGTAAAGCGTCTGGAATGATGAACCCGAGTACCAGGGGACGAAAACTGAGATTCATTTGAAAACGTTTCCCGGTCACACAGTGCACTGTACTGTGGGATTCCCATGCATGTTGTAGCTGAAGGAAGTATCCCTTAAACCTGGAGAGTTGGGACCCATGGAGTGGGTACCATGCAGTATGACTTCAAAGGGTCTGCGTTTGCTCACCAAACCTCACCAATGCTATCAGCCCGAAGTGTCCAGCCTTATGTCTCACCCAGCTCTGGGTGTAGATGTGGTAAATCCAGGTTGCATCACAAGCCCTGAATGAATTATTTAAGAATTGCTCTCTATTTCACTGTCATTGTGTTTTGTTTTTGAAATTCATTTTGATAATGGGATTTATCGGATGTTCACTGCTGCGTTTATGCCGCTGTACACACGCTTGTTTTCCTTATGGAGACATATAAATCCATGGGTTTTAAGATTCTTACTTGTCAGGTATCTTGCCAGGCGTTGAATATGTGGTGTTGAGTCCATTTCGTTGAGCAAGGAGTAGGTCTTGTCTATTATATATTTGGCTTATGGAACGGTATCTGTGCTAATTTCAATCTCTGGTTTTATGCAGCACCCCAACTCACCTTTCCCCATAAGCAAGCATAAGTTGGTTTTCTCAATTTGAGACCCTGTTCTCTTTTGTAATTCAGTTCATGTGTAGCCAAGTTTACATTCCGTGTATTAGTGATATCTTATGATGTTTCTTTTTCTGTGTGACTTATTTCTCGTAGAATCATCGTACCTGAATCCACTCATTATGCCGCTACGGGCCTGATGACGTAGATTTCATTGCTGAGTGATATTCCATTGTACGTGCGTACCACAACTTCTTTATGCATTTTTTGCTTTCTGGGATTTTTAACTTGTACCGTAGACGAGGTTGTTGTAAACAGAGCCGTCCCAAACTCTGGGGTGGCTGTGTCTTTTTGATTTTAATTTCTCTAAGCTATAGGACCATAAGTGGAAGTGCCATAGTCTGTGTTGCTTTGTTTCCTACGTGTTTCAGGAAACACCATACACTTCTCCAGAGTGGTTGTTGGCAGTTTACATCCCGCCCATCAGCATAACAAGGCTCCCTGTTCTCCATGACCTGTCCTGCCTTTCTGGATTTTACACTTTTTTCAGATGGCCCTTTTGACCGGGGGGCAGTGAGACTTCATTGTAGTGCAGATTTCCTTTACACGCTTGCTTGGTTGGCCAAAAAGGGCGTATGCGTTTATTCCTGAATATATTCAGGAAAAAACGCATACGCCCTTTTTGGCCAAGTGCATCATTGTCGACATTCTGCCTCTTTTCCTATGCTTTAAGTGCAATTCCAGTCTACCCCGTGAAATCGTTTCCCTGAAATTCTGCCCCGCTTTCAAGTCCTCTTCGAAGACTTACTTCAATACATTTTTGGACAATAGCTGTCATTCATAACTCTGCAGGTTTCTGAATTACACTGCCCCTGAGCTCCTTTCTTCAACTTGCTTTCTTGTGAGCTGGCCGCAAAACCGCAGAATTGCTTCAGGCCATAATCTCTTTCTGGCAGGGCATGCTGAGCTTTTGGTTAATTCCTCTTCCTGGTGGGAAATGAGCGTTCCATTTGCCCGTGCAGATACCTACAGCTAGTCTCTCATTGGTTCTCCCTATTCCTGTTCATCTTGCGCAGAAATTGCAAACTGTGCCAAACAGGAGGTTAAAGGCACTTACTCTCCAAGTGGGGATAGTGTTAGTAAAGCGTCTGGAATGGTGAACCCGAATACCAGGGGACGAAACCTGAGATGCATTTGAAAACGTTTCCCGGTCACACAGTACACTGTACTGTGGGTTTCCCGTGCATGTTTTAGCTGAAGGAAGTATACCTTAACGCTGGAGAGTTGGGACCCATGGAATGGGTACCATGCAGTATGACTTCAAAGGGTCTGCGTTTGCTCACCAAACCTCACCAATGCTATCAGCCCGAAGTGTCCAGCCTTATGTCTCACCCAGCTCTGGGTGTAGATGTGGTAAATCCAGGTTGCATCACAAGCCCTGAATGAATTATTTAAGAATTGCTCTCTATTTCACTGTCATTGTGTTTTGTTTTTGAAATTTATTTTGATAATGGGATTTATCGGATGTTCACTGCTGCGTTTAGGCCGCTGTACACACGCTTGATTTCCTTATGGAGACATATAAATCCATGGGTTTTAAGATTCTTACTTGTCAGGTATCTTGCCAGGCATTGAATATGGGGTGTTGAGTCCATTTCGTTGAGCAAGGAGTAGGTCTTGTCTATTATATATTTGGTTTATGGAACGGTATCTGTGCTAATTTCAATCTCTGGTTTTATGCAGCACCCCAACTCACCTTTCCCCATAAGCAAGCATAAGTTGGTTTTCTCAATTTGAGACCCTGTTCTGTTTTGTATTTCAGTTCATGTGTAGCCAAGTTTACATTCCGTGTATTAGTGATATCTTATGATGTTTCTTTTTCTGTGTGACTTTTTTCTCGTAGAATCATCGTACCTGAATCCACTCATTATGCCGCTACGGGCCTGATGATGTAGATTTCATTGCTGAGTGATATTCCACTGTATGTGCGTACCACAACTTCTTTATCCATTTTTTGCTTTCTCGGATATTTAACTTGTACCGTAGAGGACGTTCTTGTAAACAGAGACGTCCCAAATTTTGGGGTGGCTGTGTCTTTCTTATTTTAATTTCCCTAAGCTATAGGACCATAAGTGGAAGTGCCATAGGCTGTGTTGTTTTGTTTCCTACGTGTCTCTGGAAACACCATACACTTCTCCAGAGTGGTTGTTGGCAATTTACATCCCCCCATCAGCATAACAAGGCTCCCTGTTCTCCATGACCTGTCCTGCCTTTCTGGATTTTACACTTTTTTCAGATGGCCCTTTTGACCGGGGGGCAGTGAGACTTCATTGTAGTGCAGATTTCCTTTACACGCTTGCTTCCTTGGCCAAAAAGGGCGTATGCGTTTTTTCCTGAATATATTCAGGAAAAAACGCATACGCCCTTTTTGGCCAAGTGCATCATTGTCGACATTCTGCTCTTTTTCCTATGCTTTAAGTGCAATTCCAGTCTACCCCCTGAAATCGTGTTCCTGAAATTCTGCCCCGCTTTCAAGTCCTCTTCGAACTCTTACTTCAATATATTTTTGGACGATAGCTGTCATTCATATCCCTGTAGGTCTGTGAATTACAGTGCCCCTGAGCTCCTTTCTTCAACTCGCTTTCTTGTGAGCTGGCCGCAATACTGCAGGATTGCTTCAGGCCCTTATCTGTTTCTGGCAGGGCACGGTGAGCCTTTCGTTAATTCCTCTTCCTGTTGGGAAATGAGCGTCCCATTTGCCTGTGCAGACACCTACATATAGTCTCTCATTGGTTCTCCCTATTCCTGTTCATCTTGCACAGAATTTGCAAACTGTGCCAAACAGGAGGTTAAAGGCACTGACTCTCCAAGTGGGGAGAGTGTTAGTAAAGCGTCTGGAATGGTGAACCCGAGTACCAGGGGACGAAACCTGAGATGCATTTGAAAACGTTTCCCAATCACACAGTGGACCATACTCTGGGTTTCCCATGCATGTTTTAACTGAAGGAAGAATTCCTTAAACCTGGAGAGTTGGGACCCATGGAATGGGTATCATGCAGTATGACTTCAAAGGGTCTGACTGTGCTCACCGAACCTCACCAATGCTATCAGCGTGAAGTGTCCAGCCTTATGTCTCACCCAGCTCTGGGTGTAGATGTGGTAAATCCAGGTGGCATCACAAACCCTGAATGAATTATTTAAGTATTGCTCTCTATTTCACTGTCATTGTGTTTTGTTTTTGAAATTTATTTTGATAATGGGATTTATCGGATGTCCACTGTTGCGTTTAGGCCGCTGTACACACGCTTGATTTCCTTATGGAGACATATAAATCCATGGGTTTTAAGATTCTTACTTGTCAGGTATCTTCCCAGGCGTTGAATATGGGGTGTTGAGTCCATTTCGTTGAGCAAGGAGTAGGTCTTGTCTATTATATATTTGGCTTATGGAAAAGTATCTGTGCTAATTTCAATCTCTGGTTTTATGCAGCACCCCAACTCACCTTTCCCCTTAAGCAAGCATAAGTTGTTTTTCTAAACTTGAGACCCTGTTCTGTTTTGTAATTCAGTACATGTTTCGCCAAGTTTACATTCCGTGTATTAGGGATATCTTATGATGTTTCTTTTTCTGTGTGACTTATTGCTCGTAGAATCATCGTACCTGAATCCACTCATTATGCCGCTACGGGCCTGATGACGTAGATTTCATTGCTGAGTGATATTCCACTGTACGTGCGTACCACAACTTCTTTATCCATTTTTTGTTTTCTTGGATATTTAACTTGTACCGTAGATGAGGTTCTTGTAAACAGAGCCATCCCAATCTTTGGGGTGGCTGTGTGTTTTTGATTTTAATTTCCCTAAGCTATAGGACCATAAGTGGAAGTTCCATAGGCTTTGTTGCTTTGTTTCCTACGTGTTTCTGGAAACACCATGCACTTCTCCAGAGTGGTTGTTGGCAATTTCCATCCCGCCCATCAGCATAACCAGGCTCCCTGTTCTTCATGACCTTCCCTGCCTTTCTGGATTTTACACTTTTTTCAGATGGCCCTTTTGACCGGGGGGCAGTGAGACTTCATTGTAGTGCCGATTTCAATTACACGCTTGCTTGGTTGGCCAAAAAGTGCGTTTGCGTTTTTTCCTGAATATATTCAGGAAAAAACGCGTATGCCCTTTTTAGCCAAGTGCATCATTGTCGACATTCTGCCTCTGTTCCTATTCTTTAAGCGCAATTCCAGTCTACCCCCTGAAATCGTTTTCCTGAAATTCTGCCCCGCTTTCAATTCCTCTTCGAAGACTTACATCAGTACATTTTGGACGATAGCTGTCATTCATAACTCTGCAGGTTTGTGAATTGCAGTGCCCCTGAGCTCCTTTCTTCAACTCGCTTTCTTGTGAGCTGGCCGCAAAACCGCAGGATTGCTTCAGGCCATAATCTCTTTCCTGCAGGGCACGCTGAGCCTTTGTTTAATTCCTCTTCCTCATGGGAAATGAGCGTTCCATTTGCCCGTGCAGGCACCTACAGCTAATCTCTCATTGGTTCTCCCTATTCCTGTACATCTTGTGCAGAAATTGCAAACTGTGCCAAACAGGAGGTTAATGGCACTGACTCTCCATGTGGGGAGAGTGTTAGTAAAGCGTCTGGAATGATGAACCCGAGTACCAGGGGACGAAAACTGAGATGCATTTGAAAACGTTTCCCGGTCACACAGTGCACTGTACTGTGGGTTTCCCATGCATGTTTTAGCTGAAGGAAGAATCCCTTAAACCTGGAGAGCTGGGACCCATGGAATGGGTACCACGCAGTATGACTTCAAAGGGTCTGCGTTTGCTCACCAAACCTCACCAATGCTATCAGCCCGAAGTGTCCAGCCTTATGTCTCACCCAGCTCTGGGTGTAGATGTGGTAAATCCAGGTTGCATCACAAGCCCTGAATGAATTATTTAAGAATTGCTCTCTATTTCACTGTCATTGTGTTTTGTTTTTGAAATTTATTTTGATAATGGGATTTATCGGATGTTCACTGCTGCGTTTATGCCGCTGTACACACGCTTGATTTCCTTATGGAGACATATAAATCCATGGGTTTTAAGATTCTTACTTGTCAGGTATCTTCCCAGGCGTTGAATATGGGGTGTTGAGTCCATTTCGTTGAGCAAGGAGTAGGTCTTGTCTATTATATATTTGGCTTATGGAAAGGTATCTGTGCTACTTTCAATCTCTGGTTTTATGCAGCACCCCAACTCACCTTTCCCCATAAGCAAGCATAAGTTGGTTTTCTCAATTTGAGACCCTGTACTGTTTTGTAATTCAGTTCATATGTAGCGAAGTTTACATTCCGTGTATTAGTGATATCTTATGATGTTTCTTTTTCTGTGTGACTTACTTCTCGTAGAATCATCGTACCTGAATGCACTCATTATGCCGCTACGGGCCTGATGACGTAGATTTCATTGCTGTGTGATATTCCATTGTACGTGCGTACCACAACTTCTTTATCCATTTTTTGCTTTCTCGGATATTTAACTTGTACCGGAGACAAGGTTCTTGTAAACAGAGCCGTCCCAAAATTTGGGGTGGTTGTGTGTTTCTGATTTTAATTTCCCTAAGCTATAGGACCATAAGTGGAAGTGCCATAGGCTCTGTTGCTTTATTTCCTACGTGTTTCCGGAAACCACATACACTTATCCAGAGTGGCTGTTTGCAATTTACATCCCGACCATCAGCATAACAAGGCTCCCTGTTCCCCATGACCTCTCCTGCCTTTCTGAATTTTACAATTTTCAGATGGCCCTTTTGACCGGGGTGCAGTGAGACTTCATTGTAGTGCAGATTTCCTTTACAAGCTTCCTTGGTTGGCCAAAAAGGGCGTATGCGTTTTTTCCTGAGCGTACCATTTGCCTGTGCAGACACCTACAGCTAGTCTCTCATTGGGTTTTTCAGGAAAAAACGCATACGCCCTATTTGGCCAAGTGCATCATTGTCGACATTCTCCCTCTTTTCCTAAGCTTTAAGTGCAATTCCAGTCTACCCCCTGAAATCGTTTTCCTGAAATTCTGCCCCGCTTTCAAGTCCTCTTCGAAGACTTACTTCAATATATTTTTGGACGATAGCTGTCATTCATAACTCTGCAGGTTTGTGAATTACAGTGCCCCTGAGCTCCTTTCTTCAACTCGCTTTCTTGTGAGCTGGCCGCAAAACCGCAGGATTGCTTCAGGCCCTAATCTCTTTCTGGCAGGGCACGCTGAGCCTTTGGTTAATTCCTATTCCTGGTGGGAAATGAGCGTACCATTTGCCCGTGCAGACACCTACAGCTAGTCTCTCATTGGTTCTCCCTATTCCTGTTCATCTTGCGCAGAAATTGCAAACTGTGCCAAACAGGAGGTTAAAGGCACTGACTCTCCAAGTGGGGAGAGTGTTAGTAAAGCGTCTGGAATGGTGAACCCGAGTACCAGGGTTCGAAAACTGAGATGCATTTGAAAACGTTTCCCAATCACACGGTGGACCATACTCTGGGTTACCCATGCATGTTTTAACTGAAGGAAGTATCCCTTAAACATGGAGAGTTGGGACCCATGGAATCGGTACCATGCAGTGTGACTTCAAAGGGTCTGCGTTTGCTCACCGAACCTCACCAATGCTATCAGCCCGAAGTGTCCAGCCTTATGTCTCACCCAGCTCTGGGTGTAGATGTGGTAAATCCAGGTTGCATCACAAGCCCTGAATGAATTATTTAAGAATTGCTCTCTATTTCACTGTCATTGGGTTTTGTTTTTGAAATTTATTTTGATAATGGGATTTATCGGATTTTCACTGCTGCGTTTAGGCCGCTGTACAGACGCTTGATTTCCTTATGGAGACATAAAAATCCCTGGGTTTTAAGAGTCTTACTTGTCATTTATCTTCCCAGGCGTTGAATATAGGGTGTTGAGTCCATTTCATTGAGCAAGGAGTAGGTCTTGTCTATTATATATTTGGCTTATGGAACGGTATCTGTGCTAATTTCAATCTCTGGATTTATGCAGCACCCCAAGTCAACATTCCCCATAAGCAAGCATAAGTTGGTTTTCTCAATTTGAGACCCTGTTCTGTTTTGTAATTCAGTTCATGTGTAGCCAAGTTTACATTCCATGTATTAGTGATATCTTATGATGTTTCTTTTCCTGTGTGACTTATTTCTCGTAGAATCATCGTACCTGAATCCACTCATTATGCCGCTACGGGCCTGATGACGTAGATTTCATTGCTGAGTGATATTCCATTGTACGTGCGTACCACAACATCTTTATCCATTTTTTGCTTTCTCGGATATTTAACTTGTACCGTAGACAAGGTTCTTGTAAACAGAGCCGTCCCAAAATTTGGGGTGGTTTTGTGTTTTTGATTTTAATTTCCCTAAGCTATAGGACCATAAGTGGAAGTGCCATAGGCTGTGTTGCTTTATTTCCTACGTGTTTCAGGAAACCACATACAATTCTCCAGAGTGGCTGTTTGCAATTTACATCCCGACCATCAGCATAACAAGGCTCCCTGTTCTCCTTGATCTGTCCTGCCTTTCTGAATTTTACAATTTTCAGATGGCCCTTTTGACCGGGGGGCAGTGAGACTTCATTGTAGTGCAGATTTCATTTACAAGCTTCCTTGGTTGGCCAAAAAGGGCGTATGCGTTTTTTCCTGAATATATTCAGGAAAAAACGCATACGCCCTTTTTGGCCAAGTGCATCATTGTCGAAATTCTGCCTCTTTTCCTAAGCTTTAAGTGCAATTCCTGTCTACCCCCTGAAATCGTTTTCCTGAAATTCTGCCCCTCTTTCAAGTCCTCTTCGAAGACTTACTTCAATATATTTTTGGACGATAGCTGTCATTCATAACTCTGCAGGTTTGTGAATTACAGTGCCCCTGAGCTCCTTTCTTCAACTCGCTTTCTTGTGAGCTGACCGCAAAACCGCAGGATTGCTTCAGGCCCTAATCTGTTTCCGGCAGGGCACGCTGAGCCTTTGGTTAATTCCTCTTCCTGGTGGGAAATGAGCGTACCATTTGCCCGTGCAGACACCTACAGCTAGTCTCTCATTGGTTCTCCCTATTCCTGTTCATCTTGTGCAGAAATTGCAAACTGTGCCAAACAGGAGGTTAAAGGCACTGACTCTCCAAGTGGGGAGAGTGTTAGTAAAGCGTCTGGAATGGTGCACCCGAGTACCAGGATTCGAAAACTGAGATGCATTTGAA
Organism: Delphinapterus leucas; assembly: GCF_059928025.1. Lineage (NCBI taxonomy): Eukaryota > Metazoa > Chordata > Mammalia > Artiodactyla > Monodontidae > Delphinapterus > Delphinapterus leucas. Next base: position 6,586,907 of record NW_028322245.1, read on the forward strand.
AACGTTTCCCAATCACACGGTGGACCATACTCCGGGTTTCCCATGCATGTTTTAGGTGAAGGAAGAATCCCTTAAACCTGGAGAGTTGGGACCCATGGAATGGGTACCATGCAGTATGACTTCAAAGGGTCTGCGTTTGCTCACCAAACCTCACCAATGCTATCAGCCCGAAGTGTCCAGCCTTATGTCTCACCCAGCTCTGGGTGTAGATGTGGTAAATCCAGGTTGCATCACAAGCCCTGAATGAATTGTTTAAGAATTGCTCTCTATTTCACTGTCATTGTGTTTTGTTTTTGAAATTTATTTTGATAATGGGATTTATCGGATTTTCACTGCTGCGTTTAGGCCGTTCTACACACGCTTGATTTCCTTATGGAGACATATAAATCCATGGGTTTTAAGATTCTTACTTGTCAGGTATCTTGCCAGGCGTTGAATATGGGGTGTTGAGTCCATTTCGTTGAGCAAGGAGTAGGTCTTGTCTATTATATATTTGGCTTATGGAAGGGTATCTGTGCTAATTTCAATATCTGGTTTTATGCAGCACCCCAACTCACCTTTCCCCATAAGCAAGCATAAGTTGGTTTTCTCAATTTGAGACCCTGTTCTGTTTTGTAATTCAGTTCATGTGTAGCCAAGTTTACATTCCGTGTATTAGTGATATCTTATGATGTTTCTATTTCTGTGTGACTTATTTCTCGTAGAATCATCGTACCTGAATCCACTCATTATGCCGCTACGGGCCTGATGACGTAGATTTCATTGCTGAGTGATATTCAATTGTACGTATGTAGCACAACACCTTTATCCATTTTTTGCTTTCTCGGATATTTAACTTGTACCGTAGACGAGGTTGTTGTAAACACAGCCGTCCCAAAATTTGGGGTGGCTGTGTGTTTTTGATTTTAATTTCGCTAAGCTACAGGACCATAAGTGGAAGTGCCATAGGCTGTGTTGCTTTGTTTCCTACGTGTTTCAGGAAAAACCATACACTTCTCCAGAGTGGCTGTTGGCAATTTACATCCCACCCATCTGCATAACAAGGCTCCCTGTTCTCCATGACCTGTCCTGCCTTTCTGGATTTTACACTTTTTTCAGATGGCCCTTTTGACGGGGGGCAGTGAGACTTCATTGTAGTGCAGATTTCCTTTACACGCTTGCTTGGTTGGCCAAAAAGCGCGTATGCGTTTTTTCCTGAATATATTCAGGAAAAAATGCATACGCGCTTTTTGGCCAAGTGCATCATTGTCGAAATTCTGCCTCTTTTCCTATGCTTTAAGTGCAGTTCCAGTCTACCCCCTGAAATCGTTTTCCTATAATTCTGCCCCGCTTTCAAGTCCTCTTCGAAGACTTACTTCAATACATTTTTGGACGATAGCTGTCATTCATAACTCTGCAGGTTTGTGAATTACAGTGCCCCTGAGCTCCTTTCTTCAACTCGCTTTCTTGTGAGCTGGCCGCAAAACCGCAGGATTGCTTCAGGCCCTAATCTGTTTCCGGCAGGGCATGCTGAGCCTTTGGTTAATTCCTCTTCCTGGTGGAAAATGAACGTTCCATTTTCCCGTGCAGACACCTACAGCTAGTCTCTCATTGGTTCTCCCTATTCCTGTTCATCTTGCGCAGAAATTGCAAACTGTGCCAAACAGGAGTTTAAAGGCACTGACTCTCCAAGTGGGGAGAGTGTTAGTAAAGCGTCTGGAATGGTGAACCCGAGTACCAGGTTTCGAAAACTGAGATGCATTTGAAAACGTTTCCCAATCACATGGTGGACCATACTCTGGGTTACCCATGCATGTTTTAACTGAAGGAAGTATCCCTTAAACATGGAGAGTTGGGACCCATGGAATGGGTACCATGCAGTGTGACTTCAAAGGGTCTGCGTTTGCTCACCGAACCTCACCAATGCTATCAGCCCGAAGTGTCCAGCCTTATGTCTCACCCAGCTCTGGGTGTAGATGTGGTAAATCCAGGTTGCATCACAAGCCCTGAATGAATTATTTAAGAATTGCTCTCTATTTCACCGTCATTTGGTTTTGTTTTTGAAATTTATTTTGATAATGGGATTTATCGGATTTTCACTGCTGCGTTTAGGCCGCTGTACAGACGCTTGATTTCCTTATGGAGACATAAAAATCCCTGGGTTTTAAGAGTCTTACTTGTCATTTATCTTCCCAGGCGTTGAATATAGGGTGTTGAGTCCATTTCATTGAGCAAGGAGTAGGTCTTGTCTATTATATATTTGGCTTATGGAACGGTATCTGTGCTAATTTCAATCTCTGGATTTATGCAGCTCCCCAAGTCAACATTCCCCATAAGCAAGCATAAGTTGGTTTTCTCAATTTGAGACCCTGTTCTGTTTTGTAATTCAGTTCATGTGTAGCCAAGTTTACATTCCATGTATTAGTGATATCTTATGATGTTTCTTTTCCTGTGTGACTTATTTCTCGTAGAATCATCGTACCTGAATCCACTCATTATGCCGCTACGGGCCTGATGACGTAGATTTCATTGCTGAGTGATATTCCATTGTACGTGCGTACCACAACTTCTTTATCCATTTTTTGCTTTCTCGGATATTTAACTTGTACCGTAGACAAGGTTCTTGTAAACAGAGCCGTCCCAAAATTTGGGGTGGTTTTGTGTTTTTGATTTTAATTTCCCTAAGCTATAGGACCATAAGTGGAAGTGCCATAGGCTGTGTTGCTTTATTTCCTACGTGTTTCAGGAAACCACATACAATTCTCCAGAGTGGCTGTTTGCAATTTACATCCCGACCATCAGCATAACAAGGCTCCCTGTTCTCCTTGATCTGTCCTGCCTTTCTGAATTTTACAATTTTCAGATGGCCCTTTTGACCGGGGGGCAGTGAGACTTCATTGTAGTGCAGATTTCATTTACAAGCTTCCTTGGTTGGCCAAAAAGGGCGTATGCGTTTTTTCCTGAATATATTCAGGAAAAAACGCATACGCCCTTTTTGGCCAAGTGCATCATTGTCGAAATTCTGCCTCTTTTCCTAAGCTTTAAGTGCAATTCCTGTCTACCCCCTGAAATCGTTTTCCTGAAATTCTGCCCCTCTTTCAAGTCCTCTTCGAAGACTTACTTCAATATATTTTTGGACGATAGCTGTCATTCATAACTCTGCAGGTTTGTGAATTACAGTGCCCCTGAGCTCCTTTCTTCAACTCGCTTTCTTGTGAGCTGACCGCAAAACCGCAGGATTGCTTCAGGCCCTAATCTGTTTCCGGCAGGGCACGCTGAGCCTTTGGTTAATTCCTCTTCCTGGTGGGAAATGAGCGTACCATTTGCCCGTGCAGACACCTACAGCTAGTCTCTCATTGGTTCTCCCTATTCCTGTTCATCTTGTGCAGAAATTGCAAACTGTGCCAAACAGGAGGTTAAAGGCACTGACTCTCCAAGTGGGGAGAGTGTTAGTAAAGCGTCTGGAATGGTGCACCCGAGTACCAGGATTCGAAAACTGAGATGCATTTGAAAACGTTTCCCAATCACACGGTGGACCATACTCCGGGTTTCCCATGCATGTTTTAGGTGAAGGAAGAATCCCTTAAACCTGGAGAGTTGGGACCCATGGAATGGGTACCATGCAGTATGACTTCAAAGGGTCTGCGTTTGCTCACCGAACCTCACCAATGCTATCAGCCCGAAGTGTCCAGCCTTATGTCTCACCCAGCTCTGGGTGTAGATGTGGTAAATCCAGGTTGCATCACAAGCCCTGAATGAATTGTTTAAGAATTGCTCTCTATTTCACTGTCATTGTGTTTTGTTTTTGAAATTTATTTTGATAATGGGATTTATCGGATTTTCACTGCTGCGTTTAGGCCGTTCTACACACGCTTGATTTCCTTATGGAGACATATAAATCCATGGGTTTTAAGATTCTTACTTGTCAGGTATCTTGCCAGGCATTGAATATGGGGTGTTGAGTCCATTTCGTTGAGCAAGGAGTAGGTCTTGTCTATTATATATTTGGCTTATGGAAGGGTATCTGTGCTAATTTCAATATCTGGTTTTATGCAGCACCCCAACTCACCTTTCCCCATAAGCAAGCATAAGTTGGTTTTCTCAATTTGAGACCCTGTTCTGTTTTGTAATTCAGTTCATGTGTAGCCAAGTTTACATTCCGTGTATTAGTGATATCTTATGATGTTTCTATTTCTGTGTGACTTATTTCTCGTAGAATCATCGTACCTGAATCCACTCATTATGCCGCTACGGGCCTGATGACGTAGATTTCATTGCTGAGTGATATTCAATTGTACGTATGTAGCACAACACCTTTATCCATTTTTTGCTTTCTCGGATATTTAACTTGTACCGTAGACGAGGTTGTTGTAAACACAGCCGTCCCAAAATTTGGGGTGGCTGTGTGTTTTTGATTTTAATTTCGCTAAGCTACAGGACCATAAGTGGAAGTGCCATAGGCTGTGTTGCTTTGTTTCCTACGTGTTTCAGGAAAAACCATACACTTCTCCAGAGTGGCTGTTGGCAATTTACATCCCACCCATCTGCATAACAAGGCTCCCTGTTCTCCATGACCTGTCCTGCCTTTCTGGATTTTACACTTTTTTCAGATGGCCCTTTTGACGGGGGGCAGTGAGACTTCATTGTAGTGCAGATTTCCTTTACACGCTTGCTTGGTTGGCCAAAAAGCGCGTATGCGTTTTTTCCTGAATATATTCAGGAAAAAATGCATACGCGCTTTTTGGCCAAGTGCATCATTGTCGAAATTCTGCCTCTTTTCCTATGCTTTAAGTGCAGTTCCAGTCTACCCCCTGAAATCGTTTTCCTATAATTCTGCCCCGCTTTCAAGTCCTCTTCGAAGACTTACTTCAATACATTTTTGGACGATAGCTGTCATTCATAACTCTGCAGGTTTGTGAATTACAGTGCCCCTGAGCTCCTTTCTTCAACTCGCTTTCTTGTGAGCTGGCCGCAAAACCGCAGGATTGCTTCAGGCCCTAATCTGTTTCCGGCAGGGCATGCTGAGCCTTTGGTTAATTCCTCTTCCTGGTGGAAAATGAACGTTCCATTTTCCCGTGCAGACACCTACAGCTAGTCTCTCATTGGTTCTCCCTATTCCTGTTCATCTTGCGCAGAAATTGCAAACTGTGCCAAACAGGAGTTTAAAGGCACTGACTCTCCAAGTGGGGAGAGTGTTAGTAAAGCGTCTGGAATGGTGAACCCGAGTACCAGGTTTCGAAAACTGAGATGCATTTGAAAACGTTTCCCAATCACATGGTGGACCATACTCTGGGTTACCCATGCATGTTTTAACTGAAGGAAGTATCCCTTAAACATGGAGAGTTGGGACCCATGGAATGGGTACCATGCAGTGTGACTTCAAAGGGTCTGCGTTTGCTCACCGAACCTCACCAATGCTATCAGCCCGAAGTGTCCAGCCTTATGTCTCACCCAGCTCTGGGTGTAGATGTGGTAAATCCAGGTTGCATCACAAGCCCTGAATGAATTATTTAAGAATTGCTCTCTATTTCACCGTCATTTGGTTTTGTTTTTGAAATTTATTTTGATAATGGGATTTATCGGATTTTCACTGCTGCGTTTAGGCCGCTGTACAGACGCTTGATTTCCTTATGGAGACATAAAAATCCCTGGGTTTTAAGAGTCTTACTTGTCATTTATCTTCCCAGGCGTTGAATATAGGGTGTTGAGTCCATTTCATTGAGCAAGGAGTAGGTCTTGTCTATTATATATTTGGCTTATGGAACGGTATCTGTGCTAATTTCAATCTCTGGATTTATGCAGCTCCCCAAGTCAACATTCCCCATAAGCAAGCATAAGTTGGTTTTCTCAATTTGAGACCCTGTTCTGTTTTGTAATTCAGTTCATGTGTAGCCAAGTTTACATTCCATGTATTAGTGATATCTTATGATGTTTCTTTTCCTGTGTGACTTATTTCTCGTAGAATCATCGTACCTGAATCCACTCATTATGCCGCTACGGGCCTGATGACGTAGATTTCATTGCTGTGTGATATTCCATTGTACGTGCGTACCACAACTTCTTTATCCATTTTTTGCTTTCTAGGATATTTAACTTGTACCGTAGACAAGGTTCTTGTAAACAGAGCCGTTCCAAAATTTGGGGTGGTTGTGTGTTTTTGATTTTAATTTCCCTAAGCTATAGGACCATAAGTGGAAGTACCATAGGCTGTGTTGCTTTATTTCCTACGTGTTTCAGGAAACCACATACACTTCTCCAGAGTGGCTGTTTGCAATTTACATCCCGACCATCAGCATAACAAGGCTCCCTGTTCTCCTTGACCTGTCCTGCCTTTCTGAATTTTACAATTTTCAGATGGCCCTTTTGACCGGGGGGCAGTGAGACTTCATTGTAGTGCAGATTTCATTTACAAGCTTCCTTGGTTGGCCAAAAAGGGCGTATGCGTTTTTTCCTGAATATATTCAGGAAAAACGCATACGCCCTTTTTGGCCAAGTGCATCACTGTCGAAATTCTGCCTCTTTTCCTAAGCTTTAAGTGCAATTCCTGTCTACACCCTGAAATCGTTTTCCTGAAATTCTGTCCCTCTTTCAAGTCCTCTTCGAAGACTTACTTCAATATATTTTTGGACGATAGCTGTCATTCATAACTCTGCAGGTTTGTGAATTACAGTGCCCCTGAGCTCCTTTCTTCAACTCGCTTTCTTGTGAGCTGACCGCAAAACCGCAGGATTGCTTCAGGCCCTAATCTTTTTCTGGCAGGGCACGCTGAGCCTTTGGTTATTTCCTATTCCTGGTGGGAAATGAGCGTACCATTTGCCCGTGCAGACACCTACAGCTAGTCTCTCATTGGTTCTCCCTATTCCTGTTCATCTTGCGCAGAAATTACAAACTGTGCCAAACAGGAGGTTAAAAGCACTGACTCTCCAAGTGGGGAGAGTGTTAGTAAAGCGTCTGGAATGGTGCACCCGAGTACCAGGATTCGAAAACTGAGATGCATTTGAAAACGTTTCCCAATCACACGGTGGACCATACTCTGGGTTTCCCATGCATGTTTTAGCTGAAGGAAGAATCCCTTAAACCTGGAGAGTTGGGAGCCATGGAAAGGGTACCATGCATTATGACTTCAAACGGTCTGCATTTGTCACCGAACCTCACCAATGCTATCAGCCCGAAGTGTCCAGCCTTATGTCTCACCCAGCTCTGGGTGTAGATGTGGTAATTCCAGGTTGCATCACAAGCCCTGAATGAATTATTTAAGAATTGCTCTCTATTTCACTGGCATTGTGTTTTGTTTTTGAAATTTATTTTGATAATTGGATTTATCGGATTTTCACTGCTGCGTTTAGGCCGCTGTGCACACGCTAGATTTCCTTAGGGAGACATATAAACCCATGGGTTTTAAGATTCTTACTTGTCAGGTATCTACCCAGGCGTTGAATATGGGGTGTTGAGTCCATTTCGTTGAGCAAGGAGTAGGTCTTGTCTATTATATATTTGGCTTATGGAACGGTATCTGTTCTAATTTCAATCTCTGGTTTTATGCAGCACCCAAACTAATCTTTCCCCTTAAGCAAGCATAAGTTGGTTTTCTAAATTTGAGACCCTGTTCTGTTTTGCAATTCAGTTCATGTGTAGTCAAGTTTAAATTCCGTGTATTAGTGATATCTTATGATGTTTCTTTTTCTGTGTGACTTATTTCTCGTAGAATCATCGTACCTGAATCCACTCATTATGCCGCTACGGGCCTGATGACGTAGATTTCATTGCTGAGTGATATTCCATTGTACGTGCGTACCACAACTTCTTTATCCATTTTTTGCTTTCTCGGATGTTTTACTTGTACCGTAGACGAGGTTCTTGTACACAGAGCCGTCCGAAACATTGGGGTGGCTGTGTGTTTTTGTTTCAATTTCCCTAAGCTATAGGACCATAAGTGGAAGTGTCATAGGCTGTGTTGATTTGTTTCCTACGTGTTTCAGTAAACACCATATACTTCTCCAGAGTGGCTCTTGGCAATTTACATCCCGCCCATCAACATAACAAGGCTCCGTGTTCTCCATGACCTGTCCTGCGTTTTTGGATTTTACACTGTTTTCAGAGGGCCCTTTTGACCAGGGGGCAGTGAGACTTCATTGTAGTGCAGATTTCCTTTACACGCTTGCTTGGTTGGCCAAAAAGGGCGTATGCGTTTTTTCCTGAATATATTCAGGAAAAAACGCATACGCCCTTTTTGGCCAAGTGCATCATTGTCGACATTCTGCCTCTTTTTCTATGCTTTAAGTGCAATTCCAGTCTACCCCCTGAAATCGTTTTCCTGAGATTCTGCCCCGCTTTCAAGTCCTCTTCGAAGACTTACTTCAATACATTTTTGGACGATAGCTGTCATTCATAACTCTGCAGGTTTGTGAATTACAGTGGCCCTGAGCTCCTTTCTTCAACTCGCTTTCTTGTGAGCTGCCCGCAAAACCGCAGGATTGCTTCAGTCCCTAATCTGTTTCCGGCAGGGCACGCTGAGCCTTTGGTTAATTCCTCTTCCTGGTGGGAAATGAGCGTTCCATTTGCCCGTGCAGACACCTACAGCTAGTCTCTCATTGGTTCTCCCTATTCCTGTTCATCTTGCGCAGAAATTGCAAACTGTGCCAAACAGGAGGTTAAAGGCACTGACTCTCCAAGTGGGGAGTGTGTTAGTAAAGCGTCTGGAATGGTGAACCCGAGTACCAGGGTTCGAAAACTGAGATGCATTTGAAAACGTTTCCCAATCACACGGTAGACCATAATCTGGGTTTCCCATGCATGTTTTAGATGAAGGAAGAATCCCTTAAACCTGGAGAGTTGGGACCCATGGAATGGGTACCAAGAAGTATGACTTCAAAGGGTCTGCGTTTGCTCACCGAACCTCACCAATGCTATCAGCCCGAAGTGTCCAGACTTATGTCTCACCCAGCTCTGGGTGTAGATGTGGTAAATCCAGGTTGCATCCCAAGCCCTGAATGAATTATTTAAGAATTGCTCTCTATTTCACTGGCATTGTGTTTTGTTTTTGAAATTTATTTTGATAATGGGATTTATCAGATTTTCACAGCTGCGTTTAGGCCGCTGTACACACGCTTGATTTCCTTATGGAGACATATAAATCCATGGGTTTTAAGATTCTTACTTGTCAGGTATCTTCCCAGGCGTTGAATATGGGGTGTTGAGTCCATTTCATTGAGCAAGGAGTAGGTCTTGTCTGTTATATATTTGGCTTATGGAACGGTATCTGTGCTAATTTCAATCTCTGGTTTTATGCAGCACCCCAACTCTCCTTTCCCCTTAAGCAAGCATAAGTTGGTTTTCTAAATTTGAGACCCTGTTCTCTTTTGTAATTCACTACATGTGTAGCCAAGTTTACATTCCGTTTATTAGTGATATCTTATGATATTTCTTTTCCTGTGTGACTTATTGCTCGTAGAATCATCATACCTGAATCCACTCATTATGCCACTACGGGCCTGATGACGTAGATTTCATTGCTGAGTGATATTCCATTGTACGTGCGTACCACAACGTCTTTATCCATTTTTTGCTTTCTCGGATATTTAACTTGTACCGTAGACGAGGATCTTGTAAACAGAGCCGTCCCAAACTTTGGGGTGGCTGTGTGTTTTTGATTTTAATTTCCCTAAGCTATAGGGCCATAACTGGAAATGCCATAGGCTGTGTTGCTTTGTTTCCTACGTGTTTCAGGAAACACCATACATTTCTCCAGAGTGGCTGTTGGCAATTTACATCCCGCCCATCACCATAACAAGGCTCCCTGTTCTCCATGACCTGTCCTGCCTTTCTGGATTTTACACTTTTTTCTGATGGCCCTTTTGACCGGGGGGCAGTGAATCTTCATTGTAGTGCAGATTTCCTTTACACGCTTGCTTGGTTGGCCAAAAAGGGCGTATGCGTTTTTTCCTGAATATATTCAGGAAAAAACGCATACGCCCTTTTTGGCCAAGTGCATCATTGTCGACATTCTGCCTCTTTTCCTATGCTTTAAGGGCAATTCCAGTCTACCCCCTGAAGTCGTTTTCCTGAAATTCTGCCCCGCTTTCAAGTCCTCTTCGAAGACGTACTTCAGTACATTTTTGGACGATAGCTGTCATTCATAACACTGCAGGTTTGTGAATTACAGTGTCCCTGAGCTGCTTTCTTCAACTCGCTTTCTTGTGAGCTGGCCGCAAAACTGCAGGATTGCTTCAGGCCCTAATCTGTTTCCGGCAGGGCACGCTGAGCCTTTGGTTAATTCCTCTTCCTGGTGGGAAATGAGCGTTCCATTTGCCCGTGCAGACACCTACAGCTAGTCTCTCATTGGTTCTCCCTATTCCTGTTCATCTTGCGCAGAAATTGTAAACTGTGCCAAACAGGAGGTTAAAGGCACTGACTCTCCAAGTGGGAGAGTGTTAGTAAAGCGTCTGGAATGTTGAACCCGAGTACCAGGGTTCGAAAACTGAGATGCATTTGAAAACGTTTCCCAATCACACGGTGGACCATACTCTGGGTTTCCCATGCATGTTTTAGCTGAAGGAAGAATCCCTTAAACCTGGAGAGTTGGGACCCATGGAATGGGTACCATGCAGTATGACTTCAAAGGGTCTGCGTTTGCTCACCGAACCTCACCAATGCTATCAGCCTGAAGTGTCCAGCCTTATGTCTCACCCAGCTATGGGTGTAGATGTGGTAAATCCAGGTTGCATCCCAAGCCCTGAATGAATTATTTAAAAATTGCTCTCTATTTCACTGTCATTGTGTTTGGTTTTTGAAATTTATTTTGATAATGGGATTTATCGGATTTTCACTGCTGCGTTTAGGCCGCTGTACACACGCTTGATTTCCTTATGGAGACATATAAATCCATGGGTTTTAAGATTCTTACTTGTCAGGTATCTTCCCAGGCGCTGAATATGGGGTGTTGAGTCCATTTCGTTGAGCAAGGAGTAGGTCTTGTCTGTTTTATATTTAGCTTATGGAACGGTATCTGTGCTAATTTCAATCTCTGGTTTTATGCAGCACCCCAACTCTCCTTTCCCCATAAGCAAGCATAAGTTGGTTTTCTAAATTTGAGACCCTGTTCTGTTTTGTAATTCAGTTCATGTGTAGTCAAGTTTACATTCCGTGTATTAGTGATATCGTATGATGTTTCTTTTCCTGTGTGACTTATTTCTCGTAGAATCATCGTACCTGAATGCACTCATTATGCTGCTACGGGCCTGATGACGTAGATTTCATTGCTGAGTTATATTCCATTGTACGTGCGTACCACAACTTCTTTATCCATTTTTTGCTTTCTCGGATATTTAACTTGTACCGTAGACGAGGTTCTTGTAAACAGAGCCGTCCCAAACTTTGGGGTGGCTGTGTGTTTTTGATTTTAATTTCCCTAAGCTATAGGACCATAAGTGGAAGTGCCATAGGCTGTGTTTCTTTGTTTCCTACGTGTTTCAGGAAACACCATACACTTCTCCAGAGTGGCTGTTGGCAATTTACATCCCGCCCATCAGCATAACAAGGCTCCCTGTTCTCCATGACCTGTCCTGCCTTTCTGGATTTTACACTTTTATCAGATGGCCTTATTGACCGGGGGGCAGTGATACTTCATTGTAGTGCAGATTTCCTTTACACGCTTGCTTGGTTGGCCAAAAAGTGCTTATGCGTTTTATCCTGAATATATTCAGGAAAAAACGCACACGCCCTTTTTGGCCAAGTGCATCATTGTCGACATTCTGCCTCTTTTCCTATGCTTTAAGTGCAATTCCAGGCTACCCCCTGAAATCGTTTTCCTGAAATTCTGCCCCGCTTTCAAGTCCTCTTCGAAGACTTACTTCAATACATTTTTGGACGATAGCTGTCATTCATAACTCTGCATGTTTGTGAATTACAGTGGCCCTGAGCTCCTTTCTTCAACTCGCTTTCTTGTGAGCTGCCCGCAAAACCGCAGGATTGCTTCAGTCCCTAATCTGTTTCCGGCAGGGCACGCTGAGCCTTTGGTTAATTCCTCTTCCTGCTGGGAAATGAGCGTTCCATTTGCCCGTGCAGACACATATAGCTAGTCTCTCATTGCTTCTCCCTATTCCTGTTCATCTTGCGCAGAAATTGCAGACTGTGCCAAACAGGAGGTTAAAGGCACTGACTCTCCAAGTGGGGAGAGTGTTAGTAAAGCGTCTGGAATGGTGAACCCGAGTACCAGGGTTTGAAAACTGAGATGCATTTGAAAACGTTTCCCAATCACACGGTGGACCATACTCTGGGTTTCCCATGCATGTTTTAGCTGAAGGAAGAATCCCTTAAATCTTGAGAGTTGGGTCCCATGGAATGGGTACCATGCAGTATGACTTCAAAGGGTCTGGGTTTGCTCACCGAACTTACCAATGCTATCAGCCCGAAGTGTCCATCCTTATGTCTCACCCAGCTCTGGGTGTACATGTGGTAAATCCAGGTTGCATCACAAGCCCTGAATGAATTATTTAAGAATTGCTCTCTATTTCACTGGCATTGTGTTTTGTTTTTGAAATTTATTTTGATAATGGGATTTATCAGATTTTCACAGCTGCGTTTAGGCCGCTGTACACACGCTTGATTTCCTTATGGAGACATATAAATCCATGGGTTTTAAGATTCTTACTTGTCAGGTATCTTCCAGGCGTTGAATATGGGGTGTTGAGTCCATTTCGTTGAGCAAGGAGTAGGTGTTGTCTATTATATATTTGGCTTATGGAACGGTATCTGTGCTAATTTCAATCTCTGGTTTTATGCAGCACCCCAACTCTCCTTTCCCCTTAAGCAAGCATAAGTTGGTTTTCTCAATTTGAGACCCTGTTCTGTTTTGTAATTCAGTTCATGTGTAGTCAAGTTTACATTCCGTGTATTAGTGATATCTTATGATGTTTCTTTTCCTGTGTGACTTATTTCTCGTAGAATCATCGTACCTGAATCCACTCATTATGCCGCTACGGGCCTGATGACGTAGATTTCATTGCTGAGTGATATTCCATTGTACGTGCGTACCACAACTTCTTTATCCATTTTTTGATTTCTCGGATATTTAACTTGTACTGTAGACGAGGTTCTTGTAAACAGAGCCGTCCCAAACTTTGGGGTGGCTGTGTCTTTTTGATTTTAATTTCCCTAAGCTATAGGACCATAAGTGGAAGTGCCATAGGCTGTGTTTCTTTGTTTCCTATGTGTTTCAGGAAACACCATACAATTTTCCAGAGTGGCTGTTGGCAATTTATATCACACAGGTCAGCATAACAAGGCTCCCTGTTCTCCATGACCTGTCCTGCCTTTCTGGATTTTACACTTTTTTCAGATGGCCCTTTTGACCGGGGGGCAGTGAGACTTCATTGTAGTGCAGATTTCCTTTACACGCATGCTTGGTTGGCCAAAAAGGGCGTATGCGTTTTTTCCTGAATATATTCAGGAAAAAACGCATACGCCCTTTTTGGCCAAGTGCATCATTGTCGACATTCTGCCTCTTTTCCTATGCTTTAAGTGCAATTCCAGTCTACCCCCTGAAATTGTTTTCCTGAAATTCTGCCCCGCTTTCAAGTCCTCTTCGAAGACTTACTTCAATACATTTTTGGACGATAGCTGTCATTCATAACTCTGCAGGTTTGTGAATTACAGTGCCCCTGAGCTCCTTTCTTCAACTCGCTTTCTTGTGAGCTGGCCGAAAACCGAAGGATTGCTTCAGGCCCTAATCTGTTTCCGGCAGGGCACGCTGAGCCTTTGGTTAATTCCTCTTCCTGGTGGGAAATGAGCGTTCCATTTGCCCGTGCAGACACCTACAGCTAGTCTCTCATTGGTTCTCCCTATTCCTGTTCATCTTGCGCAGAAATTGCAAACTGTGCCAAACAGGAGGTTAAAGGCCCTCACTCTCCAAGTGGGGAGAGTGTTAGTAAAGCGTCTGGAATGGTGAACCCGAGTACCAGGGTTCGAAAACTGAGATGCATTTGAAAACGTTTCCCAATCACACGGTGGACCATACTCTGGGTTTCCCATGCATGTTTTAGCTGAAGGAAGAATCCCTTAAACCTGGAGAGTTGGGACCCATGGAATGGGTACCATGCAGTATGACTTCAAAGGGTCTGCGTTTGCTCACCGAACCTCACCAATGCTATCAGCCCGAAGTGTCCAGCCTTATGTCTCACCCAGCTCTGGGTGTAGATGTGGTAAATCCAGGTTGCATCACAAGCCCTGAATGAATTGTTTAAGAATTGCTCTCTATTTCACTGTCATTGTGTTTTGTTTTTGAAATTTATTTTGATAATGGGATTTATCGGATTTTCACTGCTGCGTTTAGGCCGCTGTACACACGCTTGATTTCCTTATGGAGACATATAAATCCATGGGTTTTAAGATTCTTACTTGTCAGGTATATTCCCAGGCGTTGAATATGGGGTGTTGAGTCCATTTCGTTGAGTAAGGAGTAGGTCTTGTCTGTTATATATTTGGCTTATGGAACGGTATCTGTGCTAATTTCAATCTCTGGTTTTATGCAGCACCCCAACTCTCCTTTCCCCTTAAGCAAGCATAAGTTGGTTTTCTCAATTTGAGACCCTGTTCTGTTTTGTAATTCAGTTCATGTGTAGTCAAGTTTACATTCCGTGTATTAGTGATATCTTATGATGTTTCTTTTTCTGTATGACTTATTTCTCGCAGAATCATCGTACCTGAATCGACTCACTATGCCGCTACGGACCTGATGACGTAGATTTCATTGTTGAGTTATATTATATTGTACGTGCGTACCACAACTTATTTATCCATTTTTTGCTTTCTCGGATATTAAACTTGTACCGTAGACAAGGTTCTTGTAAACAGAGCCGTCCCAAACTTTGGGGTGGCTGTGTCTTTTTGATTTTAATGTCCCTAAGCTATAGGACCATAAGTGGAAGTGCCATAGGCTCTGTTGCTTTGTTTTTTAGGTGTTTCAGGGTACACCGTACACTTTTCCAGAGTGGCTGTTGGCAATTTACATCCCGACAATCAACATAACAAGGCTCCCTGTTCTCCAAGGCCTGTCCTGATTTTCTGGATTTTTCTCTTTTTTCAGATGGCCCTTTTGACCGGGGGGCAGTGAGACTTCATTGTAGTGCAGATTTCCTTTACACGCTTGCTTGGTTGGCCAAAAAGGGCGTATGCGTTTTTTCCTGAATATATTCAGGAAAAAACGCATACGCCCTTTTTGGCCAAGTGCATCATTGTCGTCGTTCTGCCTCTTTTCCTATGCTTTAAATGCAATTCCAGTCTACCCCCTGAAATCGTTTTCCTGAAATTCTGCCCCGCTTTCAAGTCCTCTTCGCAGCCTTCCTTCAATATATTTTTAGACCATAGCTGTCATTTATAACTCTGCAGGTTTGTGAATTACAGTGCCCCTGAGCTCCTTTCTTCATCTCGCTTTCTTGTGAGCTGGCCGCAAACCCTCAGGAATGCTTCAGGCCCTAATCTGGTTCTGGCACGGCATGCTGAGCCTTTGGTTAATTCCTCTTCCTGGTGGGAAATGAGCGTTAAATTTGCCCGTGCAGACACCTTCACACGAGTCGTCATGGTGCCCCTTTGCCCCGGTTATCTCTATGGAGGTTGGAGTTGGAGGGCCTCCTCACTCAAGGTCAGTGTGCCCACGGAGCCAACCCTGCAACTTCAGGGCATGTTTGGTGGTTAGGATCACCACGTGGGGTCCTTTTACCTTAGGAGGGAGGTGGCCTTTTGGGCTGCTGATTTCCAGGTTTTCGGATACTGCCAGTATCTTGGCCAGATGTGGCGGTGGGCCAATCCCCTTGGTGACCGTAGTTTATCCTACCTGGATCGCATTCTTGCATTGTTCCATTTCAAGTGGTCCCAGGTTTTGCACTAATACTCCAATGGCGATTCACCGTTCACCAGGAATGTAAAGGTCAAAGGGTTTAGCTAAATTAGGGAGTTCCTGTGCAAGGGTCTGAATTGACTGCTCTTTCCATTCTTGAAAGGCCACTTCTGCATTCTATTCAAAAGGATCATCACCTTTTCCTTTCAGTGTTTCATATAGAGGCCGAGCTAGTAGACTGTAGTTAGGGATCCAGAAGCAGCAAACCCTGGCCTCCCCAGGAACCCCTAAGCTGTCTTCTAGTTTTAGAAATGGGTAAGGCTGTAAATTGTTTCTTCCCTTTCCTGGGATGGGCTTCTCCGACCTTCTGTGAGAATGAAGCCCAGGCAGGTCACCGTAGTCTGTGATATTTGAGCTTTTTCTTGGACAACTTGTATCCTTTATTGGCTTCGTAGTTCAGAGGTCTCCTTAGTAGGGCTGGCGATCAGAATGTCGTCTGCATATTGAAGGAGTGTTTCCTTTTCCAGAGGTAGAACTTTTAGGTCTTTAGCTGAGCTTTCCCCAAAGATGGTGTGGGAATTTTTGAACCCTTGGGACAACACGGCCCGGAAGTATTGTTTTAGTTGTATGTTGAGTCCTGCCACTCACAAGCCAAAATTTCTTGTGACTCTGGGACTAATAGAATACAAAAGAAGGCATCATTGAAGACTAATACAGAATACCATGTCCTGGTGGTTGGTAGAATGACCAGCAGGGTGTAGGGTTTAGGAACTACTGGAGGTATATCCTCAGTGGCTTAACTGACTGTCCTGACATCCTTTACCAGGACTCCAGCAGCCCATGGGGCTCTCGAGGTCAGGCCAATCCCAGGATATGGAGCTCACCTGGGCAGGTACCCCAACCCAGCCCACGGGGCTCTCATGTTCAGGACCCTCCCAGGATATGGTGTTCCCTGGGCAGGTCCCCCTGCAGCCCATGGGGCTCTCGTGGTCAGGCCCCTCCCAGGATACAGAGCTACCCTTGCAGGTACCATGGCAGGGCTGGGAACACAGGAACCGTGCATATCGCCCTCATTGCAGAGCACTCCCAGCTCACCTGTCACTCAGATCTGACACAGAGCACCTCAGAGCAGGACTTGAACTAACAAACAGCAGCTCCGACAGGTCTGTGACCCTGGGCATCACTCTGTGTGGCCTCCCTCCACCTGGTCTTCCAGAGACTTCCACTGCACCCGGGGCACCAGGCCTTTGTCTCCACCCACCACCCACCCCTCCTCTCCCTGACTCCTGGGTTCCTCTCATTAGGAGAGGGTTTTCTTGAAGTTGTCTCCCACTCATGGGCCAGATAATATAATTAGAAAACAAGCCAGAGCTGCAGCCCCTTGTCTATCCTGACTCTCAGGAGCCCACACCTGTTCCTTGGACCTGGCCGATTCAGCAAGTTCCAGTTTCTGCAACTGTGAGCCCCTGAGGGGTGATTATTGGCTGGCCTGGGAAGCCTGACCGTGCCGGCCAGCCCTCCCCAGGTGTGCCTGGGTTCAGATCAATATAAACACCGCTCCAGGCAGCAAGAGCCCCTGCAGCTGTGCCTGACGCCATTTTCTCTGCCCTGTCAGCAGTCTTGGGGCTGGACTGGTGGGAGGGAGTGAGAGGCCACGGCTTTGTGGGTGGCCCAGTGTGAGTGGGGCTCTGCTGGACTTTCTGCAGCAGTTGCCAAGATGCCACCTGCTAAAGAAGAGGATGTGTCACCCATACCTGCCGCTGGAATTTCTCCCTGGGCAGAGGTGAGTGAGGAAGAAAGCAGTGGGGGCCGGGACAGCAGGGGTATCTCAGGCAGGGAAATGGAAAGCTTCCAGAAGAGCACCCAGGGCCAGGACCACCCTGGCTGGCCTGCAGGCACCAAGTCGGCTGGCATGCTGTCGCTCATGTGGCTCCATGGCCCTTCCTCTAGGCTTTCAAGTCCTTGTACATATTCAGGTGTTTTACCTGGGAAGGGTGGGAACATTTCAGCAGCAGCTGGCCTGGGGCTCAGCCCACGTTTACTCACAGATGCCTCGGCACGGTCCCCCAGCTTTGCAATGAGGACGCTTGTTGCGTGGGGCCTGCTGGCTGAATGGGAGATGATTCCCCACCACTGACCAACTTCAGAATTGCTTACAACTGGAGCAAGTGCCCTGATACGGTTTTCCTCTGTGTAACTGGTGGGTTCTGTTTTTTTTTCTTTTTTTCGTTTTTGGTTCAAGGTAGATTTTATTCCTCTTTTTTGTATTTACAGATATAAGCATGGAAATAATTTATTCATATAAATACATGTATGTGAAGGGAAGAATATTTTCTCTGTTTTACTTTTTGTAATTTGAATTTTATTTTATTTTTTTATACAGCAGGTTCTTTTTGGTTATCTCTTTTATACATATAAATGTATATATGCCAATCCCAATCTCTCAACTCCTCCCACCACCACCCCCCAACAGCTTTCCCCCCTTGGTGTCCATACGTTTGTTGTCTACATCTGTTGCTCTATTTCTGCCTTGCAAAACGGTTCATCTGTAAAATTTGTCTAGGTTCCACATATAGGCATTAATAGACAAGATTTGTTTTTCTATTTCTGACTTACTTCACTCTGTATGACAGTCTCTAGATCCATCAACGTCTCTACAAATGACCCAATTTCATTCCTTTTTATGGCTTAGTAATATTTCATTTTATATATGTACCACTTCTTTATGCATTCGTCTGTCTGTGGGCATTTAGGTTGCTTCCATTACCTGGATATTGTAAATAGTGATGCAATGAACATTGCGGTGAATGTCTCTTTTTGATTTATGGTTTTGTCTGGGTATATGCCCAGTAGTGGGATTGCTGTATCATATGGTAATTCTATTCTTAGTTTTATAAGAAACTCCATAATGTTCTCCACAGTGACTGTATCAATTTACATTCCCAACAATAGTGCAAGAGGGTTCCTTATCTCCACACCCTTTCCAGCATTTGTTGTTTGTAGATTTTCTGATGATGCCCATTCTAACATGTGTGAGGTGATACACCATGGATGAGTCTATTTCGTTGAGCAAAGAGTAGGTCTTGTCTAGTACATATTTGGCTTATGGAACGGTATGTGTGCTAATTTCAATCTCTGGTTTTATACAGCACCCCAACTCAACATTCCCCTTAAGCAAGCATAAGTGTTTATCTAAATGTGAGACTCTGTTCGGTTTTGTATTTCAGTTTATGTGTAGCCAAGTTTACACTCCCTCTATTAGTGATATCTTATGATACTTATCTTTCTCTGTGTGACGTATTTCTCTTAGAATCATCATATTTAAATCCACTCAATTTGCTGCTACAGGCCTGATGACATTGATTTCATTGCTGAGTGATATTCCGTTGTACGTAAGTAGCACAACTCCTTTATCCATTTTTTTCTTTCTGGGATATTTAATTTGTACTGGACTCGAGTTTCTTGTAAACACAGCAGCCCTAAATTTTGTGCTGGCTGTGTCTTGTTGATTTTAATTTTCCTAAGCTATAGGGCTAAAAGTGGAAGTACCCTAGGCTCTGTAGCTTTGTTTTTCAGATGTTTCAGGATACACCATAAACATCTCCAGAGTGTCTGTTGGCAATTTACATCCCGCCCATCAGCATAACAAGGCTCCCTGTTCTCCATGGCCTGTCCTGTGTTTCTGGTTTTTACATTTTTTTCAGATGGCCCTTTTGACGAATGGGAAATGAGACTTCATTGTAGTGCGGATTTCCATTGCTGGAGTGCTTGGTTGGCCAAAAAGGGCATATGCGTTTTTTCCTGAATATATTCAGGAAAAAATGTTTACGCACTTTTGTCCAAGTGCATCAGTGTCAAAGATCTGCCGCTCTTCACATGCTTTAAATGCAATTCCAATCTACCTCCTGAAATATGATTCCTGCAATTCTGCCTCGTTTTCAAGTCCTCTTTGCAGACTTACTTCAATATATTTTTGCCAATAGCTGTCATTTATATCTCTGCAGGTTTGTGAATTACAGTGCCCGTGATTTCCTTTCTTAACTCGTTTCCTTGAAAGCTGGCCACAGAACCGCAGGTTTGCTTTAGGCCATAATCAGGGTCCGACACGGCACTCTGAGCCTTTGGTTAATTCCTCTTCCTGGTGGGAAATTAGAGTTAAATGTGCCCCTCCGGACACCTGCCTCACTCCCAGCCCCTTGGTTATGTGTGTCCTGTAGTTTGAGGCCACATGTGCTGGGTTCCTCACCTTTGGCTGATGTGGCCCCACTGGTGTGAGGACACTCCTGCCTGGTTCCCATCCCCTTGGTGATGTGGACCCTCCGGTGAGAGTCTGATCCTGGCTGGGTTCCTCACACTTCTGAGAGGTGGGCCCTCTTCTCTGAGGTCACTCCTGCCTGGCTGGCCCACCCCGCCTTGACGACGTCGGCTCTCTCGTGGGAGTTGGTGCCTGCTGCGAGTCTCCTCCCCTTGGTAATGAGGGCCCTCTGGCGTCAGGCCCTAACTCCTGGCCTCCCAAAATTTTCTGATGTGCGCCCTGTGGTGCGAGTACACTCCTGCCAGGTTCCCAACACCATGGGAATGTGGGCCTTCTGCTCTGAGGTCCCAACGGTGGGTTGCTCAGTTTCATGATGAGGGCCCCCTGGTGTGAGTTCACTCCGGCCTGGATCCCATAGCCTCGCTGCTCCTGGCCACCTGCGGGGAGGTTACAACTGCGGGATTCCTCACCTTTTTTCTTCTATGGGCCCTCTGTTTTGAGACTCCTCCTGCCTGCCTCACTCCCAGCCCCTTGGTGATGTGTGTCCTCTGGTTTGAGGCCACGTGTGCTGGGTCCCTCACCTTTCGATGATGTGGCCCCACTGGTGTGAGGACACTCTTGCCTGGTTCCTATCCCCTTGAAGATGTGGGCTCTCTGGTGAGAGTCTGATCCTGGCTGGGTTCCTCACCCTTCTGTGAGGTGGGCCCTCTGCTGTGAGGTCACTCCTGCCTGGCTGGCACAGCCCGCCTGGGCAACATCGGCCCTCTTGTGGCAGTTGGAGCATGCTGGGAGCCTCCTCCCCTCGGTGATGAGGGCCCTCTGGCGTCAGGCCCTAACTGCTGGGTACCCACATTTTCTGATACGTGCTAAGTGGTGCGAGGACACTCCTGCGAGGTTCCCATCCCCATGGGGATGTGGGCCTTCTGCTCTGAGGTCCCAATGGCTGGGTTGCTCACAGTTTCATGATGTGGGCCCTCTGCTGTGAGTTCACTGCAGCCTGGATCACATAGACTCGGTGCTCTGGGCCGCCTGCTGGGAGGTTCCCACTGCAGGATTCCTCACCTTTTTTATTCTATTGGCCCTGTGTTGTGAGGCTACTCATGCCTGCCTCAATCCGAGCCCCTCGGAGATGTGGGTCCTCTGGTTTAGGCCTCATGTGCTGGTTTCCTCACCTTTCTATGATGTGGTCACCCTGGTGTGAAGACAGTCCTGCCTGGTTCTGATCCCCTTGGTGATGTGGGCCCTCTGGTGAGAGTCTTATCCTGGCTGGGTTCCTCACCCTTCTGTGAGGTAGGCCCTCTGCTGTGAGGTCACTCCTGCCTGGCTGTCACACGTCACCTTGTCGACATGGGCCCTCAGTTGGGAGTTGGTGCCTGCTTGGAGTCTCCTCCCCTTGGTAATGAGGGCCCTCTGGCGTCAGACCCTAACTTCTGGGCTCCCACAATTCTCTGATGTGTGCCCTGAGGTGCGAGTACACTTATGCCATGTTCCCAACCACATAGGAATGTGGGCCTTCTGCTCTGAGGTCCCAAAGCCTGGGTTGCTCACAGTTTCATGATGAGGGCCCTCTGTTTTGAGTTCAGTCAGGTCTGGATCCCATAGCCTCGCTGCTCCTGGCCGCCTGCTGGGAGGTTCCAACTGCGGGATTCCTCACCTTTTTTCTTCTATGGGCCCTCTGTTTTGAGACTCCTCCTGCCTGCCTCACTCCCAGCCCCTTGGTGATGTGTGTCCTCTGGTTTGAGGCCACGTGTGCTGGGTCACTCACATTTCGTTGATGAGGTCCCACTGGTGTGAGGACACTCCAGCCTGGTTCCCATTCTCTTGGTGATGTGGGCCCTCTGGTGAGAGTCTGATCCTCCTTGGGTTCCTCACACTTTTGTGAGGTGGGCCCTCTGCTCTGAGGTCACTCTTGCCTGGCTGGCACACCCCGCATTGGCGATGGCGGCCCACTGGTAGCAGTTGGAGCCTGCTGGGAGCCTCCTCTCCTCGGTGATGAGAGCCCTCTGGTGTCAGGCCCTAACTGCTGGGCTCCCCACATTTTCTGATGTGTGCCCACTGGTGCGATGACACTCCTACTTGGTTCCCTTCCCCATGGGGATGTGGGCCTTGTGCTCTGAGGTCACAACGGCTGGTTTGCTCACAGTTTCATGATGAGGGCCCTCTGTTGTGAGTTCATCACTGCCTGGATCCCATAGCCTCGGTGCTCTGGGCCGCCTGCTGGGATGTTCCAACTGCTGGATTCCTCACCTTTTTTATACAATGGGCCATGTGTTGTGAGGTTAATCCTGCCTGCCTCGCTCCAAGACCCATGGTGATGTGGGTCCTCTGGTTTGAGGCCACATTTTCTTGTTACCTCAACTTTTGATGATATGGCCCCACGGGTGTGATGACACTCCTGCCTGGTTCACAGCCCCTTGCTGATGTGGGCACTCTGGTGAGAGTCTGATCCTGGCTGGGTTCCTTACCCTTCTGTGAGGTGGGCCCTCTGATGTGAGGTCACTCCTGCCTGGCTGGCTCACGTCGCCTTGATGATGTGGGCCCTCTGTTGGCCACTAAAGCATTCTGGGAGCCTCCTACCCTCTTTAATGAGGGCCCTGGAAAAAACGCAGATGCACATTTTGACCAAGTGCATCATTGTCCAGGATCTGCCTCTTCTCCTATGCTTTCAGAGCACTTCCCGTCTACGTCCTGAAATCATATTCCAGGAATACTGCCCCGCTTTCAAGTCCTCCTCGCAGCCTTACTTCAATATATTTTTGTATGATACCTGTCATTAATAACTCTGCAGGTTTGTTAAATACAGTGTCCCTGAGCTCCTTTCTTCAACACGCTTTCTTGTGAGCTGGCCGCAAAACCGCAGGATTGCTTCAGGCCGTAATCTGGTTTCGGCACGGCACGCTGAGCCTTTGGTAAATTCCTCTTTCTGGTGAGAAATGAGCATTCAATTTGCCCGTGGAGACACCTACAGCTAGTCTCTCATTGGTTCTCCCTATTCCTGTTCATCTTGTGCAGAAATTGCAAACTGTGCCAAACAGGAGGTTAAAGGCACTGACTCTCCAAGTGGGTAGAGGGTTAGTAAAGCATCTGGAATGGTGAACCCGAGTACCAGGGAACGAAACCTGAGAGCCATTTAAAATGGTTTCCCAGTCTCACAGTGGACAATACTCTGGGTTTCCCATGCATGTTTTAGCTGAAGGAAGAATTCCTTAAACCTGGAGATTATTGACCCATGGAATGGGTACCATGCAGTATGACTAAAAAGGGTCTGAATTTGCTCACCGAACCTCACCAATGCTATCAGTTCGAAGTGTCCAGCCTTATGCCTCACCCAGCTCTGGGTGTAGATGTGGTAAATTCAGGTTTCATCACAAGCCCTGAATCAATTATTTAAGAATTGCTGTCTCTTTCACTGTCATTGTGTTTTGTTTTTGTAATTTAGTTTGATAATGGGATTTATCGGATTTTCACTGCTGCGTTCTTGCAGCTGTACACACGCTTGACTCTCTTATGGAGACATATAAATCCATGGGTTTGAAGATTCTGATCAGTCAGGTGTATTCCTAGGCTTTGAATATGGGGTGTTTAGTCCATTTCGTTGAGCAAGGGGTAGGTCTTGAGTATTATATATTTGGCTTATGGAAAGGTATCTGTGCTAATTTCTATCTCTGGTTTTATGCAGCACCCCAACTCACATTTCCCCTTAAGCAAGCATAAGTTGGTTTTCTAAATTTGAGACCCTGTTCTGTTTTGTAATTCAGTTCATGTGTAGCCAAGTTTACATTCCTTGTATTAGTGATATCTTATGATGTTTCATTTTCTGTGTGACTTATTTCACTTAGAATCATCGTACCTGAATCCACTCATTATGCCGCGATGGGCCTGATGACATAGATTTCATTGCTGAGTGATATTCCATTGTACGTACGTACCACAATTTCTTTATCCATTTTTCGCTTTCTTGGATATTTAACTTGTACCGTAGACGAGGTTCTTGTAAACAGAGCCGTCCGAAACTTTGGGGTGGCTGTGTGTTTTTGATTTTAATTTCACTAAGCTATAGGACCATAAGTGGAAGTGCTGTAGGCTCCGTTGCTTGGTTTTTTAGGTGTTTGAGGAAACACCATACACTTCTCCAGAGTGGCTGTTGGCAAATTACATCCCGCCCATCAGCATAACAAGGCTCCCTCTTCTCCATGGTCTGTGCTGCCTTTCTGGATTTTACACTTTTTTCAGATGGCCCTTTTGACCGGGGCGCAGTGAGACTTCATTGTAGTGCAGATTTCCTTTACACGCTTGCTTGGTTGGCCAAAAAGGGCGTATGCGTTTTTTCCTGAATATATTCAGGAAAAAACGCATACGCCCTTTTTGGCCAAGTGCATCATTGTCGTCGTTCTGCCTCTTTTCCTATGCTTTAAATGCAATTCCAGTCTACCCCCTGAAATCGTTTTCCTGAAATTCTGCCCCGCTTTCAAGTCCTCTTCGCAGCCTTCCTTCAATATATTTTTAGACCATAGCTGTCATTTATAACTCTGCAGGTTTGTGAATTACAGTGCCCCTGAGCTCCTTTCTTCATCTCGCTTTCTTGTGAGCTGGCCGCAAACCCGCAGGAATGCTTCAGGCCCTAATCTGGTTCTGGCACGGCATGCTGAGCCTTTGGTTAATTCCTCTTCCTGGTGGGAAATGAGCGTTAAATTTGCCCGTGCAGACACCTTCACACGAGTCGTCATGGTGCCCCTTTGCCCCGGTTATCTCTATGGAGGTTGGAGTTGGAGGGCCTCCTCACTCAAGGTCAGTGTGCCCACGGAGCCAACCCTGCAACTTCAGGGCATGTTTGGTGGTTAGGATCACCACGTGGGGTCCTTTTACCTTAGGAGGGAGGTGGCCTTTTGGGCTGCTGATTTCCAGGTTTTCGGATACTGCCAGTATCTTGGCCAGATGTGGCGGTGGGCCAATCCCCTTGGTGACCGTAGTTTATCCTACCTGGATCGCATTCTTGCATTGTTCCATTTCAAGTGGTCCCAGGTTTTGCACTAATACTCCAATGGCGATTCACCGTTCACCAGGAATGTAAAGGTCAAAGGGTTTAGCTAAATTAGGGAGTTCCTGTGCAAGGGTCTGAATTGACTGCTCTTTCCATTCTTGAAAGGCCACTTCTGCATTCTATTCAAAAGGATCATCACCTTTTCCTTTCAGTGTTTCATATAGAGGCCGAGCTAGTAGACTGTAGTTAGGGATCCAGAAGCAGCAAACCCTGGCCTCCCCAGGAACCCCTAAGCTGTCTTCTAGTTTTAGAAATGGGTAAGGCTGTAAATTGTTTCTTCCCTTTCCTGGGATGGGCTTCTCCGACCTTCTGTGAGAATGAAGCCCAGGCAGGTCACCGTAGTCTGTGATATTTGAGCTTTTTCTTGGACAACTTGTATCCTTTATTGGCTTCGTAGTTCAGAGGTCTCCTTAGTAGGGCTGGCGATCAGAATGTCGTCTGCATATTGAAGGAGTGTTTCCTTTTCCAGAGGTAGAACTTTTAGGTCTTTAGCTGAGCTTTCCCCAAAGATGGTGTGGGAATTTTTGAACCCTTGGGACAACACGGCCCGGAAGTATTGTTTTAGTTGTATGTTGAGTCCTGCCACTCACAAGCCAAAATTTCTTGTGACTCTGGGACTAATAGAATACAAAAGAAGGCATCATTGAAGACTAATACAGAATACCATGTCCTGGTGGTTGGTAGAATGACCAGCAGGGTGTAGGGTTTAGGAACTACTGGAGGTATATCCTCAGTGGCTTAACTGACTGTCCTGACATCCTTTACCAGGACTCCAGCAGCCCATGGGGCTCTCGAGGTCAGGCCAATCCCAGGATATGGAGCTCACCTGGGCAGGTACCCCAACCCAGCCCACGGGGCTCTCATGTTCAGGACCCTCCCAGGATATGGTGTTCCCTGGGCAGGTCCCCCTGCAGCCCATGGGGCTCTCGTGGTCAGGCCCCTCCCAGGATACAGAGCTACCCTTGCAGGTACCATGGCAGGGCTGGGAACACAGGAACCGTGCATATCGCCCTCATTGCAGAGCACTCCCAGCTCACCTGTCACTCAGATCTGACACAGAGCACCTCAGAGCAGGACTTGAACTAACAAACAGCAGCTCCGACAGGTCTGTGACCCTGGGCATCACTCTGTGTGGCCTCCCTCCACCTGGTCTTCCAGAGACTTCCACTGCACCCGGGGCACCAGGCCTTTGTCTCCACCCACCACCCACCCCTCCTCTCCCTGACTCCTGGGTTCCTCTCATTAGGAGAGGGTTTTCTTGAAGTTGTCTCCCACTCATGGGCCAGATAATATAATTAGAAAACAAGCCAGAGCTGCAGCCCCTTGTCTATCCTGACTCTCAGGAGCCCACACCTGTTCCTTGGACCTGGCCGATTCAGCAAGTTCCAGTTTCTGCAACTGTGAGCCCCTGAGGGGTGATTATTGGCTGGCCTGGGAAGCCTGACCCTGCCGGCCAGCCCTCCCCAGGTGTGCCTGGGTTCAGATCAATATAAACACCGCTCCAGGCAGCAAGAGCCCCTGCAGCTGTGCCTGACGCCATTTTCTCTGCCCTGTCAGCAGTCTTGGGGCTGGACTGGTGGGAGGGAGTGAGAGGCCACGGCTTTGTGGGTGGCCCAGTGTGAGTGGGGCTCTGCTGGACTTTCTGCAGCAGTTGCCAAGATGCCACCTGCTAAAGAAGAGGATGTGTCACCCATACCTGCCGCTGGAATTTCTCCCTGGGCAGAGGTGAGTGAGGAAGAAAGCAGTGGGGGCCGGGACAGCAGGGGTATCTCAGGCAGGGAAATGGAAAGCTTCCAGAAGAGCACCCAGGGCCAGGACCACCCTGGCTGGCCTGCAGGCACCAAGTCGGCTGGCATGCTGTCGCTCATGTGGCTCCATGGCCCTTCCTCTAGGCTTTCAAGTCCTTGTACATATTCAGGTGTTTTACCTGGGAAGGGTGGGAACATTTCAGCAGCAGCTGGCCTGGGGCTCAGCCCACGTTTACTCACAGATGCCTCGGCACGGTCCCCCAGCTTTGCAATGAGGACGCTTGTTGCGTGGGGCCTGCTGGCTGAATGGGAGATGATTCCCCACCACTGACCAACTTCAGAATTGCTTACAACTGGAGCAAGTGCCCTGATACGGTTTTCCTCTGTGTAACTGGTGGGTTCTGTTTTTTTTTCTTTTTTTCGTTTTTGGTTCAAGGTAGATTTTATTCCTCTTTTTTGTATTTACAGATATAAGCATGGAAATAATTTATTCATATAAATACATGTATGTGAAGGGAAGAATATTTTCTCTGTTTTACTTTTTGTAATTTGAATTTTATTTTATTTTTTTATACAGCAGGTTCTTTTTGGTTATCTCTTTTATACATATAAATGTATATATGCCAATCCCAATCTCTCAACTCCTCCCACCACCACCCCCCAACAGCTTTCCCCCCTTGGTGTCCATACGTTTGTTGTCTACATCTGTTGCTCTATTTCTGCCTTGCAAAACGGTTCATCTGTAAAATTTGTCTAGGTTCCACATATAGGCATTAATAGACAAGATTTGTTTTTCTATTTCTGACTTACTTCACTCTGTATGACAGTCTCTAGATCCATCAACGTCTCTACAAATGACCCAATTTCATTCCTTTTTATGGCTTAGTAATATTTCATTTTATATATGTACCACTTCTTTATGCATTCGTCTGTCTGTGGGCATTTAGGTTGCTTCCATTACCTGGATATTGTAAATAGTGATGCAATGAACATTGCGGTGAATGTCTCTTTTTGATTTATGGTTTTGTCTGGGTATATGCCCAGTA
Source organism: Delphinapterus leucas (assembly GCF_059928025.1). Taxonomy (NCBI): domain Eukaryota; kingdom Metazoa; phylum Chordata; class Mammalia; order Artiodactyla; family Monodontidae; genus Delphinapterus; species Delphinapterus leucas. The sequence continues at coordinate 6,614,808 of NW_028322245.1, forward strand.
GTGGGATTGCTGTATCATATGGTAATTCTATTCTTAGTTTTATAAGAAACTCCATAATGTTCTCCACAGTGACTGTATCAATTTACATTCCCAACAATAGTGCAAGAGGGTTCCTTATCTCCACACCCTTTCCAGCATTTGTTGTTTGTAGATTTTCTGATGATGCCCATTCTAACATGTGTGAGGTGATACACCATGGATGAGTCTATTTCGTTGAGCAAAGAGTAGGTCTTGTCTAGTACATATTTGGCTTATGGAACGGTATGTGTGCTAATTTCAATCTCTGGTTTTATACAGCACCCCAACTCAACATTCCCCTTAAGCAAGCATAAGTGTTTATCTAAATGTGAGACTCTGTTCGGTTTTGTATTTCAGTTTATGTGTAGCCAAGTTTACACTCCCTCTATTAGTGATATCTTATGATACTTATCTTTCTCTGTGTGACGTATTTCTCTTAGAATCATCATATTTAAATCCACTCAATTTGCTGCTACAGGCCTGATGACATTGATTTCATTGCTGAGTGATATTCCGTTGTACGTAAGTAGCACAACTCCTTTATCCATTTTTTTCTTTCTGGGATATTTAATTTGTACTGGACTCGAGTTTCTTGTAAACACAGCAGCCCTAAATTTTGTGCTGGCTGTGTCTTGTTGATTTTAATTTTCCTAAGCTATAGGGCTAAAAGTGGAAGTACCCTAGGCTCTGTAGCTTTGTTTTTCAGATGTTTCAGGATACACCATAAACATCTCCAGAGTGTCTGTTGGCAATTTACATCCCGCCCATCAGCATAACAAGGCTCCCTGTTCTCCATGGCCTGTCCTGTGTTTCTGGTTTTTACATTTTTTTCAGATGGCCCTTTTGACGAATGGGAAATGAGACTTCATTGTAGTGCGGATTTCCATTGCTGGAGTGCTTGGTTGGCCAAAAAGGGCATATGCGTTTTTTCCTGAATATATTCAGGAAAAAATGTTTACGCACTTTTGTCCAAGTGCATCAGTGTCAAAGATCTGCCGCTCTTCACATGCTTTAAATGCAATTCCAATCTACCTCCTGAAATATGATTCCTGCAATTCTGCCTCGTTTTCAAGTCCTCTTTGCAGACTTACTTCAATATATTTTTGCCAATAGCTGTCATTTATATCTCTGCAGGTTTGTGAATTACAGTGCCCGTGATTTCCTTTCTTAACTCGTTTCCTTGAAAGCTGGCCACAGAACCGCAGGTTTGCTTTAGGCCATAATCAGGGTCCGACACGGCACTCTGAGCCTTTGGTTAATTCCTCTTCCTGGTGGGAAATTAGAGTTAAATGTGCCCCTCCGGACACCTGCCTCACTCCCAGCCCCTTGGTTATGTGTGTCCTGTAGTTTGAGGCCACATGTGCTGGGTTCCTCACCTTTGGCTGATGTGGCCCCACTGGTGTGAGGACACTCCTGCCTGGTTCCCATCCCCTTGGTGATGTGGACCCTCCGGTGAGAGTCTGATCCTGGCTGGGTTCCTCACACTTCTGAGAGGTGGGCCCTCTTCTCTGAGGTCACTCCTGCCTGGCTGGCCCACCCCGCCTTGACGACGTCGGCTCTCTCGTGGGAGTTGGTGCCTGCTGCGAGTCTCCTCCCCTTGGTAATGAGGGCCCTCTGGCGTCAGGCCCTAACTCCTGGCCTCCCAAAATTTTCTGATGTGCGCCCTGTGGTGCGAGTACACTCCTGCCAGGTTCCCAACACCATGGGAATGTGGGCCTTCTGCTCTGAGGTCCCAACGGTGGGTTGCTCAGTTTCATGATGAGGGCCCCCTGGTGTGAGTTCACTCCGGCCTGGATCCCATAGCCTCGCTGCTCCTGGCCACCTGCGGGGAGGTTACAACTGCGGGATTCCTCACCTTTTTTCTTCTATGGGCCCTCTGTTTTGAGACTCCTCCTGCCTGCCTCACTCCCAGCCCCTTGGTGATGTGTGTCCTCTGGTTTGAGGCCACGTGTGCTGGGTCCCTCACCTTTCGATGATGTGGCCCCACTGGTGTGAGGACACTCTTGCCTGGTTCCTATCCCCTTGAAGATGTGGGCTCTCTGGTGAGAGTCTGATCCTGGCTGGGTTCCTCACCCTTCTGTGAGGTGGGCCCTCTGCTGTGAGGTCACTCCTGCCTGGCTGGCACAGCCCGCCTGGGCAACATCGGCCCTCTTGTGGCAGTTGGAGCATGCTGGGAGCCTCCTCCCCTCGGTGATGAGGGCCCTCTGGCGTCAGGCCCTAACTGCTGGGTACCCACATTTTCTGATACGTGCTAAGTGGTGCGAGGACACTCCTGCGAGGTTCCCATCCCCATGGGGATGTGGGCCTTCTGCTCTGAGGTCCCAATGGCTGGGTTGCTCACAGTTTCATGATGTGGGCCCTCTGCTGTGAGTTCACTGCAGCCTGGATCACATAGACTCGGTGCTCTGGGCCGCCTGCTGGGAGGTTCCCACTGCAGGATTCCTCACCTTTTTTATTCTATTGGCCCTGTGTTGTGAGGCTACTCATGCCTGCCTCAATCCGAGCCCCTCGGAGATGTGGGTCCTCTGGTTTAGGCCTCATGTGCTGGTTTCCTCACCTTTCTATGATGTGGTCACCCTGGTGTGAAGACAGTCCTGCCTGGTTCTGATCCCCTTGGTGATGTGGGCCCTCTGGTGAGAGTCTTATCCTGGCTGGGTTCCTCACCCTTCTGTGAGGTAGGCCCTCTGCTGTGAGGTCACTCCTGCCTAGCTGTCACACGTCACCTTGTCGACATGGGCCCTCAGTTGGGAGTTGGTGCCTGCTTGGAGTCTCCTCCCCTTGGTAATGAGGGCCCTCTGGCGTCAGACCCTAACTTCTGGGCTCCCACAATTCTCTGATGTGTGCCCTGAGGTGCGAGTACACTTATGCCATGTTCCCAACCACATAGGAATGTGGGCCTTCTGCTCTGAGGTCCCAAAGCCTGGGTTGCTCACAGTTTCATGATGAGGGCCCTCTGTTTTGAGTTCAGTCAGGTCTGGATCCCATAGCCTCGCTGCTCCTGGCCGCCTGCTGGGAGGTTCCAACTGCGGGATTCCTCACCTTTTTTCTTCTATGGGCCCTCTGTTTTGAGACTCCTCCTGCCTGCCTCACTCCCAGCCCCTTGGTGATGTGTGTCCTCTGGTTTGAGGCCACGTGTGCTGGGTCACTCACATTTCGTTGATGAGGTCCCACTGGTGTGAGGACACTCCAGCCTGGTTCCCATTCTCTTGGTGATGTGGGCCCTCTGGTGAGAGTCTGATCCTCCTTGGGTTCCTCACACTTTTGTGAGGTGGGCCCTCTGCTCTGAGGTCACTCTTGCCTGGCTGGCACACCCCGCATTGGCGACGGCGGCCCACTGGTAGCAGTTGGAGCCTGCTGGGAGCCTCCTCTCCTCGGTGATGAGAGCCCTCTGGTGTCAGGCCCTAACTGCTGGGCTCCCCACATTTTCTGATGTGTGCCCACTGGTGCGATGACACTCCTACTTGGTTCCCTTCCCCATGGGGATGTGGGCCTTGTGCTCTGAGGTCACAACGGCTGGTTTGCTCACAGTTTCATGATGAGGGCCCTCTGTTGTGAGTTCATCACTGCCTGGATCCCATAGCCTCGGTGCTCTGGGCCGCCTGCTGGGATGTTCCAACTGCTGGATTCCTCACCTTTTTTATACAATGGGCCATGTGTTGTGAGGTTAATCCTGCCTGCCTCGCTCCAAGACCCATGGTGATGTGGGTCCTCTGGTTTGAGGCCACATTTTCTTGTTACCTCAACTTTTGATGATATGGCCCCACGGGTGTGATGACACTCCTGCCTGGTTCACAGCCCCTTGCTGATGTGGGCACTCTGGTGAGAGTCTGATCCTGGCTGGGTTCCTTACCCTTCTGTGAGGTGGGCCCTCTGATGTGAGGTCACTCCTGCCTGGCTGGCTCACGTCGCCTTGATGATGTGGGCCCTCTGTTGGCCACTAAAGCATTCTGGGAGCCTCCTACCCTCTTTAATGAGGGCCCTGGAAAAAACGCAGATGCACATTTTGACCAAGTGCATCATTGTCCAGGATCTGCCTCTTCTCCTATGCTTTCAGAGCACTTCCCGTCTACGTCCTGAAATCATATTCCAGGAATACTGCCCCGCTTTCAAGTCCTCCTCGCAGCCTTACTTCAATATATTTTTGTATGATACCTGTCATTAATAACTCTGCAGGTTTGTTAAATACAGTGTCCCTGAGCTCCTTTCTTCAACACGCTTTCTTGTGAGCTGGCCGCAAAACCGCAGGATTGCTTCAGGCCGTAATCTGGTTTCGGCACGGCACGCTGAGCCTTTGGTAAATTCCTCTTTCTGGTGAGAAATGAGCATTCAATTTGCCCGTGGAGACACCTACAGCTAGTCTCTCATTGGTTCTCCCTATTCCTGTTCATCTTGTGCAGAAATTGCAAACTGTGCCAAACAGGAGGTTAAAGGCACTGACTCTCCAAGTGGGTAGAGGGTTAGTAAAGCATCTGGAATGGTGAACCCGAGTACCAGGGAACGAAACCTGAGAGCCATTTAAAATGGTTTCCCAGTCTCACAGTGGACAATACTCTGGGTTTCCCATGCATGTTTTAGCTGAAGGAAGAATTCCTTAAACCTGGAGATTATTGACCCATGGAATGGGTACCATGCAGTATGACTAAAAAGGGTCTGAATTTGCTCACCGAACCTCACCAATGCTATCAGTTCGAAGTGTCCAGCCTTATGCCTCACCCAGCTCTGGGTGTAGATGTGGTAAATTCAGGTTTCATCACAAGCCCTGAATCAATTATTTAAGAATTGCTGTCTCTTTCACTGTCATTGTGTTTTGTTTTTGTAATTTAGTTTGATAATGGGATTTATCGGATTTTCACTGCTGCGTTCTTGCAGCTGTACACACGCTTGACTCTCTTATGGAGACATATAAATCCATGGGTTTGAAGATTCTGATCAGTCAGGTGTATTCCTAGGCTTTGAATATGGGGTGTTTAGTCCATTTCGTTGAGCAAGGGGTAGGTCTTGAGTATTATATATTTGGCTTATGGAAAGGTATCTGTGCTAATTTCTATCTCTGGTTTTATGCAGCACCCCAACTCACATTTCCCCTTAAGCAAGCATAAGTTGGTTTTCTAAATTTGAGACCCTGTTCTGTTTTGTAATTCAGTTCATGTGTAGCCAAGTTTACATTCCTTGTATTAGTGATATCTTATGATGTTTCATTTTCTGTGTGACTTATTTCACTTAGAATCATCGTACCTGAATCCACTCATTATGCCGCGATGGGCCTGATGACATAGATTTCATTGGTGAGTGATATTCCATTGTACGTACGTACCACAATTTCTTTATCCATTTTTCGCTTTCTTGGATATTTAACTTGTACCGTAGACGAGGTTCTTGTAAACAGAGCCGTCCGAAACTTTGGGGTGGCTGTGTGTTTTTGATTTTAATTTCACTAAGCTATAGGACCATAAGTGGAAGTGCTGTAGGCTCCGTTGCTTGGTTTTTTAGGTGTTTGAGGAAACACCATACACTTCTCCAGAGTGGCTGTTGGCAAATTACATCCCGCCCATCAGCATAACAAGGCTCCCTCTTCTCCATGGTCTGTGCTGCCTTTCTGGATTTTACACTTTTTTCAGATGGCCCTTTTGACCGGGGCGCAGTGAGACTTCATTGTAGTGCAGATTTCCTTTACACGCTTGCTTGGTTGGCCAAAAAGGGCGTATGCGTTTTTTCCTGAATATATTCAGGGAAAAACGCATACGCCCTTTTTGGCCAAGTGCATCATTGTCGTCGTTCTGCCTCTTTTCCTATGCTTTAAATGCAATTCCAGTCTACCCCCTGAAATCGTTTTCCTGAAATTCTGCCCCACTTTCAAGTCCTCTTCGCAGCCTTCCTTCAATATATTTTTAGACCATAGCTGTCATTTATAACTCTGCAGGTTTGTGAATTACAGTGCCCCTGAGCTCCTTTCTTCATCTCGCTTTCTTGTGAGCTGGCCGCAAACCCGCAGGAATGCTTCAGGCCCTAATCTGGTTCTGGCACGGCATGCTGAGCCTTTGGTTAATTCCTCTTCCTGGTGGGAAATGAGCGTTAAATTTGCCCGTGCAGACACCTTCACACGAGTCGTCATGGTGCCCCTTTGCCCCGGTTATCTCTATGGAGGTTGGAGTTGGAGGGCCTCCTCACTCAAGGTCAGTGTGCCCACGGAGCCAACCCTGCAACTTCAGGGCATGTTTGGTGGTTAGGATCACCACGTGGGGTCCTTTTACCTTAGGAGGGAGGTGGCCTTTTGGGCTGCTGATTTCCAGGTTTTCGGATACTGCCAGTATCTTGGCCAGATGTGGCGGTGGGCCAATCCCCTTGGTGACCGTAGTTTATCCTACCTGGATCGCATTCTTGCATTGTTCCATTTCAAGTGGTCCCAGGTTTTGCACTAATACTCCAATGGCGATTCACCGTTCACCAGGAATGTAAAGGTCAAAGGGTTTAGCTAAATTAGGGAGTTCCTGTGCAAGGGTCTGAATTGACTGCTCTTTCCATTCTTGAAAGGCCACTTCTGCATTCTATTCAAAAGGATCATCACCTTTTCCTTTCAGTGTTTCATATAGAGGCCGAGCTAGTAGACTGTAGTTAGGGATCCAGAAGCAGCAAACCCTGGCCTCCCCAGGAACCCCTAAGCTGTCTTCTAGTTTTAGAAATGGGTAAGGCTGTAAATTGTTTCTTCCCTTTCCTGGGATGGGCTTCTCCGACCTTCTGTGAGAATGAAGCCCAGGCAGGTCACCGTAGTCTGTGATATTTGAGCTTTTTCTTGGACAACTTGTATCCTTTATTGGCTTCGTAGTTCAGAGGTCTCCTTAGTAGGGCTGGCGATCAGAATGTCGTCTGCATATTGAAGGAGTGTTTCCTTTTCCAGAGGTAGAACTTTTAGGTCTTTAGCTGAGCTTTCCCCAAAGATGGTGTGGGAATTTTTGAACCCTTGGGACAACACGGCCCGGAAGTATTGTTTTAGTTGTATGTTGAGTCCTGCCACTCACAAGCCAAAATTTCTTGTGACTCTGGGACTAATAGAATACAAAAGAAGGCATCATTGAAGACTAATACAGAATACCATGTCCTGGTGGTTGGTAGAATGAGCAGCAGGGTGTAGGGTTTAGGAACTACTGGAGGTATATCCTCAGTGGCTTAACTGACTGTCCTGACATCCTTTACCAGGACTCCAGCAGCCCATGGGGCTCTCGAGGTCAGGCCAATCCCAGGATATGGAGCTCACCTGGGCAGGTACCCCAACCCAGCCCACGGGGCTCTCATGTTCAGGACCCTCCCAGGATATGGTGTTCCCTGGGCAGGTCCCCCTGCAGCCCATGGGGCTCTCGTGGTCAGGCCCCTCCCAGGATACAGAGCTACCCTTGCAGGTACCATGGCAGGGCTGGGAACACAGGAACCGTGCATATCGCCCTCATTGCAGAGCACTCCCAGCTCACCTGTCACTCAGATCTGACACAGAGCACCTCAGAGCAGGACTTGAACTAACAAACAGCAGCTCCGACAGGTCTGTGACCCTGGGCATCACTCTGTGTGGCCTCCCTCCACCTGGTCTTCCAGAGACTTCCACTGCACCCGGGGCACCAGGCCTTTGTCTCCACCCACCACCCACCCCTCCTCTCCCTGACTCCTGGGTTCCTCTCATTAGGAGAGGGTTTTCTTGAAGTTGTCTCCCACTCATGGGCCAGATAATATAATTAGAAAACAAGCCAGAGCTGCAGCCCCTTGTCTATCCTGACTCTCAGGAGCCCACACCTGTTCCTTGGACCTGGCCGATTCAGCAAGTTCCAGTTTCTGCAACTGTGAGCCCCTGAGGGGTGATTATTGGCTGGCCTGGGAAGCCTGACCGTGCCGGCCAGCCCTCCCCAGGTGTGCCTGGGTTCAGATCAATATAAACACCGCTCCAGGCAGCAAGAGCCCCTGCAGCTGTGCCTGACGCCATTTTCTCTGCCCTGTCAGCAGTCTTGGGGCTGGACTGGTGGGAGGGAGTGAGAGGCCACGGCTTTGTGGGTGGCCCAGTGTGAGTGGGGCTCTGCTGGACTTTCTGCAGCAGTTGCCAAGATGCCACCTGCTAAAGAAGAGGATGTGTCACCCATACCTGCCGCTGGAATTTCTCCCTGGGCAGAGGTGAGTGAGGAAGAAAGCAGTGGGGGCCGGGACAGCAGGGGTATCTCAGGCAGGGAAATGGAAAGCTTCCAGAAGAGCACCCAGGGCCAGGACCACCCTGGCTGGCCTGCAGGCACCAAGTCGGCTGGCATGCTGTCGCTCATGTGGCTCCATGGCCCTTCCTCTAGGCTTTCAAGTCCTTGTACATATTCAGGTGTTTTACCTGGGAAGGGTGGGAACATTTCAGCAGCAGCTGGCCTGGGGCTCAGCCCACGTTTACTCACAGATGCCTCGGCACGGTCCCCCAGCTTTGCAATGAGGACGCTTGTTGCGTGGGGCCTGCTGGCTGAATGGGAGATGATTCCCCACCACTGACCAACTTCAGAATTGCTTACAACTGGAGCAAGTGCCCTGATACGGTTTTCCTCTGTGTAACTGGTGGGTTCTGTTTTTTTTTCTTTTTTTCGTTTTTGGTTCAAGGTAGATTTTATTCCTCTTTTTTGTATTTACAGATATAAGCATGGAAATAATTTATTCATATAAATACATGTATGTGAAGGGAAGAATATTTTCTCTGTTTTACTTTTTGTAATTTGAATTTTATTTTATTTTTTTATACAGCAGGTTCTTTTTGGTTATCTCTTTTATACATATAAATGTATATATGCCAATCCCAATCTCTCAACTCCTCCCACCACCACCCCCCAACAGCTTTCCCCCCTTGGTGTCCATACGTTTGTTGTCTACATCTGTTGCTCTATTTCTGCCTTGCAAAACGGTTCATCTGTAAAATTTGTCTAGGTTCCACATATAGGCATTAATAGACAAGATTTGTTTTTCTATTTCTGACTTACTTCACTCTGTATGACAGTCTCTAGATCCATCAACGTCTCTACAAATGACCCAACTTCATTCCTTTTTATGGCTTAGTAATATTTCATTTTATATATGTACCACTTCTTTATGCATTCGTCTGTCTGTGGGCATTTAGGTTGCTTCCATTACCTGGATATTGTAAATAGTGATGCAATGAACATTGCGGTGAATGTCTCTTTTTGATTTATGGTTTTGTCTGGGTATATGCCCAGTAGTGGGATTGCTGTATCATATGGTAATTCTATTCTTAGTTTTATAAGAAACTCCATAATGTTCTCCACAGTGACTGTATCAATTTACATTCCCAACAATAGTGCAAGAGGGTTCCTTATCTCCACACCCTTTCCAGCATTTGTTGTTTGTAGATTTTCTGATGATGCCCATTCTAACATGTGTGAGGTGATACACCATGGATGAGTCTATTTCGTTGAGCAAAGAGTAGGTCTTGTCTAGTACATATTTGGCTTATGGAACGGTATGTGTGCTAATTTCAATCTCTGGTTTTATACAGCACCCCAACTCAACATTCCCCTTAAGCAAGCATAAGTGTTTATCTAAATGTGAGACTCTGTTCGGTTTTGTATTTCAGTTTATGTGTAGCCAAGTTTACACTCCCTCTATTAGTGATATCTTATGATACTTATCTTTCTCTGTGTGACGTATTTCTCTTAGAATCATCATATTTAAATCCACTCAATTTGCTGCTACAGGCCTGATGACATTGATTTCATTGCTGAGTGATATTCCGTTGTACGTAAGTAGCACAACTCCTTTATCCATTTTTTTCTTTCTGGGATATTTAATTTGTACTGGACTCGAGTTTCTTGTAAACACAGCAGCCCTAAATTTTGTGCTGGCTGTGTCTTGTTGATTTTAATTTTCCTAAGCTATAGGGCTAAAAGTGGAAGTACCCTAGGCTCTGTAGCTTTGTTTTTCAGATGTTTCAGGATACACCATAAACATCTCCAGAGTGTCTGTTGGCAATTTACATCCCGCCCATCAGCATAACAAGGCTCCCTGTTCTCCATGGCCTGTCCTGTGTTTCTGGTTTTTACATTTTTTTCAGATGGCCCTTTTGACGAATGGGAAATGAGACTTCATTGTAGTGCGGATTTCCATTGCTGGAGTGCTTGGTTGGCCAAAAAGGGCATATGCGTTTTTTCCTGAATATATTCAGGAAAAAATGTTTACGCACTTTTGTCCAAGTGCATCAGTGTCAAAGATCTGCCGCTCTTCACATGCTTTAAATGCAATTCCAATCTACCTCCTGAAATATGATTCCTGCAATTCTGCCTCGTTTTCAAGTCCTCTTTGCAGACTTACTTCAATATATTTTTGCCAATAGCTGTCATTTATATCTCTGCAGGTTTGTGAATTACAGTGCCCGTGATTTCCTTTCTTAACTCGTTTCCTTGAAAGCTGGCCACAGAACCGCAGGTTTGCTTTAGGCCATAATCAGGGTCCGACACGGCACTCTGAGCCTTTGGTTAATTCCTCTTCCTGGTGGGAAATTAGAGTTAAATGTGCCCCTCCGGACACCTGCCTCACTCCCAGCCCCTTGGTTATGTGTGTCCTGTAGTTTGAGGCCACATGTGCTGGGTTCCTCACCTTTGGCTGATGTGGCCCCACTGGTGTGAGGACACTCCTGCCTGGTTCCCATCCCCTTGGTGATGTGGACCCTCCGGTGAGAGTCTGATCCTGGCTGGGTTCCTCACACTTCTGAGAGGTGGGCCCTCTTCTCTGAGGTCACTCCTGCCTGGCTGGCCCACCCCGCCTTGACGACGTCGGCTCTCTCGTGGGAGTTGGTGCCTGCTGCGAGTCTCCTCCCCTTGGTAATGAGGGCCCTCTGGCGTCAGGCCCTAACTCCTGGCCTCCCAAAATTTTCTGATGTGCGCCCTGTGGTGCGAGTACACTCCTGCCAGGTTCCCAACACCATGGGAATGTGGGCCTTCTGCTCTGAGGTCCCAACGGTGGGTTGCTCAGTTTCATGATGAGGGCCCCCTGGTGTGAGTTCACTCCGGCCTGGATCCCATAGCCTCGCTGCTCCTGGCCACCTGCGGGGAGGTTACAACTGCGGGATTCCTCACCTTTTTTCTTCTATGGGCCCTCTGTTTTGAGACTCCTCCTGCCTGCCTCACTCCCAGCCCCTTGGTGATGTGTGTCCTCTGGTTTGAGGCCACGTGTGCTGGGTCCCTCGCCTTTCGATGATGTGGCCCCACTGGTGTGAGGACACTCTTGCCTGGTTCCTATCCCCTTGAAGATGTGGGCTCTCTGGTGAGAGTCTGATCCTGGCTGGGTTCCTCACCCTTCTGTGAGGTGGGCCCTCTGCTGTGAGGTCACTCCTGCCTGGCTGGCACAGCCCGCCTGGGCAACATCGGCCCTCTTGTGGCAGTTGGAGCATGCTGGGAGCCTCCTCCCCTCGGTGATGAGGGCCCTCTGGCGTCAGGCCCTAACTGCTGGGTACCCACATTTTCTGATACGTGCTAAGTGGTGCGAGGACACTCCTGCGAGGTTCCCATCCCCATGGGGATGTGGGCCTTCTGCTCTGAGGTCCCAATGGCTGGGTTGCTCACAGTTTCATGATGTGGGCCCTCTGCTGTGAGTTCACTGCAGCCTGGATCACATAGACTCGGTGCTCTGGGCCGCCTGCTGGGAGGTTCCCACTGCAGGATTCCTCACCTTTTTTATTCTATTGGCCCTGTGTTGTGAGGCTACTCATGCCTGCCTCAATCCGAGCCCCTCGGAGATGTGGGTCCTCTGGTTTAGGCCTCATGTGCTGGTTTCCTCACCTTTCTATGATGTGGTCACCCTGGTGTGAAGACAGTCCTGCCTGGTTCTGATCCCCTTGGTGATGTGGGCCCTCTGGTGAGAGTCTTATCCTGGCTGGGTTCCTCACCCTTCTGTGAGGTAGGCCCTCTGCTGTGAGGTCACTCCTGCCTGGCTGTCACACGTCACCTTGTCGACATGGGCCCTCAGTTGGGAGTTGGTGCCTGCTTGGAGTCTCCTCCCCTTGGTAATGAGGGCCCTCTGGCGTCAGACCCTAACTTCTGGGCTCCCACAATTCTCTGATGTGTGCCCTGAGGTGCGAGTACACTTATGCCATGTTCCCAACCACATAGGAATGTGGGCCTTCTGCTCTGAGGTCCCAAAGCCTGGGTTGCTCACAGTTTCATGATGAGGGCCCTCTGTTTTGAGTTCAGTCAGGTCTGGATCCCATAGCCTCGCTGCTCCTGGCCGCCTGCTGGGAGGTTCCAACTGCGGGATTCCTCACCTTTTTTCTTCTATGGGCCCTCTGTTTTGAGACTCCTCCTGCCTGCCTCACTCCCAGCCCCTTGGTGATGTGTGTCCTCTGGTTTGAGGCCACGTGTGCTGGGTCACTCACATTTCGTTGATGAGGTCCCACTGGTGTGAGGACACTCCAGCCTGGTTCCCATTCTCTTGGTGATGTGGGCCCTCTGGTGAGAGTCTGATCCTCCTTGGGTTCCTCACACTTTTGTGAGGTGGGCCCTCTGCTCTGAGGTCACTCTTGCCTGGCTGGCACACCCCGCATTGGCGACGGCGGCCCACTGGTAGCAGTTGGAGCCTGCTGGGAGCCTCCTCTCCTCGGTGATGAGAGCCCTCTGGTGTCAGGCCCTAACTGCTGGGCTCCCCACATTTTCTGATGTGTGCCCACTGGTGCGATGACACTCCTACTTGGTTCCCTTCCCCATGGGGATGTGGGCCTTGTGCTCTGAGGTCACAACGGCTGGTTTGCTCACAGTTTCATGATGAGGGCCCTCTGTTGTGAGTTCATCACTGCCTGGATCCCATAGCCTCGGTGCTCTGGGCCGCCTGCTGGGATGTTCCAACTGCTGGATTCCTCACCTTTTTTATACAATGGGCCATGTGTTGTGAGGTTAATCCTGCCTGCCTCGCTCCAAGACCCATGGTGATGTGGGTCCTCTGGTTTGAGGCCACATTTTCTTGTTACCTCAACTTTTGATGATATGGCCCCACGGGTGTGATGACACTCCTGCCTGGTTCACAGCCCCTTGCTGATGTGGGCACTCTGGTGAGAGTCTGATCCTGGCTGGGTTCCTTACCCTTCTGTGAGGTGGGCCCTCTGATGTGAGGTCACTCCTGCCTGGCTGGCTCACGTCGCCTTGATGATGTGGGCCCTCTGTTGGCCACTAAAGCATTCTGGGAGCCTCCTACCCTCTTTAATGAGGGCCCTGGAAAAAACGCAGATGCACATTTTGACCAAGTGCATCATTGTCCAGGATCTGCCTCTTCTCCTATGCTTTCAGAGCACTTCCCGTCTACGTCCTGAAATCATATTCCAGGAATACTGCCCCGCTTTCAAGTCCTCCTCGCAGCCTTACTTCAATATATTTTTGTATGATACCTGTCATTAATAACTCTGCAGGTTTGTTAAATACAGTGTCCCTGAGCTCCTTTCTTCAACACGCTTTCTTGTGAGCTGGCCGCAAAACCGCAGGATTGCTTCAGGCCGTAATCTGGTTTCGGCACGGCACGCTGAGCCTTTGGTAAATTCCTCTTTCTGGTGAGAAATGAGCATTCAATTTGCCCGTGGAGACACCTACAGCTAGTCTCTCATTGGTTCTCCCTATTCCTGTTCATCTTGTGCAGAAATTGCAAACTGTGCCAAACAGGAGGTTAAAGGCACTGACTCTCCAAGTGGGTAGAGGGTTAGTAAAGCATCTGGAATGGTGAACCCGAGTACCAGGGAACGAAACCTGAGAGCCATTTAAAATGGTTTCCCAGTCTCACAGTGGACAATACTCTGGGTTTCCCATGCATGTTTTAGCTGAAGGAAGAATTCCTTAAACCTGGAGATTATTGACCCATGGAATGGGTACCATGCAGTATGACTAAAAAGGGTCTGAATTTGCTCACCGAACCTCACCAATGCTATCAGTTCGAAGTGTCCAGCCTTATGCCTCACCCAGCTCTGGGTGTAGATGTGGTAAATTCAGGTTTCATCACAAGCCCTGAATCAATTATTTAAGAATTGCTGTCTCTTTCACTGTCATTGTGTTTTGTTTTTGTAATTTAGTTTGATAATGGGATTTATCGGATTTTCACTGCTGCGTTCTTGCAGCTGTACACACGCTTGACTCTCTTATGGAGACATATAAATCCATGGGTTTGAAGATTCTGATCAGTCAGGTGTATTCCTAGGCTTTGAATATGGGGTGTTTAGTCCATTTCGTTGAGCAAGGGGTAGGTCTTGAGTATTATATATTTGGCTTATGGAAAGGTATCTGTGCTAATTTCTATCTCTGGTTTTATGCAGCACCCCAACTCACATTTCCCCTTAAGCAAGCATAAGTTGGTTTTCTAAATTTGAGACCCTGTTCTGTTTTGTAATTCAGTTCATGTGTAGCCAAGTTTACATTCCTTGTATTAGTGATATCTTATGATGTTTCATTTTCTGTGTGACTTATTTCACTTAGAATCATCGTACCTGAATCCACTCATTATGCCGCGATGGGCCTGATGACATAGATTTCATTGCTGAGTGATATTCCATTGTACGTACGTACCACAATTTCTTTATCCATTTTTCGCTTTCTTGGATATTTAACTTGTACCGTAGACGAGGTTCTTGTAAACAGAGCCGTCCGAAACTTTGGGGTGGCTGTGTGTTTTTGATTTTAATTTCACTAAGCTATAGGACCATAAGTGGAAGTGCTGTAGGCTCCGTTGCTTGGTTTTTTAGGTGTTTGAGGAAACACCATACACTTCTCCAGAGTGGCTGTTGGCAAATTACATCCCGCCCATCAGCATAACAAGGCTCCCTCTTCTCCATGGTCTGTGCTGCCTTTCTGGATTTTACAATTTTTTCAGATGGCCCTTTTGACCGGGGCGCAGTGAGACTTCATTGTAGTGCAGATTTCCTTTACACGCTTGCTTGGTTGGCCAAAAAGGGCGTATGCGTTTTTTCCTGAATATATTCAGGAAAAAACGCATACGCCCTTTTTGGCCAAGTGCATCATTGTCGTCGTTCTGCCTCTTTTCCTATGCTTTAAATGCAATTCCAGTCTACCCCCTGAAATCGTTTTCCTGAAATTCTGCCCCGCTTTCAAGTCCTCTTCGCAGCCTTCCTTCAATATATTTTTAGACCATAGCTGTCATTTATAACTCTGCAGGTTTGTGAATTACAGTGCCCCTGAGCTCCTTTCTTCATCTCGCTTTCTTGTGAGCTGGCCGCAAACCCGCAGGAATGCTTCAGGCCCTAATCTGGTTCTGGCACGGCATGCTGAGCCTTTGGTTAATTCCTCTTCCTGGTGGGAAATGAGCGTTAAATTTGCCCGTGCAGACACCTTCACACGAGTCGTCATGGTGCCCCTTTGCCCCGGTTATCTCTATGGAGGTTGGAGTTGGAGGGCCTCCTCACTCAAGGTCAGTGTGCCCACGGAGCCAACCCTGCAACTTCAGGGCATGTTTGGTGGTTAGGATCACCACGTGGGGTCCTTTTACCTTAGGAGGGAGGTGGCCTTTTGGGCTGCTGATTTCCAGGTTTTCGGATACTGCCAGTATCTTGGCCAGATGTGGCGGTGGGCCAATCCCCTTGGTGACCGTAGTTTATCCTACCTGGATCGCATTCTTGCATTGTTCCATTTCAAGTGGTCCCAGGTTTTGCACTAATACTCCAATGGCGATTCACCGTTCACCAGGAATGTAAAGGTCAAAGGGTTTAGCTAAATTAGGGAGTTCCTGTGCAAGGGTCTGAATTGACTGCTCTTTCCATTCTTGAAAGGCCACTTCTGCATTCTATTCAAAAGGATCATCACCTTTTCCTTTCAGTGTTTCATATAGAGGCCGAGCTAGTAGACTGTAGTTAGGGATCCAGAAGCAGCAAACCCTGGCCTCCCCAGGAACCCCTAAGCTGTCTTCTAGTTTTAGAAATGGGTAAGGCTGTAAATTGTTTCTTCCCTTTCCTGGGATGGGCTTCTCCGACCTTCTGTGAGAATGAAGCCCAGGCAGGTCACCGTAGTCTGTGATATTTGAGCTTTTTCTTGGACAACTTGTATCCTTTATTGGCTTCGTAGTTCAGAGGTCTCCTTAGTAGGGCTGGCGATCAGAATGTCGTCTGCATATTGAAGGAGTGTTTCCTTTTCCAGAGGTAGAACTTTTAGGTCTTTAGCTGAGCTTTCCCCAAAGATGGTGTGGGAATTTTTGAACCCTTGGGACAACACGGCCCGGAAGTATTGTTTTAGTTGTATGTTGAGTCCTGCCACTCACAAGCCAAAATTTCTTGTGACTCTGGGACTAATAGAATACAAAAGAAGGCATCATTGAAGACTAATACAGAATACCATGTCCTGGTGGTTGGTAGAATGAGCAGCAGGGTGTAGGGTTTAGGAACTACTGGAGGTATATCCTCAGTGGCTTAACTGACTGTCCTGACATCCTTTACCAGGACTCCAGCAGCCCATGGGGCTCTCGAGGTCAGGCCAATCCCAGGATATGGAGCTCACCTGGGCAGGTACCCCAACCCAGCCCACGGGGCTCTCATGTTCAGGACCCTCCCAGGATATGGTGTTCCCTGGGCAGGTCCCCCTGCAGCCCATGGGGCTCTCGTGGTCAGGCCCCTCCCAGGATACAGAGCTACCCTTGCAGGTACCATGGCAGGGCTGGGAACACAGGAACCGTGCATATCGCCCTCATTGCAGAGCACTCCCAGCTCACCTGTCACTCAGATCTGACACAGAGCACCTCAGAGCAGGACTTGAACTAACAAACAGCAGCTCCGACAGGTCTGTGACCCTGGGCATCACTCTGTGTGGCCTCCCTCCACCTGGTCTTCCAGAGACTTCCACTGCACCCGGGGCACCAGGCCTTTGTCTCCACCCACCACCCACCCCTCCTCTCCCTGACTCCTGGGTTCCTCTCATTAGGAGAGGGTTTTCTTGAAGTTGTCTCCCACTCATGGGCCAGATAATATAATTAGAAAACAAGCCAGAGCTGCAGCCCCTTGTCTATCCTGACTCTCAGGAGCCCACACCTGTTCCTTGGACCTGGCCGATTCAGCAAGTTCCAGTTTCTGCAACTGTGAGCCCCTGAGGGGTGATTATTGGCTGGCCTGGGAAGCCTGACCGTGCCGGCCAGCCCTCCCCAGGTGTGCCTGGGTTCAGATCAATATAAACACCGCTCCAGGCAGCAAGAGCCCCTGCAGCTGTGCCTGACGCCATTTTCTCTGCCCTGTCAGCAGTCTTGGGGCTGGACTGGTGGGAGGGAGTGAGAGGCCACGGCTTTGCGGGTGGCCCAGTGTGAGTGGGGCTCTGCTGGACTTTCTGCAGCAGTTGCCAAGATGCCACCTGCTAAAGAAGAGGATGTGTCACCCATACCTGCCGCTGGAATTTCTCCCTGGGCAGAGGTGAGTGAGGAAGAAAGCAGTGGGGGCCGGGACAGCAGGGGTATCTCAGGCAGGGAAATGGAAAGCTTCCAGAAGAGCACCCAGGGCCAGGACCACCCTGGCTGGCCTGCAGGCACCAAGTCGGCTGGCATGCTGTCGCTCATGTGGCTCCATGGCCCTTCCTCTAGGCTTTCAAGTCCTTGTACATATTCAGGTGTTTTACCTGGGAAGGGTGGGAACATTTCAGCAGCAGCTGGCCTGGGGCTCAGCCCACGTTTACTCACAGATGCCTCGGCACGGTCCCCCAGCTTTGCAATGAGGACGCTTGTTGCGTGGGGCCTGCTGGCTGAATGGGAGATGATTCCCCACCACTGACCAACTTCAGAATTGCTTACAACTGGAGCAAGTGCCCTGATACGGTTTTCCTCTGTGTAACTGGTGGGTTCTGTTTTTTTTTCTTTTTTTCGTTTTTGGTTCAAGGTAGATTTTATTCCTCTTTTTTGTATTTACAGATATAAGCATGGAAATAATTTATTCATATAAATACATGTATGTGAAGGGAAGAATATTTTCTCTGTTTTACTTTTTGTAATTTGAATTTTATTTTATTTTTTTATACAGCAGGTTCTTTTTGGTTATCTCTTTTATACATATAAATGTATATATGCCAATCCCAATCTCTCAACTCCTCCCACCACCACCCCCCAACAGCTTTCCCCCCTTGGTGTCCATACGTTTGTTGTCTACATCTGTTGCTCTATTTCTGCCTTGCAAAACGGTTCATCTGTAAAATTTGTCTAGGTTCCACATATAGGCATTAATAGACAAGATTTGTTTTTCTATTTCTGACTTACTTCACTCTGTATGACAGTCTCTAGATCCATCAACGTCTCTACAAATGACCCAATTTCATTCCTTTTTATGGCTTAGTAATATTTCATTTTATATATGTACCACTTCTTTATGCATTCGTCTGTCTGTGGGCATTTAGGTTGCTTCCATTACCTGGATATTGTAAATAGTGATGCAATGAACATTGCGGTGAATGTCTCTTTTTGATTTATGGTTTTGTCTGGGTATATGCCCAGTAGTGGGATTGCTGTACCATATGGTAATTCTATTCTTAGTTTTATAAGAAACTCCATAATGTTCTCCACAGTGACTGTATCAATTTACATTCCCAACAATAGTGCAAGAGGGTTCCTTATCTCCACACCCTTTCCAGCATTTGTTGTTTGTAGATTTTCTGATGATGCCCATTCTAACATGTGTGAGGTGATACACCATGGATGAGTCTATTTCGTTGAGCAAAGAGTAGGTCTTGTCTAGTACATATTTGGCTTATGGAACGGTATGTGTGCTAATTTCAATCTCTGGTTTTATACAGCACCCCAACTCAACATTCCCCTTAAGCAAGCATAAGTGTTTATCTAAATGTGAGACTCTGTTCGGTTTTGTATTTCAGTTTATGTGTAGCCAAGTTTACACTCCCTCTATTAGTGATATCTTATGATACTTATCTTTCTCTGTGTGACGTATTTCTCTTAGAATCATCATATTTAAATCCACTCAATTTGCTGCTACAGGCCTGATGACATTGATTTCATTGCTGAGTGATATTCCGTTGTACGTAAGTAGCACAACTCCTTTATCCATTTTTTTCTTTCTGGGATATTTAATTTGTACTGGACTCGAGTTTCTTGTAAACACAGCAGCCCTAAATTTTGTGCTGGCTGTGTCTTGTTGATTTTAATTTTCCTAAGCTATAGGGCTAAAAGTGGAAGTACCCTAGGCTCTGTAGCTTTGTTTTTCAGATGTTTCAGGATACACCATAAACATCTCCAGAGTGTCTGTTGGCAATTTACATCCCGCCCATCAGCATAACAAGGCTCCCTGTTCTCCATGGCCTGTCCTGTGTTTCTGGTTTTTACACTTTTTTCAGATGGCCCTTTTGACGAATGGGAAATGAGACTTCATTGTAGTGCGGATTTCCATTGCTGGAGTGCTTGGTTGGCCAAAAAGGGCATATGCGTTTTTTCCTGAATATATTCAGGAAAAAATGTTTACGCACTTTTGTCCAAGTGCATCAGTGTCAAAGATCTGCCGCTCTTCACGTGCTTTAAATGCAATTCCAATCTACCTCCTGAAATATGATTCCTGCAATTCTGCCTCGTTTTCAAGTCCTCTTTGCAGACTTACTTCAATATATTTTTGCCAATAGCTGTCATTTATATCTCTGCAGGTTTGTGAATTACAGTGCCCGTGATTTCCTTTCTTAACTCGTTTCCTTGAAAGCTGGCCACAGAACCGCAGGTTTGCTTTAGGCCATAATCAGGGTCCGACACGGCACTCTGAGCCTTTGGTTAATTCCTCTTCCTGGTGGGAAATTAGAGTTAAATGTGCCCCTCCGGACACCTGCCTCACTCCCAGCCCCTTGGTTATGTGTGTCCTGTAGTTTGAGGCCACATGTGCTGGGTTCCTCACCTTTGGCTGATGTGGCCCCACTGGTGTGAGGACACTCCTGCCTGGTTCCCATCCCCTTGGTGATGTGGACCCTCCGGTGAGAGTCTGATCCTGGCTGGGTTCCTCACACTTCTGAGAGGTGGGCCCTCTTCTCTGAGGTCACTCCTGCCTGGCTGGCCCACCCCGCCTTGACGACGTCGGCTCTCTCGTGGGAGTTGGTGCCTGCTGCGAGTCTCCTCCCCTTGGTAATGAGGGCCCTCTGGCGTCAGGCCCTAACTCCTGGCCTCCCAAAATTTTCTGATGTGCGCCCTGTGGTGCGAGTACACTCCTGCCAGGTTCCCAACACCATGGGAATGTGGGCCTTCTGCTCTGAGGTCCCAACGGTGGGTTGCTCAGTTTCATGATGAGGGCCCTCTGGTGTGAGTTCACTCCGGCCTGGATCCCATAGCCTCGCTGCTCCTGGCCACCTGCGGGGAGGTTACAACTGCGGGATTCCTCACCTTTTTTCTTCTATGGGCCCTCTGTTTTGAGACTCCTCCTGCCTGCCTCACTCCCAGCCCCTTGGTGATGTGTGTCCTCTGGTTTGAGGCCACGTGTGCTGGGTCCCTCACCTTTCGATGATGTGGCCCCACTGGTGTGAGGACACTCTTGCCTGGTTCCTATCCCCTTGAAGATGTGGGCTCTCTGGTGAGAGTCTGATCCTGGCTGGGTTCCTCACCCTTCTGTGAGGTGGGCCCTCTGCTGTGAGGTCACTCCTGCCTGGCTGGCACAGCCCGCCTGGGCAACATCGGCCCTCTTGTGGCAGTTGGAGCATGCTGGGAGCCTCCTCCCCTCGGTGATGAGGGCCCTCTGGCGTCAGGCCCTAACTGCTGGGTACCCACATTTTCTGATACGTGCTAAGTGGTGCGAGGACACTCCTGCGAGGTTCCCATCCCCATGGGGATGTGGGCCTTCTGCTCTGAGGTCCCAATGGCTGGGTTGCTCACAGTTTCATGATGTGGGCCCTCTGCTGTGAGTTCACTGCAGCCTGGATCACATAGACTCGGTGCTCTGGGCCGCCTGCTGGGAGGTTCCCACTGCAGGATTCCTCACCTTTTTTATTCTATTGGCCCTGTGTTGTGAGGCTACTCATGCCTGCCTCAATCCGAGCCCCTCGGAGATGTGGGTCCTCTGGTTTAGGCCTCATGTGCTGGTTTCCTCACCTTTCTATGATGTGGTCACCCTGGTGTGAAGACAGTCCTGCCTGGTTCTGATCCCCTTGGTGATGTGGGCCCTCTGGTGAGAGTCTTATCCTGGCTGGGTTCCTCACCCTTCTGTGAGGTAGGCCCTCTGCTGTGAGGTCACTCCTGCCTGGCTGTCACACGTCACCTTGTCGACATGGGCCCTCAGTTGGGAGTTGGTGCCTGCTTGGAGTCTCCTCCCCTTGGTAATGAGGGCCCTCTGGCGTCAGACCCTAACTTCTGGGCTCCCACAATTCTCTGATGTGTGCCCTGAGGTGCGAGTACACTTATGCCATGTTCCCAACCACATAGGAATGTGGGCCTTCTGCTCTGAGGTCCCAAAGCCTGGGTTGCTCACAGTTTCATGATGAGGGCCCTCTGTTTTGAGTTCAGTCAGGTCTGGATCCCATAGCCTCGCTGCTCCTGGCCGCCTGCTGGGAGGTTCCAACTGCGGGATTCCTCACCTTTTTTCTTCTATGGGCCCTCTGTTTTGAGACTCCTCCTGCCTGCCTCACTCCCAGCCCCTTGGTGATGTGTGTCCTCTGGTTTGAGGCCACGTGTGCTGGGTCACTCACATTTCGTTGATGAGGTCCCACTGGTGTGAGGACACTCCAGCCTGGTTCCCATTCTCTTGGTGATGTGGGCCCTCTGGTGAGAGTCTGATCCTCCTTGGGTTCCTCACACTTTTGTGAGGTGGGCCCTCTGCTCTGAGGTCACTCTTGCCTGGCTGGCACACCCCGCATTGGCGACGGCGGCCCACTGGTAGCAGTTGGAGCCTGCTGGGAGCCTCCTCTCCTCGGTGATGAGAGCCCTCTGGTGTCAGGCCCTAACTGCTGGGCTCCCCACATTTTCTGATGTGTGCCCACTGGTGCGATGACACTCCTACTTGGTTCCCTTCCCCATGGGGATGTGGGCCTTGTGCTCTGAGGTCACAACGGCTGGTTTGCTCACAGTTTCATGATGAGGGCCCTCTGTTGTGAGTTCATCACTGCCTGGATCCCATAGCCTCGGTGCTCTGGGCCGCCTGCTGGGATGTTCCAACTGCTGGATTCCTCACCTTTTTTATACAATGGGCCATGTGTTGTGAGGTTAATCCTGCCTGCCTCGCTCCAAGACCCATGGTGATGTGGGTCCTCTGGTTTGAGGCCACATTTTCTTGTTACCTCAACTTTTGATGATATGGCCCCACGGGTGTGATGACACTCCTGCCTGGTTCACAGCCCCTTGCTGATGTGGGCACTCTGGTGAGAGTCTGATCCTGGCTGGGTTCCTTACCCTTCTGTGAGGTGGGCCCTCTGATGTGAGGTCACTCCTGCCTGGCTGGCTCACGTCGCCTTGATGATGTGGGCCCTCTGTTGGCCACTAAAGCATTCTGGGAGCCTCCTACCCTCTTTAATGAGGGCCCTGGAAAAAACGCAGATGCACATTTTGACCAAGTGCATCATTGTCCAGGATCTGCCTCTTCTCCTATGCTTTCAGAGCACTTCCCGTCTACGTCCTGAAATCATATTCCAGGAATACTGCCCCGCTTTCAAGTCCTCCTCGCAGCCTTACTTCAATATATTTTTGTATGATACCTGTCATTAATAACTCTGCAGGTTTGTTAAATACAGTGTCCCTGAGCTCCTTTCTTCAACACGCTTTCTTGTGAGCTGGCCGCAAAACCGCAGGATTGCTTCAGGCCGTAATCTGGTTTCGGCACGGCACGCTGAGCCTTTGGTAAATTCCTCTTTCTGGTGAGAAATGAGCATTCAATTTGCCCGTGGAGACACCTACAGCTAGTCTCTCATTGGTTCTCCCTATTCCTGTTCATCTTGTGCAGAAATTGCAAACTGTGCCAAACAGGAGGTTAAAGGCACTGACTCTCCAAGTGGGTAGAGGGTTAGTAAAGCATCTGGAATGGTGAACCCGAGTACCAGGGAACGAAACCTGAGAGCCATTTAAAATGGTTTCCCAGTCTCACAGTGGACAATACTCTGGGTTTCCCATGCATGTTTTAGCTGAAGGAAGAATTCCTTAAACCTGGAGATTATTGACCCATGGAATGGGTACCATGCAGTATGACTAAAAAGGGTCTGAATTTGCTCACCGAACCTCACCAATGCTATCAGTTCGAAGTGTCCAGCCTTATGCCTCACCCAGCTCTGGGTGTAGATGTGGTAAGTTCAGGTTTCATCACAAGCCCTGAATCAATTATTTAAGAATTGCTGTCTCTTTCACTGTCATTGTGTTTTGTTTTTGTAATTTAGTTTGATAATGGGATTTATCGGATTTTCACTGCTGCGTTCTTGCAGCTGTACACACGCTTGACTCTCTTATGGAGACATATAAATCCATGGGTTTGAAGATTCTGATCAGTCAGGTGTATTCCTAGGCTTTGAATATGGGGTGTTTAGTCCATTTCGTTGAGCAAGGGGTAGGTCTTGAGTATTATATATTTGGCTTATGGAAAGGTATCTGTGCTAATTTCTATCTCTGGTTTTATGCAGCACCCCAACTCACATTTCCCCTTAAGCAAGCATAAGTTGGTTTTCTAAATTTGAGACCCTGTTCTGTTTTGTAATTCAGTTCATGTGTAGCCAAGTTTACATTCCTTGTATTAGTGATATCTTATGATGTTTCATTTTCTGTGTGACTTATTTCACTTAGAATCATCGTACCTGAATCCACTCATTATGCCGCGATGGGCCTGATGACATAGATTTCATTGCTGAGTGATATTCCATTGTACGTACGTACCACAATTTCTTTATCCATTTTTCGCTTTCTTGGATATTTAACTTGTACCGTAGACGAGGTTCTTGTAAACAGAGCCGTCCGAAACTTTGGGGTGGCTGTGTGTTTTTGATTTTAATTTCACTAAGCTATAGGACCATAAGTGGAAGTGCTGTAGGCTCCGTTGCTTGGTTTTTTAGGTGTTTGAGGAAACACCATACACTTCTCCAGAGTGGCTGTTGGCAAATTACATCCCGCCCATCAGCATAACAAGGCTCCCTCTTCTCCATGGTCTGTGCTGCCTTTCTGGATTTTACACTTTTTTCAGATGGCCCTTTTGACCGGGGCGCAGTGAGACTTCATTGTAGTGCAGATTTCCTTTACACGCTTGCTTGGTTGGCCAAAAAGGGCGTATGCGTTTTTTCCTGAATATATTCAGGAAAAAACGCATACGCCCTTTTTGGCCAAGTGCATCATTGTCGTCGTTCTGCCTCTTTTCCTATGCTTTAAATGCAATTCCAGTCTACCCCCTGAAATCGTTTTCCTGAAATTCTGCCCCGCTTTCAAGTCCTCTTCGCAGCCTTCCTTCAATATATTTTTAGACCATAGCTGTCATTTATAACTCTGCAGGTTTGTGAATTACAGTGCCCCTGAGCTCCTTTCTTCATCTCGCTTTCTTGTGAGCTGGCCGCAAACCCGCAGGAATGCTTCAGGCCCTAATCTGGTTCTGGCACGGCATGCTGAGCCTTTGGTTAATTCCTCTTCCTGGTGGGAAATGAGCGTTAAATTTGCCCGTGCAGACACCTTCACACGAGTCGTCATGGTGCCCCTTTGCCCCGGTTATCTCTATGGAGGTTGGAGTTGGAGGGCCTCCTCACTCAAGGTCAGTGTGCCCACGGAGCCAACCCTGCAACTTCAGGGCATGTTTGGTGGTTAGGATCACCACGTGGGGTCCTTTTACCTTAGGAGGGAGGTGGCCTTTTGGGCTGCTGATTTCCAGGTTTTCGGATACTGCCAGTATCTTGGCCAGATGTGGCGGTGGGCCAATCCCCTTGGTGACCGTAGTTTATCCTACCTGGATCGCATTCTTGCATTGTTCCATTTCAAGTGGTCCCAGGTTTTGCACTAATACTCCAATGGCGATTCACCGTTCACCAGGAATGTAAAGGTCAAAGGGTTTAGCTAAATTAGGGAGTTCCTGTGCAAGGGTCTGAATTGACTGCTCTTTCCATTCTTGAAAGGCCACTTCTGCATTCTATTCAAAAGGATCATCACCTTTTCCTTTCAGTGTTTCATATAGAGGCCGAGCTAGTAGACTGTAGTTAGGGATCCAGAAGCAGCAAACCCTGGCCTCCCCAGGAACCCCTAAGCTGTCTTCTAGTTTTAGAAATGGGTAAGGCTGTAAATTGTTTCTTCCCTTTCCTGGGATGGGCTTCTCCGACCTTCTGTGAGAATGAAGCCCAGGCAGGTCACCGTAGTCTGTGATATTTGAGCTTTTTCTTGGACAACTTGTATCCTTTATTGGCTTCGTAGTTCAGAGGTCTCCTTAGTAGGGCTGGCGATCAGAATGTCGTCTGCATATTGAAGGAGTGTTTCCTTTTCCAGAGGTAGAACTTTTAGGTCTTTAGCTGAGCTTTCCCCAAAGATGGTGTGGGAATTTTTGAACCCTTGGGACAACACGGCCCGGAAGTATTGTTTTAGTTGTATGTTGAGTCCTGCCACTCACAAGCCAAAATTTCTTGTGACTCTGGGACTAATAGAATACAAAAGAAGGCATCATTGAAGACTAATACAGAATACCATGTCCTGGTGGTTGGTAGAATGACCAGCAGGGTGTAGGGTTTAGGAACTACTGGAGGTATATCCTCAGTGGCTTAACTGACTGTCCTGACATCCTTTACCAGGACTCCAGCAGCCCATGGGGCTCTCGAGGTCAGGCCAATCCCAGGATATGGAGCTCACCTGGGCAGGTACCCCAACCCAGCCCACGGGGCTCTCATGTTCAGGACCCTCCCAGGATATGGTGTTCCCTGGGCAGGTCCCCCTGCAGCCCATGGGGCTCTCGTGGTCAGGCCCCTCCCAGGATACAGAGCTACCCTTGCAGGTACCATGGCAGGGCTGGGAACACAGGAACCGTGCATATCGCCCTCATTGCAGAGCACTCCCAGCTCACCTGTCACTCAGATCTGACACAGAGCACCTCAGAGCAGGACTTGAACTAACAAACAGCAGCTCCGACAGGTCTGTGACCCTGGGCATCACTCTGTGTGGCCTCCCTCCACCTGGTCTTCCAGAGACTTCCACTGCACCCGGGGCACCAGGCCTTTGTCTCCACCCACCACCCACCCCTCCTCTCCCTGACTCCTGGGTTCCTCTCATTAGGAGAGGGTTTTCTTGAAGTTGTCTCCCACTCATGGGCCAGATAATATAATTAGAAAACAAGCCAGAGCTGCAGCCCCTTGTCTATCCTGACTCTCAGGAGCCCACACCTGTTCCTTGGACCTGGCCGATTCAGCAAGTTCCAGTTTCTGCAACTGTGAGCCCCTGAGGGGTGATTATTGGCTGGCCTGGGAAGCCTGACCGTGCCGGCCAGCCCTCCCCAGGTGTGCCTGGGTTCAGATCAATATAAACACCGCTCCAGGCAGCAAGAGCCCCTGCAGCTGTGCCTGACGCCATTTTCTCTGCCCTGTCAGCAGTCTTGGGGCTGGACTGGTGGGAGGGAGTGAGAGGCCACGGCTTTGTGGGTGGCCCAGTGTGAGTGGGGCTCTGCTGGACTTTCTGCAGCAGTTGCCAAGATGCCACCTGCTAAAGAAGAGGATGTGTCACCCATACCTGCCGCTGGAATTTCTCCCTGGGCAGAGGTGAGTGAGGAAGAAAGCAGTGGGGGCCGGGACAGCAGGGGTATCTCAGGCAGGGAAATGGAAAGCTTCCAGAAGAGCACCCAGGGCCAGGACCACCCTGGCTGGCCTGCAGGCACCAAGTCGGCTGGCATGCTGTCGCTCATGTGGCTCCATGGCCCTTCCTCTAGGCTTTCAAGTCCTTGTACATATTCAGGTGTTTTACCTGGGAAGGGTGGGAACATTTCAGCAGCAGCTGGCCTGGGGCTCAGCCCACGTTTACTCACAGATGCCTCGGCACGGTCCCCCAGCTTTGCAATGAGGACGCTTGTTGCGTGGGGCCTGCTGGCTGAATGGGAGATGATTCCCCACCACTGACCAACTTCAGAATTGCTTACAGCTGGAGCAAGTGCCCTGATACGGTTTTCCTCTGTGTAACTGGTGGGTTCTGTTTTTTTTTCTTTTTTTCGTTTTTGGTTCAAGGTAGATTTTATTCCTCTTTTTTGTATTTACAGATATAAGCATGGAAATAATTTATTCATATAAATACATGTATGTGAAGGGAAGAATATTTTCTCTGTTTTACTTTTTGTAATTTGAATTTTATTTTATTTTTTTATACAGCAGGTTCTTTTTGGTTATCTCTTTTATACATATAAATGTATATATGCCAATCCCAATCTCTCAACTCCTCCCACCACCACCCCCCAACAGCTTTCCCCCCTTGGTGTCCATACGTTTGTTGTCTACATCTGTTGCTCTATTTCTGCCTTGCAAAACGGTTCATCTGTAAAATTTGTCTAGGTTCCACATATAGGCATTAATAGACAAGATTTGTTTTTCTATTTCTGACTTACTTCACTCTGTATGACAGTCTCTAGATCCATCAACGTCTCTACAAATGACCCAATTTCATTCCTTTTTATGGCTTAGTAATATTTCATTTTATATATGTACCACTTCTTTATGCATTCGTCTGTCTGTGGGCATTTAGGTTGCTTCCATTACCTGGATATTGTAAATAGTGATGCAATGAACATTGCGGTGAATGTCTCTTTTTGATTTATGGTTTTGTCTGGGTATATGCCCAGTAGTGGGATTGCTGTATCATATGGTAATTCTATTCTTAGTTTTATAAGAAACTCCATAATGTTCTCCACAGTGACTGTATCAATTTACATTCCCAACAATAGTGCAAGAGGGTTCCTTATCTCCACACCCTTTCCAGCATTTGTTGTTTGTAGATTTTCTGATGATGCCCATTCTAACATGTGTGAGGTGATACACCATGGATGAGTCTATTTCGTTGAGCAAAGAGTAGGTCTTGTCTAGTACATATTTGGCTTATGGAACGGTATGTGTGCTAATTTCAATCTCTGGTTTTATACAGCACCCCAACTCAACATTCCCCTTAAGCAAGCATAAGTGTTTATCTAAATGTGAGACTCTGTTCGGTTTTGTATTTCAGTTTATGTGTAGCCAAGTTTACACTCCCTCTATTAGTGATATCTTATGATACTTATCTTTCTCTGTGTGACGTATTTCTCTTAGAATCATCATATTTAAATCCACTCAATTTGCTGCTACAGGCCTGATGACATTGATTTCATTGCTGAGTGATATTCCGTTGTACGTAAGTAGCACAACTCCTTTATCCATTTTTTTCTTTCTGGGATATTTAATTTGTACTGGACTCGAGTTTCTTGTAAACACAGCAGCCCTAAATTTTGTGCTGGCTGTGTCTTGTTGATTTTAATTTTCCTAAGCTATAGGGCTAAAAGTGGAAGTACCCTAGGCTCTGTAGCTTTGTTTTTCAGATGTTTCAGGATACACCATAAACATCTCCAGAGTGTCTGTTGGCAATTTACATCCCGCCCATCAGCATAACAAGGCTCCCTGTTCTCCATGGCCTGTCCTGTGTTTCTGGTTTTTACACTTTATTCAGATGGCCCTTTTGACGAATGGGAAATGAGACTTCATTGTAGTGCGGATTTCCATTGCTGGAGTGCTTGGTTGGCCAAAAAGGGCATATGCGTTTTTTCCTGAATATATTCAGGAAAAAATGTTTACGCACTTTTGTCCAAGTGCATCAGTGTCAAAGATCTGCCGCTCTTCACGTGCTTTAAATGCAATTCCAATCTACCTCCTGAAATATGATTCCTGCAATTCTGCCTCGTTTTCAAGTCCTCTTTGCAGACTTACTTCAATATATTTTTGCCAATAGCTGTCATTTATATCTCTGCAGGTTTGTGAATTACAGTGCCCGTGATTTCCTTTCTTAACTCGTTTCCTTGAAAGCTGGCCACAGAACCGCAGGTTTGCTTTAGGCCATAATCAGGGTCCGACACGGCACTCTGAGCCTTTGGTTAATTCCTCTTCCTGGTGGGAAATTAGAGTTAAATGTGCCCCTCCGGACACCTGCCTCACTCCCAGCCCCTTGGTTATGTGTGTCCTGTAGTTTGAGGCCACATGTGCTGGGTTCCTCACCTTTGGCTGATGTGGCCCCACTGGTGTGAGGACACTCCTGCCTGGTTCCCATCCCCTTGGTGATGTGGACCCTCCGGTGAGAGTCTGATCCTGGCTGGGTTCCTCACACTTCTGAGAGGTGGGCCCTCTTCTCTGAGGTCACTCCTGCCTGGCTGGCCCACCCCGCCTTGACGACGTCGGCTCTCTCGTGGGAGTTGGTGCCTGCTGCGAGTCTCCTCCCCTTGGTAATGAGGGCCCTCTGGCGTCAGGCCCTAACTCCTGGCCTCCCAAAATTTTCTGATGTGCGCCCTGTGGTGCGAGTACACTCCTGCCAGGTTCCCAACACCATGGGAATGTGGGCCTTCTGCTCTGAGGTCCCAACGGTGGGTTGCTCAGTTTCATGATGAGGGCCCTCTGGTGTGAGTTCACTCCGGCCTGGATCCCATAGCCTCGCTGCTCCTGGCCACCTGCGGGGAGGTTACAACTGCGGGATTCCTCACCTTTTTTCTTCTATGGGCCCTCTGTTTTGAGACTCCTCCTGCCTGCCTCACTCCCAGCCCCTTGGTGATGTGTGTCCTCTGGTTTGAGGCCACGTGTGCTGGGTCCCTCACCTTTCGATGATGTGGCCCCACTGGTGTGAGGACACTCTTGCCTGGTTCCTATCCCCTTGAAGATGTGGGCTCTCTGGTGAGAGTCTGATCCTGGCTGGGTTCCTCACCCTTCTGTGAGGTGGGCCCTCTGCTGTGAGGTCACTCCTGCCTGGCTGGCACAGCCCGCCTGGGCAACATCGGCCCTCTTGTGGCAGTTGGAGCATGCTGGGAGCCTCCTCCCCTCGGTGATGAGGGCCCTCTGGCGTCAGGCCCTAACTGCTGGGTACCCACATTTTCTGATACGTGCTAAGTGGTGCGAGGACACTCCTGCGAGGTTCCCATCCCCATGGGGATGTGGGCCTTCTGCTCTGAGGTCCCAATGGCTGGGTTGCTCACAGTTTCATGATGTGGGCCCTCTGCTGTGAGTTCACTGCAGCCTGGATCACATAGACTCGGTGCTCTGGGCCGCCTGCTGGGAGGTTCCCACTGCAGGATTCCTCACCTTTTTTATTCTATTGGCCCTGTGTTGTGAGGCTACTCATGCCTGCCTCAATCCGAGCCCCTCGGAGATGTGGGTCCTCTGGTTTAGGCCTCATGTGCTGGTTTCCTCACCTTTCTATGATGTGGTCACCCTGGTGTGAAGACAGTCCTGCCTGGTTCTGATCCCCTTGGTGATGTGGGCCCTCTGGTGAGAGTCTTATCCTGGCTGGGTTCCTCACCCTTCTGTGAGGTAGGCCCTCTGCTGTGAGGTCACTCCTGCCTGGCTGTCACACGTCACCTTGTCGACATGGGCCCTCAGTTGGGAGTTGGTGCCTGCTTGGAGTCTCCTCCCCTTGGTAATGAGGGCCCTCTGGCGTCAGACCCTAACTTCTGGGCTCCCACAATTCTCTGATGTGTGCCCTGAGGTGCGAGTACACTTATGCCATGTTCCCAACCACATAGGAATGTGGGCCTTCTGCTCTGAGGTCCCAAAGCCTGGGTTGCTCACAGTTTCATGATGAGGGCCCTCTGTTTTGAGTTCAGTCAGGTCTGGATCCCATAGCCTCGCTGCTCCTGGCCGCCTGCTGGGAGGTTCCAACTGCGGGATTCCTCACCTTTTTTCTTCTATGGGCCCTCTGTTTTGAGACTCCTCCTGCCTGCCTCACTCCCAGCCCCTTGGTGATGTGTGTCCTCTGGTTTGAGGCCACGTGTGCTGGGTCACTCACATTTCGTTGATGAGGTCCCACTGGTGTGAGGACACTCCAGCCTGGTTCCCATTCTCTTGGTGATGTGGGCCCTCTGGTGAGAGTCTGATCCTCCTTGGGTTCCTCACACTTTTGTGAGGTGGGCCCTCTGCTCTGAGGTCACTCTTGCCTGGCTGGCACACCCCGCATTGGCGACGGCGGCCCACTGGTAGCAGTT
Organism: Delphinapterus leucas; assembly: GCF_059928025.1. Classification (NCBI taxonomy): domain Eukaryota; kingdom Metazoa; phylum Chordata; class Mammalia; order Artiodactyla; family Monodontidae; genus Delphinapterus; species Delphinapterus leucas. The sequence goes on from NW_028322245.1 coordinate 6,645,886, forward strand.
GGAGCCTGCTGGGAGCCTCCTCTCCTCGGTGATGAGAGCCCTCTGGTGTCAGGCCCTAACTGCTGGGCTCCCCACATTTTCTGATGTGTGCCCACTGGTGCGATGACACTCCTACTTGGTTCCCTTCCCCATGGGGATGTGGGCCTTGTGCTCTGAGGTCACAACGGCTGGTTTGCTCACAGTTTCATGATGAGGGCCCTCTGTTGTGAGTTCATCACTGCCTGGATCCCATAGCCTCGGTGCTCTGGGCCGCCTGCTGGGATGTTCCAACTGCTGGATTCCTCACCTTTTTTATACAATGGGCCATGTGTTGTGAGGTTAATCCTGCCTGCCTCGCTCCAAGACCCATGGTGATGTGGGTCCTCTGGTTTGAGGCCACATTTTCTTGTTACCTCAACTTTTGATGATATGGCCCCACGGGTGTGATGACACTCCTGCCTGGTTCACAGCCCCTTGCTGATGTGGGCACTCTGGTGAGAGTCTGATCCTGGCTGGGTTCCTTACCCTTCTGTGAGGTGGGCCCTCTGATGTGAGGTCACTCCTGCCTGGCTGGCTCACGTCGCCTTGATGATGTGGGCCCTCTGTTGGCCACTAAAGCATTCTGGGAGCCTCCTACCCTCTTTAATGAGGGCCCTGGAAAAAACGCAGATGCACATTTTGACCAAGTGCATCATTGTCCAGGATCTGCCTCTTCTCCTATGCTTTCAGAGCACTTCCCGTCTACGTCCTGAAATCATATTCCAGGAATACTGCCCCGCTTTCAAGTCCTCCTCGCAGCCTTACTTCAATATATTTTTGTATGATACCTGTCATTAATAACTCTGCAGGTTTGTTAAATACAGTGTCCCTGAGCTCCTTTCTTCAACACGCTTTCTTGTGAGCTGGCCGCAAAACCGCAGGATTGCTTCAGGCCGTAATCTGGTTTCGGCACGGCACGCTGAGCCTTTGGTAAATTCCTCTTTCTGGTGAGAAATGAGCATTCAATTTGCCCGTGGAGACACCTACAGCTAGTCTCTCATTGGTTCTCCCTATTCCTGTTCATCTTGTGCAGAAATTGCAAACTGTGCCAAACAGGAGGTTAAAGGCACTGACTCTCCAAGTGGGTAGAGGGTTAGTAAAGCATCTGGAATGGTGAACCCGAGTACCAGGGAACGAAACCTGAGAGCCATTTAAAATGGTTTCCCAGTCTCACAGTGGACAATACTCTGGGTTTCCCATGCATGTTTTAGCTGAAGGAAGAATTCCTTAAACCTGGAGATTATTGACCCATGGAATGGGTACCATGCAGTATGACTAAAAAGGGTCTGAATTTGCTCACCGAACCTCACCAATGCTATCAGTTCGAAGTGTCCAGCCTTATGCCTCACCCAGCTCTGGGTGTAGATGTGGTAAATTCAGGTTTCATCACAAGCCCTGAATCAATTATTTAAGAATTGCTGTCTCTTTCACTGTCATTGTGTTTTGTTTTTGTAATTTAGTTTGATAATGGGATTTATCGGATTTTCACTGCTGCGTTCTTGCAGCTGTACACACGCTTGACTCTCTTATGGAGACATATAAATCCATGGGTTTGAAGATTCTGATCAGTCAGGTGTATTCCTAGGCTTTGAATATGGGGTGTTTAGTCCATTTCGTTGAGCAAGGGGTAGGTCTTGAGTATTATATATTTGGCTTATGGAAAGGTATCTGTGCTAATTTCTATCTCTGGTTTTATGCAGCACCCCAACTCACATTTCCCCTTAAGCAAGCATAAGTTGGTTTTCTAAATTTGAGACCCTGTTCTGTTTTGTAATTCAGTTCATGTGTAGCCAAGTTTACATTCCTTGTATTAGTGATATCTTATGATGTTTCATTTTCTGTGTGACTTATTTCACTTAGAATCATCGTACCTGAATCCACTCATTATGCCGCGATGGGCCTGATGACATAGATTTCATTGCTGAGTGATATTCCATTGTACGTACGTACCACAATTTCTTTATCCATTTTTCGCTTTCTTGGATATTTAACTTGTACCGTAGACGAGGTTCTTGTAAACAGAGCCGTCCGAAACTTTGGGGTGGCTGTGTGTTTTTGATTTTAATTTCACTAAGCTATAGGACCATAAGTGGAAGTGCTGTAGGCTCCGTTGCTTGGTTTTTTAGGTGTTTGAGGAAACACCATACACTTCTCCAGAGTGGCTGTTGGCAAATTACATCCCGCCCATCAGCATAACAAGGCTCCCTCTTCTCCATGGTCTGTGCTGCCTTTCTGGATTTTACACTTTTTTCAGATGGCCCTTTTGACCGGGGCGCAGTGAGACTTCATTGTAGTGCAGATTTCCTTTACACGCTTGCTTGGTTGGCCAAAAAGGGCGTATGCGTTTTTTCCTGAATATATTCAGGAAAAAACGCATACGCCCTTTTTGGCCAAGTGCATCATTGTCGTCGTTCTGCCTCTTTTCCTATGCTTTAAATGCAATTCCAGTCTACCCCCTGAAATCGTTTTCCTGAAATTCTGCCCCGCTTTCAAGTCCTCTTCGCAGCCTTCCTTCAATATATTTTTAGACCATAGCTGTCATTTATAACTCTGCAGGTTTGTGAATTACAGTGCCCCTGAGCTCCTTTCTTCATCTCGCTTTCTTGTGAGCTGGCCGCAAACCCGCAGGAATGCTTCAGGCCCTAATCTGGTTCTGGCACGGCATGCTGAGCCTTTGGTTAATTCCTCTTCCTGGTGGGAAATGAGCGTTAAATTTGCCCGTGCAGACACCTTCACACGAGTCGTCATGGTGCCCCTTTGCCCCGGTTATCTCTATGGAGGTTGGAGTTGGAGGGCCTCCTCACTCAAGGTCAGTGTGCCCACGGAGCCAACCCTGCAACTTCAGGGCATGTTTGGTGGTTAGGATCACCACGTGGGGTCCTTTTACCTTAGGAGGGAGGTGGCCTTTTGGGCTGCTGATTTCCAGGTTTTCGGATACTGCCAGTATCTTGGCCAGATGTGGCGGTGGGCCAATCCCCTTGGTGACCGTAGTTTATCCTACCTGGATCGCATTCTTGCATTGTTCCATTTCAAGTGGTCCCAGGTTTTGCACTAATACTCCAATGGCGATTCACCGTTCACCAGGAATGTAAAGGTCAAAGGGTTTAGCTAAATTAGGGAGTTCCTGTGCAAGGGTCTGAATTGACTGCTCTTTCCATTCTTGAAAGGCCACTTCTGCATTCTATTCAAAAGGATCATCACCTTTTCCTTTCAGTGTTTCATATAGAGGCCGAGCTAGTAGACTGTAGTTAGGGATCCAGAAGCAGCAAACCCTGGCCTCCCCAGGAACCCCTAAGCTGTCTTCTAGTTTTAGAAATGGGTAAGGCTGTAAATTGTTTCTTCCCTTTCCTGGGATGGGCTTCTCCGACCTTCTGTGAGAATGAAGCCCAGGCAGGTCACCGTAGTCTGTGATATTTGAGCTTTTTCTTGGACAACTTGTATCCTTTATTGGCTTCGTAGTTCAGAGGTCTCCTTAGTAGGGCTGGCGATCAGAATGTCGTCTGCATATTGAAGGAGTGTTTCCTTTTCCAGAGGTAGAACTTTTAGGTCTTTAGCTGAGCTTTCCCCAAAGATGGTGTGGGAATTTTTGAACCCTTGGGACAACACGGCCCGGAAGTATTGTTTTAGTTGTATGTTGAGTCCTGCCACTCACAAGCCAAAATTTCTTGTGACTCTGGGACTAATAGAATACAAAAGAAGGCATCATTGAAGACTAATACAGAATACCATGTCCTGGTGGTTGGTAGAATGACCAGCAGGGTGTAGGGTTTAGGAACTACTGGAGGTATATCCTCAGTGGCTTAACTGACTGTCCTGACATCCTTTACCAGGACTCCAGCAGCCCATGGGGCTCTCGAGGTCAGGCCAATCCCAGGATATGGAGCTCACCTGGGCAGGTACCCCAACCCAGCCCACGGGGCTCTCATGTTCAGGACCCTCCCAGGATATGGTGTTCCCTGGGCAGGTCCCCCTGCAGCCCATGGGGCTCTCGTGGTCAGGCCCCTCCCAGGATACAGAGCTACCCTTGCAGGTACCATGGCAGGGCTGGGAACACAGGAACCGTGCATATCGCCCTCATTGCAGAGCACTCCCAGCTCACCTGTCACTCAGATCTGACACAGAGCACCTCAGAGCAGGACTTGAACTAACAAACAGCAGCTCTGACAGGTCTGTGACCCTGGGCATCACTCTGTGTGGCCTCCCTCCACCTGGTCTTCCAGAGACTTCCACTGCACCCGGGGCACCAGGCCTTTGTCTCCACCCACCACCCACCCCTCCTCTCCCTGACTCCTGGGTTCCTCTCATTAGGAGAGGGTTTTCTTGAAGTTGTCTCCCACTCATGGGCCAGATAATATAATTAGAAAACAAGCCAGAGCTGCAGCCCCTTGTCTATCCTGACTCTCAGGAGCCCACACCTGTTCCTTGGACCTGGCCGATTCAGCAAGTTCCAGTTTCTGCAACTGTGAGCCCCTGAGGGGTGATTATTGGCTGGCCTGGGAAGCCTGACCGTGCCGGCCAGCCCTCCCCAGGTGTGCCTGGGTTCAGATCAATATAAACACCGCTCCAGGCAGCAAGAGCCCCTGCAGCTGTGCCTGACGCCATTTTCTCTGCCCTGTCAGCAGTCTTGGGGCTGGACTGGTGGGAGGGAGTGAGAGGCCACGGCTTTGTGGGTGGCCCAGTGTGAGTGGGGCTCTGCTGGACTTTCTGCAGCAGTTGCCAAGATGCCACCTGCTAAAGAAGAGGATGTGTCACCCATACCTGCCGCTGGAATTTCTCCCTGGGCAGAGGTGAGTGAGGAAGAAAGCAGTGGGGGCCGGGACAGCAGGGGTATCTCAGGCAGGGAAATGGAAAGCTTCCAGAAGAGCACCCAGGGCCAGGACCACCCTGGCTGGCCTGCAGGCACCAAGTCGGCTGGCATGCTGTCGCTCATGTGGCTCCATGGCCCTTCCTCTAGGCTTTCAAGTCCTTGTACATATTCAGGTGTTTTACCTGGGAAGGGTGGGAACATTTCAGCAGCAGCTGGCCTGGGGCTCAGCCCACGTTTACTCACAGATGCCTCGGCACGGTCCCCCAGCTTTGCAATGAGGACGCTTGTTGCGTGGGGCCTGCTGGCTGAATGGGAGATGATTCCCCACCACTGACCAACTTCAGAATTGCTTACAACTGGAGCAAGTGCCCTGATACGGTTTTCCTCTGTGTAACTGGTGGGTTCTGTTTTTTTTTCTTTTTTTCGTTTTTGGTTCAAGGTAGATTTTATTCCTCTTTTTTGTATTTACAGATATAAGCATGGAAATAATTTATTCATATAAATACATGTATGTGAAGGGAAGAATATTTTCTCTGTTTTACTTTTTGTAATTTGAATTTTATTTTATTTTTTTATACAGCAGGTTCTTTTTGGTTATCTCTTTTATACATATAAATGTATATATGCCAATCCCAATCTCTCAACTCCTCCCACCACCACCCCCCAACAGCTTTCCCCCCTTGGTGTCCATACGTTTGTTGTCTACATCTGTTGCTCTATTTCTGCCTTGCAAAACGGTTCATCTGTAAAATTTGTCTAGGTTCCACATATAGGCATTAATAGACAAGATTTGTTTTTCTATTTCTGACTTACTTCACTCTGTATGACAGTCTCTAGATCCATCAACGTCTCTACAAATGACCCAATTTCATTCCTTTTTATGGCTTAGTAATATTTCATTTTATATATGTACCACTTCTTTATGCATTCGTCTGTCTGTGGGCATTTAGGTTGCTTCCATTACCTGGATATTGTAAATAGTGATGCAATGAACATTGCGGTGAATGTCTCTTTTTGATTTATGGTTTTGTCTGGGTATATGCCCAGTAGTGGGATTGCTGTATCATATGGTAATTCTATTCTTAGTTTTATAAGAAACTCCATAATGTTCTCCACAGTGACTGTATCAATTTACATTCCCAACAATAGTGCAAGAGGGTTCCTTATCTCCACACCCTTTCCAGCATTTGTTGTTTGTAGATTTTCTGATGATGCCCATTCTAACATGTGTGAGGTGATACACCATGGATGAGTCTATTTCGTTGAGCAAAGAGTAGGTCTTGTCTAGTACATATTTGGCTTATGGAACGGTATGTGTGCTAATTTCAATCTCTGGTTTTATACAGCACCCCAACTCAACATTCCCCTTAAGCAAGCATAAGTGTTTATCTAAATGTGAGACTCTGTTCGGTTTTGTATTTCAGTTTATGTGTAGCCAAGTTTACACTCCCTCTATTAGTGATATCTTATGATACTTATCTTTCTCTGTGTGACGTATTTCTCTTAGAATCATCATATTTAAATCCACTCAATTTGCTGCTACAGGCCTGATGACATTGATTTCATTGCTGAGTGATATTCCGTTGTACGTAAGTAGCACAACTCCTTTATCCATTTTTTTCTTTCTGGGATATTTAATTTGTACTGGACTCGAGTTTCTTGTAAACACAGCAGCCCTAAATTTTGTGCTGGCTGTGTCTTGTTGATTTTAATTTTCCTAAGCTATAGGGCTAAAAGTGGAAGTACCCTAGGCTCTGTAGCTTTGTTTTTCAGATGTTTCAGGATACACCATAAACATCTCCAGAGTGTCTGTTGGCAATTTACATCCCGCCCATCAGCATAACAAGGCTCCCTGTTCTCCATGGCCTGTCCTGTGTTTCTGGTTTTTACATTTTTTTCAGATGGCCCTTTTGACGAATGGGAAATGAGACTTCATTGTAGTGCGGATTTCCATTGCTGGAGTGCTTGGTTGGCCAAAAAGGGCATATGCGTTTTTTCCTGAATATATTCAGGAAAAAATGTTTATGCACTTTTGTCCAAGTGCATCAGTGTCAAAGATCTGCCGCTCTTCACATGCTTTAAATGCAATTCCAATCTACCTCCTGAAATATGATTCCTGCAATTCTGCCTCGTTTTCAAGTCCTCTTTGCAGACTTACTTCAATATATTTTTGCCAATAGCTGTCATTTATATCTCTGCAGGTTTGTGAATTACAGTGCCCGTGATTTCCTTTCTTAACTCGTTTCCTTGAAAGCTGGCCACAGAACCGCAGGTTTGCTTTAGGCCATAATCAGGGTCCAACACGGCACTCTGAGCCTTTGGTTAATTCCTCTTCCTGGTGGGAAATTAGAGTTAAATGTGCCCCTCCGGACACCTGCCTCACTCCCAGCCCCTTGGTTATGTGTGTCCTGTAGTTTGAGGCCACATGTGCTGGGTTCCTCACCTTTGGCTGATGTGGCCCCACTGGTGTGAGGACACTCCTGCCTGGTTCCCATCCCCTTGGTGATGTGGACCCTCCGGTGAGAGTCTGATCCTGGCTGGGTTCCTCACACTTCTGAGAGGTGGGCCCTCTTCTCTGAGGTCACTCCTGCCTGGCTGGCCCACCCCGCCTTGACGACGTCGGCTCTCTCGTGGGAGTTGGTGCCTGCTGCGAGTCTCCTCCCCTTGGTAATGAGGGCCCTCTGGCGTCAGGCCCTAACTCCTGGCCTCCCAAAATTTTCTGATGTGCGCCCTGTGGTGCGAGTACACTCCTGCCAGGTTCCCAACACCATGGGAATGTGGGCCTTCTGCTCTGAGGTCCCAACGGTGGGTTGCTCAGTTTCATGATGAGGGCCCTCTGGTGTGAGTTCACTCCGGCCTGGATCCCATAGCCTCGCTGCTCCTGGCCACCTGCGGGGAGGTTACAACTGCGGGATTCCTCACCTTTTTTCTTCTATGGGCCCTCTGTTTTGAGACTCCTCCTGCCTGCCTCACTCCCAGCCCCTTGGTGATGTGTGTCCTCTGGTTTGAGGCCACGTGTGCTGGGTCCCTCACCTTTCGATGATGTGGCCCCACTGGTGTGAGGACACTCTTGCCTGGTTCCTATCCCCTTGAAGATGTGGGCTCTCTGGTGAGAGTCTGATCCTGGCTGGGTTCCTCACCCTTCTGTGAGGTGGGCCCTCTGCTGTGAGGTCACTCCTGCCTGGCTGGCACAGCCCGCCTGGGCAACATCGGCCCTCTTGTGGCAGTTGGAGCATGCTGGGAGCCTCCTCCCCTCGGTGATGAGGGCCCTCTGGCGTCAGGCCCTAACTGCTGGGTACCCACATTTTCTGATACGTGCTAAGTGGTGCGAGGACACTCCTGCGAGGTTCCCATCCCCATGGGGATGTGGGCCTTCTGCTCTGAGGTCCCAATGGCTGGGTTGCTCACAGTTTCATGATGTGGGCCCTCTGCTGTGAGTTCACTGCAGCCTGGATCACATAGACTCGGTGCTCTGGGCCGCCTGCTGGGAGGTTCCCACTGCAGGATTCCTCACCTTTTTTATTCTATTGGCCCTGTGTTGTGAGGCTACTCATGCCTGCCTCAATCCGAGCCCCTCGGAGATGTGGGTCCTCTGGTTTAGGCCTCATGTGCTGGTTTCCTCACCTTTCTATGATGTGGTCACCCTGGTGTGAAGACAGTCCTGCCTGGTTCTGATCCCCTTGGTGATGTGGGCCCTCTGGTGAGAGTCTTATCCTGGCTGGGTTCCTCACCCTTCTGTGAGGTAGGCCCTCTGCTGTGAGGTCACTCCTGCCTAGCTGTCACACGTCACCTTGTCGACATGGGCCCTCAGTTGGGAGTTGGTGCCTGCTTGGAGTCTCCTCCCCTTGGTAATGAGGGCCCTCTGGCGTCAGACCCTAACTTCTGGGCTCCCACAATTCTCTGATGTGTGCCCTGAGGTGCGAGTACACTTATGCCATGTTCCCAACCACATAGGAATGTGGGCCTTCTGCTCTGAGGTCCCAAAGCCTGGGTTGCTCACAGTTTCATGATGAGGGCCCTCTGTTTTGAGTTCAGTCAGGTCTGGATCCCATAGCCTCGCTGCTCCTGGCCGCCTGCTGGGAGGTTCCAACTGCGGGATTCCTCACCTTTTTTCTTCTATGGGCCCTCTGTTTTGAGACTCCTCCTGCCTGCCTCACTCCCAGCCCCTTGGTGATGTGTGTCCTCTGGTTTGAGGCCACGTGTGCTGGGTCACTCACATTTCGTTGATGAGGTCCCACTGGTGTGAGGACACTCCAGCCTGGTTCCCATTCTCTTGGTGATGTGGGCCCTCTGGTGAGAGTCTGATCCTCCTTGGGTTCCTCACACTTTTGTGAGGTGGGCCCTCTGCTCTGAGGTCACTCTTGCCTGGCTGGCACACCCCGCATTGGCGACGGCGGCCCACTGGTAGCAGTTGGAGCCTGCTGGGAGCCTCCTCTCCTCGGTGATGAGAGCCCTCTGGTGTCAGGCCCTAACTGCTGGGCTCCCCACATTTTCTGATGTGTGCCCACTGGTGCGATGACACTCCTACTTGGTTCCCTTCCCCATGGGGATGTGGGCCTTGTGCTCTGAGGTCACAACGGCTGGTTTGCTCACAGTTTCATGATGAGGGCCCTCTGTTGTGAGTTCATCACTGCCTGGATCCCATAGCCTCGGTGCTCTGGGCCGCCTGCTGGGATGTTCCAACTGCTGGATTCCTCACCTTTTTTATACAATGGGCCATGTGTTGTGAGGTTAATCCTGCCTGCCTCGCTCCAAGACCCATGGTGATGTGGGTCCTCTGGTTTGAGGCCACATTTTCTTGTTACCTCAACTTTTGATGATATGGCCCCACGGGTGTGATGACACTCCTGCCTGGTTCACAGCCCCTTGCTGATGTGGGCACTCTGGTGAGAGTCTGATCCTGGCTGGGTTCCTTACCCTTCTGTGAGGTGGGCCCTCTGATGTGAGGTCACTCCTGCCTGGCTGGCTCACGTCGCCTTGATGATGTGGGCCCTCTGTTGGCCACTAAAGCATTCTGGGAGCCTCCTACCCTCTTTAATGAGGGCCCTGGAAAAAACGCAGATGCACATTTTGACCAAGTGCATCATTGTCCAGGATCTGCCTCTTCTCCTATGCTTTCAGAGCACTTCCCGTCTACGTCCTGAAATCATATTCCAGGAATACTGCCCCGCTTTCAAGTCCTCCTCGCAGCCTTACTTCAATATATTTTTGTATGATACCTGTCATTAATAACTCTGCAGGTTTGTTAAATACAGTGTCCCTGAGCTCCTTTCTTCAACACGCTTTCTTGTGAGCTGGCCGCAAAACCGCAGGATTGCTTCAGGCCGTAATCTGGTTTCGGCACGGCACGCTGAGCCTTTGGTAAATTCCTCTTTCTGGTGAGAAATGAGCATTCAATTTGCCCGTGGAGACACCTACAGCTAGTCTCTCATTGGTTCTCCCTATTCCTGTTCATCTTGTGCAGAAATTGCAAACTGTGCCAAACAGGAGGTTAAAGGCACTGACTCTCCAAGTGGGTAGAGGGTTAGTAAAGCATCTGGAATGGTGAACCCGAGTACCAGGGAACGAAACCTGAGAGCCATTTAAAATGGTTTCCCAGTCTCACAGTGGACAATACTCTGGGTTTCCCATGCATGTTTTAGCTGAAGGAAGAATTCCTTAAACCTGGAGATTATTGACCCATGGAATGGGTACCATGCAGTATGACTAAAAAGGGTCTGAATTTGCTCACCGAACCTCACCAATGCTATCAGTTCGAAGTGTCCAGCCTTATGCCTCACCCAGCTCTGGGTGTAGATGTGGTAAGTTCAGGTTTCATCACAAGCCCTGAATCAATTATTTAAGAATTGCTGTCTCTTTCACTGTCATTGTGTTTTGTTTTTGTAATTTAGTTTGATAATGGGATTTATCGGATTTTCACTGCTGCGTTCTTGCAGCTGTACACACGCTTGACTCTCTTATGGAGACATATAAATCCATGGGTTTGAAGATTCTGATCAGTCAGGTGTATTCCTAGGCTTTGAATATGGGGTGTTTAGTCCATTTCGTTGAGCAAGGGGTAGGTCTTGAGTATTATATATTTGGCTTATGGAAAGGTATCTGTGCTAATTTCTATCTCTGGTTTTATGCAGCACCCCAACTCACATTTCCCCTTAAGCAAGCATAAGTTGGTTTTCTAAATTTGAGACCCTGTTCTGTTTTGTAATTCAGTTCATGTGTAGCCAAGTTTACATTCCTTGTATTAGTGATATCTTATGATGTTTCATTTTCTGTGTGACTTATTTCACTTAGAATCATCGTACCTGAATCCACTCATTATGCCGCGATGGGCCTGATGACATAGATTTCATTGCTGAGTGATATTCCATTGTACGTACGTACCACAATTTCTTTATCCATTTTTCGCTTTCTTGGATATTTAACTTGTACCGTAGACGAGGTTCTTGTAAACAGAGCCGTCCGAAACTTTGGGGTGGCTGTGTGTTTTTGATTTTAATTTCACTAAGCTATAGGACCATAAGTGGAAGTGCTGTAGGCTCCGTTGCTTGGTTTTTTAGGTGTTTGAGGAAACACCATACACTTCTCCAGAGTGGCTGTTGGCAAATTACATCCCGCCCATCAGCATAACAAGGCTCCCTCTTCTCCATGGTCTGTGCTGCCTTTCTGGATTTTACACTTTTTTCAGATGGCCCTTTTGACCGGGGCGCAGTGAGACTTCATTGTAGTGCAGATTTCCTTTACACGCTTGCTTGGTTGGCCAAAAAGGGCGTATGCGTTTTTTCCTGAATATATTCAGGAAAAAACGCATACGCCCTTTTTGGCCAAGTGCATCATTGTCGTCGTTCTGCCTCTTTTCCTATGCTTTAAATGCAATTCCAGTCTACCCCCTGAAATCGTTTTCCTGAAATTCTGCCCCACTTTCAAGTCCTCTTCGCAGCCTTCCTTCAATATATTTTTAGACCATAGCTGTCATTTATAACTCTGCAGGTTTGTGAATTACAGTGCCCCTGAGCTCCTTTCTTCATCTCGCTTTCTTGTGAGCTGGCCGCAAACCCGCAGGAATGCTTCAGGCCCTAATCTGGTTCTGGCACGGCATGCTGAGCCTTTGGTTAATTCCTCTTCCTGGTGGGAAATGAGCGTTAAATTTGCCCGTGCAGACACCTTCACACGAGTCGTCATGGTGCCCCTTTGCCCCGGTTATCTCTATGGAGGTTGGAGTTGGAGGGCCTCCTCACTCAAGGTCAGTGTGCCCACGGAGCCAACCCTGCAACTTCAGGGCATGTTTGGTGGTTAGGATCACCACGTGGGGTCCTTTTACCTTAGGAGGGAGGTGGCCTTTTGGGCTGCTGATTTCCAGGTTTTCGGATACTGCCAGTATCTTGGCCAGATGTGGCGGTGGGCCAATCCCCTTGGTGACCGTAGTTTATCCTACCTGGATCGCATTCTTGCATTGTTCCATTTCAAGTGGTCCCAGGTTTTGCACTAATACTCCAATGGCGATTCACCGTTCACCAGGAATGTAAAGGTCAAAGGGTTTAGCTAAATTAGGGAGTTCCTGTGCAAGGGTCTGAATTGACTGCTCTTTCCATTCTTGAAAGGCCACTTCTGCATTCTATTCAAAAGGATCATCACCTTTTCCTTTCAGTGTTTCATATAGAGGCCGAGCTAGTAGACTGTAGTTAGGGATCCAGAAGCAGCAAACCCTGGCCTCCCCAGGAACCCCTAAGCTGTCTTCTAGTTTTAGAAATGGGTAAGGCTGTAAATTGTTTCTTCCCTTTCCTGGGATGGGCTTCTCCGACCTTCTGTGAGAATGAAGCCCAGGCAGGTCACCGTAGTCTGTGATATTTGAGCTTTTTCTTGGACAACTTGTATCCTTTATTGGCTTCGTAGTTCAGAGGTCTCCTTAGTAGGGCTGGCGATCAGAATGTCGTCTGCATATTGAAGGAGTGTTTCCTTTTCCAGAGGTAGAACTTTTAGGTCTTTAGCTGAGCTTTCCCCAAAGATGGTGTGGGAATTTTTGAACCCTTGGGACAACACGGCCCGGAAGTATTGTTTTAGTTGTATGTTGAGTCCTGCCACTCACAAGCCAAAATTTCTTGTGACTCTGGGACTAATAGAATACAAAAGAAGGCATCATTGAAGACTAATACAGAATACCATGTCCTGGTGGTTGGTAGAATGACCAGCAGGGTGTAGGGTTTAGGAACTACTGGAGGTATATCCTCAGTGGCTTAACTGACTGTCCTGACATCCTTTACCAGGACTCCAGCAGCCCATGGGGCTCTCGAGGTCAGGCCAATCCCAGGATATGGAGCTCACCTGGGCAGGTACCCCAACCCAGCCCACGGGGCTCTCATGTTCAGGACCCTCCCAGGATATGGTGTTCCCTGGGCAGGTCCCCCTGCAGCCCATGGGGCTCTCGTGGTCAGGCCCCTCCCAGGATACAGAGCTACCCTTGCAGGTACCATGGCAGGGCTGGGAACACAGGAACCATGCATATCGCCCTCATTGCAGAGCACTCCCAGCTCACCTGTCACTCAGATCTGACACAGAGCACCTCAGAGCAGGACTTGAACTAACAAACAGCAGCTCCGACAGGTCTGTGACCCTGGGCATCACTCTGTGTGGCCTCCCTCCACCTGGTCTTCCAGAGACTTCCACTGCACCCGGGGCACCAGGCCTTTGTCTCCACCCACCACCCACCCCTCCTCTCCCTGACTCCTGGGTTCCTCTCATTAGGAGAGGGTTTTCTTGAAGTTGTCTCCCACTCATGGGCCAGATAATATAATTAGAAAACAAGCCAGAGCTGCAGCCCCTTGTCTATCCTGACTCTCAGGAGCCCACACCTGTTCCTTGGACCTGGCCGATTCAGCAAGTTCCAGTTTCTGCAACTGTGAGCCCCTGAGGGGTGATTATTGGCTGGCCTGGGAAGCCTGACCGTGCCGGCCAGCCCTCCCCAGGTGTGCCTGGGTTCAGATCAATATAAACACCGCTCCAGGCAGCAAGAGCCCCTGCAGCTGTGCCTGACGCCATTTTCTCTGCCCTGTCAGCAGTCTTGGGGCTGGACTGGTGGGAGGGAGTGAGAGGCCACGGCTTTGTGGGTGGCCCAGTGTGAGTGGGGCTCTGCTGGACTTTCTGCAGCAGTTGCCAAGATGCCACCTGCTAAAGAAGAGGATGTGTCACCCATACCTGCCGCTGGAATTTCTCCCTGGGCAGAGGTGAGTGAGGAAGAAAGCAGTGGGGGCCGGGACAGCAGGGGTATCTCAGGCAGGGAAATGGAAAGCTTCCAGAAGAGCACCCAGGGCCAGGACCACCCTGGCTGGCCTGCAGGCACCAAGTCGGCTGGCATGCTGTCGCTCATGTGGCTCCATGGCCCTTCCTCTAGGCTTTCAAGTCCTTGTACATATTCAGGTGTTTTACCTGGGAAGGGTGGGAACATTTCAGCAGCAGCTGGCCTGGGGCTCAGCCCACGTTTACTCACAGATGCCTCGGCACGGTCCCCCAGCTTTGCAATGAGGACGCTTGTTGCGTGGGGCCTGCTGGCTGAATGGGAGATGATTCCCCACCACTGACCAACTTCAGAATTGCTTACAGCTGGAGCAAGTGCCCTGATACGGTTTTCCTCTGTGTAACTGGTGGGTTCTGTTTTTTTTTCTTTTTTTCGTTTTTGGTTCAAGGTAGATTTTATTCCTCTTTTTTGTATTTACAGATATAAGCATGGAAATAATTTATTCATATAAATACATGTATGTGAAGGGAAGAATATTTTCTCTGTTTTACTTTTTGTAATTTGAATTTTATTTTATTTTTTTATACAGCAGGTTCTTTTTGGTTATCTCTTTTATACATATAAATGTATATATGCCAATCCCAATCTCTCAACTCCTCCCACCACCACCCCCCAACAGCTTTCCCCCCTTGGTGTCCATACGTTTGTTGTCTACATCTGTTGCTCTATTTCTGCCTTGCAAAACGGTTCATCTGTAAAATTTGTCTAGGTTCCACATATAGGCATTAATAGACAAGATTTGTTTTTCTATTTCTGACTTACTTCACTCTGTATGACAGTCTCTAGATCCATCAACGTCTCTACAAATGACCCAATTTCATTCCTTTTTATGGCTTAGTAATATTTCATTTTATATATGTACCACTTCTTTATGCATTCGTCTGTCTGTGGGCATTTAGGTTGCTTCCATTACCTGGATATTGTAAATAGTGATGCAATGAACATTGCGGTGAATGTCTCTTTTTGATTTATGGTTTTGTCTGGGTATATGCCCAGTAGTGGGATTGCTGTATCATATGGTAATTCTATTCTTAGTTTTATAAGAAACTCCATAATGTTCTCCACAGTGACTGTATCAATTTACATTCCCAACAATAGTGCAAGAGGGTTCCTTATCTCCACACCCTTTCCAGCATTTGTTGTTTGTAGATTTTCTGATGATGCCCATTCTAACATGTGTGAGGTGATACACCATGGATGAGTCTATTTCGTTGAGCAAAGAGTAGGTCTTGTCTAGTACATATTTGGCTTATGGAACGGTATGTGTGCTAATTTCAATCTCTGGTTTTATACAGCACCCCAACTCAACATTCCCCTTAAGCAAGCATAAGTGTTTATCTAAATGTGAGACTCTGTTCGGTTTTGTATTTCAGTTTATGTGTAGCCAAGTTTACACTCCCTCTATTAGTGATATCTTATGATACTTATCTTTCTCTGTGTGACGTATTTCTCTTAGAATCATCATATTTAAATCCACTCAATTTGCTGCTACAGGCCTGATGACATT
Organism: Delphinapterus leucas; assembly: GCF_059928025.1. Classification (NCBI taxonomy): domain Eukaryota; kingdom Metazoa; phylum Chordata; class Mammalia; order Artiodactyla; family Monodontidae; genus Delphinapterus; species Delphinapterus leucas. The sequence goes on from NW_028322245.1 coordinate 6,661,507, forward strand.
GATTTCATTGCTGAGTGATATTCCGTTGTACGTAAGTAGCACAACTCCTTTATCCATTTTTTTCTTTCTGGGATATTTAATTTGTACTGGACTCGAGTTTCTTGTAAACACAGCAGCCCTAAATTTTGTGCTGGCTGTGTCTTGTTGATTTTAATTTTCCTAAGCTATAGGGCTAAAAGTGGAAGTACCCTAGGCTCTGTAGCTTTGTTTTTCAGATGTTTCAGGATACACCATAAACATCTCCAGAGTGTCTGTTGGCAATTTACATCCCGCCCATCAGCATAACAAGGCTCCCTGTTCTCCATGGCCTGTCCTGTGTTTCTGGTTTTTACATTTTTTTCAGATGGCCCTTTTGACGAATGGGAAATGAGACTTCATTGTAGTGCGGATTTCCATTGCTGGAGTGCTTGGTTGGCCAAAAAGGGCATATGCGTTTTTTCCTGAATATATTCAGGAAAAAATGTTTACGCACTTTTGTCCAAGTGCATCAGTGTCAAAGATCTGCCGCTCTTCACATGCTTTAAATGCAATTCCAATCTACCTCCTGAAATATGATTCCTGCAATTCTGCCTCGTTTTCAAGTCCTCTTTGCAGACTTACTTCAATATATTTTTGCCAATAGCTGTCATTTATATCTCTGCAGGTTTGTGAATTACAGTGCCCGTGATTTCCTTTCTTAACTCGTTTCCTTGAAAGCTGGCCACAGAACCGCAGGTTTGCTTTAGGCCATAATCAGGGTCCGACACGGCACTCTGAGCCTTTGGTTAATTCCTCTTCCTGGTGGGAAATTAGAGTTAAATGTGCCCCTCCGGACACCTGCCTCACTCCCAGCCCCTTGGTTATGTGTGTCCTGTAGTTTGAGGCCACATGTGCTGGGTTCCTCACCTTTGGCTGATGTGGCCCCACTGGTGTGAGGACACTCCTGCCTGGTTCCCATCCCCTTGGTGATGTGGACCCTCCGGTGAGAGTCTGATCCTGGCTGGGTTCCTCACACTTCTGAGAGGTGGGCCCTCTTCTCTGAGGTCACTCCTGCCTGGCTGGCCCACCCCGCCTTGACGACGTCGGCTCTCTCGTGGGAGTTGGTGCCTGCTGCGAGTCTCCTCCCCTTGGTAATGAGGGCCCTCTGGCGTCAGGCCCTAACTCCTGGCCTCCCAAAATTTTCTGATGTGCGCCCTGTGGTGCGAGTACACTCCTGCCAGGTTCCCAACACCATGGGAATGTGGGCCTTCTGCTCTGAGGTCCCAACGGTGGGTTGCTCAGTTTCATGATGAGGGCCCTCTGGTGTGAGTTCACTCCGGCCTGGATCCCATAGCCTCGCTGCTCCTGGCCACCTGCGGGGAGGTTACAACTGCGGGATTCCTCACCTTTTTTCTTCTATGGGCCCTCTGTTTTGAGACTCCTCCTGCCTGCCTCACTCCCAGCCCCTTGGTGATGTGTGTCCTCTGGTTTGAGGCCACGTGTGCTGGGTCCCTCACCTTTCGATGATGTGGCCCCACTGGTGTGAGGACACTCTTGCCTGGTTCCTATCCCCTTGAAGATGTGGGCTCTCTGGTGAGAGTCTGATCCTGGCTGGGTTCCTCACCCTTCTGTGAGGTGGGCCCTCTGCTGTGAGGTCACTCCTGCCTGGCTGGCACAGCCCGCCTGGGCAACATCGGCCCTCTTGTGGCAGTTGGAGCATGCTGGGAGCCTCCTCCCCTCGGTGATGAGGGCCCTCTGGCGTCAGGCCCTAACTGCTGGGTACCCACATTTTCTGATACGTGCTAAGTGGTGCGAGGACACTCCTGCGAGGTTCCCATCCCCATGGGGATGTGGGCCTTCTGCTCTGAGGTCCCAATGGCTGGGTTGCTCACAGTTTCATGATGTGGGCCCTCTGCTGTGAGTTCACTGCAGCCTGGATCACATAGACTCGGTGCTCTGGGCCGCCTGCTGGGAGGTTCCCACTGCAGGATTCCTCACCTTTTTTATTCTATTGGCCCTGTGTTGTGAGGCTACTCATGCCTGCCTCAATCCGAGCCCCTCGGAGATGTGGGTCCTCTGGTTTAGGCCTCATGTGCTGGTTTCCTCACCTTTCTATGATGTGGTCACCCTGGTGTGAAGACAGTCCTGCCTGGTTCTGATCCCCTTGGTGATGTGGGCCCTCTGGTGAGAGTCTTATCCTGGCTGGGTTCCTCACCCTTCTGTGAGGTAGGCCCTCTGCTGTGAGGTCACTCCTGCCTGGCTGTCACACGTCACCTTGTCGACATGGGCCCTCAGTTGGGAGTTGGTGCCTGCTTGGAGTCTCCTCCCCTTGGTAATGAGGGCCCTCTGGCGTCAGACCCTAACTTCTGGGCTCCCACAATTCTCTGATGTGTGCCCTGAGGTGCGAGTACACTTATGCCATGTTCCCAACCACATAGGAATGTGGGCCTTCTGCTCTGAGGTCCCAAAGCCTGGGTTGCTCACAGTTTCATGATGAGGGCCCTCTGTTTTGAGTTCAGTCAGGTCTGGATCCCATAGCCTCGCTGCTCCTGGCCGCCTGCTGGGAGGTTCCAACTGCGGGATTCCTCACCTTTTTTCTTCTATGGGCCCTCTGTTTTGAGACTCCTCCTGCCTGCCTCACTCCCAGCCCCTTGGTGATGTGTGTCCTCTGGTTTGAGGCCACGTGTGCTGGGTCACTCACATTTCGTTGATGAGGTCCCACTGGTGTGAGGACACTCCAGCCTGGTTCCCATTCTCTTGGTGATGTGGGCCCTCTGGTGAGAGTCTGATCCTCCTTGGGTTCCTCACACTTTTGTGAGGTGGGCCCTCTGCTCTGAGGTCACTCTTGCCTGGCTGGCACACCCCGCATTGGCGACGGCGGCCCACTGGTAGCAGTTGGAGCCTGCTGGGAGCCTCCTCTCCTCGGTGATGAGAGCCCTCTGGTGTCAGGCCCTAACTGCTGGGCTCCCCACATTTTCTGATGTGTGCCCACTGGTGCGATGACACTCCTACTTGGTTCCCTTCCCCATGGGGATGTGGGCCTTGTGCTCTGAGGTCACAACGGCTGGTTTGCTCACAGTTTCATGATGAGGGCCCTCTGTTGTGAGTTCATCACTGCCTGGATCCCATAGCCTCGGTGCTCTGGGCCGCCTGCTGGGATGTTCCAACTGCTGGATTCCTCACCTTTTTTATACAATGGGCCATGTGTTGTGAGGTTAATCCTGCCTGCCTCGCTCCAAGACCCATGGTGATGTGGGTCCTCTGGTTTGAGGCCACATTTTCTTGTTACCTCAACTTTTGATGATATGGCCCCACGGGTGTGATGACACTCCTGCCTGGTTCACAGCCCCTTGCTGATGTGGGCACTCTGGTGAGAGTCTGATCCTGGCTGGGTTCCTTACCCTTCTGTGAGGTGGGCCCTCTGATGTGAGGTCACTCCTGCCTGGCTGGCTCACGTCGCCTTGATGATGTGGGCCCTCTGTTGGCCACTAAAGCATTCTGGGAGCCTCCTACCCTCTTTAATGAGGGCCCTGGAAAAAACGCAGATGCACATTTTGACCAAGTGCATCATTGTCCAGGATCTGCCTCTTCTCCTATGCTTTCAGAGCACTTCCCGTCTACGTCCTGAAATCATATTCCAGGAATACTGCCCCGCTTTCAAGTCCTCCTTGCAGCCTTACTTCAATATATTTTTGTATGATACCTGTCATTAATAACTCTGCAGGTTTGTTAAATACAGTGTCCCTGAGCTCCTTTCTTCAACACGCTTTCTTGTGAGCTGGCCGCAAAACCGCAGGATTGCTTCAGGCCGTAATCTGGTTTCGGCATGGCACGCTGAGCCTTTGGTAAATTCCTCTTTCTGGTGAGAAATGAGCATTCAATTTGCCCGTGGAGACACCTACAGCTAGTCTCTCATTGGTTCTCCCTATTCCTGTTCATCTTGTGCAGAAATTGCAAACTGTGCCAAACAGGAGGTTAAAGGCACTGACTCTCCAAGTGGGTAGAGGGTTAGTAAAGCATCTGGAATGGTGAACCCGAGTACCAGGGAACGAAACCTGAGAGCCATTTAAAATGGTTTCCCAGTCTCACAGTGGACAATACTCTGGGTTTCCCATGCATGTTTTAGCTGAAGGAAGAATTCCTTAAACCTGGAGATTATTGACCCATGGAATGGGTACCATGCAGTATGACTAAAAAGGGTCTGAATTTGCTCACCGAACCTCACCAATGCTATCAGTTCGAAGTGTCCAGCCTTATGCCTCACCCAGCTCTGGGTGTAGATGTGGTAAGTTCAGGTTTCATCACAAGCCCTGAATCAATTATTTAAGAATTGCTGTCTCTTTCACTGTCATTGTGTTTTGTTTTTGTAATTTAGTTTGATAATGGGATTTATCGGATTTTCACTGCTGCGTTCTTGCAGCTGTACACACGCTTGACTCTCTTATGGAGACATATAAATCCATGGGTTTGAAGATTCTGATCAGTCAGGTGTATTCCTAGGCTTTGAATATGGGGTGTTTAGTCCATTTCGTTGAGCAAGGGGTAGGTCTTGAGTATTATATATTTGGCTTATGGAAAGGTATCTGTGCTAATTTCTATCTCTGGTTTTATGCAGCACCCCAACTCACATTTCCCCTTAAGCAAGCATAAGTTGGTTTTCTAAATTTGAGACCCTGTTCTGTTTTGTAATTCAGTTCATGTGTAGCCAAGTTTACATTCCTTGTATTAGTGATATCTTATGATGTTTCATTTTCTGTGTGACTTATTTCACTTAGAATCATCGTACCTGAATCCACTCATTATGCCGCGATGGGCCTGATGACATAGATTTCATTGCTGAGTGATATTCCATTGTACGTACGTACCACAATTTCTTTATCCATTTTTCGCTTTCTTGGATATTTAACTTGTACCGTAGACGAGGTTCTTGTAAACAGAGCCGTCCGAAACTTTGGGGTGGCTGTGTGTTTTTGATTTTAATTTCACTAAGCTATAGGACCATAAGTGGAAGTGCTGTAGGCTCCGTTGCTTGGTTTTTTAGGTGTTTGAGGAAACACCATACACTTCTCCAGAGTGGCTGTTGGCAAATTACATCCCGCCCATCAGCATAACAAGGCTCCCTCTTCTCCATGGTCTGTGCTGCCTTTCTGGATTTTACACTTTTTTCAGATGGCCCTTTTGACCGGGGCGCAGTGAGACTTCATTGTAGTGCAGATTTCCTTTACACGCTTGCTTGGTTGGCCAAAAAGGGCGTATGCGTTTTTTCCTGAATATATTCAGGAAAAAACGCATACGCCCTTTTTGGCCAAGTGCATCATTGTCGTCGTTCTGCCTCTTTTCCTATGCTTTAAATGCAATTCCAGTCTACCCCCTGAAATCGTTTTCCTGAAATTCTGCCCCACTTTCAAGTCCTCTTCGCAGCCTTCCTTCAATATATTTTTAGACCATAGCTGTCATTTATAACTCTGCAGGTTTGTGAATTACAGTGCCCCTGAGCTCCTTTCTTCATCTCGCTTTCTTGTGAGCTGGCCGCAAACCCGCAGGAATGCTTCAGGCCCTAATCTGGTTCTGGCACGGCATGCTGAGCCTTTGGTTAATTCCTCTTCCTGGTGGGAAATGAGCGTTAAATTTGCCCGTGCAGACACCTTCACACGAGTCGTCATGGTGCCCCTTTGCCCCGGTTATCTCTATGGAGGTTGGAGTTGGAGGGCCTCCTCACTCAAGGTCAGTGTGCCCACGGAGCCAACCCTGCAACTTCAGGGCATGTTTGGTGGTTAGGATCACCACGTGGGGTCCTTTTACCTTAGGAGGGAGGTGGCCTTTTGGGCTGCTGATTTCCAGGTTTTCGGATACTGCCAGTATCTTGGCCAGATGTGGCGGTGGGCCAATCCCCTTGGTGACCGTAGTTTATCCTACCTGGATCGCATTCTTGCATTGTTCCATTTCAAGTGGTCCCAGGTTTTGCACTAATACTCCAATGGCGATTCACCGTTCACCAGGAATGTAAAGGTCAAAGGGTTTAGCTAAATTAGGGAGTTCCTGTGCAAGGGTCTGAATTGACTGCTCTTTCCATTCTTGAAAGGCCACTTCTGCATTCTATTCAAAAGGATCATCACCTTTTCCTTTCAGTGTTTCATATAGAGGCCGAGCTAGTAGACTGTAGTTAGGGATCCAGAAGCAGCAAACCCTGGCCTCCCCAGGAACCCCTAAGCTGTCTTCTAGTTTTAGAAATGGGTAAGGCTGTAAATTGTTTCTTCCCTTTCCTGGGATGGGCTTCTCCGACCTTCTGTGAGAATGAAGCCCAGGCAGGTCACCGTAGTCTGTGATATTTGAGCTTTTTCTTGGACAACTTGTATCCTTTATTGGCTTCGTAGTTCAGAGGTCTCCTTAGTAGGGCTGGCGATCAGAATGTCGTCTGCATATTGAAGGAGTGTTTCCTTTTCCAGAGGTAGAACTTTTAGGTCTTTAGCTGAGCTTTCCCCAAAGATGGTGTGGGAATTTTTGAACCCTTGGGACAACACGGCCCGGAAGTATTGTTTTAGTTGTATGTTGAGTCCTGCCACTCACAAGCCAAAATTTCTTGTGACTCTGGGACTAATAGAATACAAAAGAAGGCATCATTGAAGACTAATACAGAATACCATGTCCTGGTGGTTGGTAGAATGAGCAGCAGGGTGTAGGGTTTAGGAACTACTGGAGGTATATCCTCAGTGGCTTAACTGACTGTCCTGACATCCTTTACCAGGACTCCAGCAGCCCATGGGGCTCTCGAGGTCAGGCCAATCCCAGGATATGGAGCTCACCTGGGCAGGTACCCCAACCCAGCCCACGGGGCTCTCATGTTCAGGACCCTCCCAGGATATGGTGTTCCCTGGGCAGGTCCCCCTGCAGCCCATGGGGCTCTCGTGGTCAGGCCCCTCCCAGGATACAGAGCTACCCTTGCAGGTACCATGGCAGGGCTGGGAACACAGGAACCGTGCATATCGCCCTCATTGCAGAGCACTCCCAGCTCACCTGTCACTCAGATCTGACACAGAGCACCTCAGAGCAGGACTTGAACTAACAAACAGCAGCTCCGACAGGTCTGTGACCCTGGGCATCACTCTGTGTGGCCTCCCTCCACCTGGTCTTCCAGAGACTTCCACTGCACCCGGGGCACCAGGCCTTTGTCTCCACCCACCACCCACCCCTCCTCTCCCTGACTCCTGGGTTCCTCTCATTAGGAGAGGGTTTTCTTGAAGTTGTCTCCCACTCATGGGCCAGATAATATAATTAGAAAACAAGCCAGAGCTGCAGCCCCTTGTCTATCCTGACTCTCAGGAGCCCACACCTGTTCCTTGGACCTGGCCGATTCAGCAAGTTCCAGTTTCTGCAACTGTGAGCCCCTGAGGGGTGATTATTGGCTGGCCTGGGAAGCCTGACCGTGCCGGCCAGCCCTCCCCAGGTGTGCCTGGGTTCAGATCAATATAAACACCGCTCCAGGCAGCAAGAGCCCCTGCAGCTGTGCCTGACGCCATTTTCTCTGCCCTGTCAGCAGTCTTGGGGCTGGACTGGTGGGAGGGAGTGAGAGGCCACGGCTTTGTGGGTGGCCCAGTGTGAGTGGGGCTCTGCTGGACTTTCTGCAGCAGTTGCCAAGATGCCACCTGCTAAAGAAGAGGATGTGTCACCCATACCTGCCGCTGGAATTTCTCCCTGGGCAGAGGTGAGTGAGGAAGAAAGCAGTGGGGGCCGGGACAGCAGGGGTATCTCAGGCAGGGAAATGGAAAGCTTCCAGAAGAGCACCCAGGGCCAGGACCACCCTGGCTGGCCTGCAGGCACCAAGTCGGCTGGCATGCTGTCGCTCATGTGGCTCCATGGCCCTTCCTCTAGGCTTTCAAGTCCTTGTACATATTCAGGTGTTTTACCTGGGAAGAGTGGGAACATTTCAGCAGCAGCTGGCCTGGGGCTCAGCCCACGTTTACTCACAGATGCCTCGGCACGGTCCCCCAGCTTTGCAATGAGGACGCTTGTTGCGTGGGGCCTGCTGGCTGAATGGGAGATGATTCCCCACCACTGACCAACTTCAGAATTGCTTACAACTGGAGCAAGTGCCCTGATACGGTTTTCCTCTGTGTAACTGATGGGTTCTGTTTTTTTTTCTTTTTTTCGTTTTTGGTTCAAGGTAGATTTTATTCCTCTTTTTTGTATTTACAGATATAAGCATGGAAATAATTTATTCATATAAATACATGTATGTGAAGGGAAGAATATTTTCTCTGTTTTACTTTTTGTAATTTGAATTTTATTTTATTTTTTTATACAGCAGGTTCTTTTTGGTTATCTCTTTTATACATATAAATGTATATATGCCAATCCCAATCTCTCAACTCCTCCCACCACCACCCCCCAACAGCTTTCCCCCCTTGGTGTCCATACGTTTGTTGTCTACATCTGTTGCTCTATTTCTGCCTTGCAAAACGGTTCATCTGTAAAATTTGTCTAGGTTCCACATATAGGCATTAATAGACAAGATTTGTTTTTCTATTTCTGACTTACTTCACTCTGTATGACAGTCTCTAGATCCATCAACGTCTCTACAAATGACCCAATTTCATTCCTTTTTATGGCTTAGTAATATTCCATTTTATATATGTACCACGTCTTTATGCATTCGTCTGTCTGTGGGCATTTAGGTTGCTTCCATTTCCTGGATATTGTAAATAGTGATGCAATGAACATTGCGGTGAATGTCTCTTTTTGATTTATGGTTTTGTCTGGGTATATGCCCAGTAGTGGGACTGCTGTATCATATGGTAATTCTATTCTTAGTTTTATAAGAAACTCCATAACTTTCTCCACAGTGACTGTATCAATTTCATTCCCAACAATAGCGGAAGAGGGTTCCTTATCTCCACACCCTTTCCAGCATTTGTTGTTTGTAGATTTTCTGATGATGCCCATTCTAACAGGTGTGAGGTGATACACCATGGATGAGTCTATTTCGTTGAGCAAAGAGTAGGTCTTGTCTAGTACATATTTGGCTTATGGAACGGTATGTGTGCTAATTTCAATCTCTGGTTTTATACAGCACCGCAACTCAACTTTCCCCTTAAGCAAGCATAAGTTTTTATCTAAATGTGAGACTCTGTTCGGTTTTGGAATTCAGTTTATGTGTAGCCAAGTTTACACTCTCTCTATTAGTGATATCTTATGATAATTACCTTTCTCTGTGTGACCTATTTCTCTTAGAATCATCATACTTAAATCCACTCAATTTGCTGCTACAGGCCTGATGACATTGATTTCATTGCTGAGTGATATTCCATTGTACGTAAGTAGCACAACTCCTTTATCCATATTTTTCTTTCTGGGATATTTAATTTGTACTGGACTCAAGGTTCTTGTAAACACAGCAGCCCTAAATTTGGTGTTGGCTGTGTCTTGTTGATTTTAATTTTCCTAAGCTATAGGGCCAAAAGTGGAAGTGCCCTAGGGTCTGTAGCTTTGTTTTTCAGATGTTTCAGGATACACCATAAACATCTCCAGAGTGTCTGTTGGCAATTTACATCCCGCCCATCAGCATAACAAGGCTCCCTGTTCTCCATGGCCTGTCCTGTGTTTCTGGTTTTTACACATTTTTCAGATGGCCCTTTTGACGAATGGGAAATGAGACTTCATTGTAGTGCGGATTTCCATTGCTCGAGTGCTTGGTTGGCCAAAAAGGGCATATGTGTTTTTTCCTGAATATATTCAGGAAAAAATGTTTACGCACTTTTGTCCAAGTGCATCACTGTCAAAGATCTGCCGCTTTTCACATGCTTTAAACGCAATTCCAATCTACCTCCTGAAATATGATTCCTGCAATTCTGCCTCGTTTTGAAGTCCTCTTTGCAGACTTACTTCAGTATATTTTTGCCAATAGCTGTCATTTATAACTCTGCAGGTTTGTGAATTACAGTGCCTGTGATTTCCTTTCTTAACTCATTTCCTTGAAAGCTGGCCACAGAACCGCAGGTTTGCTTTAGGCCATAATCAGGGTCTGGCACGGCACTCTGAGCCTTTGGTTAATTCCTCTTCCTGGTGGGAAATTAGAGTTAAATGTGCCCCTCCGGACACCTGCCTCACTCCCAGCCCCTTGGTGATGTGTGTCCTGTGGTTTGAGGCCACATGTGCTGGGTTCCTCACCTTTGGCTGATGTGGCCCCACTGGTGTGAGGACACTCCTGCCTGGTTCCCATCCCCTTGGTGATGTGGGCCATCCGGTGAGAGTCTGATCCTGGTTGGGTTCCTCACACTTCTGTGAGGTGGGCCCTCTTCTCTGACGTCACTCCTGCCTGGCTGGCACACCCCGCCTTGGCGAATTCGGCCCTCTGGTGGGATTTGGTGCCTGCTGGGTGTCTCCTGCCCTCGGTAATGAGGGCCCTCTGGCGTCAGGCCCTAATTCCTGGGCTCCCAATATTTTCTGATATGCGCCCTGTGGTTCGAGTACACTCCTGCCAGGTTCCCAACCCCATGGGAATGTGGGCCTTCTGCTCTGAGGTCCCAACCGTGGGTTGCTCAGTTTCATGATGAGGGCCCTCTGCTGTGAGTTCTCTCCGGCCTGGATCCCATAGCCTCGCTGCTCCTGGCCACCTGCTGGGAGGTTCCAACTGCGGGATTCCTCACCTTTTTTCTTCTATGGACCCTCTGTTTTGAGACTCCTCCTGCCTGCCTCACTCCCAGTCCCTTGGTGATGTGTGTCCTCTGGTGTGAGGCCACGTGTGCTGGGTCCCTCGCCTTTGGATGATGTGGCCACACTGGTGTGAGGACACTCCTGCCTGCTTCCTATCCCCTTGATGATGTGGGCCCTCTGGTGAGAGTCTGATCCTGGCTGGGTTCCTCACCCTTCTGTGAGGTGGGCCCTCTGCTGTGAGGTCACTCCTGCCTGGCTGGCACACCCCACCTGGGCAACATCGGCCCTCTTGTGGCACTTGGAGCCTGCTGGGAGCCTCCTCCCCTCGGTGATGGGGGCCCTCTAGCGTCAGGCCCTAACTGCTGGGTACCCACATTTTCTGATACGTGCTAAGTGGTGCGAGGACACTCCTGCGAGGTTCCCATCCCCATGGGCATGTGGGCCTTCTGCTCTAAGGTCCCAACACCTGTGTTGTTCACCGTTTCATGATGTTGTCTCTCTGGTGTTAGTTCACTCAGGCCTAGATCCCATAGACTCTGTGCTCTGAGCCGACTGCTGGGAGGTTCCTACTGCTGGATTCCTTACCTTTTTTATTCTTTGGGTCCTGTGTTTTTATGCTCCTACTTCCTGACTCACTCCCAGCCCCTTTGTGATGTAGGTCCTCTGGTTTAAGGCCACATGTACCGGTTTCCTCACCTTTATTGATGTGGCCCCACTGGTGTGAGGACACTCCTGCCTGGTTCCCATCCCCTTGGTGATTGGGGCCCTCTTGTGAGAGTCTGATCCTGTCTGGATTCCTCACACTTCTGGGAGGTGGGCCCTCTGCTGTGAGGTCACTCCTGCCTGGCTGGCACACGTCACGTTGGCGATGTGGGCCCTCAGTTGGGAGTTGGTGCCTGCTGGGAGTCTCCTCCCCTCGGTAATGAGGGCCCTCTGGCGTCAGGCCCTAACTCATGGGCTCCCAAAATTTTCTGATGTGCGCCCTGTCGTGTGAGTACACTCCAGCCAGGGTCCCTTCCCTAGGGGATGTGGGCTTTCTGCTCTGTGGTCCCAACGGCTGGGTTGCTCACAGTGTCAGAATGTGGGCCCTCTGTTTTGAGTTCAGTCAGGCCTGGATCCCATAGCCTCGCTGCTCCTGGCCGCCTGCTGGGAGGTTCCAACTGCGGGATTCCTCACCTTTTTTACGCAATGGGCCCTCTGTTTTGAGGCTCCTCCTGCCTGCCTCACTCCCAGCCCCTTGGTGATGTGTGTCCTGTAGTTTGAGGCCACGTGTGCTGGGTCCGTCACATTTCGGTGATGTGGCCCCACTGGTGTGAGGACACTCCTGCCTGGTTTCCATTCCCTTGGTGATGTGGGCCCTCTGGTGAGAGTCTGATCCTCTTTGGGTTCCTCACACTTTTGTGTGGTTGGCCCTCTGCTCTGAGGTCACTCCTGCCTGGCTGGCACACCCCGCATTGGCGACGTCGGCCCTCTGGTAGCAGTTGGAGCTTGCTGGGAGCCTCCTCTCCTCAGTGATGAGGGCCCTCTGGCGTCCGGCCCTAACTGCTGGGCTCCCCACATTTTCTGTTGTGTGCCCACTGGTGCGATGACACTCCTGCTTGGTTCCCTTCCCCATGGGGATGTGGGCCTTGTGCTCTGAGGTCACAACGGCTGGGTTGCTTACAGTATCACGATGAGGGCCCTCTGTTGTGAGCTCATCACTGCCTGGATCCCATAGCCTCGGTGCTCTGGGCCGCCTGCTGGGATGTTCCAACTGCTGGATTCCTCACCATTTTATACAATGGGCCATGTGTTTTGAGGTTAATCCTGCCTGCCTCGCTCTGAGACCCATGGTGATGTGGGTCTTCTGGTTTGAGGCCACATGTGCTGGGTACCTCAACTTTTGATGATGTGGCCCCACGGGTGTGAGGACACTCGTGCCTGATTCCCAGCCCCTTGCTTATGTGGGCACTCTGGTGAGAGTCTGATCATGACTGGGTTCCTTACCCTTCTGTGAGGTGGGCGCTCTGATGTGAGGTCACTCCTGCCTGGATGGCTCACGTCGCCTTGGCGACGTAGGCCCTCTGTTGGCCACTGAAGCATGCTGGGAGCCTCCTACCCTCTTTAATGAGGGCCCTGGAAGAAACGCATATGCCCTTTTTGACCAAGTGCATCATTGTCGAAGTTCTGCCTCTTCTCCTATACTTTCAGAGGACTTCCCATCTACCTCCTGAAATCGTATTCCTGGAATTCTGCCCCGCGTTCAAGTCCTCTTTGCAGCCTTACTTCAATATATTTTTGGACGATAGCTGTCATTTATAACTCTGCAGGTTTGTGAATTACAGTGCCCCTGAGCTCCATTCTTCAACTCGCTTTCTTGTGAGCTGGCCGCAAAACCGCAGGATTGCTTCAGGCCCTAATCTGGTTCCGGCACGGCATGTTGAGCCTTTGGCTAATTCCTCTTCCTGATGGGAAATGAGCGTTAAATTTGCTCGTGCAGACACCTACAGCTAATCTCTCATTGGTTCTCCCTATTCCTGTTCATCTTGCTCAGAAATTCCAAACTGTGCCAAACAGGAGGTTAAAGGCACTGACTCTCCAATTGGGGAAAGAGTTAGTAAAGCGTCTGGAATGGTAAAACCGAGTATGAGGGGAAGAAAACTGAGATGCATTTAAAAAGGTTTCCCGGTCACACGGTGGACCATATTCTGGGTTTCCCATGCGTGTTTTACCTGAAGGAAGAATCCCTTAAACCTGGAGAGGTGGGACCCATGCAATGGGTACCATGCAGTATGACTTCAAATGGCCTGCATTTTCTCACCGAACCTCACCAATGCTATCAGCCCAAAGTGTCGAACCTTATGTCTCACTCAGCTCTAGGTGTAGATGTGGTAAATCCAGGTTGCATCACAAGCCCTGAATGAATTATTTAAGAATTGCTCTCTATTTCACTGTCATTGTGTTTGTTTTTGTAGTTTATTTTGATAATGGGATTTATCGGATTTTCTCTGCTGCCTTCATGCAGCTGTACACACACTTGATTCTCTTACGGAGACATATAAATCCATGGGTTTGAAGATTCTTACTAGTCATGTGTAATCCTAGGAGTTGAATATGGTGTGTTTAGTCCATTTCGTTGAGCAAGGTGTAAGTCTTGACTATTACATATTTGGCTTATGGAAAGGTATGTGTGCTAATTTCTATCTCTGGTTTTATGCAGCACCCCACCTCACCTTTCCCCATAAGCAAGCATAAGTTGGTGTTCTAAATTTGAGACCCTGTTCTGTTTTGTAATTCAGTTCATGTGTAGCCAAGTTTACATTCCGTGTATTAGTGATATCTTATGATGTTTCATTTTCTGTGTGACTTATTTCACTTAGAATCATCGTACCTGGATCCACTCAATATGCCGCGACGGGCCTGATGACATAGATTTCATTGGTGAGTGATATTCCATTGTACGTGCGTACCACAACTTCTTTAACCATTTTTCACATTCTGGGATATTTAACTTGGACCGTAGACGACGTTCTTGTAAACAGAGCTGTCCCAAACTTTGGGGTGGCTGTGTGTTTTTGATTTTAATTTCCGTAAGCTATAGGACCATAAGTGGAAGTGACATAGGCTGTGTTGCTTTGTTTCCTACGTGTTTCTGGAAACACCATACACTTCTCCAGAGTGGCTGTTTGCAATTTACATCACCCCCATCAGCATAACAAGTCTCCCTGTTCTCCATGACCTGTCCTGCCTTTCTGGATTTTACACTTTTTCAGATGCCCCTTTTGACCGGGGGGCAGTGAGACTTCATTGTAGTGCAGATTTCATTTACCTGCTTGCTTGCTTGGCCAAAAATGGCGTATGCGTTTTTTCATGAATATATTCAGGAAAAAACGCATACGCACTTTTTGGCCAGTGCATCATTGTCGACATTCTGCCTCTATTCCTATGCTTTAAGTGCAATTCCAGTCTACCCCCTGAAATCGTTTTCCTGAAATTCTGCCCCGCTTTCAAGTCCTCTTCGAAGACTTACTTCAATACATTTTTGGACGATAGCTGTCATTCATAACTCTGCAGGTTTGTGAATTACAGTGCCCCTGAGCTCGTTTCCTCAACTCGCTTTCTTGTGAGCTGGCCGCAAAACCGCAGGATTGCTGCAGGCCCTAATCTGTTTCCGTCAGGGCACACTGAGCCTTTGGTGAATTCCTCTTCCTGGTGGGAAATGAGCGTTCCATTTGCCCGTGCAGACACCTACAGCTAGTCTCTCATTGTTTCTCCCTATTCCTGTTAATCTTGCGTAGAAATTGAAAACTGTGCCAAACAGGAGGTTAAAGGCACTGACTCTCCAAGTGGGGAGAATGTTAGTAAAGTGTCTGGAATGGTGAACCCGAGTACCAGGGTTCGAAAACTGAGATATATTTGAAAACGTTTCCCAATCACACGGTGGACAATACTCTGGGTTTCCCATGCATGTCTTAGCTGAAGGAAAAATCCCTTAAACCTGGAGAGCTGGGAACCATGGAATGGGTACCATGCAGTATGACTACAAAGGGTCTGCGTTTGCTCACCGAACCTCACAAATGCTATCAGCCCGAAGTGTCCAGCCGTATATCTCACCCAGCTCTGGGTGTAGATGTGGTAAATCCAGGTTGCATCACAAGCCCTGAATGAATTATTTAAGAATTGCTCTCTATTTCACTGTCAATGTGTTTTGGTTTTGAACTTTATTTTGATAATGGGATTTATCGGATTTTCACTGCTGCGTTTAGGCTGCTGTACACACGCTTGATTTCCTTATGGAGACATATAAATCCATGGGTTTTAAGATTCTTACTTGTCAGGTATATTCCCAGGCTTTGAGTCCGTTTCGTTGAGCAAGGAGTAGGTCTTGTCTATTATATATTTGGCTTATGGAACGGTATCTGTGCTAATTTCAATCTCTGGTTTTATGCAGCACCCCAACTCACCTTTCCCCATAAGCAAGCATAAGTTGGTTTTCTAAATTTGAGACCCTGTTCTGTTTTGTAATTCAGTTAATGGATAGCCAAGTTTACATTCCGTGTATTAGTCATATCTTATGATGTTTCTTTTTCTGTGTGACTTATTTCTCGTAAAATCATCATACTTGAATCCACTCATTATGCCGCTACGGGCCTGAAGACGTAGATTTCATTGCTGAGTGATATTCCATTGTACGTGCGTACCAGAACTTCTTTATCGATTTTTTCCTTTCTCGGATATTTAACTTGTACCGTAGACAAGGTTCTTGTAAACAGAGCCATCCCAAACTTTAGGGTGGCTGTGTGTTTGTGATTTTAATTACCCTAAGCTATAGGACCATAGTGGAAGTGACATAGGCTGTCTTGCTTTGTTTCCTACGTGTTTCAGGATACACCATACATTTCTCCAGAGTGGCTGTTGGCAATTTACATCCCGCCCATCAGCATAACAAGGCTCCCTGTTCTCCAAGACCTGTCCTGCCTTTCTGGATTTTACACTTTTTTCAGATGGCCCTTTTGACTGGGGGGCAGTGAGACTTCATTGTAGTGCAGATTTCCTTTACACGCTTGCTTGGTTGGCCAAAAAGGGCGTATGCGTTTTTTCCTGAATATATTCAGGAAAAAACGCATACGCCCTTTTTGGCCAAGTGCATCATTGTCGACATTCTGCCTCTTTTCCTATGCTTTAAGTGCAATTCCAGTCTACCCCCTGAAATCGTTTTCCTGAAATTCTGCCCCGCTTTCAAGTCCTCTTTGAAGACTTACTTCAGTACATTTTTGGACGATAGCTGTCATTCATAACTCTGCAGGTTTGTGAATTACAGTGCCCCTGAGCTCCTTTCTTCAACTCCTTTTCTTGTGAGCTGCCCGCAAAACCGCAGGATTGCTTCAGGCCGTAATATGTTTCCGGCCGGGCACGCTGAGCCTTTGGTTAATTCCACTTCCTGGTGGGAAATGATCGTTCAATTTGCCCGTGCAGACACCAATAGGTAGTCTCTCATTGGTTCTCCCTATGCCTGTTCATCTTGCGCAGAAATTGCAAACTGTGCCAAACAGGAGGTTAAAGGCACTGACTCTCCAAGTGGGGAGAGTGTTAGTAAAGCGTCTGGAATGGTGAACCCGAGTACCAGGGGACGAAAACTGAGATGCATTTGAAAACGTTTCCCAATCACACGGCGGACGATAGTCTGGGTTTCCCATTCATGTTTTAGCTGAAGGAAGAATCCCTTAAACCTGGAGATTTGGGACCCATGGAATGGGTACCATGCAGTATGACTTCAAAGGGTCTGCGTTTGCTCACCGAACCTCACCAATGCTATCAGCCCGAAGTGCCCAGCCTTATGTCTCACCCAGCTCTGGGTGTAGATGTGGTAAATCCAGGTTGCATCACAAGCCCTGAATGAATTATTTAAGAATTGCTCTCTATTTCACTGTCATTGTGTTTTGTTTTTGAAATTTATTTTGATAATGGGATTTATCGCATTTTCACTGCTGCGTTTAGGCCGCTGTACACACGCTTGATTTCCTTATGGAGACATATAAATCCATGGGTTTTAAGATTCTTACTTGTCAGGTATCTTGCCAGGCATTGAATATGGGGTGTTGAGTCCATTTCGTTGAGCAAGGAGTAGGTCTTGTCTATTATATATTTGGCTTATGGAACGGTATCTGTGCTAATTTCAATCTCTGGTTTTATGCAGCACCCCAACTCACCTTTCCCCATAAGCAAGCATAAGTTAGTTTTCTAAATTTGAGACCCTGTTCTGTTTTGTAATTCAGTTCCTGTGTAGCCAACTTTACATTCCGTGTATTAGTGATATCTTATGATGTTTCTTTTTCTGTGTGACTTATTTCTCGTAGAATCATCGTACCTGAATCCACTCATTAGGCCGCTACGGGCCTGATGACGTAGATTTCATTGCTGAGTGATATTCCATTGTACGTGCGTACCACAACTTCTTTATCCATTTTTTGCTTTCTGGGATATTTTACTTGTACCGTAGACGAGGTTCTTGTAAACAGAGCCGTCACAAACTCTGGGGTGGCTGTGTGTTTTTGATTTTAATTTCCCTAAGCTATAGGACCATAAGTGGAAGTGCCATAGGCTGTGTTGCTTTGTTTCCTACGTGTTTCTGGAAACACCATACACTTTTCCAGAGTGGTTGTTGGCAATTTACATCCCGCCCATCAGCATGACAAGGCTCCCTGTTCTCCATGACCTGTCCTGACTTTCTGGATTTTACATTTTTTTCAGATGGCCCTTTTGACCGGGGGGCAGTGAGACTTCATTGTAGTGCAGATTTCCATTACACGCTTGCTTGGTTGGCCAAAAAGTGCGTATGCGTTTTTTCCTGAATATATTCAGGAAAAAACGCATACGCCCTTTTTGGCCAAGTGCATCATTGTCGACATTCTGCCTCTTTTCCTATGCTTTTAGTACAATTCCAGTCTACCCCCTGAAATCGTTTTTCTGAAATTCTGCCCCGCTTTCAAGTCCTCTTCGAAGACTTACTTCAATACATTTTTGGACGATAGCTGTCATTCATAACTCTGCAGGTTTGTGAATTACAGTGCCCCTGAGCTCATTTCTTCAACTCGCTTTCTTGTGAGCTGGCCGCAAAACCGCAGGATTGCTTCAGGCCCTAATCTGTTTCCGGCAGGGCACGCTGAGCCTTTGGTTAATTCCTCTTCCTGGTGGGAAATGAGCGTTCCATTTGCCCGTGCAGACACCTACAGCTAGTCTCTCATTGCTTCTCCCTATTCCTGTTCATCTTGCGCAGAAATTGCAAACTGTGCCAAACAGGAGGTTAATGGCACTGACTCTCCAAGTGGGGAGAGTGTTAGTAAAGCGTTCAAATGTTGAACCCGAGTACCAGGGGACGAAAACTGAGATGCATTTGTAAACGTTTCCCAATCACACGGTGGACCATACTCTGGGTTTCCCATGCATGTTTTAGCTGAAGGAAGAATCCCTTAAACCTGGAGAGTTGGGACCCATGGAATGGGTACCATGCAGTATGACTTCAAAGGGTCTGCGTTTGCTCACCGAACCTCACCAATGCTATCAGGCTGAAGTGTCCAGCCTTATGTCTCATCCAGCTCTGCGTGTAGATGTGGTAAATACAGGTTGCATCACAAGCCCTGAATGAATTATTTAAGAATTGCTCTCTATTTCACTGTCATTGTGTTTTGTTTTTGAAATTCATTTTGATAATGGGATTTATCGGATTTTCACTGCTGCTTTTAGGCCACTGTACACACGCTTGATTTCCTTATGGAGACATATAAATCCATGGGTTTTAAGATTCTTACTTGTCAGGTATCTTCCCAGGCGTTGAATATAGGGTGTTGAGTCCATTTCGTTGAGCAAGGAGTAGGTTTTGTCTATTATATATTTGGCTTATGGAACGGTATCTGTGCTAATTTCAATCTCTGGTTTTATGCAGCATCCCAACTGACCTTTCCCCATAAGCAAGCATAAGTTGGTTTGCTAAATTTGAGACCCTGGTCTGTTTTGTAATTCAGTTCATGGGTAGCCAAGTTACATTCCGTGTATTAGTGATAACTTATGATGTTTCTTTTTCTGTCTGACTTATTTCTCATAGAATCATCGTACCTGAATCCACTCATTATGCCGCTACGGTCCTGATGACGTAGATTTCATTGCTGAGAGATATTCCATTGTACGTGCGTACCACAACTTCTTTATCCATTTTATGCTTTCTGGGATATTTAACTGCTACCATAGATGAGGTTCTTGTAAACAGAGCCATCCCAAACTTTGGGCTGGCTGTGTGTTTTTGATTTTAATTTCCCTAAGCTATAGGACCATAAGTGGAAGTGCCATAGGCTGTGTTGCTTTGTTTCCTACGTGTTTCTGGAAACACCATACACTTCTCCAGAGTGTTTGTTGGCAATTTACATCCCGCCCATCAGCATGACAAGGCTCCCTGTTCTCCATGACCTGTCCTGCCTTTCTGGATTTTACACTTTTTTCAGATGGCCCTTTTGACCGGGGGGGCAGTGAGACTTCATTGTAGTGCAGATTTCCATTACACGCTTGCTTGGTTGGCCAAAAAGGGCGTATGCGTTTTTTCCGGAATATATTCAGGAAAAAACGCATACGCCCTTTTTGGCCAAGTGCATCGTTGTCCACATTTTGCCTCTTTTCCTATGCTTTTAGTACAATTCCAGTCTACCCCCTGAAATCGTTTTCCTGAAATTCTGCCCCGCTTACAAGTCCTCTTCGAAGACTTATTTCAATACATTTTTGGACGATAGCTGTCAATCATAACAATGCAGGTTTTTGAATTACAGTGCCCCTGAGCTCATGTCTTCAACTCGCTTTCTTGTGAGCTGGCCGCAAAACCGCAGGATTGCTTCAGGCCATAATCTCTTTCCGGCAGGGCATGCTGAGCCTTTGTTTAATTCCTCTTCCTGGTCGGAAATGAGTGTTCCTTTTGCCCGTGCAGGCACCTACAGCTAGTCTCTCATTGGTTCTCCCTATTCCTGTACATCTTACGCAGAAATTGCAAACTGTGCCAAACAGGAGGTTAATGGCACTGACTCTCCAAGTGGGGAGAGTGTTAGTAAAGCGTCTGGAATGGTGAACCCGAGTACCAGGGGACGATAACTGAGATGCATTTGAAAACGTTTCCCGGTCACACAGTGCACAGTACTGTGGGATTCCCATGCATGTTTTAGCTGAAGGAAGAATTCCTTAAACCTGGAGAGTTGGGACCCATGGGATGGTTACCATGCAGTATGACTTCAAAGGGTCTGCGTTTGCTCACCGAACCTCACCAATGCTATCAGCCCGAACTGTCCAGCCTTATGTCTCACCCAGCTCTGGGTGTAGATGTGGTAAATCCAGGTTGCATCACAAACCCTGAATGAATTATTTAAGAATTGCTCTCTATTTCACTGTCATTTTGTTTTGTTTTTGAAATTTATTTTGATAATGGGATTTATCGGATTTTCACTGCTGCGTTTAGGCCGCTGTACACACGCTTGATTTCCTTATGGAGACATATAAATCCATGGGTTTTAAGATTCTTACTTGTCAGGTATCTTGCCAGGCGTTGAATATGGGGTGTTGAGTCCATTTCGTTGAGCAAGGAGTAGGGCTTGTCTATTATATATTTGGCTTATGGAACGGTATCTGTGCTAATTTCAATCTCTGGTTTTATGCAGCACCCCAACTCACCTTTCCCCATAAGCAAGCATAAGTTGGTTTTCTAAATTTGAGACCCTGTTCTGTTTTGTAATTCAGTTCATGTGTGGCCAAGTTTACATTCCGTGTATTAGTGATATCTTATGATGTTTCTTTTTCTGTGTGACTTATTTGTCGTAGAATCATCGTACCTGAATCCACTCATTATGCCGCTACGGGCCTGATGACATAGGTTTCATTGCTGAGTGATATTCCATTGTACGTGCGTAGCACAACTTCTTTATCCATTTTTTGCTTTCTCGGATATTTAACTTGTACCGTAGACGAGGTTCTTGTAAACAGAGCCATCCCAAATTTTGGGGTGGCTGTGTGTTTTTGATTTTAATTTCTCTATGCTATAGGACCATAAGTGGAAGTGCCATAGGCTGTGTTGCTTTGTTTCCTACGTGTTTCAGGAAACACCATACACTTCTCCAGAGTGGCTGTTGGCAATTTACATCCCGCCCATCAGCATAACAAGGCTCCCTGTTCTCCATGACCTGTCCTGCCTTTCTGGAATTTACACATTTTTCAGATGGCCCTTTTGACCGGGGGGCAGTGAGACTTCATTGTAGTACACATTTCCTTTACACGGTTGCTTGGTTGGCCAAAAAGGGCGTATGCGTTTTTTCCTGAATATATTCAGGAAAAAACGCATACGCACTTTTTGGCCAAGTGCATCATTGTCGACATTCTGCCTCTAATCTTATTCTTTAAGTGCAATTCCAGTCTACCCCCTGAAATCGTTTTCCTGAAATTCTGCCCCGATTTCACGTCCTCTTCGAAGACTTACTTCAAAACATTTTTGGACGATAGGTGTCATTCATAACTCTGCAGGTTTGTGAATTACAGTGCCCCTGAGCTCCTTTCTTCAACTTGCTTTCTTGTGAGCTGGCTGCAAACCCGCAGGATTGCTTCAGGCCCTAATATGGTTCCGGCATGGCATGCTGAGCCTTTGGTTAATTCCTCTTCCTGGTGGGAAATGAGCGTTAAATTTCCATGTTCAGACACCTTCACATGAGTCGTCATGGTGCCCCTTTGCCCCGGTTATCTCTATGGAGATTGGAGTTGGAAGGCCTCCTCACTCAAGATCAGTGTGCCCATGGAGCCAACCCTGCAACTTCAGGGCATGGTTGGGGGTTAGGATCACCACGAGGGTTCCTTTTTCCTTAGGAGGGAGGTGGCCTTTTGGGCTGCTGATTTCCAGGTTATCAGATACTGCCAGTATCTTGGCCAGATGTGGCGGGGGGCCAAGCCCCTTGGTGACCGTAGTTTATCCTACCTGGATCGCATTCTTGCATTGTTCCATTTCAAGTGGTCCCAGGTTTTGCACTAATACTCCAATGGCGATTCACCGTTCACCAGGAATGTAAAGGTCAAAGGGTTTAGCTAAATTAGGGAGTTCCAGGGCAAGGGTCTGAATTGACTGCTCTTTCCATTCTTGAAAGGCCACTTCTGCATTCTATTCAAAAGGATCATCACCTTTTCCTTTCAGTGTTTCATATAGAGGCCGAGCTAGTAGACTGTAGTTAGGGATCCAGAAGCAGCAAACCCTGGCCTCCCCAGGAACCCCTAAGCTGTCTTCTAGTTTCAGAAATGGGTAAGGCTGTAAATTGTTTCTTCCCTTTCCTGGGATGGGCTTCTCCGACCTTCTGTGAGAATGAAGCCCAGGCAGGTCACCGTAGTCTG
Organism: Delphinapterus leucas; assembly: GCF_059928025.1. Lineage (NCBI taxonomy): Eukaryota > Metazoa > Chordata > Mammalia > Artiodactyla > Monodontidae > Delphinapterus > Delphinapterus leucas. The sequence continues at coordinate 6,683,992 of NW_028322245.1, forward strand.
TGATATTTGAGTTTTTTCTTGGACAACTTGTATCCTTTATTGGCTTGGTAGTTCAGAGGTCTCCTTAGTAGGGCTGGAGATCAGAATGTCGTCTGCATATTGAAGGAGTGTTTCCTTTTCCAGAGGTAGAACTTTTAGGTCTTTAGCTGAGCTTTCCCCAAAGATGGTGTGGGAATTTTTGAACCCTTGGGGCAACACGGCCCGGAAGTATTGTTTTAGTTGTATGTTGAGTCCTGCCACTCACAAGCCAAAATTTCTTGTGACTCTGGGACTAATAGAATACAAAGGAAGGCATCATTGAAGACTAATACAGAATACCATGTCCTGGTGGTTGGTAGAATGACCAGCAGGGTGTAGGATTTAGGAACTACTGGAGGTATATCCTCGGTGGCTTCACTGACTGTCCTGACATCCTTTACCAGGACTCCAGCAGCCCATGGGGCTCTCGAGGTCAGGCCAATCCCAGGATATGGAGCTCACCTGGGCAGGTACCCCACCCCAGCCCACGGGGCTCTCGTGTTCAGGACCCTCCCAGGATATGGGGTTCCCTGGGCAGGTCCCCCTGCAGCCCATGGGGCTCTCGTGGTCAGGCCCCTCCCAGGATACAGAGCTACCCTTGCAGGTACCATGGCAGGGCTGGGAACACAGGAACCGTGCATATCACCCTCATTGCAGAGCACTCCCAGCTCACCTGTCACTCAGATCTGACACAGAGCATCTCAGAGCAGGACTTGAACTAACAAACAGCAGCTCCGACAGGTCTGTGACCCTGGGCATCACTCTGTGTGGCCTCCCTCCATCTGGTTTTCCAGAGACTTCCACTGCACCCGGGCACCAGGCCTCTGTCTCCACCCACCAGCCACCCCTCCTCTCCCTGACTCCTGGGTTCCTCTCATTAGGAGAGGGTTTTCTTGAAGTTGTCTCCCACTCATGGGCCAGATAATATAATTAGAAAACAAGCCAGAGCTGCAGCCCCTTGTCTATCCTGACTCTCAGGAGCCCACACCTGTTCCTTGGACCTGGCCGATTCAGCAAGTTCCAGTTTCTGCAACTGTGAGCCCCTGAGGGGTGATTATTGGCTGGCCTGGGAAGCCTGACCGTGCCGGCCAGCCCTCCCCAGGTGTGCCTGGGTTCAGATCAATATAAACACCGCTCCAGGCAGCAAGAGCCCCTGCAGCTGTGCCTGACGCCATTTTCTCTGCCCTGTCAGCAGTCTTGGGGCTGGACTGGTGGGAGGGAGTGAGAGGCCACGGCTTTGTGGGTGGCCCAGTGTGAGTGGGGCTCTGCTGGACTTTCTGCAGCAGTTGCCAAGATGCCACCTGCTAAAGAAGAGGATGTGTCACTCATACCTGCCGCTGGAATTTCTCCCTGGGCAGAGGTGAGTGAGGAAGAAAGCAGTGGGGGCCGGGACAGCAGGGGTATCTCAGGCAGGGAAATGGAAAGCTTCCAGAAGAGCACCCAGGACCAGGACCATCCTGGCTGGCCTGCAGGCACCAAGTCGGCTGGCATGCTGTCGCTCATGTGGCTCCATGGCCCTTCCTCTAGGCTTTCAAGTCCTTGTACATATTCAGGTGTTTTACCTGGGAAGGGTGGGAACATTTCAGCAGCAGCTGGCCTGGGGCTCAGCCCACGTTTACTCACAGATGCCTCGGCACGGTCCCCCAGCTTTGCAATGAGGACGCTTGTTGCGTGGGGCCTGCTGGCTGAATGGGAGATGATTCCCCACCACCGACCAACTTCAGAATTGTTTACAACTGGAGCAAGTGCCCTGATACGGTTTTCCTCTGTGTAGCTGGTGGGTTCTGTTTTTTTTTCTTTTTTGGTTCAAGGTAGATTTTATTCCTCTTTTTTGTATTTACAGATATAAGCATGGAAATAATTTATTCATATAAATACATGTATGTGAAGGGAAGAATATTTTTTCTGTTTTACTTTTTGTAATTTGAATTTTATTTTATTTTTTTATACAGCAGGTTCTTTTTGGTTATCTATTTTATACATATAAATGTATACATGCCAATCCCAATCTCTCAACTCCTCCCACCACCACCCCCCAACAGCTTTCCCCCCTTGGTGTCCATACGCTTGTTGTCTACATCTGTTGCTCTATTTCTGCCTTGCAAAACGGTTCATCTGTACAATTTGTCTAGGTTCCACATATAGCCATTAATAGACAAGATTTCTTTTTCTCTTTCTGACTTACTTCACTCTGTATGACAGTCTCTAGATCCATCAACGTCTCTACAAATGACCCAATTTCATTCCTTTTTATGGCTTAGTAATATTCCATTTTATATATGTACCACGTCTTTATGCATTCGTCTGTCTGTGGGCATTTAGGTTGCTTCCATTACCTGGATATTGTAAATAGTGATGCAATGAACATTGCGGTGAATGTCTCTTTTTGATTTATGGTTTTGTCTGGGTATATGCCCAGTAGTGGGACTGCTGTATCATATGGTAATTCTATTCTTAGTTTTATAAGAAACTCCATAACTTTCTCCACAGTGACTGTATCAATTTCATTCCCAACAATAGCGGAAGAGGGTTCCTTATCTCCACACCCTTTCCAGCATTTGTTGTTTGTAGATTTTCTGATGATGCCCATTCTAACAGGTGTGAGGTGATACACCATGGATGAGTCTATTTCGTTGAGCAAAGAGTAGGTCTTGTCTATTACATATTTGGCTTATGGAACGGTATGTGTGCTAATTTCAATCTCTGGTTTTATACAGCACCGCAACTCAACTTTCCCCTTAAGCAAGCATAAGTTTTTATCTAAATGTGAGACTCTGTTCGGTTTTGGAATTCAGTTTATGTGTAGCCAAGTTTACACTCTCTCTATTAGTGATATCTTATGATAATTACCTTTCTCTGTGTGACCTATTTCTCTTAGAATCATCATACTTAAATCCACTCAATTTGCTGCTACAGGCCTGATGACATTGATTTCATTGCTGAGTGATATTCCATTGTACGTAAGTAGCACAACTCCTTTATCCATATTTTTCTTTCTGGGATATTTAATTTGTACTGGACTCAAGGTTCTTGTAAACACAGCAGCCCTAAATTTGGTGTTGGCTGTGTCTTGTTGATTTTAATTTTCCTAAGCTATAGGGCCAAAAGTGGAAGTGCCCTAGGGTCTGTAGCTTTGTTTTTCAGATGTTTCAGGATACACCATAAACATCTCCAGAGTGTCTGTTGGCAATTTACATCCCGCCCATCAGCATAACAAGGCTCCCTGTTCTCCATGGCCTGTCCTGTGTTTCTGGTTTTTACACATTTTTCAGATGGCCCTTTTGACGAATGGGAAATGAGACTTCATTGTAGTGCGGATTTCCATTGCTCGAGTGCTTGGTTGGCCAAAAAGGGCATATGTGTTTTTTCCTGAATATATTCAGGAAAAAATGTTTACGCACTTTTGTCCAAGTGCATCACTGTCAAAGATCTGCCGCTTTTCACATGCTTTAAACGCAATTCCAATCTACCTCCTGAAATATGATTCCTGCAATTCTGCCTCGTTTTGAAGTCCTCTTTGCAGACTTACTTCAGTATATTTTTGCCAATAGCTGTCATTTATAACTGCAGGTTTGTGAATTACAGTGCCTGTGATTTCCTTTCTTAACTCGTTTCCTTGAAAGCTGGCCACAGAACCGCAGGTTTGCTTTAGGCCATAATCAGGGTCTGGCACGGCACTCTGAGCCTTTGGTTAATTCCTCTTCCTGGTGGGAAATTAGAGTTAAATGTGCCCCTCCGGACACCTGCCTCACTCCCAGCCCCTTGGTGATGTGTGTCCTGTGGTTTGAGGCCACATGTGCTGGGTTCCTCACCTTTGGCTGATGTGGCCCCACTGGTGTGAGGACACTCCTGCCTGGTTCCCATCCCCTTGGTGATGTGGGCCATCCGGTGAGAGTCTGATCCTGGTTGGGTTCCTCACACTTCTGTGAGGTGGGCCCTCTTCTCTGACGTCACTCCTGCCTGGCTGGCACACCCCGCCTTGGCGAAGTCGGCCCTCTGGTGGGATTTGGTGCCTGCTGGGGGTCTCCTGCCCTCGGTAATGAGGGCCCTCTGGCGTCAGGCCCTAATTCCTGGGCTCCCAATATTTTCTGATATGCGCCCTGTGGTTCGAGTACACTCGTGCCAGGTTCCCAACCCCATGGGAATGTGGGCCTTCTGCTCTGAGGTCCCAACCGTGGGTTGCTCAGTTTCATGATGAGGGCCCTCTGCTGTGAGTTCTCTCCGGCCTGGATCCCATAGCCTCGCTGATCCTGGCCACCTGCTGGGAGGTTCCAACTGCGGGATTCCTCACCTTTTTTTCTTCTATGGACCCTCTCTTTTGAGACTCCTCCTGCCTGCCTCACTCCCAGTCCCTTGGTGATGTGTGTCCTCTGGTGTGAGGCCACGTGTGCTGGGTCCCTCGCCTTTGGATGATGTGGCCACACTGGTGTGAGGACACTCCTGCCTGCTTCCTATCCCCTTGATGATGTGGGCCCTCTGGTGAGAGTCTGATCCTGGCTGGGTTCCTCACCCTTCTGTGAGGTGGGCCCTCTGCTGTGAGGTCACTCCTGCCTGGCTGGCACACCCCACCTGGGCAACATCGGCCCTCTTGTGGCACTTGGAGCCTGCTGGGAGCCTCCTCCCCTCGGTGATGGGGGCCCTCTAGCGTCAGGCCCTAACTGCTGGGTACCCACATTTTCTGATACGTGCTTAGTGGTGCGAGGACACTCCTGCGAGGTTCCCATCCCCATGGGCATGTGGGCCTTCTGCTCTAAGGTCCCAACACCTGTGTTGTTCACCGTTTCATGATGTTGGCTCTCTGGTGTTAGTTCACTCAGGCCTAGATCCCATAGACTCTGTGCTCTGAGCCGACTGCTGGGAGGTTCCTACTGCTGGATTCCTTACCTTTTTTATTCTTTGGGTCCTGTGTTTTTATGCTCCTACTTCCTGACTCACTCCCAGCCCCTTTGTGATGTAGGTCCTCTGGTTTAAGGCCACATGTACCGGTTTCCTCACCTTTATTGATGTGGCCCCACTGGTGTGAGGACACTCCTGCCTGGTTCCCATCCCCTTGGTGATTGGGGCCCTCTTGTGAGAGTCTGATCCTGTCTGGATTCCTCACACTTCTGGGAGGTGGGCCCTCTGCTGTGAGGTCACTCCTGCCTGGCTGGCACACGTCACGTTGGCGATGTGGGCCCTCAGTTGGGAGTTGGTGCCTGCTGGGAGTCTCCTCCCCTCGGTAATGAGGGCCCTCTGGCGTCAGGCCCTAACTCATGGGCTCCCAAAATTTTCTGATGTGCGCCCTGTCGTGTGAGTACACTCCAGCCAGGGTCCCTTCCCTAGGGGATGTGGGCTTTCTGCTCTGTGGTCCCAACGGCTGGGTTGCTCACAGTGTCAGAATGTGGGCCCTCTGTTTTGAGTTCAGTCAGGCCTGGATCCCATAGCCTCGCTGCTCCTGGCTGCCTGCTGGGAGGTTCCAACTGCGGGATTCCTCACCTTTTTTACGCAATGGGCCCTCTGTTTTGAGGCTCCTCCTGCCTGCCTCACTCCCAGCCCCTTGGTGATGTGTGTCCTGTAGTTTGAGGCCACGTGTGCTGGGTCTGTCACATTTCGGTGATGTGGCCCCACTGGTGTGAGGACACTCCTGCCTGGTTTCCATTCCCTTGGTGATGTGGGCCCTCTGGTGAGAGTCTGATCCTCTTTGGGTTCCTCACACTTTTGTGTGGTTGGCCCTCTGCTCTGAGGTCACTCCTGCCTGGCTGGCACACCCCGCATTGGCGACGTCGGCCCTCTGGTAGCAGTTGGAGCTTGCTGGGAGCCTCCTCTCCTCAGTGATGAGGGCCCTCTGGCGTCCGGCCCTAACTGCTGGGCTCCCCACCTTTTCTGTTGTGTGCCCACTGGTGCGATGACACTCCTGCTTGGTTCCCTTCCCCATGGGGATGTGGGCCTTGTGCTCTGAGGTTACAACGGCTGGGTTGCTTACAGTATCACGATGAGGGCCCTCTGTTGTGAGTTCATCACTGCCTGGATCCCATAGCCTCGGTGCTCTGGGCCGCCTGCTGGGATGTTCCAACTGCTGGATTCCTCACCTTTTTATACAATGGGCCATGTGTTTTGAGGTTAATCCTGCCTGCCTCGCTCTGAGACCCATGGTGATGTGGGTCTTCTGGTTTGAGGCCACATGTGCTGGGTACCTCAACTTTCGATGATGTGGCCCCACGGGTGTGAGGACACTCGTGCCTGATTCCCAGCCCCTTGCTTATGTGGGCACTCTGGTGAGAGTCTGATCATGACTGGGTTCCTTACCCTTCTGTGAGGTGGGCGCTCTGATGTGAGGTCACTCCTGCCTGGATGGCTCACGTCGCCTTGGCGACATAGGCCCTCTGTTGGCCACTGAAGCATGCTGGGAGCCTCCTACCCTCTTTAATGAGGGCCCTGGAAGAAACGCATATGCCCTTTTTGACCAAGTGCATCATTGTCGAAGTTCTGCCTCTTCTCCTATACTTTCAGAGGACTTCCCATCTACCTCCTGAAATCGTATTCCTGGAATTCTGCCCCGCGTTCAAGTCCTCTTTGCAGCCTTACTTCAATATATTTTTGGACGATAGCTGTCATTTATAACTCTGCAGGTTTGTGAATTACAGTGCCCCTGAGCTCCATTCTTCAACTCGCTTTCTTGTGAGCTGGCCGCAAAACCGCAGGATTGCTTCAGGCCCTAATCTGGTTCCGGCACGGCATGTTGAGCCTTTGGCTAATTCCTCTTCCTGATGGGAAATGAGCGTTAAATTTGCTCGTGCAGACACCTACAGCTAATCTCTCATTGGTTCTCCCTATTCCTGTTCATCTTGCTCAGAAATTCCAAACTGTGCCAAACAGGAGGTTAAAGGCACTGACTCTCCAATTGGGGAAAGAGTTAGTAAAGCGTCTGGAATGGTAAAACCGAGTATGAGGGGAAGAAAACTGAGATGCATTTAAAAAGGTTTCCCGGTCACACGGTGGACCATATTCTGGGTTTCCCATGCGTGTTTTACCTGAAGGAAGAATCCCTTAAACCTGGAGAGGTGGGACCCATGCAATGGGTGCCATGCAGTATGACTTCAAATGGCCTGCATTTTCTCACCGAACCTCACCAATGCTATCAGCCCAAAGTGTCGAACCTTATGTCTCACTCAGCTCTAGGTGTAGATGTGGTAAATCCAGGTTGCATCACAAGCCCTGAATGAATTATTTAAGAATTGCTCTCTATTTCACTGTCATTGTGTTTGTTTTTGTAGTTTATTTTGATAATGGGATTTATCGGATTTTCTCTGCTGCCTTCATGCAGCTGTACACACACTTGATTCTCTTACGGAGACATATAAATCCATGGGTTTGAAGATTCTTACTAGTCATGTGTAATCCTAGGATTTGAATATGGTGTGTTTAGTCCATTTCGTTGAGCAACGTGTAAGTCTTGACTCTTACATATTTGGCTTATGGAAAGGTATGTGTGCTAATTTCTATCTCTGGTTTTATGCAGCACCCCACCTAACCTTTCCCCATAAGCAAGCATAAGTTGGTGTTCTAAATTTGAGACCCTGTTCTGTTTTGTAATTCAGTTCATGTGTAGCCAAGTTTACATTCCGTGTATGAGTGATATCTTATGATGTTTCATTTTCTGTGTGACTTATTTCACTTAGAATCATCGTACCTGGATCCACTCAATATGCCGCGACGGGCCTGATGACATAGATTTCATTGGTGAGTGATATTCCATTGTACGTGCGTACCACAACTTCTTTAACCATTTTTCACATTCTGGGATATTTAACTTGTACCGTAGACGACGTTCTTGTAAACAGAGCTGTCCCAAACTTTGGGGTGGCTGTGTGTTTTTGATTTTAATTTCCCTAAGCTATAGGACCATAAGTGGAAGTGACATAGGCTCTGTTGCTTTGTTTCCTACGTGTTTCAGGAAACCCCATACACTTCTCCAGAGTGGCTGTTTGCAATTTACATCCCCCCCATCAGCATAACAAGTCTCCCTGTTCTCCATGACCTGTCCTGCCTTTCTGGATTTTACACTTTTTCAGATGCCCCTTTTGACCGGGGGGCAGTGAGACTTCATTGTAGTGCAGATTTCATTTACCTGCTTGCTTGCTTGGCCAAAAATGGCGTATGCGTTTTTTCCTGAATATATTCAGGAAAAAACGCATACGCACTTTTTGGCCAGTGCATCATTGTCGACATTCTGCCTCTATTCCTATGCTTTAAGTGCAATTCCAGTCTACCCCCTGAAATCGTTTTCCTGAAATTCTGCCCCGCTTTCAAGTCCTCTTCGAAGACTTACTTCAATACATTTTTGGACGATAGCTGTCATTCATAACTCTGCAGGTTTGTGAATTACAGTGCCCCTGAGCTCGTTTCCTCAACTCGCTTTCTTGTGAGCTGGCCGCAAAACCGCAGGATTGCTGCAGGCCCTAATCTGTTTCCGACAGGGCACACTGAGCCTTTGGTGAATTCCTCTTCCTGGTGGGAAATGAGCGTTCCATTTGCCCGTGCAGACACCTACAGCTAGTCTCTCATTGTTTCTCCCTATTCCTGTTAATCTTGCGTAGAAATTGCAAACTGTGCCAAACAGGAGGTTAAAGGCACGGACTCTCCAAGTGGGGAGAATGTTAGTAAAGTGTCTGGAATGGTGAACCCGAGTACCAGGGTTCGAAAACTGAGATATATTTGAAAACGTTTCCCAATCACACGGTGGACAATACTCTGGGTTTCCCATGCATGTTTTAGCTGAAGGAAGAATCCCTTAAACCTGGAGAGTTGGGACCCATGGAATGGATACCATGCAGGATGACTTCAATGGGTCTGCGTTTGCTCACCGAACCTCACCAATGCTATCAGCCCGAAGTGTCCAGCGTTATGTCTCACGCAGCTCTGTGTGTAGATGTGGTAAATCCAGGTTGCATCACAAGCCCTGAATGAATTATTTAAAAATTGCTCTCTATTTCACTGTCATTGTGTTTTGTTTTTGAAATTTATTTTGATAATGGGATTTATCGGATTTTCTCTGCTGCGTTCAGGCCGTTGTACACACGCTTGATTTCCTTATGGAGACATATAAATCCGTGGGTTTTAAGATTCTTAATTGTCAGGTATCTTCCCAGGCGTTGAATATGGGGTGTTGAGTCCATTTCGTTGAGCAAGGAGTAGGTCTTGTCTATTATATATTTGGCTTATGGAACGGTATCTGTGCTAATTTCAATCTCTGGTTTTATGCAGCACCCCAACTCACCTTTCCCCATAAGCAAGCATAAGTTGGTTTTCTAAATTTGAGACCCTGTTCTGTTTTGTAATTCAGTTCATGTGTAGCCAAGGTTATATTCCGTGTATTAGTGATATCTTATGATGTTTCTTTATCTGTGTGACTTATTTCTCGTAGAATCATCGTACCTGAAACCACTAATTATGCCGCTACGGGCCTGATGACGTAGATTTCATTGCTGAGTTATATTCCATTGTACGTGCGTACCACAACTTCTTTATCCATTTTTTGCTTTCTCGGATATTTAACTTGTACTGTAGACGAGGTTCTTGTAAACAGAGCCGTCCCAAACGTTGGGGTGGCTGTGTGTTTGTGATTTTAATTTCCCTAAGCTATAGGACCATATGTGGAAGTGCCATAGGCTGTGTTGCTTTGTTTCCTACGTGTTTCAGGATACACCATACATTTCTCCAGAGTGGCTGTTGGCAATTTACATCCCGCCCATCAGCATAACAAGGCTCCCTGTTCTCCATGACCTGTCCTGCCTTTCTGGATTTTACACTTTTTTCAGATGGCCCTTTTGACCGGGGGGCAGTGAGACTTAATTGTAGTGCAGATTTCCTTTACACGCTTGCTTGGTTGGCCAAAAAGGGCGTATGCGTTTATTCCTCAATATATTCAGGAAAAAACGCATACGCCCTTTTTCGCCAAGTGCATCATTGTCGACATTCTGCCTCTTTTCCTATGCTTTAAGTGCAATTCCAGTCTACCCCCTGAAATCATTTTCCTGAAATTCTGCCCCGCTTTCAAGTCCTCTTCGAAGACTTACTTCAGTACATTTTTGGACGATACCTGTCATTCATAACTCTGCATGTTTGTGAATTACAGTGCCCCTGAGCTCCTTTCTTCAACTCGCTTTCTTGTGAACTGGCCGCAAAACCGCAGGATTGCTTCAGGCCCTAATCTGTTTCCGGCATGGCATGCTGAGCCTTTGGTTAATTCCTCTTCCTGGTGGGAAATGGGCGTTCCATTTGCCCGTGCACACACCTACAGCTAGTCTCTCATTGCTTCTCCCTATTCCTGTTCATCTTGCGCAGAAATTGCAAACTGTGCCAAACAGGAGGTTAAGGGCACTGACTCTCCAAGTGGGGAGAGTGTTACTAAAGCGTCTGGAATGGTGAACCCGAGTACCAGGGGCGAAAACTGAGATGCATTTGAAAACGTTTCCTGGTCACACAGTGCACAGTACTGTGGGTTTCCCATGCATGTTTTAGCTGAAGGAAGAATCCCTTAAACCTGGAGAGTTGGGACCCATGGAATGGGAACCATGCAGTATGACTTCAAAGGGTCTGCGTTTGCTCACCGAACCTCACCAATGCTATCAGCCCGAAGTGTACAGCCTTATGTCTCACCCAGCTCTGGATGTAGATGTGGTAAATCCAGGTTGCATCACAAGCCCTGAATGAATTATTTAAGAATTGCTCTCTATTTCACTGTCATTGTGTTTTGTTTTTGAAATTCATTTTGATAATGGGATTTATCGGATGTTCACTGCTGCGTTCAGGCCGCTGTACACACGCTTGATTTCCTTATGGAGACATATAAATCCATGGGTTTTAAGATTCTTACTTGTCAGGTATCTTCCCAGGCGTTGAATATGGGGTGTTGAGTCCATTTCGTTGAGCAAGGTGTAGGTCTTGTCTATTATATATTTCTCTTATGGAACGGTATCTGTGCTAATTTCAATCTCTGGTTTGATGCAGCACCCCAACTCACCTTTCCCCATAAGCAAGCATAAGTTGGTTTTCTAAATTTGAGACACTCTTCTGTTTTGTAATTCAGTTCATGTGTAGCCAAGTTTACATTCCGTGTATTAGTGATATCTTACGATATTTCTTTTTCTGTGTGACTTATTTCTCGTAGAACCATCGTACCTGAATCCACTCATTATGCCGCTATGGGCCTGATGACGTAGATTTCATTGCTGAGTGATATTCCATTGTACATGCGTACCACAACTTCTTTATCCATTTTTTGCTTTCTCGGATATTTAACTTGTACCGTAGACGAGGTTCTTGTAAACAGAGCCGTCCCAAACTTTGGGGTGGCTGTGTGTTTTTGATTTTAATTTCCCTAAGCTATAGGACCATAAGTGGAAGTGCCATAGGCTGTGTTGCTTTGTTTCCTACGTGTTTCTGGAAACACCATACACTTCTCCAGAGTGGTTGTTGGGAATTTACATCCCGCCCATCAGCATAACAAGGCTCCCTGTTCTCCATGACCTGTCCTGCCTTTCTGGATTTTACACTTTTTTCAGATGGCCCTTTTGACCGGGGGGCAGTGAGACTTCATTGTAGTGCAGATTTCCTTTACACGCTTGCTTGGTTGGCCAAAAAGGGCGTATGCGTTTTTTCCTGAATATATTCAGGAAAAAACGCATACGCCCTTTTTGGCCAAGTGCATCATTGTCGACATTCTGCCTCTTTTCCTATGCTTTAAGTGCAATTCCAGTCTATCCCCTGAAATCGTGTTCCTGAAATTCTGCCCCGCTTTCATGTCCTCTTCGAAGACTTACTTCAATACATTTTTGGATGATAGCAGTCATTCATAACTCTGCAGCTTTGTGAATTACAGTGCCCCTGAGCTCCTTTGTTTAACTCGCTTTCTTGTGAGCTGGCCAAAAAACCGCCGGATTGCTTCAGGCCCTAATCTGTTTCCGGCAGAGCACCCTGAGCCTTTGTTTAATCCCTCTTCCTGGTGGGAAATGAGCGTTCAATTTGCCCGTGCAGACACCAACAGCTAGTCTCTCATTGGTTCTCCCTATTCCTGTTCATCTTGCGCAGAAATTCCAAACTGTGCCAAACAGGAGGTTAAAGGCAATGACTGTCCAAGTGGGGAGAGTGTTAGTAAAGCGTCTGGAATGGTGAACCCGAGTACCAGGGGACGAAAACTGAGATGCATTTGAAAACGTTTCCCAATCACACGGCGGACGATAGTCTGGGTTTCCCATGCATGTTTTAGCTGAAGGAAGAGTCCCTTAAACCTGGAGAGTTGGGACCCATGGAATGGGAACCATGCAGTATGACTTCAAAGGGTCTGCGTCTGCTCACCGAACCTCACCAATGCTATCAGCCCGAAGTGTCCAGCCTTATGTCTCACCCAGCTCTGGGTGTAGATGTGGTAAATCCAGGTTGCATCACAAGCCCTGAATGAATTATTTAAGAATTGCTCTCTATTTCACTGTCATTGTGTTTTTTTTTTTGAAATTTATTTTGATAATGGGATTTACCGGATTTTCACTGTTCCGTTTAGGCTGCTGTACACACGCTTGTTTTCCTTATGGAGACATATAAATCCATGGTTTTTAAGATTCTTACTTGTCAGGTATCTTTCCAGGCGTTGAATATGGGCTGTTGAGTCCATTTCGTTGAGCAAGTAGTAGGTCTTGTCTATAATATATTTGGCTTATGGAACGGTACCTGTGCTAATTCCAATCTCTGGTTTTATGCAGCACCCCAACTCACCTTTCCCCATAAGCAAGCATAAGTTGGTTTTCTAAATTTGAGACCCTGTTCTGTTTTGTAATTCAGTTTATGTGTAGCCAAGTTTACATTCCGTGTATTACTGATATCTTATGACGTTTATTTTTCTGTGTGACTTATTTCTCGTAGAATCATCGTACCTGAATCCACTCATTATACCGCTACGGGCCTGAAGACGTAGATTTAATTGCTGAATGATATTCCATTGTACGTGCGTACCAGAACTTCTTTATCCATTTTTTCCTTTCTCGGATATTTAACTTGTACCGTAGACAAGGTTCTTGTAAACAGAGCCATCCCAAACTTTGGGGTGGCTGTGTGTTTTTGATTTTAATTTCTTTAAGCTATAGGACCATAAGTGGAAGTGACATAGGCTGTGTTGCTTTGTTTCCTACGTGTTTCAGGATACACCATACATTTCTCCAGAGTGGCTGTTGGCAATTTACATCCCGCCCATCAGCATAACAAGGCTCCCTGTTCTCCAAAACCTGTCCTGCCTTTCTGGATTTTACACATTTTTCAGATGGCCCTTTTGACCGGGGGGCAGTGAGACTTCATTGTAGTGCAGATTTCCTTTACACGCTTGCTTGGTTGGCCAAAAAGGGCGTATGCGTTTTTTCCTGAATATATTCAGGAAAAAACGCATACGCCCTTTTTGGCCAAGTGCATCATTGTCGACATTCTGCCTCTTTTCCTATGCTTTAAGTGCAATTCCAGTCTACCCCCTGAAATCGTTTTCCTGAAATTCTGCCCCGCTTTCAAGTCCTCTTCTAAGACTTACTTCAATACATTTTTGGATGATAGCTGTCATTCATAACTCTGCAGTTTTGTGAATTGCAGTGCCCCTGAGCTCCTTTCTTCAACTCTCTTTCTTGTGAGCTGGCCGCAAAACCGCAGGATTGCTTCAGGCCATAATCTCTTTCCGGGGGGGAACGCTGAGCCTTTGTTTAATTCCTCTTCCTGGTCGGAAATGAGCGTTCCATTTGCCCATGCAGGCACCTACAGCTAGTCTCTCATTGGTTCTCCCTATTCCTGTACATCTTGCGCAGAAATTGCAAACGGTGCCCAACAGGAGGTTAATGGCGCTGACTCTCCAAGTGGGGAGAGTGTTAGTAAAGTGTCTGGAATGATGAACCCGAGTTCCAGGGGACGAAAACTGAGATGTATTTGAAAACGTTTCCCGGTCACACAGTGCACAGTACTGTGGGTTTCCCATGCATGTTTTAGCTGAAGGAAGAATCCCTTAAACCTGGAGAGTTGGGACCCATGGAATGGGTACCATGCAGTATGACTTCAAAAGGTCTGCGTTTGCTCACCGAACCTCACCAATGCTATCAGCCCGAAGTGTCCAGCCTTATGTCTCACCCAGCTCTGGATGTAGATGTGGTAAATCCTGGTTGCATCACATGCCCTGAATGAATGATTTAAGAATTGCTCTCTCTTTCACTGTCATTGTGTTTTGTTTTTGTAATTCATTTTGATCATGGGATTTATTGGATTTTCTCTGCTGCGTTCATGCAGCTGTACACACGCTTGATTGTCTTAAGGAGATATATAAATCCATGGGTTTGAAGATTCTTACTACTCAGGTGTATTCCTAGGCGTTGAATATGAGGTGTTTAGTCCATTTCGTTGAGCAAGGGGTAGCTCTTGACTATTACATATTTGGCTTATGGAAAGGTATCTGTGCTAATTTCTATCTCGCTTTTATGCAGCACCCCAACTCACTTTTCCCCTTAAGCAAGCATAAGTTGGTTTTCTAAATTTGAGACCCTGTTCTGTTTTGTAATTCAGTTCATGTGTAGCCAAGTTTACATTCCGTGTATTAGTGATAACTTATGATGTTTCATTTTCTGTGTGACTTATTTCACTTAGAATCATCGTACCTGAATCCACTCATTATGCCGCGACGGGCCTGATGAAATAGATTTCATTGGTGAGTGATATTCATTTGTACGTACGTACCACACTTCTTTATCCATTTTTCGCTTTCTGGGATATTTAACTTGTTCCGTAGACGAGGTTCTTGTAAACAGAGCCGTCCGACACTTTGGGGTGGCTGTCTGTTTTTGATTTTAATTTCCGTGATCTATAAGACCATAAGTGGAAGTGCCGTAGTCTCCGTTGCTTTGTTTCTTAGGTGTTTCAGGAAACACCATACACTTCTCCAGAGTGGCTGTTGGCATTTACATCCCGCCCATCAGCATAACAAGGCTCCCTGTTCTCCATGGCCTGTCCTGTGTTTCTGGTTTTTACACTTTTTTCAGATGGCCCTTTTGACGAATGGGAAATGAGACTTCATTGTAGTGAGGATTTCCATTTCTCGAGTGCTTGGTTGGCCAAAAAGGGCATATGTGTTTTTTCCTGAATATATTCAGGAAAAAATGTTTACGCACTTTGGTCCAAGTGCATCACTGTCAAAGATCTGCCGCTTTTCACATGCTTTAAATGCAATTCCAATCTACCTCCTGAAATATGATTCCTGCAATTCTGCCTCGTTTTCAAGTCCTCTTTGCAGACTTACTTCCATATATTTTTGCCAATAGCTGTCATTTATAACTCTGCAGGTTTGTGAATTACAGTGCCCGTGATTTCCTTTCTTAACTCGTTTCCTTGAAAACTGGCCACAGAACCGTAGGTTTGCTTCAGGCCGTAATCAGGGTCCGGCACGGCACTCTGAGACTTTGGTTCATTCCACTTCCTGGTGGGAAATTAGAGTTAAATGTACCCCTCCAGACACCTGCCTCACTCCTAGCCCCTTGGTGATGTGTGTCCTCTGGTTTGAGGCCACATGTGCTGGGTTCCTCACCTTTGGCTGATGTGGCCCCACTGGTGTGAGGACACTCCTGCCTGGTTCCCATCCCCTTGGTGATGTGGGCCCTCCGGTGAGAGTCTGATCCTGGTTGGGTTCCTCACACTTCTGTGAGGTGGGCCCTCTTCTCTGAGGTCACTCCTGCCTGGCTGGCACACCCCACCTTGGCGACGTCGGTCCTCTGGTGGGATTTGGTGCCTGCTGGGTGTCTCCTCCCCTCGGTAATGAGGGCCCTCTGGCGTCAGGCCCTAACTCCTGGGCTCCCAATATTTTCTGATATGCGCCCTGTGGTTCGAGTACACTCCTGCCAGGTTCCCAACCCCATGGGAATGTGGGCCTTCTGCTCTGAGGTCCCAACCGTGGGTTGCTCAGTTTCATGATGAGGGCCCTCTGCTGTGAGTTCTCTCTGGCCTGGATCCCATAGCCTCGCTGCTCCTGGCCACCTGCTGGGAGGTTACAACTGCGGGATTCCTCACCTTTTTTCTTCTATGGGCCCTCTGTTTTGAGACTCCTCCTGCCTGCCTCACTCCCAGCCCCTTGGTGATGTGTGTCCTCTGGTTTGAGTCCACGTATGCTGGGTCCCTCGCCTTTCGATGATGTGGCCCCACTGGTGTGAGGACACTCCTGCCTGGTTCCTATCCCCTTGATGATGTGGGCCCTCTGGTGAGAGTCTGATCCTGGCTGGGTCCCTCACCCTTCTGTGAGGTGGGCCCTCTGCTCTGAGGTCACTCCTGCCTGGCTGGCACACCCCACCTGGGCAACATCGGCCCTCTTGTGGCAGTTGGAGCCTGCTGGGAACCTCCCCTCGGTGATGGGGGCCCTCTTGCCTCAGGCCCTAACTGCTGGGTACCCACATTTTCTGATACGTGCTAAGTGGTGCGAGGACACTCCTGCCAGGTTCCCATCCCCATGGGCATGTGGGCCTTCTGCTCTAAGGTCCCAACACCTGTGTTGTTCACCGTTTCATGATGTTGGCTCTCTGGTGTTAGTTCACTCAGGCCTTGATCCCATAGACTCTGTGCTCTGAGCGGCCTGCTGGGAGGTTCCTACTGCTGGATTCCTTACCTTTTTATCCTTTGGGTCCTGTGTTTTCATGCTCCTACTTCCTGACTCACTCCCAGCCCATTTGTGATGTAGGTCCTCTGGTTTAAGGCCACATGTACTGGTTTCCTCACCTTTATTGATGTGGCCCCACTGGTGTGAGGACACTCCTGCCTGGTTCCCATCCCCTTGGTGATGGGGGCCCTCTGGTGAGAGTCTGATCCTGTCTGGATTCCTCACACTTCTGGGAGGTGGGCCCTCTGCTGTGAGGTCAATCCTGCCTGGCTGGCACACGTCACCTTGGCGATGTGGGCCCTCAGTTGGGAGTTGGTGCCTGCTGGGAGTCTCCTCCCCTCGGTAATAAGGGCCCTCTGGCGTCAGGCCCTAACTCATGGGCTCCCAAATTTTTCTCATGTGCGCCCTGTCGTGCGTGTACACTCCAGCCAGGGTCCCATCCCCATGGGGATGTGGGCTTGCTGCTCTGAGGTCCCAACGGCTGGGTTGCTCACAGTGTCAGAATGTGGGCCCTCTGCTGTGAGTTCACTTCGGCATGGATCCCATAGCCTCGGTGCTCTGGGCCACCTGCTTGGAGCTTCCAACTGCGGGGTTCCTCACTTTTTTATTCTATGGGCGCTCTGTTGTGAGTCTCCTCCTGCATGCCTCACTCCCAGCCCTTTCGTGATGTGTGTCCCCTTGTTTGAGGCCACATGTGCTGTGTTCCTCACCTTTCGTTGATGTGGCCCCACTGGTGTGAGGACACTCCTGCCTGGTTTCCATCCCCTTGGTGATGTGGGCGCTCTGGTTAGAGTCTGATCCTGTTTGGGCTCCTCACACTTCTGTGAGGTGGGCCCTCTGCTGTGAGGTAACTCCTGCCTGGCTTGCTCCCGTTCCATTGGTGACGTCGGCCCTCTGGTGGCATTTGGAGCCTGCTGGTAGCCTCCTCTCCTCCGTGATGAGGGCCCTCTGGCGTCAGGCCATAACTGCTGGGTTCCCACATTTTCTGATACGTGCTAAGTTGTGCGAGGACACTCCTGCGAGGTTCCCATCCCCATGGGGATGTGGGCCTTCTGCTCTGAGGTCCCACTGGCTGGGTTGCTCACAGTTTCATGATGTGGGCCCTCTGCTGTGAGTTCACTGTGGCCTGGATCCCATAGACTCCATGCTCTGGGCCACCTGCTGGGAGGTTCAAACTGCTGGATTCCTCACATTTTTTATTCTGTGGGCCCTGTGTTGTTAGGCTACTCCTGCCTGCCTCACTCGGAGCACCTTGGAAATGTGGGTCCTCTGGTTTAGGCCACATGTGCTGGGTTCCTCACCTTTCTATAATGTGGCCACACTGGTGTGAGGACACTCCTGCCTTGTTCCGATCCCCTTGGTGATGTGGGCCCTCTGGTGAGAGTCTTATCCTGGCTGGGTTCCTCACCCTTCTGTGAGGTAGGCCCTCTGCTGTGAGGTCACTCCTGCCTGGCTGGCACACGTCAACTTGGCGACGTGGGCCCTCAGTTGGGAGTTGGTGCCTGCTGGGAGTCTCCTCCCCTCGGTAATGAGGGCCCTCTGGCATCAGACCCTAACTCCTGGGCTCCCAAAATTTTCTGATGTGTGCCCTGTGGTGCGAGTACACTCCTGCCAGGATCCCAACCCCATGGGGATGTGGGTCTTCTGCTCTGAGGTCCCAATGGTACGTTGCTCAGTTTCATGATGAGGGCCCTCTGGTGTGAGTTCACTCCGGCATGGACCCCATAGCCTCGCTGTTCCTGGCCACCTGTGGGGAGGTTCCCACTGCGGGATTCCTCACCTTTTTCCTTCTATGGGCCCTCTGTTTTGAGACTCCTCCTGCCTGCCTCACTCCCAGCCCCTTGGTGATGTGTGTCCTCTGGTTTGAGGCCACGTGTGCTGGGTCCCTCACCTTTCGATGATGTGGCCCCACTGGTGTGAGGACACTCCTGCCTGGTTCCTATCCCCTTGGTGATGTGGGCCCTCTGGTGAGAGTCTGATCCTGGCTGGGTTCCTCACACTTCTGTGAGGTGGGCCCTCTGCTGTGAGGTCACTCCTGCCTGGCTGGCACACCCCGCCTTGGCAATGTCGGCCCTCTTGTGGCAGTTGGAGCCTGCTCGGAGCCTCCTCCCCTCGGTGATGAGGGCCCTCTGGCGTCAGGCCCTAACTGCTGGGTACCCACATTTTCTGATACGTGCTAAGTGGTGCGAGGACACTTGTGCCATGTTCCGAAACCCATGGGGATGTGGGCCTTCTGCTCTGAGGTCCCAACCCCTGGGTTGCTCACAGTTTCATGATGTGGGCCCTGTGCTATGAGTTCACTGTGGCCTGGATCGCATAGACTCGGTGCTCTGGGCCGCCTGCTCGGAGGTTCCCACTGCAGGATTCCTCAGCCTTTTTATTCTATTGGCCCTGTGTTGTGAGTCTA
Organism: Delphinapterus leucas; assembly: GCF_059928025.1. Classification (NCBI taxonomy): domain Eukaryota; kingdom Metazoa; phylum Chordata; class Mammalia; order Artiodactyla; family Monodontidae; genus Delphinapterus; species Delphinapterus leucas. Next base: position 6,703,053 of record NW_028322245.1, read on the forward strand.
CTCCTGCCTGCCTCACTCCGAGCCCCTTGGAGATCTGGATCCTCTGGTTTAGGCCACATGTGCTGGGTTCCTCACCTTTCTATGATGTGGCCACCCTGGTGTGAAGACAGTCCTGCCTGGTTCTGATGCCCTTGGTGATGTGGGCCCTCTGGTGAGAGTCTTACCCTGACTGGGTTCCTCACCATTCTGTGAGGTAGGCCCTCAGCTGTGAGGTCACTCCTGCCTGGCTGTTGCACGTCACCTTGGCGACATGGGCCCTCAGTTGGGAGTTGGTGCCTGCTTGGGGTCTCCTCCCCTTGGTAATGAGGGCCCTCTGGCGTCAGGCCCTAACTTCTGGGCTCCCAAAATTCTCTGATGTGCGCCCTGTGGTGCGAGTACACTTCTGCCAGGTTCCCAACCACATGGGAATGTGGGCCTTCTGCTCTAAGGTCCCAACGGCTGGGTTGCTCACAGTTTTATGATGAGGGCCCTCTGTTTTGAGTTCAGTCAGGCCTGGATCCCATAGCCTCGCTGCTCCTGGCCACCTGCTGGGAGGTTCCAACTGCGGGATTCCTCACCTTTTTTACGCTATGGGCCCTCTGTTTGGAGGCTCCTCCTGCCTGCCTCACTCCCAGCCCCTTGGTGATGTGTGTCCTGTAGTTTGAGGCCACGTGTGCTGGGTCCGTCACATTTAGGTGATGTGGCCCCACTGGTGTGAGGACACTCCTGCCTGGTTTCCATTCCCTTGGTGACGTGGGCCCTCCGGTGAGAGTCTGATCCTCTTTGGGTTCCTCACACTTTTGTGTGGTTGGCCCTCTGCTCTGAGGTCACTCCTGCCTGGCTGGCACACCCCGCATTGGTGACGTCGCCCTTCTGGTAGCAGTTGGAGCTTTCTGGGAGCCTCCTCTCCTCAGTGATGAGGGCCCTCTGGCGTCCGGCCCTAACTGCTGGGCTCCCCACCTTTTCTGATGTGTGCCCACTGGTGCGATGACACTCCTGCTTGGTTCTCTTCCCCATGGGGATGTGGGTCTTGTGCTCTGAGGTTACAACGGCTGGGTTGCTTACAGTATCACGATGAGGGCCCTCTGTTGTGAGTTCATCACTGCCTGGATCCCATAGCCTCGGTGCTCTGGGCCGCCTGCTGGGATGTTCCAACTGCAGGATTCCTCACCTTTTTTATACAATGGGCCATGTGTTTTGAGGTTAATCCTGCCTGCCTCGCTCCGAGACCCATGGTGATGTGGGTCCTCTGGTTTGAGGCCACATGTGCTGGGTACCTCAACTTTCGATGATGTGGCCCCATGGGTGTGAGGACACTCCTGCCTGGTTCCCAGCCCCTTGCTTATGTGGGCACTCTGGTGAGAGTCTGATCCTGACTGGGTTCCTTACCCTTCTGTGAGGTGGGCCCTCTGATGTGAGGTCACTCCTGCCTGGATGTCTCATGTCACCTTGGCGACGTAGGCCCTCTGTTGGCCACTGAAGCATGCTGGGAGCCTCCTACCCTCTTTAATAAGGGCCCTGTAAGAAACGCATATGCCCTTTTTGACCAAGTGCATCATTGTCGAGGTTCTGCCTCTTCTCCTATACTTTCAGAGGACTTCCCGTCTACCTCCTGAAATCGTATTCCTGGAATTCTGCCCCGCGTTCAAGTCCTCTTTGCAGCCTTACTTCAATATATTTTTGGACGATAGCTGTCATTTATAACTCTGCAGGTTTGTGAATTACAGTGCCCCTGAGCTCCTTTCTTCAACTCGCTTTCTTGTGAGCTGGCCGCAAAACCGCAGGATTGCTTCAGGCCCTAATCTGGTTCCGGCAGGGTTCCCTGAGCCTTTGGTTAATTCCTCTTCCTGGTGGGAAATGAGCGTTCCATTTGCCCGTGCAGACACCAACAGCTAGTCTCTCATTGGTCCTCCCTATGCCTGTTCATCTTGCGCAGAAATTGCAAACTATGCCAAACAGGAGATTAAACGCACTGACTCTCCAAGTGGGGAGAGTGTTAGTAAAGCGTCTGGAATGGTGAAACCGAGTACCAGGGGACGAAAACTGAGATGCATTTGAAAACGTTTCCCAATCACACAGTGGGCCATACTCTGGGATTCCCATGCATGTTTTAGCTGAAGGAAGAATCCCTTAAACCTGGAGAGTTGGGACCCATGGGATGGGTACCATGAAGTATGACTTCAAAGGGTCTGCGTTTGCTCACCGAACCTCACCAATGCTATCAGCCCGAAGTGCCCAGCCTTATGTCTCACCCAGCTCTGGGTGTAGATGTGGTAAATCCAGGTTGCATCACAAGCCCTGAATGAATGATTTAAGAATTGCTCTCCATTTCACTGTCATTGTGTTTTGTTTTTGAAATTTGTTTTGATAATGGGATTTATCGGAGTTTCACTGCTGCGTTTAGGCGGCTGTACACACGCTTGATTTCCTTATGGAGACATATAAATCCATGGGTTTTAAGATTCTTACTTGTCAGGTATCTTGCCATGCGTTGAATATGGGGTGTTGAGTCCATTTCGTTGAGCAAGGAGTAGGGCTTGTCTATTATATATTTGGCTTATGGAACGGTATCTGTGCTAATTTCAATCTCTGGTTTTGTGCAGCACCCCAACTCACCTTTCCCCATAAGCAAGCATAAGTTGGTTTTCTAAATTTGAGACCCTGTTCTGTTTTGTAATTCAGTTGATGTGTAGCCAACTTTACATTCCGTGTATTAGTGACATCTTATGATGTTTCTTTTTCTGTGTGACTTATTTCTCGTAGAATCATCGTACCTGAATCCACTCATTATGCCGCTACGGGCCTGATGACGTAGATTTCATTGCTGAGTGATATTCCATTGTACGTGCGTACCACAACATCTTTATCCATTTTTTGCTTTTTCGGATATTTAACATGTACCGTAGACGAACTTCTTGTAAACACAGCCGTCCCAAACTTTGGGGTGGCTGTGTGTTTTTGATTTTAATTTCCCTAAGCTATAGGACCATAAGTGGAAGTGCCATAGGCTGTGTTGCTTTGTTCCCTTCGTGTTTCACGAAACACCATACACTTCTCCAGATTGGCTGTTGGCAATTTACATCCCGCCCATCAGCGTAACAAGGCTCCCTGTTCTCCATGACCTGTCCTGCCTTTGTGGATTTTACACATTTTTCAGATGGCCCTTTTGACCGGGGGGCAGTGAGACTTCATTGTAGTGCAGATTTCCTTTACATGCTTACTTGGTTGGCCAAAAAGGGCGTATGCGTTTTTTCCTGAATATATTCAGGAAAAAACGCATACGCCCTTTTTGGCCAAGTGCATCATTGTCGACATTCTGCCTCTTTTCCTATGATTTAAGTGCAATTCCAGTCTACCCCCTGAAATCGTTTTCCTGAAATTCTGCCCCGCTTTCAAGTCCTCTTCGAAGTCTTACTTCAATACATTTTTGGACGATAGCTGTCATTCATAACTCTGCAGGTCTGTGAATTACAGTGCCCCTGAGCTCCTTTTTTCAACTCGCTTTCTTGTGAGCTGGCCGCAATACCGAAGGATTGCTTCAGGTCCTAATCTGTTTCTGGCAGGGCACGGTGAGCCTTTCGTTAATTCCTCTTCCTGGTGGGAAATGAGCGTCCCATTTGCCCGTGCAGACACCTACATATAGTCTCTCATTGGTTCTCCCTATTCCTGTTCATCTTGCACAGAAATTGCAAACTGTGCCAAACAGGAGGTTAAAGGCACTGACTCTCCAAGTGGGGAGAGTGTTAGTAAAGCGTCTGGAATGGTGAACCCGAGTACCAGGGGAGGAAACCTGAGATGCATTTGAAAACGTTTCCCAATCACAGGGTGGACCATACTCTGGGTTTCCCATGCATGTTTTAACTGAAGGAAGAATTCCTTAAACCTGGAGAGTTGGGACCCATGGAATGGGTATCATGCAGTATGACTTCAAAGGGTCTGACTGTGCTCACCGAACCTCACCAATGCTATCAGCGTGAAGTGTCCAGCCTTATGTCTCACCCAGCTCTGGGTGTAGATGTGGTAAATCCAGGTGGCATCACAAACCCTGAATGAATTATTTAAGTATTGCTCTCTATTTCACTGTCATTGTGTTTTGTTTTTGAAATTTATTTTGATAATGGGATTTATCGGATGTCCACTGTTGCGTTTAGGCCGCTGTACACACGCCTGATTTCCTTATGGAGACATATAAATCCATGGGTTTTAAGATTCTTACTTGTCAGGTATCTTCCCAGGCGTTGAATATGGGGTGTTGAGTCCATTTCGTTGAGCAAGGAGTAGGTCTTGTCTATTATATATTTGGCTTATGGAAAGGTATCTGTGCTAATTTCAATCTCTGGTTTTATGCAGCACCCCAACTCACCTTTTCCCATAAGCAAGCATAAGTTGTTTTTCTAAACTTGAGACCCTGTTCTGTTTTGTAATTCAGTACATGTTTCGCCAAGTTTACATTCCGTGTATTAGGGATATCTTATGATGTTTCTTTTTCTGTGTGACTTATATCTCGTAGAATCATCATACCTGAATCCACTCATTATGCCGCTACGGGCCTGATGACGTAGATTTCATTGCTGAGTGATATTCCACTGTACGTGCGTAACACAAGTTCTTTATCCATTTTTTGCTTTCTTGGATATTTAACTTGTACCGTAGATGAGGTTCTTGTAAACAGAGCCGTCCCAAATTTTGGGGTGGCTGTGTGTTTTTGATTTTAATTTCCCTAAGCTATAGGACCATAAGTGGAAGTGCCCTAGGCTTTGTTGCTTTGTTTCCTACGTGTTTCTGGAAACACCATGCACTTCTCCAGAGTGGTTGTTGGCAATTTACATCCCGCCCATCAGCATAACAAGGCTCCCTGTTCTCCGTGACCTTCCCTGCCTTTCTGGATTTTACACTTTTTTCAGATGGCCCTTTTGACCGGGGGGCAGTGAGACTTCATTGTAGTGCAGATTTCATTTACACGCTTGCTTGGTTGGCCAAAAAGTGCGTTTGCGTTTTTTCCTGAATATATTCAGGAAAAAACGCGTATGCCCTTTTTAGCCAAGTGCATCATTGTCGACATTCTGCCCCTCTTCCTATGCTTTAAGCGCAATTCCAGTCTACCCCCTGAAAACGTTTTCCTGAAATTCTGCCCCGCTTTCAAGTCTTCTTCGAAGACTTACATCAGTACATTTTGGACGATAGCTGTCATTCATAACTCTGCAGGTTTGTGAATTGCAGTGCCCCTGAGCTCCTTTCTTCAACTCGCTTTCTTGTGAGCTGGCCGCAAAACCGCAGGATTGCTTCAGGCCATAATCTCTTTCCTGCAGGGCACGCTGAGCCTTTGTTTAATTCCTCTTCCTCATGGGAAATGAGCGTTCCATTTGCCCGTGCAGGCACCTACAGCTAATCTCTCATTGGTTCTCCCTATTCCTGTACATCTTGCGCAGAAATTGCAAACTGTGCCAAACAGGAGGTTAATGGCACTGACTCTCCAAGTGGGGAGAGTGTTAGTAAAGCGTCTGGAATGATGAACCCGAGTACCAGGGGACGAAAACTGAGATTCATTTGAAAACGTTTCCCGGTCACACAGTGCACTGTACTGTGGGTTTCCCATGCATGTTGTAGCTGAAGGAAGTATCCCTTAAACCTGGAGAGTTGGGACCCATGGAGTGGGTACCATGCAGTATGACTTCAAAGGGTCTGCGTTTGCTCACCAAACCTCACCAATGCTATCAGCCCGAAGTGTCCAGCCTTATGTCTCACCCAGCTCTGGGTGTAGATGTGGTAAATCCAGGTTGCATCACAAGCCCTGAATGAATTATTTAAGAATTGCTCTCTATTTCACTGTCATTGTGTTTTGTTTTTGAAATTCATTTTGATAATGGGATTTATCGGATGTTCACTGCTGCGTTTATGCCGCTGTACACACGCTTGTTTTCCTTATGGAGACATATAAATCCATGGGTTTTAAGATTCTTACTTGTCAGGTATCTTGCCAGGCGTTGAATATGGGGTGTTGAGTCCATTTCGTTGAGCAAGGAGTAGGTCTTGTCTATTATATATTTGGCTTATGGAACGGTATCTGTGCTAATTTCAATCTCTGGTTTTATGCAGCACCCCATCTCACCTTTCCCCATAAGCAAGCATAAGTTGGTTTTCTCAATTTGAGACCCTGTACTGTTTTGTAATTCAGTTCATGTGTAGCCAAGTTTACATTCCGTGTATTAGTGATATCTTATGATGTTTCTATTTATGTGTGACTTATTTCTCGTAGAATCATCGTACCTGAATCCACTCATTATGCCGCTACGGGCCTGATGACGTAGATTTCATTGCTGAGTGATATTCCATTGTACGTGCGTACCACAACTTCTTTATGCATTTTTTGCTTTCTGGGATTTTTAACTTGTACCGTAGACGAGGTTGTTGTAAACAGAGCCGTCCCAAACTCTGGGGTGGCTGTGTCTTTTTGATTTTAATTTCTCTAAGCTATAGGACCATAAGTGGAAGTGCCATAGTCTGTGTTGCTTTGTTTCCTACGTGTTTCAGGAAACACCATACACTTCTCCAGAGTGGTTGTTGGCAGTTTACATCCCGCCCATCAGCATAACAAGGCACCCTGTTCGCCATGACCTGTCCTGCCTTTCTGGATTTTACACTTTTTTCAGATGGCCCTTTTGACCGGGGGGCAGTGAGACTTCATTGTAGTGCAGATTTCCTTTACACGCTTGCTTGGTTGGCCAAAAAGGGCGTATGCGTTTATTCCTGAATATATTCAGGAAAAAACGCATACGCCCTTTTTGGCCAAGTGCATCATTGTCGACATTCTGCCTCTTTTCCTATGCTTTAAGTGCAATTCCAGTCTACCCCGTGAAATCGTTTCCCTGAAATTCTGCCCCGCTTTCAAGTCCTCTTCGAAGACTTACTTCAATACATTTTTGGACAATAGCTGTCATTCATAACTCTGCAGGTTTCTGAATTACACTGCCCCTGAGCTCCTTTCTTCAACTTGCTTTCTTGTGAGCTGGCCGCAAAACCGCAGAATTGCTTCAGGCCATAATCTCTTTCTGGCAGGGCATGCTGAGCTTTTGGTTAATTCCTCTTCCTGGTGGGAAATGAGCGTTCCATTTGCCCGTGCAGATACCTACAGCTAGTCTCTCATTGGTTCTCCCTATTCCTGTTCATCTTGCACAGAAATTGCAAACTGTGCCAAACAGGAGGTTAAAGGCACTTACTCTCCAAGTGGGGATAGTGTTAGTAAAGCGTCTGGAATGGTGAACCCGAATACCAGGGGACGAAACCTGAGATGCATTTGAAAACGTTTCCCGGTCACACAGTACACTGTACTGTGGGTTTCCCGTGCATGTTTTAGCTGAAGGAAGTATACCTTAACGCTGGAGAGTTGGGACCCATGGAATGGGTACCATGCAGTATGACTTCAAAGGGTCTGCGTTTGCTCACCAAACCTCACCAATGCTATCAGCCCGAAGTGTCCAGCCTTATGTCTCACCCAGCTCTGGGTGTAGATGTGGTAAATCCAGGTTGCATCACAAGCCCTGAATGAATTATTTAAGAATTGCTCTCTATTTCACTGTCATTGTGTTTTGTTTTTGAAATTTATTTTGATAATGGGATTTATCGGATGTTCACTGCTGCGTTTAGGCCGCTGTACACACGCTTGATTTCCTTATGGAGACATATAAATCCATGGGTTTTAAGATTCTTACTTGTCAGGTATCTTGCCAGGCATTGAATATGGGGTGTTGAGTCCATTTCGTTGAGCAAGGAGTAGGTCTTGTCTATTATATATTTGGTTTATGGAACGGTATCTGTGCTAATTTCAATCTCTGGTTTTATGCAGCACCCCAACTCACCTTTCCCCATAAGCAAGCATAAGTTGGTTTTCTCAATTTGAGACCCTGTTCTGTTTTGTATTTCAGTTCATGTGTAGCCAAGTTTACATTCCGTGTATTAGTGATATCTTATGATGTTTCTTTTTCTGTGTGACTTATTTCTCGTAGAATCATCGTACCTGAATCCACTCATTATGCCGCTACGGGCCTGATGATGTAGATTTCATTGCTGAGTGATATTCCACTGTATGTGCGTACCACAACTTCTTTATCCATTTTTTGCTTTCTCGGATATTTAACTTGTACCGTAGAGGACGTTCTTGTAAACAGAGACGTCCCAAATTTTGGGGTGGCTGTGTCTTTCTTAATTAAATTTCCCTAAGCTAAAGGACCATAAGTGGAAGTGCCATAGGCTGTGTTGTTTTGTTTCCTACGTGTCTCTGGAAACACCATACACTTCTCCAGAGTGGTTGTTGGCAATTTACATCCCCCCATCAGCATAACAAGGCTCCCTGTTCTCCATAACCTGTCCTGCCTTTCTGGATTTTACACTTTTTTCAGATGGCCCTTTTGACCGGGGGGCAGTGAGACTTCATTGTAGTGCAGATTTCCTTTACACGCTTGCTTGGTTGGCCAAAAAGGGCGTATGCGTTTTTTCCTGAATATATTCAGGAAAAAACGCATACGCCCTTTTTGGCCAAGTGCATCATTGTCGACATTCTGCCTCTTTTTCCTATGCTTTAAGTGCAATTCCAGTCTACCCCCTGAAATCGTGTTCCTGAAATTCTGCCCCGCTTTCAAGTCCTCTTCGAACTCTTACTTCAATATATTTTTGGACGATAGCTGTCATTCATATCCCTGTAGGTCTGTGAATTACAGTGCCCCTGAGCTCCTTTCTTCAACTCGCTTTCTTGTGAGCTGGCCGCAATACTGCAGGATTGCTTCAGGCCCTTATCTGTTTCTGGCAGGGCACGGTGAGCCTTTCGTTAATTCCTCTTCCTGTTGGGAAATGAGCGTCCCATTTGCCTGTGCAGACACCTACATATAGTCTCTCATTGGTTCTCCCTATTCCTGTTCATCTTGCACAGAATTTGCAAACTGTGCCAAACAGGAGGTTAAAGGCACTGACTCTCCAAGTGGGGAGAGTGTTAGTAAAGCGTCTGGAATGGTGAACCCGAGTACCAGGGGACGAAACCTGAGATGCATTTGAAAACGTTTCCCAATCACACAGTGGACCATACTCTGGGTTTCCCATGCATGTTTTAACTGAAGGAAGAATTCCTTAAACCTGGAGAGTTGGGACCCATGGAATGGGTATCATGCAGTATGACTTCAAAGGGTCTGACTGTGCTCACCGAACCTCACCAATGCTATCAGCGTGAAGTGTCCAGCCTTATGTCTCACCCAGCTCTGGGTGTAGATGTGGTAAATCCAGGTGGCATCACAAACCCTGAATGAATTATTTAAGTATTGCTCTCTATTTCACTGTCATTGTGTTTTGTTTTTGAAATTTATTTTGATAATGGGATTTATCGGATGTCCACTGTTGCGTTTAGGCCGCTGTACACACGCTTGATTTCCTTATGGAGACATATAAATCCATGGGTTTTAAGATTCTTACTTGTCAGGTATCTTCCCAGGCGTTGAATATGGGGTGTTGAGTCCATTTCGTTGAGCAAGGAGTAGGTCTTGTCTATTATATATTTGGCTTATGGAACAGTATCTGTGCTAATTTCAATCTCTGGTTTTATGCAGCACCCCAACTCACCTTTCCCCTTAAGCAAGCATAAGTTGTTTTTCTAAACTTGAGACCCTGTTCTGTTTTGTAATTCAGTACATGTTTCGCCAAGTTTACATTCCGTGTATTAGGGATATCTTATGATGTTTCTTTTTCTGTGTGACTTATTGCTCGTAGAATCATCGTACCTGAATCCACTCATTATGCTGCTACGGGCCTGATGACGTAGATTTCATTGCTGAGTGATATTCCACTGTACGTGCGTACCACAACTTCTTTATCCATTTTTTGCTTTCTTGGATATTTAACTTGTACCGTAGATGAGGTTCTTGTAAACAGAGCCGTCCCAATCTTTGGGGTGGCTGTGTGTTTTTGATTTTAATTTCCCTAAGCTATAGGACCATAAGTGGAAGTTCCATAGGCTTTGTTGCTTTGTTTCCTACGTGTTTCTGGAAACACCATGCACTTCTCCAGAGTGGTTGTTGGCAATTTCCATCCCGCCCATCAGCATAACCAGGCTCCCTGTTCTTCATGACCTTCCCTGCCTTTCTGGATTTTACACTTTTTTCAGATGGCCCTTTTGACCGGGGGGCAGTGAGACTTCATTGTAGTGCCGATTTCAATTACACGCTTGCTTGGTTGGCCAAAAAGTGCGTTTGCGTTTTTTCCTGAATATATTCAGGAAAAAACGCGTATGCCCTTTTTAGCCAAGTGCATCATTGTCGACATTCTGCCTCTGTTCCTATTCTTTAAGCGCAATTCCAGTCTACCCCCTGAAATCGTTTTCCTGAAATTCTGCCCTGCTTTCAATTCCTCTTCGAAGACTTACATCAGTACATTTTGGACGATAGCTGTCATTCATAACTCTGCAGGTTTGTGAATTGCAGTGCCCCTGAGCTCCTTTCTTCAACTCGCTTTCTTGTGAGCTGGCCGCAAAACCGCAGCATTGCTTCAGGCCATAATCTCTTTCCTGCAGGGCACGCTGAGCCTTTGTTTAATTCCTCTTCCTCATGGGAAATGAGCGTTCCATTTGCCCGTGCAGGCACCTACAGCTAATCTCTCATTGGTTCTCCCTATTCCTGTACATCTTGCGCAGAAATTGCAAACTGTGCCAAACAGGAGGTTAATGGCACTGACTCTCCATGTGGGGAGAGTGTTAGTAAAGCGTCTGGAATGATGAACCCGAGTACCAGGGGACGAAAACTGAGATGCATTTGAAAACGTTTCCCGGTCACACAGTGCACTGTACTGTGGGTTTCCCATGCATGTTTTAGCTGAAGGAAGAATCCCTTAAACCTGGAGAGCTGGGACCCATGGAATGGGTACCACGCAGTATGACTTCAAAGGGTCTGTGTTTGCTCACCAAACCTCACCAATGCTATCAGCCCGAAGTGTCCAGCCTTATGTCTCACCCAGCTCTGGGTGTAGATGTGGTAAATCCAGGTTGCATCACAAGCCCTGAATGAATTATTTAAGAATTGCTCTCTATTTCACTGTCATTGTGTTTTGTTTTTGAAATTTATTTTGATAATGGGATTTATCGGATGTTCACTGCTGCGTTTATGCCGCTGTACACACGCTTGATTTCCTTATGGAGACATATAAATCCATGGGTTTTAAGATTCTTACTTGTCAGGTATCTTCCCAGGCGTTGAATATGGGGTGTTGAGTCCATTTCGTTGAGCAAGGAGTAGGTCTTGTCTATTATATATTTGGCTTATGGAAAGGTATCTGTGCTACTTTCAATCTCTGGTTTTATGCAGCACCCCAACTCACCTTTCCCCATAAGCAAGCATAAGTTGGTTTTCTCAATTTGAGACCCTGTACTGTTTTGTAATTCAGTTCATATGTAGCGAAGTTTACATTCCGTGTATTAGTGATATCTTATGATGTTTCTTTTTCTGTGTGACTTACTTCTCGTAGAATCATCGTACCTGAATGCACTCATTATGCCGCTACGGGCCTGATGACGTAGATTTCATTGCTGTGTGATATTCCATTGTACGTGCGTACCACAACTTCTTTATCCATTTTTTGCTTTCTCGGATATTTAACTTGTACCGGAGACAAGGTTCTTGTAAACAGAGCCGTCCCAAAATTTGGGGTGGTTGTGTGTTTCTGATTTTAATTTCCCTAAGCTATAGGACCATAAGTGGAAGTGCCATAGGCTCTGTTGCTTTATTTCCTACGTGTTTCCGGAAACCACATACACTTATCCAGAGTGGCTGTTTGCAATTTACATCCCGACCATCAGCATAACAAGGCTCCCTGTTCCCCATGACCTCTCCTGCCTTTCTGAATTTTACAATTTTCAGATGGCCCTTTTGACCGGGGTGCAGTGAGACTTCATTGTAGTGCAGATTTCCTTTACAAGCTTCCTTGGTTGGCCAAAAAGGGCGTATGCGTTTTTTCCTGAGCGTACCATTTGCCTGTGCAGACACCTACAGCTAGTCTCTCATTGGGTTTTTCAGGAAAAAACGCATACGCCCTATTTGGCCAAGTGCATCATTGTCGAAATTCTCCCTCTTTTCCTAAGCTTTAAGTGCAATTCCAGTCTACCCCCTGAAATCGTTTTCCTGAAATTCTGCCCCGCTTTCAAGTCCTCTTCGAAGACTTACTTCAATATATTTTTGGACGATAGCTGTCATTCATAACTCTGCAGGTTTGTGAATTACAGTGCCCCTGAGCTCCTTTCTTCAACTCGCTTTCTTGTGAGCTGGCCGCAAAACCGCAGGATTGCTTCAGGCCCTAATCTGTTTCTGGCAGGGCACGCTGAGCCTTTGGTTAATTCCTCTTCCTGGTGGGAAATGAGCGTACCATTTGCCCGTGCAGACACCTACAGCTAGTCTCTCATTGGTTCTCCCTATTCCTGTTCATCTTGCGCAGAAATTGCAAACTGTGCCAAACAGGAGGTTAAAGGCACTGACTCTCCAAGTGGGGAGAGTGTTAGTAAAGCGTCTGGAATGGTGAACCCGAGTACCAGGGTTCGAAAACTGAGATGCATTTGAAAACGTTTCCCAATCACACGGTGGACCATACTCTGGGTTACCCATGCATGTTTTAACTGAAGGAAGTATCCCTTAAACATGGAGAGTTGGGACCCATGGAATGGGTACCATGCAGTGTGACTTCAAAGGGTCTGCGTTTGCTCACCGAACCTCACCAATGCTATCAGCCCGAAGTGTCCAGCCTTATGTCTCACCCAGCTCTGGGTGTAGATGTGGTAAATCCAGGTTGCATCACAAGCCCTGAATGAATTATTTAAGAATTGCTCTCTATTTCACTGTCATTGGGTTTTGTTTTTGAAATTTATTTTGATAATGGGATTTATCGGATTTTCACTGCTGCGTTTAGGCCGCTGTACAGACGCTTGATTTCCTTATGGAGACATAAAAATCCCTGGGTTTTAAGAGTCTTACTTGTCATTTATCTTCCCAGGCGTTGAATATAGGGTGTTGAGTCCATTTCATTGAGCAAGGAGTAGGTCTTGTCTATTATATATTTGGCTTATGGAACGGTATCTGTGCTAATTTCAATCTCTGGATTTATGCAGCACCCCAAGTCAACATTCCCCATAAGCAAGCATAAGTTGGTTTTCTCAATTTGAGACCCTGTTCTGTTTTGTAATTCAGTTCATGTGTAGCCAAGTTTACATTCCATGTATTAGTGATATCTTATGATGTTTCTTTTCCTGTGTGACTTATTTCTCGTAGAATCATCGTACCTGAATCCACTCATTATGCCGCTACGGGCCTGATGACGTAGATTTCATTGCTGTGTGATATTCCATTGTACGTGCGTACCACAACTTCTTTATCCATTTTTTGCTTTCTCGGATATTTAACTTGTACCGTAGACAAGGTTCTTGTAAACAGAGCCGTCCCAAAATTTGGGGTGGTTGTGTGTTTTTGATTTTAATTTCCCTAAGCTATAGGACCATAAGTGGAAGTACCATAGGCTGTGTTGCTTTATTTCCTACGTGTTTCAGGAAACCACATACACTTCTCCAGAGTGGCTGTTTGCAATTTACATCCCGACCATCAGCATAACAAGGCTCCCTGTTCTCCTTGACCTGTCCTGCCTTTCTGAATTTTACAATTTTCAGATGGCCCTTTTGACCGGGGGGCAGTGAGACTTCATTGTAGTGCAGATTTCATTTACAAGCTTCCTTGGTTGGCCAAAAAGGGCGTATGCGTTTTTTCCTGAATATATTCAGGAAAAACGCATACGCCCTTTTTGGCCAAGTGCATCATTGTCGAAATTCTGCCTCTTTTCCTAAGCTTTAAGTGCAATTCCTGTCTACCCCCTGAAATCGTTTTCCTGAAATTCTGTCCCTCTTTCAAGTCCTCTTCGAAGACTTACTTCAATATATTTTTGGACGATAGCTGTCATTCATAACTCTGCAGGTTTGTGAATTACAGTGCCCCTGAGCTCCTTTCTTCAACTCGCTTTCTTGTGAGCTGACCGCAAAACCGCAGGATTGCTTCAGGCCCTAATCTTTTTCTGGCAGGGCACGCTGAGCCTTTGGTTATTTCCTCTTCCTGGTGGGAAATGAGCGTACCATTTGCCCGTGCAGACACCTACAGCTAGTCTCTCATTGGTTCTCCCTATTCCTGTTCATCTTGCGCAGAAATTACAAACTGTGCCAAACAGGAGGTTAAAAGCACTGACTCTCCAAGTGGGGAGAGTGTTAGTAAAGCGTCTGGAATGGTGCACCCGAGTACCAGGATTCGAAAACTGAGATGCATTTGAAAACGTTTCCCAATCACACAGTGGACCATACTCTGGGTTTCCCATGCATGTTTTAGCTGAAGGAAGAATCCCTTAAACCTGGAGAGTTGGGAGCCATGGAAAGGGTACCATGCATTATGACTTCAAACGGTCTGCATTTGTCACCGAACCTCACCAATGCTATCAGCCCGAAGTGTCCAGCCTTATGTCTCACCCAGCTCTGGGTGTAGATGTGGTAATTCCAGGTTGCATCACAAGCCCTGAATGAATTATTTAAGAATTGCTCTCTATTTCACTGGCATTGTGTTTTGTTTTTGAAATTTATTTTGATAATGGGATTTATCGGATTTTCACTGCTGCGTTGAGGCCGCTGTGCACACGCTAGATTTCCTTAGGGAGACATATAAACCCATGGGTTTTAAGATTCTTACTTGTCAGGTATCTACCCAGGCGTTGAATATGGGGTGTTGAGTCCATTTCGTTGAGCAAGGAGTAGGTCTTGTCTATTATATATTTGGCTTATGGAACGGTATCTGTTCTAATTTCAATCTCTGGTTTTATGCAGCACCCAAACTAACCTTTCCCCTTAAGCAAGCATAAGTTGGTTTTCTAAATTTGAGACCCTGTTCTGTTTTGCAATTCAGTTCATGTGTAGTCAAGTTTAAATTCCGTGTATTAGTGATATCTTATGATGTTTCTTTTTCTGTGTGACTTATTTCTCGTAGAATCATCGTACCTGAATCCACTCATTATGCCGCTACGGGCCTGATGACGTAGATTTCATTGCTGAGTGATATTCCATTGTACGTGCGTACCACAACTTCTTTATCCATTTTTTGCTTTCTCGGATGTTTTACTTGTACCGTAGACGAGGTTCTTGTACACAGAGCCGTCCGAAACATTGGGGTGGCTGTGTGTTTTTGTTTCAATTTCCCTAAGCTATAGGACCATAAGTGGAAGTGTCATAGGCTGTGTTGATTTGTTTCCTACGTGTTTCAGTAAACACCATATACTTCTCCAGAGTGGCTCTTGGCAATTTACATCCCGCCCATCACCATAACAAGGCTCCCTGTTCTCCATGACCTGTCCTGCGTTTTTGGATTTTACACTGTTTTCAGAGGGCCCTTTTGACCAGGGGGCAGTGAGACTTCATTGTAGTGCAGATTTCCTTTACACGCTTGCTTGGTTGGCCAAAAAGGGCGTATGCGTTTTTTCCTGAATATATTCAGGAAAAAACGCATACGCCCTTTTTGGCCAAGTGCATCATTGTCGACATTCTGCCTCTTTTCCTATGCTTTAAGTGCAATTCCAGTCTACCCCCTGAAATCGTTTTCCTGAGATTCTGCCCCGCTTTCAAGTCCTCTTCGAAGACTTACTTCAATACATTTTTGGACGATAGCTGTCATTCATAACTCTGCAGGTTTGTGAATTACAGTGGCCCTGAGCTCCTTTCTTCAACTCGCTTTCTTGTGAGCTGACCGCAAAACCGCAGGATTGCTTCAGGCCCTAATCTTTTTCTGGCAGGGCACGCTGAGCCTTTGGTTATTTCCTATTCCTGGTGGGAAATGAGCGTACCATTTGCCCGTGCAGACACCTACAGCTAGTCTCTCATTGGTTCTCCCTATTCCTGTTCATCTTGCGCAGAAATTACAAACTGTGCCAAACAGGAGGTTAAAAGCACTGACTCTCCAAGTGGGGAGAGTGTTAGTAAAGCGTCTGGAATGGTGCACCCGAGTACCAGGATTCGAAAACTGAGATGCATTTGAAAACGTTTCCCAATCACACGGTGGACCATACTCTGGGTTTCCCATGCATGTTTTAGCTGAAGGAAGAATCCCTTAAACCTGGAGAGTTGGGACCCATGGAATGGGTACCATGCAGTATGACTTCAAAGGGTCTGCGTTTGCTCACCGAACCTCACCAATGCTATCAGCCCGAAGTGTCCAGCCTTATGTCTCACCCAGCTCTGGGTGTAGATGTGGTAAATCCAGGTTGCATCACAAGCCCTGAATGAATTGTTTAAGAATTGCTCTCTATTTCACTGGCATTGTGTTTTGTTTTTGAAATTTATTTTGATAATGGGATTTATCGGATTTTCACTGCTGCGTTGAGGCCGCTGTACACACGCTTGATTTCCTTATGGAGACATATAAATCCATGGGTTTTAAGATTCTTACTTGTCAGGTATCTTCCCAGGCGTTGAATATGGGGTGTTGAGTCCATTTCGTTGAGCAAGGAGTAGGTCTTGTCTATTATATATTTGGCTTATGGAAGGGTATCTGTGCTAATTTCAATATCTGGTTTTATGCAGCACCCCAACTCACCTTTCCCCATAAGCAAGCATAAGTTGGTTTTCTAAATTTGAGACCCTGTTCTGTTTTGTAATTCAGTTCATGTGTAGCCAAGTTTACATTCCGTGTATTAGTGATATCTTATGATGTTTCTTTTTCTGTGTGACTTATTTCTCGTAGAATCATCGTACCTGAATCCACTCATTATGCCGCTACGGGCCTGATAACGTAGATTTCATTGCTGAGTGATATTCAATTGTACGTGCGTACCACAACATCTTTATCCATTTTTTGCTTTCTCGGATATTTAACTTGTACCGTAGACGAGGTTCTTGTAAACACAGCCGTCCCAAACTTTGGGGTGGCTGTGTGTTTTTGATTTTAATTTCGCTAAGCTATAGGACCATAAGTGGAAGTGCCATAGGCTGTGTTGCTTTGTTTCCTACGTGTTTCAGGAAACACCATACACTTCTCCAGAGTGGCTGTTGGCAATTTACATCCCACCCATCAGCATAACAAGGCTCCCTGTTCTCCATGACCTGTCCTGCCTTTTTGGATTTTACACTTTTTTCAGATGGCCCTTTTGACCGGGGGGCAGTGAGACTTCATTGTAGTGCAGATTTCCTTTACACGCTTGCTTGGTTGGCCAAAAAGGGCGTATGCGTTTTTTCCTGAATATATTCAGGAAAAAACGCATACGCCCTTTTTGGCCAAGTGCATCATTGTCGACATTCTGCCTCTTTTCCTATGCTTTAAGTGCAATTCCAGTCTACCCCCTGAAATCGTTTTCCTAAAATTCTGCCCCGCTTTCAAGTCCTCTTCGAAGACTTACTTCAATACATTTTTGGACGATAGCTGTCATTCATAACTCTGCAGGTTTGTGAATTACAGTGCCCCTGAGCTCCTTTCTTCAACTCGCTTTCTTGTGAGCTGGCCGCAAAACCGCAGGATTGCTTCAGTCCCTAATCTGTTTCCGGCAGGGCACGCTGAGCCTTTGGTTAATTCCTCTTCCTGGTGGGAAATGAGCGTTCCATTTGCCCGTGCAGACACCTACAGCTAGTCTCTCATTGGTTCTCCCTATTCCTGTTCATCTTGCGCAGAAATTGCAAACTGTGCCAAACAGGAGGTTAAAGGCACTGACTCTCCAAGTGGGGAGAGTGTTAGTAAAGCGTCTGGAATGGTGAACCCGAGTACCAGGGTTCGAAAACTGAGATGCATTTGAAAACGTTTCCCAATCACACGGTAGACCATAATCTGGGTTTCCCATGCATGTTTTAGATGAAGGAAGAATCCCTTAAACCTGGAGAGTTGGGACCCATGGAATGGGTACCAAGAAGTATGACTTCAAAGGGTCTGCGTTTGCTCACCGAACCTCACCAATGCTATCAGCCCGAAGTGTCCAGCCTTATGTCTCACCCAGCTCTGGGTGTAGATGTGGTAAATCCAGGTTGCATCACAAGCCCTGAATGAATTATTTAAGAATTGCTCTCTATTTCACTGTCATTGGGTTTTGTTTTTGAAATTTATTTTGATAATGGGATTTATCGGATTTTCACTGCTGCGTTTAGGCCGCTGTACAGACGCTTGATTTCCTTATGGAGACATAAAAATCCCTGGGTTTTAAGAGTCTTACTTGTCATTTATCTTCCCAGGCGTTGAATATAGGGTGTTGAGTCCATTTCATTGAGCAAGGAGTAGGTCTTGTCTATTATATATTTGGCTTATGGAACGGTATCTGTGCTAATTTCAATCTCTGGATTTATGCAGCACCCCAAGTCAACATTCCCCATAAGCAAGCATAAGTTGGTTTTCTCAATTTGAGACCCTGTTCTGTTTTGTAATTCAGTTCATGTGTAGCCAAGTTTACATTCCATGTATTAGTGATATCTTATGATGTTTCTTTTCCTGTGTGACTTATTTCTCGTAGAATCATCGTACCTGAATCCACTCATTATGCCGCTACGGGCCTGATGACGTAGATTTCATTGCTGTGTGATATTCCATTGTACGTGCGTACCACAACTTCTTTATCCATTTTTTGCTTTCTCGGATATTTAACTTGTACCGTAGACAAGGTTCTTGTAAACAGAGCCGTCCCAAAATTTGGGGTGGTTGTGTGTTTTTGATTTTAATTTCCCTAAGCTATAGGACCATAAGTGGAAGTACCATAGGCTGTGTTGCTTTATTTCCTACGTGCTTCAGGAAACCACATACACTTCTCCAGAGTGGCTGTTTGCAATTTACATCCCGACCATCAGCATAACAAGGCTCCCTGTTCTCCTTGACCTGTCCTGCCTTTCTGAATTTTACAATTTTCAGATGGCCCTTTTGACCGGGGGGCAGTGAGACTTCATTGTAGTGCAGATTTCATTTACAAGCTTCCTTGGTTGGCCAAAAAGGGCGTATGCGTTTTTTCCTGAATATATTCAGGAAAAACGCATACGCCCTTTTTGGCCAAGTGCATCACTGTCGAAATTCTGCCTCTTTTCCTAAGCTTTAAGTGCAATTCCTGTCTACCCCCTGAAATCGTTTTCCTGAAATTCTGTCCCTCTTTCAAGTCCTCTTCGAAGACTTACTTCAATATATTTTTGGACGATAGCTGTCATTCATAACTCTGCAGGTTTGTGAATTACAGTGCCCCTGAGCTCCTTTCTTCAACTCGCTTTCTTGTGAGCTGACCGCAAAACCGCAGGATTGCTTCAGGCCCTAATCTTTTTCTGGCAGGGCACGCTGAGCCTTTGGTTATTTCCTCTTCCTGGTGGGAAATGAGCGTACCATTTGCCCGTGCAGACACCTACAGCTAGTCTCTCATTGGTTCTCCCTATTCCTGTTCATCTTGCGCAGAAATTACAAACTGTGCCAAACAGGAGGTTAAAAGCACTGACTCTCCAAGTGGGGAGAGTGTTAGTAAAGCGTCTGGAATGGTGCACCCGAGTACCAGGATTCGAAAACTGAGATGCATTTGAAAACGTTTCCCAATCACACGGTGGACCATACTCTGGGTTTCCCATGCATGTTTTAGCTGAAGGAAGAATCCCTTAAACCTGGAGAGTTGGGAGCCATGGAAAGGGTACCATGCATTATGACTTCAAACGGTCTGCATTTGTCACCGAACCTCACCAATGCTATCAGCCCGAAGTGTCCAGCCTTATGTCTCACCCAGCTCTGGGTGTAGATGTGGTAATTCCAGGTTGCATCACAAGCCCTGAATGAATTATTTAAGAATTGCTCTCTATTTCACTGGCATTGTGTTTTGTTTTTGAAATTTATTTTGATAATGGGATTTATCGGATTTTCACTGCTGCGTTGAGGCCGCTGTGCACACGCTAGATTTCCTTAGGGAGACATATAAACCCATGGGTTTTAAGATTCTTACTTGTCAGGTATCTACCCAGGCGTTGAATATGGGGTGTTGAGTCCATTTCGTTGAGCAAGGAGTAGGTCTTGTCTATTATATATTTGGCTTATGGAACGGTATCTGTTCTAATTTCAATCTCTGGTTTTATGCAGCACCCAAACTAACCTTTCCCCTTAAGCAAGCATAAGTTGGTTTTCTAAATTTGAGACCCTGTTCTGTTTTGCAATTCAGTTCATGTGTAGTCAAGTTTAAATTCCGTGTATTAGTGATATCTTATGATGTTTCTTTTTCTGTGTGACTTATTTCTCGTAGAATCATCGTACCTGAATCCACTCATTATGCCGCTACGGGCCTGATGACGTAGATTTCATTGCTGAGTGATATTCCATTGTACGTGCGTACCACAACTTCTTTATCCATTTTTTGCTTTCTCGGATGTTTTACTTGTACCGTAGACGAGGTTCTTGTACACAGAGCCGTCCGAAACATTGGGGTGGCTGTGTGTTTTTGTTTCAATTTCCCTAAGCTATAGGACCATAAGTGGAAGTGTCATAGGCTGTGTTGATTTGTTTCCTACGTGTTTCAGTAAACACCATATACTTCTCCAGAGTGGCTCTTGGCAATTTACATCCCGCCCATCAACATAACAAGGCTCCGTGTTCTCCATGACCTGTCCTGCGTTTTTGGATTTTACACTGTTTTCAGAGGGCCCTTTTGACCAGGGGGCAGTGAGACTTCATTGTAGTGCAGATTTCCTTTACACGCTTGCTTGGTTGGCCAAAAAGGGCGTATGCGTTTTTTCCTGAATATATTCAGGAAAAAACGCATACGCCCTTTTTGGCCAAGTGCATCATTGTCGACATTCTGCCTCTTTTTCTATGCTTTAAGTGCAATTCCAGTCTACCCCCTGAAATCGTTTTCCTGAGATTCTGCCCCGCTTTCAAGTCCTCTTCGAAGACTTACTTCAATACATTTTTGGACGATAGCTGTCATTCATAACTCTGCAGGTTTGTGAATTACAGTGGCCCTGAGCTCCTTTCTTCAACTCGCTTTCTTGTGAGCTGCCCGCAAAACCGCAGGATTGCTTCAGTCCCTAATCTGTTTCCGGCAGGGCACGCTGAGCCTTTGGTTAATTCCTCTTCCTGGTGGGAAATGAGCGTTCCATTTGCCCGTGCAGACACCTACAGCTAGTCTCTCATTGGTTCTCCCTATTCCTGTTCATCTTGCGCAGAAATTGCAAACTGTGCCAAACAGGAGGTTAAAGGCACTGACTCTCCAAGTGGGGAGTGTGTTAGTAAAGCGTCTGGAATGGTGAACCCGAGTACCAGGGTTCGAAAACTGAGATGCATTTGAAAACGTTTCCCAATCACACGGTAGACCATAATCTGGGTTTCCCATGCATGTTTTAGATGAAGGAAGAATCCCTTAAACCTGGAGAGTTGGGACCCATGGAATGGGTACCAAGAAGTATGACTTCAAAGGGTCTGCGTTTGCTCACCGAACCTCACCAATGCTATCAGCCCGAAGTGTCCAGACTTATGTCTCACCCAGCTCTGGGTGTAGATGTGGTAAATCCAGGTTGCATCCCAAGCCCTGAATGAATTATTTAAGAATTGCTCTCTATTTCACTGGCATTGTGTTTTGTTTTTGAAATTTATTTTGATAATGGGATTTATCAGATTTTCACAGCTGCGTTTAGGCCGCTGTACACACGCTTGATTTCCTTATGGAGACATATAAATCCATGGGTTTTAAGATTCTTACTTGTCAGGTATCTTCCCAGGCGTTGAATATGGGGTGTTGAGTCCATTTCATTGAGCAAGGAGTAGGTCTTGTCTGTTATATATTTGGCTTATGGAACGGTATCTGTGCTAATTTCAATCTCTGGTTTTATGCAGCACCCCAACTCTCCTTTCCCCTTAAGCAAGCATAAGTTGGTTTTCTAAATTTGAGACCCTGTTCTCTTTTGTAATTCACTACATGTGTAGCCAAGTTTACATTCCGTTTATTAGTGATATCTTATGATATTTCTTTTCCTGTGTGACTTATTGCTCGTAGAATCATCATACCTGAATCCACTCATTATGCCGCTACGGGCCTGATGACGTAGATTTCATTGCTGAGTGATATTCCATTGTACGTGCGTACCACAACGTCTTTATCCATTTTTTGCTTTCTCGGATATTTAACTTGTACCGTAGACGAGGATCTTGTAAACAGAGCCGTCCCAAACTTTGGGGTGGCTGTGTGTTTTTGATTTTAATTTCCCTAAGCTATAGGGCCATAACTGGAAATGCCATAGGCTGTGTTGCTTTGTTTCCTACGTGTTTCAGGAAACACCATACATTTCTCCAGAGTGGCTGTTGGCAATTTACATCCCGCCCATCACCATAACAAGGCTCCCTGTTCTCCATGACCTGTCCTGCCTTTCTGGATTTTACACTTTTTTCTGATGGCCCTTTTGACCGGGGGGCAGTGAATCTTCATTGTAGTGCAGATTTCCTTTACACGCTTGCTTGGTTGGCCAAAAAGGGCGTATGCGTTTTTTCCTGAATATATTCAGGAAAAAACGCATACGCCCTTTTTGGCCAAGTGCATCATTGTCGACATTCTGCCTCTTTTCCTATGCTTTAAGGGCAATTCCAGTCTACCCCCTGAAGTCGTTTTCCTGAAATTCTGCCCCGCTTTCAAGTCCTCTTCGAAGACGTACTTCAGTACATTTTTGGACGATAGCTGTCATTCATAACACTGCAGGTTTGTGAATTACAGTGTCCCTGAGCTGCTTTCTTCAACTCGCTTTCTTGTGAGCTGGCCGCAAAACTGCAGGATTGCTTCAGGCCCTAATCTGTTTCCGGCAGGGCACGCTGAGCCTTTGGTTAATTCCTCTTCCTGGTGGGAAATGAGCGTTCCATTTGCCCGTGCAGACACCTACAGCTAGTCTCTCATTGGTTCTCCCTATTCCTGTTCATCTTGCGCAGAAATTGCAAACTGTGCCAAACAGGAGGTTAAAGGCACTGACTCTCCAAGTGGGGAGAGTGTTAGTAAAGCGTCTGGAATGTTGAACCCGAGTACCAGGGTTCGAAAACTGAGATGCATTTGAAAACGTTTCCCAATCACACGGTGGACCATACTCTGGGTTTCCCATGCATGTTTTAGCTGAAGGAAGAATCCCTTAAACCTGGAGAGTTGGGACCCATGGAATGGGTACCATGCAGTATGACTTCAAAGGGTCTGCGTTTGCTCACCGAACCTCACCAATGCTATCAGCCTGAAGTGTCCAGCCTTATGTCTCACCCAGCTATGGGTGTAGATGTGGTAAATCCAGGTTGCATCCCAAGCCCTGAATGAATTATTTAAAAATTGCTCTCTATTTCACTGTCATTGTGTTTGGTTTTTGAAATTTATTTTGATAATGGGATTTATCGGATTTTCACTGCTGCGTTTAGGCCGCTGTACACACGCTTGATTTCCTTATGGAGACATATAAATCCATGGGTTTTAAGATTCTTACTTGTCAGGTATCTTCCCAGGCGCTGAATATGGGGTGTTGAGTCCATTTCGTTGAGCAAGGAGTAGGTCTTGTCTGTTTTATATTTAGCTTATGGAACGGTATCTGTGCTAATTTCAATATCTGGTTTTATGCAGCACCCCAACTCTCCTTTCCCCATAAGCAAGCATAAGTTGGTTTTCTAAATTTGAGACCCTGTTCTGTTTTGTAATTCAGTTCATGTGTAGTCAAGTTTACATTCCGTGTATTAGTGATATCGTATGATGTTTCTTTTCCTGTGTGACTTATTTCTCGTAGAATCATCGTACCTGAATCCACTCATTATGCCGCTACGGGCCTGATGACGTAGATTTCATTGCTGAGTTATATTCCATTGTACGTGCGTACCACAACTTCTTTATCCATTTTTTGCTTTCTCGGATATTTAACTTGTACCGTAGACGAGGTTCTTGTAAACAGAGCCGTCCCAAACTTTGGGGTGGCTGTGTGTTTTTGATTTTAATTTCCCTAAGCTATAGGACCATAAGTGGAAGTGCCATAGGCTGTGTTTCTTTGTTTCCTACGTGTTTCAGGAAACACCATACACTTCTCCAGAGTGGCTGTTGGCAATTTACATCCCGCCCATCAGCATAACAAGGCTCCCTGTTCTCCATGACCTGTCCTGCCTTTCTGGATTTTACACTTTTATCAGATGGCCTTATTGACCGGGGGGCAGTGATACTTCATTGTAGTGCAGATTTCCTTTACACGCTTGCTTGTTTGGCCAAAAAGTGCTTATGCGTTTTATCCTGAATATATTCAGGAAAAAACGCACACGCCCTTTTTGGCCAAGTGCATCATTGTCGACATTCTGCCTCTTTTCCTATGCTTTAAGTGCAATTCCAGGCTACCCCCTGAAGTCGTTTTCCTGAAATTCTGCCCCGCTTTCAAGTCCTCTTCGAAGACTTACTTCAATACATTTTTGGACGATAGCTGTCATTCATAACTCTGCATGTTTGTGAATTACAGTGGCCCTGAGCTCCTTTCTTCAACTCGCTTTCTTGTGAGCTGCCCGCAAAACCGCAGGATTGCTTCAGTCCCTAATCTGTTTCCGGCAGAGCACGCTGAGCCTTTGGTTAATTCCTCTTCCTGCTGGGAAATGAGCGTTCCATTTGCCCGTGCAGACACATACAGCTAGTCTCTCATTGCTTCTCCCTATTCCTGTTCATCTTGCGCAGAAATTGCAGACTGTGCCAAACAGGAGGTTAAAGGCACTGACTCTCCAAGTGGGGAGAGTGTTAGTAAAGCGTCTGGAATGGTGAACCCGAGTACCAGGGTTTGAAAACTGAGATGCATTTGAAAACGTTTCCCAATCACACGGTGGACCATACTCTGGGTTTCCCATGCATGTTTTAGCTGAAGGAAGAATCCCTTAAATCTTGAGAGTTGGGTCCCATGGAATGGGTACCATGCAGTATGACTTCAAAGGGTCTGGGTTTGCTCACCGAACTTACCAATGCTATCAGCCCGAAGTGTCCATCCTTATATCTCACCCAGCTCTGGGTGTAGATGTGGTAAATCCAGGTTGCATCACAAGCCCTGAATGAATTATTTAAGAATTGCTCTCTATTTCACTGGCATTGTGTTTTGTTTTTGAAATTTATTTTGATAATGGGATTTATCAGATTTTCACAGCTGCGTGTAGGCCGCTGTACACACGCTTGATTTCCTTATGGAGACATATAAATCCATGGGTTTTAAGATTCTTACTTGTCAGGTATCTTCCAGGCGTTGAATATGGGGTGTTGAGTCCATTTCGTTGAGCAAGGAGTAGGTGTTGTCTATTATATATTTGGCTTATGGAACGGTATCTGTGCTAATTTCAATCTCTGGTTTTATGCAGCACCCCAACTCTCCTTTCCCCTTAAGCAAGCATAAGTTGGTTTTCTCAATTTGAGACCCTGTTCTGTTTTGTAATTCAGTTCATGTGTAGTCAAGTTTACATTCCGTGTATTAGTGATATCTTATGATGTTTCTTTTCCTGTGTGACTTATTTCTCGTAGAATCATCGTACCTGAATCCACTCATTATGCCGCTACGGGCCTGATGACGTAGATTTCATTGCTGAGTGATATTCCATTGTACGTGCGTACCACAACTTCTTTATCCATTTTTTGATTTCTCGGATATTTAACTTGTACTGTAGACGAGGTTCTTGTAAACAGAGCCGTCCCAAACTTTGGGGTGGCTGTGTCTTTTTGATTTTAATTTCCCTAAGCTATAGGACCATAAGTGGAAGTGCCATAGGCTGTGTTTCTTTGTTTCCTATGTGTTTCAGGAAACACCATACAATTTTCCAGAGTGGCTGTTGGCAATTTATATCACACAGGTCAGCATAACAAGGCTCCCTGTTCTCCATGACCTGTCCTGCCTTTCTGGATTTTACACTTTTTTCAGATGGCCCTTTTGACCGGGGGGCAGTGAGACTTCATTGTAGTGCAGATTTCCTTTACACGCTTGCTTGGTTGGCCAAAAAGGGCGTATGCGTTTTTTCCTGAATATATTCAGGAAAAAACGCATACGCCCTTTTTGGCCAAGTGCATCATTGTCGACATTCTGCCTCTTTTCCTATGCTTTAAGTGCAATTCCAGTCTACCCCCTGAAATTGTTTTCCTGAAATTCTGCCCCGCTTTCAAGTCCTCTTCGAAGACTTACTTCAATACATTTTTGGACGATAGCTGTCATTCATAACTCTGCAGGTTTGTGAATTACAGTGCCCCTGAGCTCCTTTCTTCAACTCGCTTTCTTGTGAGCTGGCCGAAAACCGAAGGATTGCTTCAGGCCCTAATCTGTTTCCGGCAGGGCACGCTGAGCCTTTGGTTAATTCCTCTTCCTGGTGGGAAATGAGCGTTCCATTTGCCCGTGCAGACACCTACAGCTAGTCTCTCATTGGTTCTCCCTATTCCTGTTCATCTTGCGCAGAAATTGCAAACTGTGCCAAACAGGAGGTTAAAGGCCCTCACTCTCCAAGTGGGGAGAGTGTTAGTAAAGCGTCTGGAATGGTGAACCCGAGTACCAGGGTTCGAAAACTGAGATGCATTTGAAAACGTTTCCCAATCACACGGTGGACCATACTCTGGGTTTCCCATGCATGTTTTAGCTGAAGGAAGAATCCCTTAAACCTGGAGAGTTGGGACCCATGGAATGGGTACCATGCAGTATGACTTCAAAGGGTCTGCGTTTGCTCACCGAACCTCACCAATGCTATCAGCCCGAAGTGTCCAGCCTTATGTCTCACCCAGCTCTGGGTGTAGATGTGGTAAATCCAGGTTGCATCACAAGCCCTGAATGAATTGTTTAAGAATTGCTCTCTATTTCACTGTCATTGTGTTTTGTTTTTGAAATTTATTTTGATAATGGGATTTATCGGATTTTCACTGCTGCGTTTAGGCCGCTGTACACACGCTTGATTTCCTTATGGAGACATATAAATCCATGGGTTTTAAGATTCTTACTTGTCAGGTATATTCCCAGGCGTTGAATATGGGGTGTTGAGTCCATTTCGTTGAGTAAGGAGTAGGTCTTGTCTGTTATATATTTGGCTTATGGAAAGGTATCTGTGCTAATTTCAATCTCTGGTTTTATGCAGCACCCCAACTCAACTTTCCCCATAAGGAAGCATAAGTTGGTTTTCTAAATTTGAGACCCTGTTCTGTTTTGTAATTCAGTTCATGTGTAGTCAAGTTTACATTCCGTGTATTAGTGATAACTTATGATGTTTCTTTTCCGGTGTGACTTATTTCTCGTAGAATCCTCGTATCTGAATCCACTCATTATGCCGCTACGGGCCTGATGACGTAGATTTCATTGCTGAGTGATATTCCATTGTACGTGCGTACCACAACTTCTTTATCCATTTTTTGCTTTCTCGGATATTTAACTTGTACCGTAGACGAGGTTCTTGTAAACAGAGCCGTCCCAATCTTTGGGGTGGCTGTGTGTTTTTGATTTTAATTTCCCTAAGCTATAGGACCATAAGTGGAAGTGCCATAGGCTGTGTTGCTTTGTTTCCTACGTGTTTCAGGAAACACCATAGACTTCTCCAGAGTGGCTGTTGGCAATTTACATCCCGCCTATCAGCATAACAAGGCTCCCTGTTCTCCATGACCTGTCCTGCCTTTCTGGATTTTACACTTTTTTCAGATGGCCCTTTTGACCGGGGGGCAGTGGGACTTCATTGTAGTGCAGATTTCCTTTACACGCTTGCTTGGTTGGCCAAAAAGGGCGTATGCGTTTTTTCCTGAATATATTCAGGAAAAAACGCATACGCCCTTTTTGGCCAAGTGCATCATTGTCGACATTCTGCCTCTTTTCCTATGCTTTAAGTGCAAATCCAGTCTACCCCCTGAAATCGTTTTCCTGAAATTCTGCCCTGCTTTCAAGTCCTCTTCGAAGACTTACTTCAGTACATTTTTGGACGATAGCTGTCATTCATAACTCTGCAGGTTTGTGAATTACAGTGCCCCTGAGCTCCTTTCTTCAACTCGCTTTCTTGTGAGCTGGCCGCAAAACCGCAGGATTGCTTCAGGCCCTAATCTGTTTCCAGCAGGGCACGCTGAGCCTTTGGTTAATTCCTCTTCCTGGTGGGAAATGAGCGTTCCATTTGCCCGTGCAGACACATACAGCTAGTCTCTCATTGCTTCTCCCTATTCCTGTTCATCTTGCGCAGAAATTGCAGACTGTGCCAAACAGGAGGTTAAAGGCACTGACTCTCCAAGTGGGGAGAGTGTTAGTAAAGCGTCTGGAATGGTGAACCCGAGTACCAGGGTTTGAAAACTGAGATGCATTTGAAAACGTTTCCCAATCACACGGTGGACCATACTCTGGGTTTCCCATGCATGTTTTAGCTGAAGGAAGAATCCCTTAAATCTTGAGAGTTGGGTCCCATGGAATGGGTACCATGCAGTATGACTTCAAAGGGTCTGGGTTTGCTCACCGAACCTACCAATGCTATCAGCCCGAAGTGTCCATCCTTATGTCTCACCCAGCTCTGGGTGTAGATGTGGTAAATCCAGGTTGCATCACAAGCCCTGAATGAATTATTTAAGAATTGCTCTCTATTTCACTGGCATTGTGTTTTGTTTTTGAAATTTATTTTGATAATGGGATTTATCAGATTTTCACAGCTGCGTTTAGGCCGCTGTACACACGCTTGATTTCCTTATGGAGACATATAAATCCATGGGTTTTAAGATTCTTACTTGTCAGGTATCTTCCAGGCGTTGAATATGGGGTGTTGAGTCCATTTCGTTGAGCAAGGAGTAGGTGTTGTCTATTATATATTTGGCTTATGGAACGGTATCTGTGCTAATTTCAATCTCTGGTTTTATGCAGCACCCCAACTCTCCTTTCCCCTTAAGCAAGCATAAGTTGGTTTTCTCAATTTGAGACCCTGTTCTGTTTTGTAATTCAGTTCATGTGTAGTCAAGTTTACATTCCGTGTATTAGTGATATCTTATGATGTTTCTTTTTCTGTATGACTTATTTCTCGCAGAATCATCGTACCTGAATCGACTCACTATGCCGCTACGGACCTGATGACGTAGATTTCATTGTTGAGTTATATTATATTGTACGTGCGTACCACAACTTATTTATCCATTTTTTGCTTTCTCGGATATTTAACTTGTACCGTAGACAAGGTTCTTGTAAACAGAGCCGTCCCAAACTTTGGGGTGGCTGTGTCTTTTTGATTTTAATGTCCCTAAGCTATAGGACCATAAGTGGAAGTGCCATAGGCTCTGTTGCTTTGTTTTTTAGGTGTTTCAGGGTACACCGTACACTTTTCCAGAGTGGCTGTTGGCAATTTACATCCCGACAATCAACATAACAAGGCTCCCTGTTCTCCAAGGCCTGTCCTGATTTTCTGGATTTTTCTCTTTTTTCAGATGGCCCTTTTGACCGGGGGGCAGTGAGACTTCATTGTAGTGCAGATTTCCTTTACACGCTTGCTTGGTTGGCCAAAAAGGGCGTATGCGTTTTTTCCTGAATATATTCAGGAAAAAACGCATACGCCCTTTTTGGCCAAGTGCATCATTGTCGTCGTTCTGCCTCTTTTCCTATGCTTTAAATGCAATTCCAGTCTACCCCCTGAAATCGTTTTCCTGAAATTCTGCCCCGCTTTCAAGTCCTCTTCGCAGCCTTCCTTCAATATATTTTTAGACCATAGCTGTCATTTATAACTCTGCAGGTTTGTGAATTACAGTGCCCCTGAGCTCCTTTCTTCATCTCGCTTTCTTGTGAGCTGGCCGCAAACCCTCAGGAATGCTTCAGGCCCTAATCTGGTTCTGGCACGGCATGCTGAGCCTTTGGTTAATTCCTCTTCCTGGTGGGAAATGAGCGTTAAATTTGCCCGTGCAGACACCTTCACACGAGTCGTCATGGTGCCCCTTTGCCCCGGTTATCTCTATGGAGGTTGGAGTTGGAGGGCCTCCTCACTCAAGGTCAGTGTGCCCACGGAGCCAACCCTGCAACTTCAGGGCATGTTTGGTGGTTAGGATCACCACGTGGGGTCCTTTTACCTTAGGAGGGAGGTGGCCTTTTGGGCTGCTGATTTCCAGGTTTTCGGATACTGCCAGTATCTTGGCCAGATGTGGCGGTGGGCCAATCCCCTTGGTGACCGTAGTTTATCCTACCTGGATCGCATTCTTGCATTGTTCCATTTCAAGTGGTCCCAGGTTTTGCACTAATACTCCAATGGCGATTCACCGTTCACCAGGAATGTAAAGGTCAAAGGGTTTAGCTAAATTAGGGAGTTCCTGTGCAAGGGTCTGAATTGACTGCTCTTTCCATTCTTGAAAGGCCACTTCTGCATTCTATTCAAAAGGATCATCACCTTTTCCTTTCAGTGTTTCATATAGAGGCCGAGCTAGTAGACTGTAGTTAGGGATCCAGAAGCAGCAAACCCTGGCCTCCCCAGGAACCCCTAAGCTGTCTTCTAGTTTTAGAAATGGGTAAGGCTGTAAATTGTTTCTTCCCTTTCCTGGGATGGGCTTCTCCGACCTTCTGTGAGAATGAAGCCCAGGCAGGTCACCGTAGTCTGTGATATTTGAGCTTTTTCTTGGACAACTTGTATCCTTTATTGGCTTCGTAGTTCAGAGGTCTCCTTAGTAGGGCTGGCGATCAGAATGTCGTCTGCATATTGAAGGAGTGTTTCCTTTTCCAGAGGTAGAACTTTTAGGTCTTTAGCTGAGCTTTCCCCAAAGATGGTGTGGGAATTTTTGAACCCTTGGGACAACACGGCCCGGAAGTATTGTTTTAGTTGTATGTTGAGTCCTGCCACTCACAAGCCAAAATTTCTTGTGACTCTGGGACTAATAGAATACAAAAGAAGGCATCATTGAAGACTAATACAGAATACCATGTCCTGGTGGTTGGTAGAATGACCAGCAGGGTGTAGGGTTTAGGAACTACTGGAGGTATATCCTCAGTGGCTTAACTGACTGTCCTGACATCCTTTACCAGGACTCCAGCAGCCCATGGGGCTCTCGAGGTCAGGCCAATCCCAGGATATGGAGCTCACCTGGGCAGGTACCCCAACCCAGCCCACGGGGCTCTCATGTTCAGGACCCTCCCAGGATATGGTGTTCCCTGGGCAGGTCCCCCTGCAGCCCATGGGGCTCTCGTGGTCAGGCCCCTCCCAGGATACAGAGCTACCCTTGCAGGTACCATGGCAGGGCTGGGAACACAGGAACCGTGCATATCGCCCTCATTGCAGAGCACTCCCAGCTCACCTGTCACTCAGATCTGACACAGAGCACCTCAGAGCAGGACTTGAACTAACAAACAGCAGCTCCGACAGGTCTGTGACCCTGGGCATCACTCTGTGTGGCCTCCCTCCACCTGGTCTTCCAGAGACTTCCACTGCACCCGGGGCACCAGGCCTTTGTCTCCACCCACCACCCACCCCTCCTCTCCCTGACTCCTGGGTTCCTCTCATTAGGAGAGGGTTTTCTTGAAGTTGTCTCCCACTCATGGGCCAGATAATATAATTAGAAAACAAGCCAGAGCTGCAGCCCCTTGTCTATCCTGACTCTCAGGAGCCCACACCTGTTCCTTGGACCTGGCCGATTCAGCAAGTTCCAGTTTCTGCAACTGTGAGCCCCTGAGGGGTGATTATTGGCTGGCCTGGGAAGCCTGACCGTGCCGGCCAGCCCTCCCCAGGTGTGCCTGGGTTCAGATCAATATAAACACCGCTCCAGGCAGCAAGAGCCCCTGCAGCTGTGCCTGACGCCATTTTCTCTGCCCTGTCAGCAGTCTTGGGGCTGGACTGGTGGGAGGGAGTGAGAGGCCACGGCTTTGTGGGTGGCCCAGTGTGAGTGGGGCTCTGCTGGACTTTCTGCAGCAGTTGCCAAGATGCCACCTGCTAAAGAAGAGGATGTGTCACCCATACCTGCCGCTGGAATTTCTCCCTGGGCAGAGGTGAGTGAGGAAGAAAGCAGTGGGGGCCGGGACAGCAGGGGTATCTCAGGCAGGGAAATGGAAAGCTTCCAGAAGAGCACCCAGGGCCAGGACCACCCTGGCTGGCCTGCAGGCACCAAGTCGGCTGGCATGCTGTCGCTCATGTGGCTCCATGGCCCTTCCTCTAGGCTTTCAAGTCCTTGTACATATTCAGGTGTTTTACCTGGGAAGGGTGGGAACATTTCAGCAGCAGCTGGCCTGGGGCTCAGCCCACGTTTACTCACAGATGCCTCGGCACGGTCCCCCAGCTTTGCAATGAGGACGCTTGTTGCGTGGGGCCTGCTGGCTGAATGGGAGATGATTCCCCACCACTGACCAACTTCAGAATTGCTTACAACTGGAGCAAGTGCCCTGATACGGTTTTCCTCTGTGTAACTGGTGGGTTCTGTTTTTTTTTCTTTTTTTCGTTTTTGGTTCAAGGTAGATTTTATTCCTCTTTTTTGTATTTACAGATATAAGCATGGAAATAATTTATTCATATAAATACATGTATGTGAAGGGAAGAATATTTTCTCTGTTTTACTTTTTGTAATTTGAATTTTATTTTATTTTTTTATACAGCAGGTTCTTTTTGGTTATCTCTTTTATACATATAAATGTATATATGCCAATCCCAATCTCTCAACTCCTCCCACCACCACCCCCCAACAGCTTTCCCCCCTTGGTGTCCATACGTTTGTTGTCTACATCTGTTGCTCTATTTCTGCCTTGCAAAACGGTTCATCTGTAAAATTTGTCTAGGTTCCACATATAGGCATTAATAGACAAGATTTGTTTTTCTATTTCTGACTTACTTCACTCTGTATGACAGTCTCTAGATCCATCAACGTCTCTACAAATGACCCAATTTCATTCCTTTTTATGGCTTAGTAATATTTCATTTTATATATGTACCACTTCTTTATGCATTCGTCTGTCTGTGGGCATTTAGGTTGCTTCCATTACCTGGATATTGTAAATAGTGATGCAATGAACATTGCGGTGAATGTCTCTTTTTGATTTATGGTTTTGTCTGGGTATATGCCCAGTAGTGGGATTGCTGTATCATATGGTAATTCTATTCTTAGTTTTATAAGAAACTCCATAATGTTCTCCACAGTGACTGTATCAATTTACATTCCCAACAATAGTGCAAGAGGGTTCCTTATCTCCACACCCTTTCCAGCATTTGTTGTTTGTAGATTTTCTGATGATGCCCATTCTAACATGTGTGAGGTGATACACCATGGATGAGTCTATTTCGTTGAGCAAAGAGTAGGTCTTGTCTAGTACATATTTGGCTTATGGAACGGTATGTGTGCTAATTTCAATCTCTGGTTTTATACAGCACCCCAACTCAACATTCCCCTTAAGCAAGCATAAGTGTTTATCTAAATGTGAGACTCTGTTCGGTTTTGTATTTCAGTTTATGTGTAGCCAAGTTTACACTCCCTCTATTAGTGATATCTTATGATACTTATCTTTCTCTGTGTGACGTATTTCTCTTAGAATCATCATATTTAAATCCACTCAATTTGCTGCTACAGGCCTGATGACATTGATTTCATTGCTGAGTGATATTCCGTTGTACGTAAGTAGCACAACTCCTTTATCCATTTTTTTCTTTCTGGGATATTTAATTTGTACTGGACTCGAGTTTCTTGTAAACACAGCAGCCCTAAATTTTGTGCTGGCTGTGTCTTGTTGATTTTAATTTTCCTAAGCTATAGGGCTAAAAGTGGAAGTACCCTAGGCTCTGTAGCTTTGTTTTTCAGATGTTTCAGGATACACCATAAACATCTCCAGAGTGTCTGTTGGCAATTTACATCCCGCCCATCAGCATAACAAGGCTCCCTGTTCTCCATGGCCTGTCCTGTGTTTCTGGTTTTTACATTTTTTTCAGATGGCCCTTTTGACGAATGGGAAATGAGACTTCATTGTAGTGCGGATTTCCATTGCTGGAGTGCTTGGTTGGCCAAAAAGGGCATATGCGTTTTTTCCTGAATATATTCAGGAAAAAATGTTTACGCACTTTTGTCCAAGTGCATCAGTGTCAAAGATCTGCCGCTCTTCACATGCTTTAAATGCAATTCCAATCTACCTCCTGAAATATGATTCCTGCAATTCTGCCTCGTTTTCAAGTCCTCTTTGCAGACTTACTTCAATATATTTTTGCCAATAGCTGTCATTTATATCTCTGCAGGTTTGTGAATTACAGTGCCCGTGATTTCCTTTCTTAACTCGTTTCCTTGAAAGCTGGCCACAGAACCGCAGGTTTGCTTTAGGCCATAATCAGGGTCCGACACGGCACTCTGAGCCTTTGGTTAATTCCTCTTCCTGGTGGGAAATTAGAGTTAAATGTGCCCCTCCGGACACCTGCCTCACTCCCAGCCCCTTGGTTATGTGTGTCCTGTAGTTTGAGGCCACATGTGCTGGGTTCCTCACCTTTGGCTGATGTGGCCCCACTGGTGTGAGGACACTCCTGCCTGGTTCCCATCCCCTTGGTGATGTGGACCCTCCGGTGAGAGTCTGATCCTGGCTGGGTTCCTCACACTTCTGAGAGGTGGGCCCTCTTCTCTGAGGTCACTCCTGCCTGGCTGGCCCACCCCGCCTTGACGACGTCGGCTCTCTCGTGGGAGTTGGTGCCTGCTGCGAGTCTCCTCCCCTTGGTAATGAGGGCCCTCTGGCGTCAGGCCCTAACTCCTGGCCTCCCAAAATTTTCTGATGTGCGCCCTGTGGTGCGAGTACACTCCTGCCAGGTTCCCAACACCATGGGAATGTGGGCCTTCTGCTCTGAGGTCCCAACGGTGGGTTGCTCAGTTTCATGATGAGGGCCCCCTGGTGTGAGTTCACTCCGGCCTGGATCCCATAGCCTCGCTGCTCCTGGCCACCTGCGGGGAGGTTACAACTGCGGGATTCCTCACCTTTTTTCTTCTATGGGCCCTCTGTTTTGAGACTCCTCCTGCCTGCCTCACTCCCAGCCCCTTGGTGATGTGTGTCCTCTGGTTTGAGGCCACGTGTGCTGGGTCCCTCACCTTTCGATGATGTGGCCCCACTGGTGTGAGGACACTCTTGCCTGGTTCCTATCCCCTTGAAGATGTGGGCTCTCTGGTGAGAGTCTGATCCTGGCTGGGTTCCTCACCCTTCTGTGAGGTGGGCCCTCTGCTGTGAGGTCACTCCTGCCTGGCTGGCACAGCCCGCCTGGGCAACATCGGCCCTCTTGTGGCAGTTGGAGCATGCTGGGAGCCTCCTCCCCTCGGTGATGAGGGCCCTCTGGCGTCAGGCCCTAACTGCTGGGTACCCACATTTTCTGATACGTGCTAAGTGGTGCGAGGACACTCCTGCGAGGTTCCCATCCCCATGGGGATGTGGGCCTTCTGCTCTGAGGTCCCAATGGCTGGGTTGCTCACAGTTTCATGATGTGGGCCCTCTGCTGTGAGTTCACTGCAGCCTGGATCACATAGACTCGGTGCTCTGGGCCGCCTGCTGGGAGGTTCCCACTGCAGGATTCCTCACCTTTTTTATTCTATTGGCCCTGTGTTGTGAGGCTACTCATGCCTGCCTCAATCCGAGCCCCTCGGAGATGTGGGTCCTCTGGTTTAGGCCTCATGTGCTGGTTTCCTCACCTTTCTATGATGTGGTCACCCTGGTGTGAAGACAGTCCTGCCTGGTTCTGATCCCCTTGGTGATGTGGGCCCTCTGGTGAGAGTCTTATCCTGGCTGGGTTCCTCACCCTTCTGTGAGGTAGGCCCTCTGCTGTGAGGTCACTCCTGCCTGGCTGTCACACGTCACCTTGTCGACATGGGCCCTCAGTTGGGAGTTGGTGCCTGCTTGGAGTCTCCTCCCCTTGGTAATGAGGGCCCTCTGGCGTCAGACCCTAACTTCTGGGCTCCCACAATTCTCTGATGTGTGCCCTGAGGTGCGAGTACACTTATGCCATGTTCCCAACCACATAGGAATGTGGGCCTTCTGCTCTGAGGTCCCAAAGCCTGGGTTGCTCACAGTTTCATGATGAGGGCCCTCTGTTTTGAGTTCAGTCAGGTCTGGATCCCATAGCCTCGCTGCTCCTGGCCGCCTGCTGGGAGGTTCCAACTGCGGGATTCCTCACCTTTTTTCTTCTATGGGCCCTCTGTTTTGAGACTCCTCCTGCCTGCCTCACTCCCAGCCCCTTGGTGATGTGTGTCCTCTGGTTTGAGGCCACGTGTGCTGGGTCACTCACATTTCGTTGATGAGGTCCCACTGGTGTGAGGACACTCCAGCCTGGTTCCCATTCTCTTGGTGATGTGGGCCCTCTGGTGAGAGTCTGATCCTCCTTGGGTTCCTCACACTTTTGTGAGGTGGGCCCTCTGCTCTGAGGTCACTCTTGCCTGGCTGGCACACCCCGCATTGGCGACGGCGGCCCACTGGTAGCAGTTGGAGCCTGCTGGGAGCCTCCTCTCCTCGGTGATGAGAGCCCTCTGGTGTCAGGCCCTAACTGCTGGGCTCCCCACATTTTCTGATGTGTGCCCACTGGTGCGATGACACTCCTACTTGGTTCCCTTCCCCATGGGGATATGGGCCTTGTGCTCTGAGGTCACAACGGCT
The DNA here is from genome assembly GCF_059928025.1 of Delphinapterus leucas. Taxonomy (NCBI): domain Eukaryota; kingdom Metazoa; phylum Chordata; class Mammalia; order Artiodactyla; family Monodontidae; genus Delphinapterus; species Delphinapterus leucas. The sequence continues at coordinate 6,739,555 of NW_028322245.1, forward strand.
GGTTTGCTCACAGTTTCATGATGAGGGCCCTCTGTTGTGAGTTCATCACTGCCTGGATCCCATAGCCTCGGTGCTCTGGGCCGCCTGCTGGGATGTTCCAACTGCTGGATTCCTCACCTTTTTTATACAATGGGCCATGTGTTGTGAGGTTAATCCTGCCTGCCTCGCTCCAAGACCCATGGTGATGTGGGTCCTCTGGTTTGAGGCCACATTTTCTTGTTACCTCAACTTTTGATGATATGGCCCCACGGGTGTGATGACACTCCTGCCTGGTTCACAGCCCCTTGCTGATGTGGGCACTCTGGTGAGAGTCTGATCCTGGCTGGGTTCCTTACCCTTCTGTGAGGTGGGCCCTCTGATGTGAGGTCACTCCTGCCTGGCTGGCTCACGTCGCCTTGATGATGTGGGCCCTCTGTTGGCCACTAAAGCATTCTGGGAGCCTCCTACCCTCTTTAATGAGGGCCCTGGAAAAAACGCAGATGCACATTTTGACCAAGTGCATCATTGTCCAGGATCTGCCTCTTCTCCTATGCTTTCAGAGCACTTCCCGTCTACGTCCTGAAATCATATTCCAGGAATACTGCCCCGCTTTCAAGTCCTCCTCGCAGCCTTACTTCAATATATTTTTGTATGATACCTGTCATTAATAACTCTGCAGGTTTGTTAAATACAGTGTCCCTGAGCTCCTTTCTTCAACACGCTTTCTTGTGAGCTGGCCGCAAAACCGCAGGATTGCTTCAGGCCGTAATCTGGTTTCGGCACGGCACGCTGAGCCTTTGGTAAATTCCTCTTTCTGGTGAGAAATGAGCATTCAATTTGCCCGTGGAGACACCTACAGCTAGTCTCTCATTGGTTCTCCCTATTCCTGTTCATCTTGTGCAGAAATTGCAAACTGTGCCAAACAGGAGGTTAAAGGCACTGACTCTCCAAGTGGGTAGAGGGTTAGTAAAGCATCTGGAATGGTGAACCCGAGTACCAGGGAACGAAACCTGAGAGCCATTTAAAATGGTTTCCCAGTCTCACAGTGGACAATACTCTGGGTTTCCCATGCATGTTTTAGCTGAAGGAAGAATTCCTTAAACCTGGAGATTATTGACCCATGGAATGGGTACCATGCAGTATGACTAAAAAGGGTCTGAATTTGCTCACCGAACCTCACCAATGCTATCAGTTCGAAGTGTCCAGCCTTATGCCTCACCCAGCTCTGGGTGTAGATGTGGTAAATTCAGGTTTCATCACAAGCCCTGAATCAATTATTTAAGAATTGCTGTCTCTTTCACTGTCATTGTGTTTTGTTTTTGTAATTTAGTTTGATAATGGGATTTATCGGATTTTCACTGCTGCGTTCTTGCAGCTGTACACACGCTTGACTCTCTTATGGAGACATATAAATCCATGGGTTTGAAGATTCTGATCAGTCAGGTGTATTCCTAGGCTTTGAATATGGGGTGTTTAGTCCATTTCGTTGAGCAAGGGGTAGGTCTTGAGTATTATATATTTGGCTTATGGAAAGGTATCTGTGCTAATTTCTATCTCTGGTTTTATGCAGCACCCCAACTCACATTTCCCCTTAAGCAAGCATAAGTTGGTTTTCTAAATTTGAGACCCTGTTCTGTTTTGTAATTCAGTTCATGTGTAGCCAAGTTTACATTCCTTGTATTAGTGATATCTTATGATGTTTCATTTTCTGTGTGACTTATTTCACTTAGAATCATCGTACCTGAATCCACTCATTATGCCGCGATGGGCCTGATGACATAGATTTCATTGCTGAGTGATATTCCATTGTACGTACGTACCACAATTTCTTTATCCATTTTTCGCTTTCTTGGATATTTAACTTGTACCGTAGACGAGGTTCTTGTAAACAGAGCCGTCCGAAACTTTGGGGTGGCTGTGTGTTTTTGATTTTAATTTCACTAAGCTATAGGACCATAAGTGGAAGTGCTGTAGGCTCCGTTGCTTGGTTTTTTAGGTGTTTGAGGAAACACCATACACTTCTCCAGAGTGGCTGTTGGCAAATTACATCCCGCCCATCAGCATAACAAGGCTCCCTCTTCTCCATGGTCTGTGCTGCCTTTCTGGATTTTACACTTTTTTCAGATGGCCCTTTTGACCGGGGCGCAGTGAGACTTCATTGTAGTGCAGATTTCCTTTACACGCTTGCTTGGTTGGCCAAAAAGGGCGTATGCGTTTTTTCCTGAATATATTCAGGAAAAAACGCATATGCACTTTTTGGCCAAGTGCATCATTGTCGTCGTTCTGCCTCTTTTCCTATGCTTTAAATGCAATTCCAGTCTACCCCCTGAAATCGTTTTCCTGAAATTCTGCCCCGCTTTCAAGTCCTCTTCGCAGCCTTCCTTCAATATATTTTTAGACCATAGCTGTCATTTATAACTCTGCAGGTTTGTGAATTACAGTGCCCCTGAGCTCCTTTCTTCATCTCGCTTTCTTGTGAGCTGGCCGCAAACCCGCAGGAATGCTTCAGGCCCTAATCTGGTTCTGGCACGGCATGCTGAGCCTTTGGTTAATTCCTCTTCCTGGTGGGAAATGAGCGTTAAATTTGCCCGTGCAGACACCTTCACACGAGTCGTCATGGTGCCCCTTTGCCCCGGTTATCTCTATGGAGGTTGGAGTTGGAGGGCCTCCTCACTCAAGGTCAGTGTGCCCACGGAGCCAACCCTGCAACTTCAGGGCATGTTTGGTGGTTAGGATCACCACGTGGGGTCCTTTTACCTTAGGAGGGAGGTGGCCTTTTGGGCTGCTGATTTCCAGGTTTTCGGATACTGCCAGTATCTTGGCCAGATGTGGCGGTGGGCCAATCCCCTTGGTGACCGTAGTTTATCCTACCTGGATCGCATTCTTGCATTGTTCCATTTCAAGTGGTCCCAGGTTTTGCACTAATACTCCAATGGCGATTCACCGTTCACCAGGAATGTAAAGGTCAAAGGGTTTAGCTAAATTAGGGAGTTCCTGTGCAAGGGTCTGAATTGACTGCTCTTTCCATTCTTGAAAGGCCACTTCTGCATTCTATTCAAAAGGATCATCACCTTTTCCTTTCAGTGTTTCATATAGAGGCCGAGCTAGTAGACTGTAGTTAGGGATCCAGAAGCAGCAAACCCTGGCCTCCCCAGGAACCCCTAAGCTGTCTTCTAGTTTTAGAAATGGGTAAGGCTGTAAATTGTTTCTTCCCTTTCCTGGGATGGGCTTCTCCGACCTTCTGTGAGAATGAAGCCCAGGCAGGTCACCGTAGTCTGTGATATTTGAGCTTTTTCTTGGACAACTTGTATCCTTTATTGGCTTCGTAGTTCAGAGGTCTCCTTAGTAGGGCTGGCGATCAGAATGTCGTCTGCATATTGAAGGAGTGTTTCCTTTTCCAGAGGTAGAACTTTTAGGTCTTTAGCTGAGCTTTCCCCAAAGATGGTGTGGGAATTTTTGAACCCTTGGGACAACACGGCCCGGAAGTATTGTTTTAGTTGTATGTTGAGTCCTGCCACTCACAAGCCAAAATTTCTTGTGACTCTGGGACTAATAGAATACAAAAGAAGGCATCATTGAAGACTAATACAGAATACCATGTCCTGGTGGTTGGTAGAATGACCAGCAGGGTGTAGGGTTTAGGAACTACTGGAGGTATATCCTCAGTGGCTTAACTGACTGTCCTGACATCCTTTACCAGGACTCCAGCAGCCCATGGGGCTCTCGAGGTCAGGCCAATCCCAGGATATGGAGCTCACCTGGGCAGGTACCCCAACCCAGCCCACGGGGCTCTCATGTTCAGGACCCTCCCAGGATATGGTGTTCCCTGGGCAGGTCCCCCTGCAGCCCATGGGGCTCTCGTGGTCAGGCCCCTCCCAGGATACAGAGCTACCCTTGCAGGTACCATGGCAGGGCTGGGAACACAGGAACCGTGCATATCGCCCTCATTGCAGAGCACTCCCAGCTCACCTGTCACTCAGATCTGACACAGAGCACCTCAGAGCAGGACTTGAACTAACAAACAGCAGCTCCGACAGGTCTGTGACCCTGGGCATCACTCTGTGTGGCCTCCCTCCACCTGGTCTTCCAGAGACTTCCACTGCACCCGGGGCACCAGGCCTTTGTCTCCACCCACCACCCACCCCTCCTCTCCCTGACTCCTGGGTTCCTCTCATTAGGAGAGGGTTTTCTTGAAGTTGTCTCCCACTCATGGGCCAGATAATATAATTAGAAAACAAGCCAGAGCTGCAGCCCCTTGTCTATCCTGACTCTCAGGAGCCCACACCTGTTCCTTGGACCTGGCCGATTCAGCAAGTTCCAGTTTCTGCAACTGTGAGCCCCTGAGGGGTGATTATTGGCTGGCCTGGGAAGCCTGACCGTGCCGGCCAGCCCTCCCCAGGTGTGCCTGGGTTCAGATCAATATAAACACCGCTCCAGGCAGCAAGAGCCCCTGCAGCTGTGCCTGACGCCATTTTCTCTGCCCTGTCAGCAGTCTTGGGGCTGGACTGGTGGGAGGGAGTGAGAGGCCACGGCTTTGTGGGTGGCCCAGTGTGAGTGGGGCTCTGCTGGACTTTCTGCAGCAGTTGCCAAGATGCCACCTGCTAAAGAAGAGGATGTGTCACCCATACCTGCCGCTGGAATTTCTCCCTGGGCAGAGGTGAGTGAGGAAGAAAGCAGTGGGGGCCGGGACAGCAGGGGTATCTCAGGCAGGGAAATGGAAAGCTTCCAGAAGAGCACCCAGGGCCAGGACCACCCTGGCTGGCCTGCAGGCACCAAGTCGGCTGGCATGCTGTCGCTCATGTGGCTCCATGGCCCTTCCTCTAGGCTTTCAAGTCCTTGTACATATTCAGGTGTTTTACCTGGGAAGGGTGGGAACATTTCAGCAGCAGCTGGCCTGGGGCTCAGCCCACGTTTACTCACAGATGCCTCGGCACGGTCCCCCAGCTTTGCAATGAGGACGCTTGTTGCGTGGGGCCTGCTGGCTGAATGGGAGATGATTCCCCACCACTGACCAACTTCAGAATTGCTTACAGCTGGAGCAAGTGCCCTGATACGGTTTTCCTCTGTGTAACTGGTGGGTTCTGTTTTTTTTTCTTTTTTTCGTTTTTGGTTCAAGGTAGATTTTATTCCTCTTTTTTGTATTTACAGATATAAGCATGGAAATAATTTATTCATATAAATACATGTATGTGAAGGGAAGAATATTTTCTCTGTTTTACTTTTTGTAATTTGAATTTTATTTTATTTTTTTATACAGCAGGTTATTTTTGGTTATCTCTTTTATACATATAAATGTATATATGCCAATCCCAATCTCTCAACTCCTCCCACCACCACCCCCCAACAGCTTTCCCCCCTTGGTGTCCATACGTTTGTTGTCTACATCTGTTGCTCTATTTCTGCCTTGCAAAACGGTTCATCTGTAAAATTTGTCTAGGTTCCACATATAGGCATTAATAGACAAGATTTGTTTTTCTATTTCTGACTTACTTCACTCTGTATGACAGTCTCTAGATCCATCAACGTCTCTACAAATGACCCAATTTCATTCCTTTTTATGGCTTAGTAATATTTCATTTTATATATGTACCACTTCTTTATGCATTCGTCTGTCTGTGGGCATTTAGGTTGCTTCCATTACCTGGATATTGTAAATAGTGATGCAATGAACATTGCGGTGAATGTCTCTTTTTGATTTATGGTTTTGTCTGGGTATATGCCCAGTAGTGGGATTGCTGTATCATATGGTAATTCTATTCTTAGTTTTATAAGAAACTCCATAATGTTCTCCACAGTGACTGTATCAATTTACATTCCCAACAATAGTGCAAGAGGGTTCCTTATCTCCACACCCTTTCCAGCATTTGTTGTTTGTAGATTTTCTGATGATGCCCATTCTAACATGTGTGAGGTGATACACCATGGATGAGTCTATTTCGTTGAGCAAAGAGTAGGTCTTGTCTAGTACATATTTGGCTTATGGAACGGTATGTGTGCTAATTTCAATCTCTGGTTTTATACAGCACCCCAACTCAACATTCCCCTTAAGCAAGCATAAGTTTTTATCTAAATGTGAGACTCTGTTCGGTTTTGTATTTCAGTTTATGTGTAGCCAAGTTTACACTCCCTCTATTAGTGATATCTTATGATACTTATCTTTCTCTGTGTGACGTATTTCTCTTAGAATCATCATATTTAAATCCACTCAATTTGCTGCTACAGGCCTGATGACATTGATTTCATTGCTGAGTGATATTCCGTTGTACGTAAGTAGCACAACTCCTTTATCCATTTTTTTCTTTCTGGGATATTTAATTTGTACTGGACTCGAGTTTCTTGTAAACACAGCAGCCCTAAATTTTGTGCTGGCTGTGTCTTGTTGATTTTAATTTTCCTAAGCTATAGGGCTAAAAGTGGAAGTACCCTAGGCTCTGTAGCTTTGTTTTTCAGATGTTTCAGGATACACCATAAACATCTCCAGAGTGTCTGTTGGCAATTTACATCCCGCCCATCAGCATAACAAGGCTCCCTGTTCTCCATGGCCTGTCCTGTGTTTCTGGTTTTTACATTTTTTTCAGATGGCCCTTTTGACGAATGGGAAATGAGACTTCATTGTAGTGCGGATTTCCATTGCTGGAGTGCTTGGTTGGCCAAAAAGGGCATATGCGTTTTTTCCTGAATATATTCAGGAAAAAATGTTTACGCACTTTTGTCCAAGTGCATCAGTGTCAAAGATCTGCCGCTCTTCACATGCTTTAAATGCAATTCCAATCTACCTCCTGAAATATGATTCCTGCAATTCTGCCTCGTTTTCAAGTCCTCTTTGCAGACTTACTTCAATATATTTTTGCCAATAGCTGTCATTTATATCTCTGCAGGTTTGTGAATTACAGTGCCCGTGATTTCCTTTCTTAACTCGTTTCCTTGAAAGCTGGCCACAGAACCGCAGGTTTGCTTTAGGCCATAATCAGGGTCCGACACGGCACTCTGAGCCTTTGGTTAATTCCTCTTCCTGGTGGGAAATTAGAGTTAAATGTGCCCCTCCGGACACCTGCCTCACTCCCAGCCCCTTGGTTATGTGTGTCCTGTAGTTTGAGGCCACATGTGCTGGGTTCCTCACCTTTGGCTGATGTGGCCCCACTGGTGTGAGGACACTCCTGCCTGGTTCCCATCCCCTTGGTGATGTGGACCCTCCGGTGAGAGTCTGATCCTGGCTGGGTTCCTCACACTTCTGAGAGGTGGGCCCTCTTCTCTGAGGTCACTCCTGCCTGGCTGGCCCACCCCGCCTTGACGACGTCGGCTCTCTCGTGGGAGTTGGTGCCTGCTGCGAGTCTCCTCCCCTTGGTAATGAGGGCCCTCTGGCGTCAGGCCCTAACTCCTGGCCTCCCAAAATTTTCTGATGTGCGCCCTGTGGTGCGAGTACACTCCTGCCAGGTTCCCAACACCATGGGAATGTGGGCCTTCTGCTCTGAGGTCCCAACGGTGGGTTGCTCAGTTTCATGATGAGGGCCCCCTGGTGTGAGTTCACTCCGGCCTGGATCCCATAGCCTCGCTGCTCCTGGCCACCTGCGGGGAGGTTACAACTGCGGGATTCCTCACCTTTTTTCTTCTATGGGCCCTCTGTTTTGAGACTCCTCCTGCCTGCCTCACTCCCAGCCCCTTGGTGATGTGTGTCCTCTGGTTTGAGGCCACGTGTGCTGGGTCCCTCACCTTTCGATGATGTGGCCCCACTGGTGTGAGGACACTCTTGCCTGGTTCCTATCCCCTTGAAGATGTGGGCTCTCTGGTGAGAGTCTGATCCTGGCTGGGTTCCTCACCCTTCTGTGAGGTGGGCCCTCTGCTGTGAGGTCACTCCTGCCTGGCTGGCACAGCCCGCCTGGGCAACATCGGCCCTCTTGTGGCAGTTGGAGCATGCTGGGAGCCTCCTCCCCTCGGTGATGAGGGCCCTCTGGCGTCAGGCCCTAACTGCTGGGTACCCACATTTTCTGATACGTGCTAAGTGGTGCGAGGACACTCCTGCGAGGTTCCCATCCCCATGGGGATGTGGGCCTTCTGCTCTGAGGTCCCAATGGCTGGGTTGCTCACAGTTTCATGATGTGGGCCCTCTGCTGTGAGTTCACTGCAGCCTGGATCACATAGACTCGGTGCTCTGGGCCGCCTGCTGGGAGGTTCCCACTGCAGGATTCCTCACCTTTTTTATTCTATTGGCCCTGTGTTGTGAGGCTACTCATGCCTGCCTCAATCCGAGCCCCTCGGAGATGTGGGTCCTCTGGTTTAGGCCTCATGTGCTGGTTTCCTCACCTTTCTATGATGTGGTCACCCTGGTGTGAAGACAGTCCTGCCTGGTTCTGATCCCCTTGGTGATGTGGGCCCTCTGGTGAGAGTCTTATCCTGGCTGGGTTCCTCACCCTTCTGTGAGGTAGGCCCTCTGCTGTGAGGTCACTCCTGCCTGGCTGTCACACGTCACCTTGTCGACATGGGCCCTCAGTTGGGAGTTGGTGCCTGCTTGGAGTCTCCTCCCCTTGGTAATGAGGGCCCTCTGGCGTCAGACCCTAACTTCTGGGCTCCCACAATTCTCTGATGTGTGCCCTGAGGTGCGAGTACACTTATGCCATGTTCCCAACCACATAGGAATGTGGGCCTTCTGCTCTGAGGTCCCAAAGCCTGGGTTGCTCACAGTTTCATGATGAGGGCCCTCTGTTTTGAGTTCAGTCAGGTCTGGATCCCATAGCCTCGCTGCTCCTGGCCGCCTGCTGGGAGGTTCCAACTGCGGGATTCCTCACCTTTTTTCTTCTATGGGCCCTCTGTTTTGAGACTCCTCCTGCCTGCCTCACTCCCAGCCCCTTGGTGATGTGTGTCCTCTGGTTTGAGGCCACGTGTGCTGGGTCACTCACATTTCGTTGATGAGGTCCCACTGGTGTGAGGACACTCCAGCCTGGTTCCCATTCTCTTGGTGATGTGGGCCCTCTGGTGAGAGTCTGATCCTCCTTGGGTTCCTCACACTTTTGTGAGGTGGGCCCTCTGCTCTGAGGTCACTCTTGCCTGGCTGGCACACCCCGCATTGGCGACGGCGGCCCACTGGTAGCAGTTGGAGCCTGCTGGGAGCCTCCTCTCCTCGGTGATGAGAGCCCTCTGGTGTCAGGCCCTAACTGCTGGGCTCCCCACATTTTCTGATGTGTGCCCACTGGTGCGATGACACTCCTACTTGGTTCCCTTCCCCATGGGGATGTGGGCCTTGTGCTCTGAGGTCACAACGGCTGGTTTGCTCACAGTTTCATGATGAGGGCCCTCTGTTGTGAGTTCATCACTGCCTGGATCCCATAGCCTCGGTGCTCTGGGCCGCCTGCTGGGATGTTCCAACTGCTGGATTCCTCACCTTTTTTATACAATGGGCCATGTGTTGTGAGGTTAATCCTGCCTGCCTCGCTCCAAGACCCATGGTGATGTGGGTCCTCTGGTTTGAGGCCACATTTTCTTGTTACCTCAACTTTTGATGATATGGCCCCACGGGTGTGATGACACTCCTGCCTGGTTCACAGCCCCTTGCTGATGTGGGCACTCTGGTGAGAGTCTGATCCTGGCTGGGTTCCTTACCCTTCTGTGAGGTGGGCCCTCTGATGTGAGGTCACTCCTGCCTGGCTGGCTCACGTCGCCTTGATGATGTGGGCCCTCTGTTGGCCACTAAAGCATTCTGGGAGCCTCCTACCCTCTTTAATGAGGGCCCTGGAAAAAACGCAGATGCACATTTTGACCAAGTGCATCATTGTCCAGGATCTGCCTCTTCTCCTATGCTTTCAGAGCACTTCCCGTCTACGTCCTGAAATCATATTCCAGGAATACTGCCCCGCTTTCAAGTCCTCCTCGCAGCCTTACTTCAATATATTTTTGTATGATACCTGTCATTAATAACTCTGCAGGTTTGTTAAATACAGTGTCCCTGAGCTCCTTTCTTCAACACGCTTTCTTGTGAGCTGGCCGCAAAACCGCAGGATTGCTTCAGGCCGTAATCTGGTTTCGGCACGGCACGCTGAGCCTTTGGTAAATTCCTCTTTCTGGTGAGAAATGAGCATTCAATTTGCCCGTGGAGACACCTACAGCTAGTCTCTCATTGGTTCTCCCTATTCCTGTTCATCTTGTGCAGAAATTGCAAACTGTGCCAAACAGGAGGTTAAAGGCACTGACTCTCCAAGTGGGTAGAGGGTTAGTAAAGCATCTGGAATGGTGAACCCGAGTACCAGGGAACGAAACCTGAGAGCCATTTAAAATGGTTTCCCAGTCTCACAGTGGACAATACTCTGGGTTTCCCATGCATGTTTTAGCTGAAGGAAGAATTCCTTAAACCTGGAGATTATTGACCCATGGAATGGGTACCATGCAGTATGACTAAAAAGGGTCTGAATTTGCTCACCGAACCTCACCAATGCTATCAGTTCGAAGTGTCCAGCCTTATGCCTCACCCAGCTCTGGGTGTAGATGTGGTAAATTCAGGTTTCATCACAAGCCCTGAATCAATTATTTAAGAATTGCTGTCTCTTTCACTGTCATTGTGTTTTGTTTTTGTAATTTAGTTTGATAATGGGATTTATCGGATTTTCACTGCTGCGTTCTTGCAGCTGTACACACGCTTGACTCTCTTATGGAGACATATAAATCCATGGGTTTGAAGATTCTGATCAGTCAGGTGTATTCCTAGGCTTTGAATATGGGGTGTTTAGTCCATTTCGTTGAGCAAGGGGTAGGTCTTGAGTATTATATATTTGGCTTATGGAAAGGTATCTGTGCTAATTTCTATCTCTGGTTTTATGCAGCACCCCAACTCACATTTCCCCTTAAGCAAGCATAAGTTGGTTTTCTAAATTTGAGACCCTGTTCTGTTTTGTAATTCAGTTCATGTGTAGCCAAGTTTACATTCCTTGTATTAGTGATATCTTATGATGTTTCATTTTCTGTGTGACTTATTTCACTTAGAATCATCGTACCTGAATCCACTCATTATGCCGCGATGGGCCTGATGACATAGATTTCATTGGTGAGTGATATTCCATTGTACGTACGTACCACAATTTCTTTATCCATTTTTCGCTTTCTTGGATATTTAACTTGTACCGTAGACGAGGTTCTTGTAAACAGAGCCGTCCGAAACTTTGGGGTGGCTGTGTGTTTTTGATTTTAATTTCACTAAGCTATAGGACCATAAGTGGAAGTGCTGTAGGCTCCGTTGCTTGGTTTTTTAGGTGTTTGAGGAAACACCATACACTTCTCCAGAGTGGCTGTTGGCAAATTACATCCCGCCCATCAGCATAACAAGGCTCCCTCTTCTCCATGGTCTGTGCTGCCTTTCTGGATTTTACACTTTTTTCAGATGGCCCTTTTGACCGGGGCGCAGTGAGACTTCATTGTAGTGCAGATTTCCTTTACACGCTTGCTTGGTTGGCCAAAAAGGGCGTATGCGTTTTTTCCTGAATATATTCAGGGAAAAACGCATACGCCCTTTTTGGCCAAGTGCATCATTGTCGTCGTTCTGCCTCTTTTCCTATGCTTTAAATGCAATTCCAGTCTACCCCCTGAAATCGTTTTCCTGAAATTCTGCCCCACTTTCAAGTCCTCTTCGCAGCCTTCCTTCAATATATTTTTAGACCATAGCTGTCATTTATAACTCTGCAGGTTTGTGAATTACAGTGCCCCTGAGCTCCTTTCTTCATCTCGCTTTCTTGTGAGCTGGCCGCAAACCCGCAGGAATGCTTCAGGCCCTAATCTGGTTCTGGCACGGCATGCTGAGCCTTTGGTTAATTCCTCTTCCTGGTGGGAAATGAGCGTTAAATTTGCCCGTGCAGACACCTTCACACGAGTCGTCATGGTGCCCCTTTGCCCCGGTTATCTCTATGGAGGTTGGAGTTGGAGGGCCTCCTCACTCAAGGTCAGTGTGCCCACGGAGCCAACCCTGCAACTTCAGGGCATGTTTGGTGGTTAGGATCACCACGTGGGGTCCTTTTACCTTAGGAGGGAGGTGGCCTTTTGGGCTGCTGATTTCCAGGTTTTCGGATACTGCCAGTATCTTGGCCAGATGTGGCGGTGGGCCAATCCCCTTGGTGACCGTAGTTTATCCTACCTGGATCGCATTCTTGCATTGTTCCATTTCAAGTGGTCCCAGGTTTTGCACTAATACTCCAATGGCGATTCACCGTTCACCAGGAATGTAAAGGTCAAAGGGTTTAGCTAAATTAGGGAGTTCCTGTGCAAGGGTCTGAATTGACTGCTCTTTCCATTCTTGAAAGGCCACTTCTGCATTCTATTCAAAAGGATCATCACCTTTTCCTTTCAGTGTTTCATATAGAGGCCGAGCTAGTAGACTGTAGTTAGGGATCCAGAAGCAGCAAACCCTGGCCTCCCCAGGAACCCCTAAGCTGTCTTCTAGTTTTAGAAATGGGTAAGGCTGTAAATTGTTTCTTCCCTTTCCTGGGATGGGCTTCTCCGACCTTCTGTGAGAATGAAGCCCAGGCAGGTCACCGTAGTCTGTGATATTTGAGCTTTTTCTTGGACAACTTGTATCCTTTATTGGCTTCGTAGTTCAGAGGTCTCCTTAGTAGGGCTGGCGATCAGAATGTCGTCTGCATATTGAAGGAGTGTTTCCTTTTCCAGAGGTAGAACTTTTAGGTCTTTAGCTGAGCTTTCCCCAAAGATGGTGTGGGAATTTTTGAACCCTTGGGACAACACGGCCCGGAAGTATTGTTTTAGTTGTATGTTGAGTCCTGCCACTCACAAGCCAAAATTTCTTGTGACTCTGGGACTAATAGAATACAAAAGAAGGCATCATTGAAGACTAATACAGAATACCATGTCCTGGTGGTTGGTAGAATGAGCAGCAGGGTGTAGGGTTTAGGAACTACTGGAGGTATATCCTCAGTGGCTTAACTGACTGTCCTGACATCCTTTACCAGGACTCCAGCAGCCCATGGGGCTCTCGAGGTCAGGCCAATCCCAGGATATGGAGCTCACCTGGGCAGGTACCCCAACCCAGCCCACGGGGCTCTCATGTTCAGGACCCTCCCAGGATATGGTGTTCCCTGGGCAGGTCCCCCTGCAGCCCATGGGGCTCTCGTGGTCAGGCCCCTCCCAGGATACAGAGCTACCCTTGCAGGTACCATGGCAGGGCTGGGAACACAGGAACCGTGCATATCGCCCTCATTGCAGAGCACTCCCAGCTCACCTGTCACTCAGATCTGACACAGAGCACCTCAGAGCAGGACTTGAACTAACAAACAGCAGCTCCGACAGGTCTGTGACCCTGGGCATCACTCTGTGTGGCCTCCCTCCACCTGGTCTTCCAGAGACTTCCACTGCACCCGGGGCACCAGGCCTTTGTCTCCACCCACCACCCACCCCTCCTCTCCCTGACTCCTGGGTTCCTCTCATTAGGAGAGGGTTTTCTTGAAGTTGTCTCCCACTCATGGGCCAGATAATATAATTAGAAAACAAGCCAGAGCTGCAGCCCCTTGTCTATCCTGACTCTCAGGAGCCCACACCTGTTCCTTGGACCTGGCCGATTCAGCAAGTTCCAGTTTCTGCAACTGTGAGCCCCTGAGGGGTGATTATTGGCTGGCCTGGGAAGCCTGACCGTGCCGGCCAGCCCTCCCCAGGTGTGCCTGGGTTCAGATCAATATAAACACCGCTCCAGGCAGCAAGAGCCCCTGCAGCTGTGCCTGACGCCATTTTCTCTGCCCTGTCAGCAGTCTTGGGGCTGGACTGGTGGGAGGGAGTGAGAGGCCACGGCTTTGTGGGTGGCCCAGTGTGAGTGGGGCTCTGCTGGACTTTCTGCAGCAGTTGCCAAGATGCCACCTGCTAAAGAAGAGGATGTGTCACCCATACCTGCCGCTGGAATTTCTCCCTGGGCAGAGGTGAGTGAGGAAGAAAGCAGTGGGGGCCGGGACAGCAGGGGTATCTCAGGCAGGGAAATGGAAAGCTTCCAGAAGAGCACCCAGGGCCAGGACCACCCTGGCTGGCCTGCAGGCACCAAGTCGGCTGGCATGCTGTCGCTCATGTGGCTCCATGGCCCTTCCTCTAGGCTTTCAAGTCCTTGTACATATTCAGGTGTTTTACCTGGGAAGGGTGGGAACATTTCAGCAGCAGCTGGCCTGGGGCTCAGCCCACGTTTACTCACAGATGCCTCGGCACGGTCCCCCAGCTTTGCAATGAGGACGCTTGTTGCGTGGGGCCTGCTGGCTGAATGGGAGATGATTCCCCACCACTGACCAACTTCAGAATTGCTTACAACTGGAGCAAGTGCCCTGATACGGTTTTCCTCTGTGTAACTGGTGGGTTCTGTTTTTTTTTCTTTTTTTCGTTTTTGGTTCAAGGTAGATTTTATTCCTCTTTTTTGTATTTACAGATATAAGCATGGAAATAATTTATTCATATAAATACATGTATGTGAAGGGAAGAATATTTTCTCTGTTTTACTTTTTGTAATTTGAATTTTATTTTATTTTTTTATACAGCAGGTTCTTTTTGGTTATCTCTTTTATACATATAAATGTATATATGCCAATCCCAATCTCTCAACTCCTCCCACCACCACCCCCCAACAGCTTTCCCCCCTTGGTGTCCATACGTTTGTTGTCTACATCTGTTGCTCTATTTCTGCCTTGCAAAACGGTTCATCTGTAAAATTTGTCTAGGTTCCACATATAGGCATTAATAGACAAGATTTGTTTTTCTATTTCTGACTTACTTCACTCTGTATGACAGTCTCTAGATCCATCAACGTCTCTACAAATGACCCAATTTCATTCCTTTTTATGGCTTAGTAATATTTCATTTTATATATGTACCACTTCTTTATGCATTCGTCTGTCTGTGGGCATTTAGGTTGCTTCCATTACCTGGATATTGTAAATAGTGATGCAATGAACATTGCGGTGAATGTCTCTTTTTGATTTATGGTTTTGTCTGGGTATATGCCCAGTAGTGGGATTGCTGTATCATATGGTAATTCTATTCTTAGTTTTATAAGAAACTCCATAATGTTCTCCACAGTGACTGTATCAATTTACATTCCCAACAATAGTGCAAGAGGGTTCCTTATCTCCACACCCTTTCCAGCATTTGTTGTTTGTAGATTTTCTGATGATGCCCATTCTAACATGTGTGAGGTGATACACCATGGATGAGTCTATTTCGTTGAGCAAAGAGTAGGTCTTGTCTAGTACATATTTGGCTTATGGAACGGTATGTGTGCTAATTTCAATCTCTGGTTTTATACAGCACCCCAACTCAACATTCCCCTTAAGCAAGCATAAGTGTTTATCTAAATGTGAGACTCTGTTCGGTTTTGTATTTCAGTTTATGTGTAGCCAAGTTTACACTCCCTCTATTAGTGATATCTTATGATACTTATCTTTCTCTGTGTGACGTATTTCTCTTAGAATCATCATATTTAAATCCACTCAATTTGCTGCTACAGGCCTGATGACATTGATTTCATTGCTGAGTGATATTCCGTTGTACGTAAGTAGCACAACTCCTTTATCCATTTTTTTCTTTCTGGGATATTTAATTTGTACTGGACTCGAGTTTCTTGTAAACACAGCAGCCCTAAATTTTGTGCTGGCTGTGTCTTGTTGATTTTAATTTTCCTAAGCTATAGGGCTAAAAGTGGAAGTACCCTAGGCTCTGTAGCTTTGTTTTTCAGATGTTTCAGGATACACCATAAACATCTCCAGAGTGTCTGTTGGCAATTTACATCCCGCCCATCAGCATAACAAGGCTCCCTGTTCTCCATGGCCTGTCCTGTGTTTCTGGTTTTTACATTTTTTTCAGATGGCCCTTTTGACGAATGGGAAATGAGACTTCATTGTAGTGCGGATTTCCATTGCTGGAGTGCTTGGTTGGCCAAAAAGGGCATATGCGTTTTTTCCTGAATATATTCAGGAAAAAATGTTTACGCACTTTTGTCCAAGTGCATCAGTGTCAAAGATCTGCCGCTCTTCACATGCTTTAAATGCAATTCCAATCTACCTCCTGAAATATGATTCCTGCAATTCTGCCTCGTTTTCAAGTCCTCTTTGCAGACTTACTTCAATATATTTTTGCCAATAGCTGTCATTTATATCTCTGCAGGTTTGTGAATTACAGTGCCCGTGATTTCCTTTCTTAACTCGTTTCCTTGAAAGCTGGCCACAGAACCGCAGGTTTGCTTTAGGCCATAATCAGGGTCCGACACGGCACTCTGAGCCTTTGGTTAATTCCTCTTCCTGGTGGGAAATTAGAGTTAAATGTGCCCCTCCGGACACCTGCCTCACTCCCAGCCCCTTGGTTATGTGTGTCCTGTAGTTTGAGGCCACATGTGCTGGGTTCCTCACCTTTGGCTGATGTGGCCCCACTGGTGTGAGGACACTCCTGCCTGGTTCCCATCCCCTTGGTGATGTGGACCCTCCGGTGAGAGTCTGATCCTGGCTGGGTTCCTCACACTTCTGAGAGGTGGGCCCTCTTCTCTGAGGTCACTCCTGCCTGGCTGGCCCACCCCGCCTTGACGACGTCGGCTCTCTCGTGGGAGTTGGTGCCTGCTGCGAGTCTCCTCCCCTTGGTAATGAGGGCCCTCTGGCGTCAGGCCCTAACTCCTGGCCTCCCAAAATTTTCTGATGTGCGCCCTGTGGTGCGAGTACACTCCTGCCAGGTTCCCAACACCATGGGAATGTGGGCCTTCTGCTCTGAGGTCCCAACGGTGGGTTGCTCAGTTTCATGATGAGGGCCCCCTGGTGTGAGTTCACTCCGGCCTGGATCCCATAGCCTCGCTGCTCCTGGCCACCTGCGGGGAGGTTACAACTGCGGGATTCCTCACCTTTTTTCTTCTATGGGCCCTCTGTTTTGAGACTCCTCCTGCCTGCCTCACTCCCAGCCCCTTGGTGATGTGTGTCCTCTGGTTTGAGGCCACGTGTGCTGGGTCCCTCACCTTTCGATGATGTGGCCCCACTGGTGTGAGGACACTCTTGCCTGGTTCCTATCCCCTTGAAGATGTGGGCTCTCTGGTGAGAGTCTGATCCTGGCTGGGTTCCTCACCCTTCTGTGAGGTGGGCCCTCTGCTGTGAGGTCACTCCTGCCTGGCTGGCACAGCCCGCCTGGGCAACATCGGCCCTCTTGTGGCAGTTGGAGCATGCTGGGAGCCTCCTCCCCTCGGTGATGAGGGCCCTCTGGCGTCAGGCCCTAACTGCTGGGTACCCACATTTTCTGATACGTGCTAAGTGGTGCGAGGACACTCCTGCGAGGTTCCCATCCCCATGGGGATGTGGGCCTTCTGCTCTGAGGTCCCAATGGCTGGGTTGCTCACAGTTTCATGATGTGGGCCCTCTGCTGTGAGTTCACTGCAGCCTGGATCACATAGACTCGGTGCTCTGGGCCGCCTGCTGGGAGGTTCCCACTGCAGGATTCCTCACCTTTTTTATTCTATTGGCCCTGTGTTGTGAGGCTACTCATGCCTGCCTCAATCCGAGCCCCTCGGAGATGTGGGTCCTCTGGTTTAGGCCTCATGTGCTGGTTTCCTCACCTTTCTATGATGTGGTCACCCTGGTGTGAAGACAGTCCTGCCTGGTTCTGATCCCCTTGGTGATGTGGGCCCTCTGGTGAGAGTCTTATCCTGGCTGGGTTCCTCACCCTTCTGTGAGGTAGGCCCTCTGCTGTGAGGTCACTCCTGCCTGGCTGTCACACGTCACCTTGTCGACATGGGCCCTCAGTTGGGAGTTGGTGCCTGCTTGGAGTCTCCTCCCCTTGGTAATGAGGGCCCTCTGGCGTCAGACCCTAACTTCTGGGCTCCCACAATTCTCTGATGTGTGCCCTGAGGTGCGAGTACACTTATGCCATGTTCCCAACCACATAGGAATGTGGGCCTTCTGCTCTGAGGTCCCAAAGCCTGGGTTGCTCACAGTTTCATGATGAGGGCCCTCTGTTTTGAGTTCAGTCAGGTCTGGATCCCATAGCCTCGCTGCTCCTGGCCGCCTGCTGGGAGGTTCCAACTGCGGGATTCCTCACCTTTTTTCTTCTATGGGCCCTCTGTTTTGAGACTCCTCCTGCCTGCCTCACTCCCAGCCCCTTGGTGATGTGTGTCCTCTGGTTTGAGGCCACGTGTGCTGGGTCACTCACATTTCGTTGATGAGGTCCCACTGGTGTGAGGACACTCCAGCCTGGTTCCCATTCTCTTGGTGATGTGGGCCCTCTGGTGAGAGTCTGATCCTCCTTGGGTTCCTCACACTTTTGTGAGGTGGGCCCTCTGCTCTGAGGTCACTCTTGCCTGGCTGGCACACCCCGCATTGGCGACGGCGGCCCACTGGTAGCAGTTGGAGCCTGCTGGGAGCCTCCTCTCCTCGGTGATGAGAGCCCTCTGGTGTCAGGCCCTAACTGCTGGGCTCCCCACATTTTCTGATGTGTGCCCACTGGTGCGATGACACTCCTACTTGGTTCCCTTCCCCATGGGGATGTGGGCCTTGTGCTCTGAGGTCACAACGGCTGGTTTGCTCACAGTTTCATGATGAGGGCCCTCTGTTGTGAGTTCATCACTGCCTGGATCCCATAGCCTCGGTGCTCTGGGCCGCCTGCTGGGATGTTCCAACTGCTGGATTCCTCACCTTTTTTATACAATGGGCCATGTGTTGTGAGGTTAATCCTGCCTGCCTCGCTCCAAGACCCATGGTGATGTGGGTCCTCTGGTTTGAGGCCACATTTTCTTGTTACCTCAACTTTTGATGATATGGCCCCACGGGTGTGATGACACTCCTGCCTGGTTCACAGCCCCTTGCTGATGTGGGCACTCTGGTGAGAGTCTGATCCTGGCTGGGTTCCTTACCCTTCTGTGAGGTGGGCCCTCTGATGTGAGGTCACTCCTGCCTGGCTGGCTCACGTCGCCTTGATGATGTGGGCCCTCTGTTGGCCACTAAAGCATTCTGGGAGCCTCCTACCCTCTTTAATGAGGGCCCTGGAAAAAACGCAGATGCACATTTTGACCAAGTGCATCATTGTCCAGGATCTGCCTCTTCTCCTATGCTTTCAGAGCACTTCCCGTCTACGTCCTGAAATCATATTCCAGGAATACTGCCCCGCTTTCAAGTCCTCCTCGCAGCCTTACTTCAATATATTTTTGTATGATACCTGTCATTAATAACTCTGCAGGTTTGTTAAATACAGTGTCCCTGAGCTCCTTTCTTCAACACGCTTTCTTGTGAGCTGGCCGCAAAACCGCAGGATTGCTTCAGGCCGTAATCTGGTTTCGGCACGGCACGCTGAGCCTTTGGTAAATTCCTCTTTCTGGTGAGAAATGAGCATTCAATTTGCCCGTGGAGACACCTACAGCTAGTCTCTCATTGGTTCTCCCTATTCCTGTTCATCTTGTGCAGAAATTGCAAACTGTGCCAAACAGGAGGTTAAAGGCACTGACTCTCCAAGTGGGTAGAGGGTTAGTAAAGCATCTGGAATGGTGAACCCGAGTACCAGGGAACGAAACCTGAGAGCCATTTAAAATGGTTTCCCAGTCTCACAGTGGACAATACTCTGGGTTTCCCATGCATGTTTTAGCTGAAGGAAGAATTCCTTAAACCTGGAGATTATTGACCCATGGAATGGGTACCATGCAGTATGACTAAAAAGGGTCTGAATTTGCTCACCGAACCTCACCAATGCTATCAGTTCGAAGTGTCCAGCCTTATGCCTCACCCAGCTCTGGGTGTAGATGTGGTAAATTCAGGTTTCATCACAAGCCCTGAATCAATTATTTAAGAATTGCTGTCTCTTTCACTGTCATTGTGTTTTGTTTTTGTAATTTAGTTTGATAATGGGATTTATCGGATTTTCACTGCTGCGTTCTTGCAGCTGTACACACGCTTGACTCTCTTATGGAGACATATAAATCCATGGGTTTGAAGATTCTGATCAGTCAGGTGTATTCCTAGGCTTTGAATATGGGGTGTTTAGTCCATTTCGTTGAGCAAGGGGTAGGTCTTGAGTATTATATATTTGGCTTATGGAAAGGTATCTGTGCTAATTTCTATCTCTGGTTTTATGCAGCACCCCAACTCACATTTCCCCTTAAGCAAGCATAAGTTGGTTTTCTAAATTTGAGACCCTGTTCTGTTTTGTAATTCAGTTCATGTGTAGCCAAGTTTACATTCCTTGTATTAGTGATATCTTATGATGTTTCATTTTCTGTGTGACTTATTTCACTTAGAATCATCGTACCTGAATCCACTCATTATGCCGCGATGGGCCTGATGACATAGATTTCATTGCTGAGTGATATTCCATTTTACGTACGTACCACAATTTCTTTATCCATTTTTCGCTTTCTTGGATATTTAACTTGTACCGTAGACGAGGTTCTTGTAAACAGAGCCGTCCGAAACTTTGGGGTGGCTGTGTGTTTTTGATTTTAATTTCACTAAGCTATAGGACCATAAGTGGAAGTGCTGTAGGCTCCGTTGCTTGGTTTTTTAGGTGTTTGAGGAAACACCATACACTTCTCCAGAGTGGCTGTTGGCAAATTACATCCCGCCCATCAGCATAACAAGGCTCCCTCTTCTCCATGGTCTGTGCTGCCTTTCTGGATTTTACACTTTTTTCAGATGGCCCTTTTGACCGGGGCGCAGTGAGACTTCATTGTAGTGCAGATTTCCTTTACACGCTTGCTTGGTTGGCCAAAAAGGGCGTATGCGTTTTTTCCTGAATATATTCAGGAAAAAACGCATACGCCCTTTTTGGCCAAGTGCATCATTGTCGTCGTTCTGCCTCTTTTCCTATGCTTTAAATGCAATTCCAGTCTACCCCCTGAAATCGTTTTCCTGAAATTCTGCCCCACTTTCAAGTCCTCTTCGCAGCCTTCCTTCAATATATTTTTAGACCATAGCTGTCATTTATAACTCTGCAGGTTTGTGAATTACAGTGCCCCTGAGCTCCTTTCTTCATCTCGCTTTCTTGTGAGCTGGCCGCAAACCCGCAGGAATGCTTCAGGCCCTAATCTGGTTCTGGCACGGCATGCTGAGCCTTTGGTTAATTCCTCTTCCTGGTGGGAAATGAGCGTTAAATTTGCCCGTGCAGACACCTTCACACGAGTCGTCATGGTGCCCCTTTGCCCCGGTTATCTCTATGGAGGTTGGAGTTGGAGGGCCTCCTCACTCAAGGTCAGTGTGCCCACGGAGCCAACCCTGCAACTTCAGGGCATGTTTGGTGGTTAGGATCACCACGTGGGGTCCTTTTACCTTAGGAGGGAGGTGGCCTTTTGGGCTGCTGATTTCCAGGTTTTCGGATACTGCCAGTATCTTGGCCAGATATGGCGGTGGGCCAATCCCCTTGGTGACCGTAGTTTATCCTACCTGGATCGCATTCTTGCATTGTTCCATTTCAAGTGGTCCCAGGTTTTGCACTAATACTCCAATGGCGATTCACCGTTCACCAGGAATGTAAAGGTCAAAGGGTTTAGCTAAATTAGGGAGTTCCTGTGCAAGGGTCTGAATTGACTGCTCTTTCCATTCTTGAAAGGCCACTTCTGCATTCTATTCAAAAGGATCATCACCTTTTCCTTTCAGTGTTTCATATAGAGGCCGAGCTAGTAGACTGTAGTTAGGGATCCAGAAGCAGCAAACCCTGGCCTCCCCAGGAACCCCTAAGCTGTCTTCTAGTTTTAGAAATGGGTAAGGCTGTAAATTGTTTCTTCCCTTTCCTGGGATGGGCTTCTCCGACCTTCTGTGAGAATGAAGCCCAGGCAGGTCACCGTAGTCTGTGATATTTGAGCTTTTTCTTGGACAACTTGTATCCTTTATTGGCTTCGTAGTTCAGAGGTCTCCTTAGTAGGGCTGGCGATCAGAATGTCGTCTGCATATTGAAGGAGTGTTTCCTTTTCCAGAGGTAGAACTTTTAGGTCTTTAGCTGAGCTTTCCCCAAAGATGGTGTGGGAATTTTTGAACCCTTGGGACAACACGGCCCGGAAGTATTGTTTTAGTTGTATGTTGAGTCCTGCCACTCACAAGCCAAAATTTCTTGTGACTCTGGGACTAATAGAATACAAAAGAAGGCATCATTGAAGACTAATACAGAATACCATGTCCTGGTGGTTGGTAGAATGAGCAGCAGGGTGTAGGGTTTAGGAACTACTGGAGGTATATCCTCAGTGGCTTAACTGACTGTCCTGACATCCTTTACCAGGACTCCAGCAGCCCATGGGGCTCTCGAGGTCAGGCCAATCCCAGGATATGGAGCTCACCTGGGCAGGTACCCCAACCCAGCCCACGGGGCTCTCATGTTCAGGACCCTCCCAGGATATGGTGTTCCCTGGGCAGGTCCCCCTGCAGCCCATGGGGCTCTCGTGGTCAGGCCCCTCCCAGGATACAGAGCTACCCTTGCAGGTACCATGGCAGGGCTGGGAACACAGGAACCGTGCATATCGCCCTCATTGCAGAGCACTCCCAGCTCACCTGTCACTCAGATCTGACACAGAGCACCTCAGAGCAGGACTTGAACTAACAAACAGCAGCTCCGACAGGTCTGTGACCCTGGGCATCACTCTGTGTGGCCTCCCTCCACCTGGTCTTCCAGAGACTTCCACTGCACCCGGGGCACCAGGCCTTTGTCTCCACCCACCACCCACCCCTCCTCTCCCTGACTCCTGGGTTCCTCTCATTAGGAGAGGGTTTTCTTGAAGTTGTCTCCCACTCATGGGCCAGATAATATAATTAGAAAACAAGCCAGAGCTGCAGCCCCTTGTCTATCCTGACTCTCAGGAGCCCACACCTGTTCCTTGGACCTGGCCGATTCAGCAAGTTCCAGTTTCTGCAACTGTGAGCCCCTGAGGGGTGATTATTGGCTGGCCTGGGAAGCCTGACCGTGCCGGCCAGCCCTCCCCAGGTGTGCCTGGGTTCAGATCAATATAAACACCGCTCCAGGCAGCAAGAGCCCCTGCAGCTGTGCCTGACGCCATTTTCTCTGCCCTGTCAGCAGTCTTGGGGCTGGACTGGTGGGAGGGAGTGAGAGGCCACGGCTTTGTGGGTGGCCCAGTGTGAGTGGGGCTCTGCTGGACTTTCTGCAGCAGTTGCCAAGATGCCACCTGCTAAAGAAGAGGATGTGTCACCCATACCTGCCGCTGGAATTTCTCCCTGGGCAGAGGTGAGTGAGGAAGAAAGCAGTGGGGGCCGGGACAGCAGGGGTATCTCAGGCAGGGAAATGGAAAGCTTCCAGAAGAGCACCCAGGGCCAGGACCACCCTGGCTGGCCTGCAGGCACCAAGTCGGCTGGCATGCTGTCGCTCATGTGGCTCCATGGCCCTTCCTCTAGGCTTTCAAGTCCTTGTACATATTCAGGTGTTTTACCTGGGAAGGGTGGGAACATTTCAGCAGCAGCTGGCCTGGGGCTCAGCCCACGTTTACTCACAGATGCCTCGGCACGGTCCCCCAGCTTTGCAATGAGGACGCTTGTTGCGTGGGGCCTGCTGGCTGAATGGGAGATGATTCCCCACCACTGACCAACTTCAGAATTGCTTACAACTGGAGCAAGTGCCCTGATACGGTTTTCCTCTGTGTAACTGGTGGGTTCTGTTTTTTTTTCTTTTTTTCGTTTTTGGTTCAAGGTAGATTTTATTCCTCTTTTTTGTATTTACAGATATAAGCATGGAAATAATTTATTCATATAAATACATGTATGTGAAGGGAAGAATATTTTCTCTGTTTTACTTTTTGTAATTTGAATTTTATTTTATTTTTTTATACAGCAGGTTCTTTTTGGTTATCTCTTTTATACATATAAATGTATATATGCCAATCCCAATCTCTCAACTCCTCCCACCACCACCCCCCAACAGCTTTCCCCCCTTGGTGTCCATACGTTTGTTGTCTACATCTGTTGCTCTATTTCTGCCTTGCAAAACGGTTCATCTGTACAATTTGTCTAGGTTCCACATATAGGCATTAATAGACAAGATTTGTTTTTCTATTTCTGACTTACTTCACTCTGTATGACAGTCTCTAGATCCATCAACGTCTCTACAAATGACCCAACTTCATTCCTTTTTATGGCTTAGTAATATTTCATTTTATATATGTACCACTTCTTTATGCATTCGTCTGTCTGTGGGCATTTAGGTTGCTTCCATTACCTGGATATTGTAAATAGTGATGCAATGAACATTGCGGTGAATGTCTCTTTTTGATTTATGGTTTTGTCTGGGTATATGCCCAGTAGTGGGATTGCTGTATCATATGGTAATTCTATTCTTAGTTTTATAAGAAACTCCATAATGTTCTCCACAGTGACTGTATCAATTTACATTCCCAACAATAGTGCAAGAGGGTTCCTTATCTCCACACCCTTTCCAGCATTTGTTGTTTGTAGATTTTCTGATGATGCCCATTCTAACATGTGTGAGGTGATACACCATGGATGAGTCTATTTCGTTGAGCAAAGAGTAGGTCTTGTCTAGTACATATTTGGCTTATGGAACGGTATGTGTGCTAATTTCAATCTCTGGTTTTATACAGCACCCCAACTCAACATTCCCCTTAAGCAAGCATAAGTGTTTATCTAAATGTGAGACTCTGTTCGGTTTTGTATTTCAGTTTATGTGTAGCCAAGTTTACACTCCCTCTATTAGTGATATCTTATGATACTTATCTTTCTCTGTGTGACGTATTTCTCTTAGAATCATCATATTTAAATCCACTCAATTTGCTGCTACAGGCCTGATGACATTGATTTCATTGCTGAGTGATATTCCGTTGTACGTAAGTAGCACAACTCCTTTATCCATTTTTTTCTTTCTGGGATATTTAATTTGTACTGGACTCGAGTTTCTTGTAAACACAGCAGCCCTAAATTTTGTGCTGGCTGTGTCTTGTTGATTTTAATTTTCCTAAGCTATAGGGCTAAAAGTGGAAGTACCCTAGGCTCTGTAGCTTTGTTTTTCAGATGTTTCAGGATACACCATAAACATCTCCAGAGTGTCTGTTGGCAATTTACATCCCGCCCATCAGCATAACAAGGCTCCCTGTTCTCCATGGCCTGTCCTGTGTTTCTGGTTTTTACATTTTTTTCAGATGGCCCTTTTGACGAATGGGAAATGAGACTTCATTGTAGTGCGGATTTCCATTGCTGGAGTGCTTGGT
Organism: Delphinapterus leucas; assembly: GCF_059928025.1. Classification (NCBI taxonomy): domain Eukaryota; kingdom Metazoa; phylum Chordata; class Mammalia; order Artiodactyla; family Monodontidae; genus Delphinapterus; species Delphinapterus leucas. Next base: position 6,764,657 of record NW_028322245.1, read on the forward strand.
TGGCCAAAAAGGGCATATGCGTTTTTTCCTGAATATATTCAGGAAAAAATGTTTACGCACTTTTGTCCAAGTGCATCAGTGTCAAAGATCTGCCGCTCTTCACATGCTTTAAATGCAATTCCAATCTACCTCCTGAAATATGATTCCTGCAATTCTGCCTCGTTTTCAAGTCCTCTTTGCAGACTTACTTCAATATATTTTTGCCAATAGCTGTCATTTATATCTCTGCAGGTTTGTGAATTACAGTGCCCGTGATTTCCTTTCTTAACTCGTTTCCTTGAAAGCTGGCCACAGAACCGCAGGTTTGCTTTAGGCCATAATCAGGGTCCGACACGGCACTCTGAGCCTTTGGTTAATTCCTCTTCCTGGTGGGAAATTAGAGTTAAATGTGCCCCTCCGGACACCTGCCTCACTCCCAGCCCCTTGGTTATGTGTGTCCTGTAGTTTGAGGCCACATGTGCTGGGTTCCTCACCTTTGGCTGATGTGGCCCCACTGGTGTGAGGACACTCCTGCCTGGTTCCCATCCCCTTGGTGATGTGGACCCTCCGGTGAGAGTCTGATCCTGGCTGGGTTCCTCACACTTCTGAGAGGTGGGCCCTCTTCTCTGAGGTCACTCCTGCCTGGCTGGCCCACCCCGCCTTGACGACGTCGGCTCTCTCGTGGGAGTTGGTGCCTGCTGCGAGTCTCCTCCCCTTGGTAATGAGGGCCCTCTGGCGTCAGGCCCTAACTCCTGGCCTCCCAAAATTTTCTGATGTGCGCCCTGTGGTGCGAGTACACTCCTGCCAGGTTCCCAACACCATGGGAATGTGGGCCTTCTGCTCTGAGGTCCCAACGGTGGGTTGCTCAGTTTCATGATGAGGGCCCCCTGGTGTGAGTTCACTCCGGCCTGGATCCCATAGCCTCGCTGCTCCTGGCCACCTGCGGGGAGGTTACAACTGCGGGATTCCTCACCTTTTTTCTTCTATGGGCCCTCTGTTTTGAGACTCCTCCTGCCTGCCTCACTCCCAGCCCCTTGGTGATGTGTGTCCTCTGGTTTGAGGCCACGTGTGCTGGGTCCCTCACCTTTCGATGATGTGGCCCCACTGGTGTGAGGACACTCTTGCCTGGTTCCTATCCCCTTGAAGATGTGGGCTCTCTGGTGAGAGTCTGATCCTGGCTGGGTTCCTCACCCTTCTGTGAGGTGGGCCCTCTGCTGTGAGGTCACTCCTGCCTGGCTGGCACAGCCCGCCTGGGCAACATCGGCCCTCTTGTGGCAGTTGGAGCATGCTGGGAGCCTCCTCCCCTCGGTGATGAGGGCCCTCTGGCGTCAGGCCCTAACTGCTGGGTACCCACATTTTCTGATACGTGCTAAGTGGTGCGAGGACACTCCTGCGAGGTTCCCATCCCCATGGGGATGTGGGCCTTCTGCTCTGAGGTCCCAATGGCTGGGTTGCTCACAGTTTCATGATGTGGGCCCTCTGCTGTGAGTTCACTGCAGCCTGGATCACATAGACTCGGTGCTCTGGGCCGCCTGCTGGGAGGTTCCCACTGCAGGATTCCTCACCTTTTTTATTCTATTGGCCCTGTGTTGTGAGGCTACTCATGCCTGCCTCAATCCGAGCCCCTCGGAGATGTGGGTCCTCTGGTTTAGGCCTCATGTGCTGGTTTCCTCACCTTTCTATGATGTGGTCACCCTGGTGTGAAGACAGTCCTGCCTGGTTCTGATCCCCTTGGTGATGTGGGCCCTCTGGTGAGAGTCTTATCCTGGCTGGGTTCCTCACCCTTCTGTGAGGTAGGCCCTCTGCTGTGAGGTCACTCCTGCCTGGCTGTCACACGTCACCTTGTCGACATGGGCCCTCAGTTGGGAGTTGGTGCCTGCTTGGAGTCTCCTCCCCTTGGTAATGAGGGCCCTCTGGCGTCAGACCCTAACTTCTGGGCTCCCACAATTCTCTGATGTGTGCCCTGAGGTGCGAGTACACTTATGCCATGTTCCCAACCACATAGGAATGTGGGCCTTCTGCTCTGAGGTCCCAAAGCCTGGGTTGCTCACAGTTTCATGATGAGGGCCCTCTGTTTTGAGTTCAGTCAGGTCTGGATCCCATAGCCTCGCTGCTCCTGGCCGCCTGCTGGGAGGTTCCAACTGCGGGATTCCTCACCTTTTTTCTTCTATGGGCCCTCTGTTTTGAGACTCCTCCTGCCTGCCTCACTCCCAGCCCCTTGGTGATGTGTGTCCTCTGGTTTGAGGCCACGTGTGCTGGGTCACTCACATTTCGTTGATGAGGTCCCACTGGTGTGAGGACACTCCAGCCTGGTTCCCATTCTCTTGGTGATGTGGGCCCTCTGGTGAGAGTCTGATCCTCCTTGGGTTCCTCACACTTTTGTGAGGTGGGCCCTCTGCTCTGAGGTCACTCTTGCCTGGCTGGCACACCCCGCATTGGCGACGGCGGCCCACTGGTAGCAGTTGGAGCCTGCTGGGAGCCTCCTCTCCTCGGTGATGAGAGCCCTCTGGTGTCAGGCCCTAACTGCTGGGCTCCCCACATTTTCTGATGTGTGCCCACTGGTGCGATGACACTCCTACTTGGTTCCCTTCCCCATGGGGATGTGGGCCTTGTGCTCTGAGGTCACAACGGCTGGTTTGCTCACAGTTTCATGATGAGGGCCCTCTGTTGTGAGTTCATCACTGCCTGGATCCCATAGCCTCGGTGCTCTGGGCCGCCTGCTGGGATGTTCCAACTGCTGGATTCCTCACCTTTTTTATACAATGGGCCATGTGTTGTGAGGTTAATCCTGCCTGCCTCGCTCCAAGACCCATGGTGATGTGGGTCCTCTGGTTTGAGGCCACATTTTCTTGTTACCTCAACTTTTGATGATATGGCCCCACGGGTGTGATGACACTCCTGCCTGGTTCACAGCCCCTTGCTGATGTGGGCACTCTGGTGAGAGTCTGATCCTGGCTGGGTTCCTTACCCTTCTGTGAGGTGGGCCCTCTGATGTGAGGTCACTCCTGCCTGGCTGGCTCACGTCGCCTTGATGATGTGGGCCCTCTGTTGGCCACTAAAGCATTCTGGGAGCCTCCTACCCTCTTTAATGAGGGCCCTGGAAAAAACGCAGATGCACATTTTGACCAAGTGCATCATTGTCCAGGATCTGCCTCTTCTCCTATGCTTTCAGAGCACTTCCCGTCTACGTCCTGAAATCATATTCCAGGAATACTGCCCCGCTTTCAAGTCCTCCTCGCAGCCTTACTTCAATATATTTTTGTATGATACCTGTCATTAATAACTCTGCAGGTTTGTTAAATACAGTGTCCCTGAGCTCCTTTCTTCAACACGCTTTCTTGTGAGCTGGCCGCAAAACCGCAGGATTGCTTCAGGCCGTAATCTGGTTTCGGCACGGCACGCTGAGCCTTTGGTAAATTCCTCTTTCTGGTGAGAAATGAGCATTCAATTTGCCCGTGGAGACACCTACAGCTAGTCTCTCATTGGTTCTCCCTATTCCTGTTCATCTTGTGCAGAAATTGCAAACTGTGCCAAACAGGAGGTTAAAGGCACTGACTCTCCAAGTGGGTAGAGGGTTAGTAAAGCATCTGGAATGGTGAACCCGAGTACCAGGGAACGAAACCTGAGAGCCATTTAAAATGGTTTCCCAGTCTCACAGTGGACAATACTCTGGGTTTCCCATGCATGTTTTAGCTGAAGGAAGAATTCCTTAAACCTGGAGATTATTGACCCATGGAATGGGTACCATGCAGTATGACTAAAAAGGGTCTGAATTTGCTCACCGAACCTCACCAATGCTATCAGTTCGAAGTGTCCAGCCTTATGCCTCACCCAGCTCTGGGTGTAGATGTGGTAAATTCAGGTTTCATCACAAGCCCTGAATCAATTATTTAAGAATTGCTGTCTCTTTCACTGTCATTGTGTTTTGTTTTTGTAATTTAGTTTGATAATGGGATTTATCGGATTTTCACTGCTGCGTTCTTGCAGCTGTACACACGCTTGACTCTCTTATGGAGACATATAAATCCATGGGTTTGAAGATTCTGATCAGTCAGGTGTATTCCTAGGCTTTGAATATGGGGTGTTTAGTCCATTTCGTTGAGCAAGGGGTAGGTCTTGAGTATTATATATTTGGCTTATGGAAAGGTATCTGTGCTAATTTCTATCTCTGGTTTTATGCAGCACCCCAACTCACATTTCCCCTTAAGCAAGCATAAGTTGGTTTTCTAAATTTGAGACCCTGTTCTGTTTTGTAATTCAGTTCATGTGTAGCCAAGTTTACATTCCTTGTATTAGTGATATCTTATGATGTTTCATTTTCTGTGTGACTTATTTCACTTAGAATCATCGTACCTGAATCCACTCATTATGCCGCGATGGGCCTGATGACATAGATTTCATTGCTGAGTGATATTCCATTGTACGTACGTACCACAATTTCTTTATCCATTTTTCGCTTTCTTGGATATTTAACTTGTACCGTAGACGAGGTTCTTGTAAACAGAGCCGTCCGAAACTTTGGGGTGGCTGTGTGTTTTTGATTTTAATTTCACTAAGCTATAGGACCATAAGTGGAAGTGCTGTAGGCTCCGTTGCTTGGTTTTTTAGGTGTTTGAGGAAACACCATACACTTCTCCAGAGTGGCTGTTGGCAAATTACATCCCGCCCATCAGCATAACAAGGCTCCCTCTTCTCCATGGTCTGTGCTGCCTTTCTGGATTTTACACTTTTTTCAGATGGCCCTTTTGACCGGGGCGCAGTGAGACTTCATTGTAGTGCAGATTTCCTTTACACGCTTGCTTGGTTGGCCAAAAAGGGCGTATGCGTTTTTTCCTGAATATATTCAGGGAAAAACGCATACGCCCTTTTTGGCCAAGTGCATCATTGTCGTCGTTCTGCCTCTTTTCCTATGCTTTAAATGCAATTCCAGTCTACCCCCTGAAATCGTTTTCCTGAAATTCTGCCCCGCTTTCAAGTCCTCTTCGCAGCCTTCCTTCAATATATTTTTAGACCATAGCTGTCATTTATAACTCTGCAGGTTTGTGAATTACAGTGCCCCTGAGCTCCTTTCTTCATCTCGCTTTCTTGTGAGCTGGCCGCAAACCCGCAGGAATGCTTCAGGCCCTAATCTGGTTCTGGCACGGCATGCTGAGCCTTTGGTTAATTCCTCTTCCTGGTGGGAAATGAGCGTTAAATTTGCCCGTGCAGACACCTTCACACGAGTCGTCATGGTGCCCCTTTGCCCCGGTTATCTCTATGGAGGTTGGAGTTGGAGGGCCTCCTCACTCAAGGTCAGTGTGCCCACGGAGCCAACCCTGCAACTTCAGGGCATGTTTGGTGGTTAGGATCACCACGTGGGGTCCTTTTACCTTAGGAGGGAGGTGGCCTTTTGGGCTGCTGATTTCCAGGTTTTCGGATACTGCCAGTATCTTGGCCAGATGTGGCGGTGGGCCAATCCCCTTGGTGACCGTAGTTTATCCTACCTGGATCGCATTCTTGCATTGTTCCATTTCAAGTGGTCCCAGGTTTTGCACTAATACTCCAATGGCGATTCACCGTTCACCAGGAATGTAAAGGTCAAAGGGTTTAGCTAAATTAGGGAGTTCCTGTGCAAGGGTCTGAATTGACTGCTCTTTCCATTCTTGAAAGGCCACTTCTGCATTCTATTCAAAAGGATCATCACCTTTTCCTTTCAGTGTTTCATATAGAGGCCGAGCTAGTAGACTGTAGTTAGGGATCCAGAAGCAGCAAACCCTGGCCTCCCCAGGAACCCCTAAGCTGTCTTCTAGTTTTAGAAATGGGTAAGGCTGTAAATTGTTTCTTCCCTTTCCTGGGATGGGCTTCTCCGACCTTCTGTGAGAATGAAGCCCAGGCAGGTCACCGTAGTCTGTGATATTTGAGCTTTTTCTTGGACAACTTGTATCCTTTATTGGCTTCGTAGTTCAGAGGTCTCCTTAGTAGGGCTGGCGATCAGAATGTCGTCTGCATATTGAAGGAGTGTTTCCTTTTCCAGAGGTAGAACTTTTAGGTCTTTAGCTGAGCTTTCCCCAAAGATGGTGTGGGAATTTTTGAACCCTTGGGACAACACGGCCCGGAAGTATTGTTTTAGTTGTATGTTGAGTCCTGCCACTCACAAGCCAAAATTTCTTGTGACTCTGGGACTAATAGAATACAAAAGAAGGCATCATTGAAGACTAATACAGAATACCATGTCCTGGTGGTTGGTAGAATGACCAGCAGGGTGTAGGGTTTAGGAACTACTGGAGGTATATCCTCAGTGGCTTAACTGACTGTCCTGACATCCTTTACCAGGACTCCAGCAGCCCATGGGGCTCTCGAGGTCAGGCCAATCCCAGGATATGGAGCTCACCTGGGCAGGTACCCCAACCCAGCCCACGGGGCTCTCATGTTCAGGACCCTCCCAGGATATGGTGTTCCCTGGGCAGGTCCCCCTGCAGCCCATGGGGCTCTCGTGGTCAGGCCCCTCCCAGGATACAGAGCTACCCTTGCAGGTACCATGGCAGGGCTGGGAACACAGGAACCGTGCATATCGCCCTCATTGCAGAGCACTCCCAGCTCACCTGTCACTCAGATCTGACACAGAGCACCTCAGAGCAGGACTTGAACTAACAAACAGCAGCTCCGACAGGTCTGTGACCCTGGGCATCACTCTGTGTGGCCTCCCTCCACCTGGTCTTCCAGAGACTTCCACTGCACCCGGGGCACCAGGCCTTTGTCTCCACCCACCACCCACCCCTCCTCTCCCTGACTCCTGGGTTCCTCTCATTAGGAGAGGGTTTTCTTGAAGTTGTCTCCCACTCATGGGCCAGATAATATAATTAGAAAACAAGCCAGAGCTGCAGCCCCTTGTCTATCCTGACTCTCAGGAGCCCACACCTGTTCCTTGGACCTGGCCGATTCAGCAAGTTCCAGTTTCTGCAACTGTGAGCCCCTGAGGGGTGATTATTGGCTGGCCTGGGAAGCCTGACCGTGCCGGCCAGCCCTCCCCAGGTGTGCCTGGGTTCAGATCAATATAAACACCGCTCCAGGCAGCAAGAGCCCCTGCAGCTGTGCCTGACGCCATTTTCTCTGCCCTGTCAGCAGTCTTGGGGCTGGACTGGTGGGAGGGAGTGAGAGGCCACGGCTTTGCGGGTGGCCCAGTGTGAGTGGGGCTCTGCTGGACTTTCTGCAGCAGTTGCCAAGATGCCACCTGCTAAAGAAGAGGATGTGTCACCCATACCTGCCGCTGGAATTTCTCCCTGGGCAGAGGTGAGTGAGGAAGAAAGCAGTGGGGGCCGGGACAGCAGGGGTATCTCAGGCAGGGAAATGGAAAGCTTCCAGAAGAGCACCCAGGGCCAGGACCACCCTGGCTGGCCTGCAGGCACCAAGTCGGCTGGCATGCTGTCGCTCATGTGGCTCCATGGCCCTTCCTCTAGGCTTTCAAGTCCTTGTACATATTCAGGTGTTTTACCTGGGAAGGGTGGGAACATTTCAGCAGCAGCTGGCCTGGGGCTCAGCCCACGTTTACTCACAGATGCCTCGGCACGGTCCCCCAGCTTTGCAATGAGGACGCTTGTTGCGTGGGGCCTGCTGGCTGAATGGGAGATGATTCCCCACCACTGACCAACTTCAGAATTGCTTACAACTGGAGCAAGTGCCCTGATACGGTTTTCCTCTGTGTAACTGGTGGGTTCTGTTTTTTTTTCTTTTTTTCGTTTTTGGTTCAAGGTAGATTTTATTCCTCTTTTTTGTATTTACAGATATAAGCATGGAAATAATTTATTCATATAAATACATGTATGTGAAGGGAAGAATATTTTCTCTGTTTTACTTTTTGTAATTTGAATTTTATTTTATTTTTTTATACAGCAGGTTCTTTTTGGTTATCTCTTTTATACATATAAATGTATATATGCCAATCCCAATCTCTCAACTCCTCCCACCACCACCCCCCAACAGCTTTCCCCCCTTGGTGTCCATACGTTTGTTGTCTACATCTGTTGCTCTATTTCTGCCTTGCAAAACGGTTCATCTGTAAAATTTGTCTAGGTTCCACATATAGGCATTAATAGACAAGATTTGTTTTTCTATTTCTGACTTACTTCACTCTGTATGACAGTCTCTAGATCCATCAACGTCTCTACAAATGACCCAATTTCATTCCTTTTTATGGCTTAGTAATATTTCATTTTATATATGTACCACTTCTTTATGCATTCGTCTGTCTGTGGGCATTTAGGTTGCTTCCATTACCTGGATATTGTAAATAGTGATGCAATGAACATTGCGGTGAATGTCTCTTTTTGATTTATGGTTTTGTCTGGGTATATGCCCAGTAGTGGGATTGCTGTACCATATGGTAATTCTATTCTTAGTTTTATAAGAAACTCCATAATGTTCTCCACAGTGACTGTATCAATTTACATTCCCAACAATAGTGCAAGAGGGTTCCTTATCTCCACACCCTTTCCAGCATTTGTTGTTTGTAGATTTTCTGATGATGCCCATTCTAACATGTGTGAGGTGATACACCATGGATGAGTCTATTTCGTTGAGCAAAGAGTAGGTCTTGTCTAGTACATATTTGGCTTATGGAACGGTATGTGTGCTAATTTCAATCTCTGGTTTTATACAGCACCCCAACTCAACATTCCCCTTAAGCAAGCATAAGTGTTTATCTAAATGTGAGACTCTGTTCGGTTTTGTATTTCAGTTTATGTGTAGCCAAGTTTACACTCCCTCTATTAGTGATATCTTATGATACTTATCTTTCTCTGTGTGACGTATTTCTCTTAGAATCATCATATTTAAATCCACTCAATTTGCTGCTACAGGCCTGATGACATTGATTTCATTGCTGAGTGATATTCCGTTGTACGTAAGTAGCACAACTCCTTTATCCATTTTTTTCTTTCTGGGATATTTAATTTGTACTGGACTCGAGTTTCTTGTAAACACAGCAGCCCTAAATTTTGTGCTGGCTGTGTCTTGTTGATTTTAATTTTCCTAAGCTATAGGGCTAAAAGTGGAAGTACCCTAGGCTCTGTAGCTTTGTTTTTCAGATGTTTCAGGATACACCATAAACATCTCCAGAGTGTCTGTTGGCAATTTACATCCCGCCCATCAGCATAACAAGGCTCCCTGTTCTCCATGGCCTGTCCTGTGTTTCTGGTTTTTACATTTTTTTCAGATGGCCCTTTTGACGAATGGGAAATGAGACTTCATTGTAGTGCGGATTTCCATTGCTGGAGTGCTTGGTTGGCCAAAAAGGGCATATGCGTTTTTTCCTGAATATATTCAGGAAAAAATGTTTACGCACTTTTGTCCAAGTGCATCAGTGTCAAAGATCTGCCGCTCTTCACATGCTTTAAATGCAATTCCAATCTACCTCCTGAAATATGATTCCTGCAATTCTGCCTCGTTTTCAAGTCCTCTTTGCAGACTTACTTCAATATATTTTTGCCAATAGCTGTCATTTATATCTCTGCAGGTTTGTGAATTACAGTGCCCGTGATTTCCTTTCTTAACTCGTTTCCTTGAAAGCTGGCCACAGAACCGCAGGTTTGCTTTAGGCCATAATCAGGGTCCGACACGGCACTCTGAGCCTTTGGTTAATTCCTCTTCCTGGTGGGAAATTAGAGTTAAATGTGCCCCTCCGGACACCTGCCTCACTCCCAGCCCCTTGGTTATGTGTGTCCTGTAGTTTGAGGCCACATGTGCTGGGTTCCTCACCTTTGGCTGATGTGGCCCCACTGGTGTGAGGACACTCCTGCCTGGTTCCCATCCCCTTGGTGATGTGGACCCTCCGGTGAGAGTCTGATCCTGGCTGGGTTCCTCACACTTCTGAGAGGTGGGCCCTCTTCTCTGAGGTCACTCCTGCCTGGCTGGCCCACCCCGCCTTGACGACGTCGGCTCTCTCGTGGGAGTTGGTGCCTGCTGCGAGTCTCCTCCCCTTGGTAATGAGGGCCCTCTGGCGTCAGGCCCTAACTCCTGGCCTCCCAAAATTTTCTGATGTGCGCCCTGTGGTGCGAGTACACTCCTGCCAGGTTCCCAACACCATGGGAATGTGGGCCTTCTGCTCTGAGGTCCCAACGGTGGGTTGCTCAGTTTCATGATGAGGGCCCTCTGGTGTGAGTTCACTCCGGCCTGGATCCCATAGCCTCGCTGCTCCTGGCCACCTGCGGGGAGGTTACAACTGCGGGATTCCTCACCTTTTTTCTTCTATGGGCCCTCTGTTTTGAGACTCCTCCTGCCTGCCTCACTCCCAGCCCCTTGGTGATGTGTGTCCTCTGGTTTGAGGCCACGTGTGCTGGGTCCCTCACCTTTCGATGATGTGGCCCCACTGGTGTGAGGACACTCTTGCCTGGTTCCTATCCCCTTGAAGATGTGGGCTCTCTGGTGAGAGTCTGATCCTGGCTGGGTTCCTCACCCTTCTGTGAGGTGGGCCCTCTGCTGTGAGGTCACTCCTGCCTGGCTGGCACAGCCCGCCTGGGCAACATCGGCCCTCTTGTGGCAGTTGGAGCATGCTGGGAGCCTCCTCCCCTCGGTGATGAGGGCCCTCTGGCGTCAGGCCCTAACTGCTGGGTACCCACATTTTCTGATACGTGCTAAGTGGTGCGAGGACACTCCTGCGAGGTTCCCATCCCCATGGGGATGTGGGCCTTCTGCTCTGAGGTCCCAATGGCTGGGTTGCTCACAGTTTCATGATGTGGGCCCTCTGCTGTGAGTTCACTGCAGCCTGGATCACATAGACTCGGTGCTCTGGGCCGCCTGCTGGGAGGTTCCCACTGCAGGATTCCTCACCTTTTTTATTCTATTGGCCCTGTGTTGTGAGGCTACTCATGCCTGCCTCAATCCGAGCCCCTCGGAGATGTGGGTCCTCTGGTTTAGGCCTCATGTGCTGGTTTCCTCACCTTTCTATGATGTGGTCACCCTGGTGTGAAGACAGTCCTGCCTGGTTCTGATCCCCTTGGTGATGTGGGCCCTCTGGTGAGAGTCTTATCCTGGCTGGGTTCCTCACCCTTCTGTGAGGTAGGCCCTCTGCTGTGAGGTCACTCCTGCCTGGCTGTCACACGTCACCTTGTCGACATGGGCCCTCAGTTGGGAGTTGGTGCCTGCTTGGAGTCTCCTCCCCTTGGTAATGAGGGCCCTCTGGCGTCAGACCCTAACTTCTGGGCTCCCACAATTCTCTGATGTGTGCCCTGAGGTGCGAGTACACTTATGCCATGTTCCCAACCACATAGGAATGTGGGCCTTCTGCTCTGAGGTCCCAAAGCCTGGGTTGCTCACAGTTTCATGATGAGGGCCCTCTGTTTTGAGTTCAGTCAGGTCTGGATCCCATAGCCTCGCTGCTCCTGGCCGCCTGCTGGGAGGTTCCAACTGCGGGATTCCTCACCTTTTTTCTTCTATGGGCCCTCTGTTTTGAGACTCCTCCTGCCTGCCTCACTCCCAGCCCCTTGGTGATGTGTGTCCTCTGGTTTGAGGCCACGTGTGCTGGGTCACTCACATTTCGTTGATGAGGTCCCACTGGTGTGAGGACACTCCAGCCTGGTTCCCATTCTCTTGGTGATGTGGGCCCTCTGGTGAGAGTCTGATCCTCCTTGGGTTCCTCACACTTTTGTGAGGTGGGCCCTCTGCTCTGAGGTCACTCTTGCCTGGCTGGCACACCCCGCATTGGCGACGGCGGCCCACTGGTAGCAGTTGGAGCCTGCTGGGAGCCTCCTCTCCTCGGTGATGAGAGCCCTCTGGTGTCAGGCCCTAACTGCTGGGCTCCCCACATTTTCTGATGTGTGCCCACTGGTGCGATGACACTCCTACTTGGTTCCCTTCCCCATGGGGATGTGGGCCTTGTGCTCTGAGGTCACAACGGCTGGTTTGCTCACAGTTTCATGATGAGGGCCCTCTGTTGTGAGTTCATCACTGCCTGGATCCCATAGCCTCGGTGCTCTGGGCCGCCTGCTGGGATGTTCCAACTGCTGGATTCCTCACCTTTTTTATACAATGGGCCATGTGTTGTGAGGTTAATCCTGCCTGCCTCGCTCCAAGACCCATGGTGATGTGGGTCCTCTGGTTTGAGGCCACATTTTCTTGTTACCTCAACTTTTGATGATATGGCCCCACGGGTGTGATGACACTCCTGCCTGGTTCACAGCCCCTTGCTGATGTGGGCACTCTGGTGAGAGTCTGATCCTGGCTGGGTTCCTTACCCTTCTGTGAGGTGGGCCCTCTGATGTGAGGTCACTCCTGCCTGGCTGGCTCACGTCGCCTTGATGATGTGGGCCCTCTGTTGGCCACTAAAGCATTCTGGGAGCCTCCTACCCTCTTTAATGAGGGCCCTGGAAAAAACGCAGATGCACATTTTGACCAAGTGCATCATTGTCCAGGATCTGCCTCTTCTCCTATGCTTTCAGAGCACTTCCCGTCTACGTCCTGAAATCATATTCCAGGAATACTGCCCCGCTTTCAAGTCCTCCTCGCAGCCTTACTTCAATATATTTTTGTATGATACCTGTCATTAATAACTCTGCAGGTTTGTTAAATACAGTGTCCCTGAGCTCCTTTCTTCAACACGCTTTCTTGTGAGCTGGCCGCAAAACCGCAGGATTGCTTCAGGCCGTAATCTGGTTTCGGCACGGCACGCTGAGCCTTTGGTAAATTCCTCTTTCTGGTGAGAAATGAGCATTCAATTTGCCCGTGGAGACACCTACAGCTAGTCTCTCATTGGTTCTCCCTATTCCTGTTCATCTTGTGCAGAAATTGCAAACTGTGCCAAACAGGAGGTTAAAGGCACTGACTCTCCAAGTGGGTAGAGGGTTAGTAAAGCATCTGGAATGGTGAACCCGAGTACCAGGGAACGAAACCTGAGAGCCATTTAAAATGGTTTCCCAGTCTCACAGTGGACAATACTCTGGGTTTCCCATGCATGTTTTAGCTGAAGGAAGAATTCCTTAAACCTGGAGATTATTGACCCATGGAATGGGTACCATGCAGTATGACTAAAAAGGGTCTGAATTTGCTCACCGAACCTCACCAATGCTATCAGTTCGAAGTGTCCAGCCTTATGCCTCACCCAGCTCTGGGTGTAGATGTGGTAAATTCAGGTTTCATCACAAGCCCTGAATCAATTATTTAAGAATTGCTGTCTCTTTCACTGTCATTGTGTTTTGTTTTTGTAATTTAGTTTGATAATGGGATTTATCGGATTTTCACTGCTGCGTTCTTGCAGCTGTACACACGCTTGACTCTCTTATGGAGACATATAAATCCATGGGTTTGAAGATTCTGATCAGTCAGGTGTATTCCTAGGCTTTGAATATGGGGTGTTTAGTCCATTTCGTTGAGCAAGGGGTAGGTCTTGAGTATTATATATTTGGCTTATGGAAAGGTATCTGTGCTAATTTCTATCTCTGGTTTTATGCAGCACCCCAACTCACATTTCCCCTTAAGCAAGCATAAGTTGGTTTTCTAAATTTGAGACCCTGTTCTGTTTTGTAATTCAGTTCATGTGTAGCCAAGTTTACATTCCTTGTATTAGTGATATCTTATGATGTTTCATTTTCTGTGTGACTTATTTCACTTAGAATCATCGTACCTGAATCCACTCATTATGCCGCGATGGGCCTGATGACATAGATTTCATTGCTGAGTGATATTCCATTGTACGTACGTACCACAATTTCTTTATCCATTTTTCGCTTTCTTGGATATTTAACTTGTACCGTAGACGAGGTTCTTGTAAACAGAGCCGTCCGAAACTTTGGGGTGGCTGTGTGTTTTTGATTTTAATTTCACTAAGCTATAGGACCATAAGTGGAAGTGCTGTAGGCTCCGTTGCTTGGTTTTTTAGGTGTTTGAGGAAACACCATACACTTCTCCAGAGTGGCTGTTGGCAAATTACATCCCGCCCATCAGCATAACAAGGCTCCCTCTTCTCCATGGTCTGTGCTGCCTTTCTGGATTTTACACTTTTTTCAGATGGCCCTTTTGACCGGGGCGCAGTGAGACTTCATTGTAGTGCAGATTTCCTTTACACGCTTGCTTGGTTGGCCAAAAAGGGCGTATGCGTTTTTTCCTGAATATATTCAGGGAAAAACGCATACGCCCTTTTTGGCCAAGTGCATCATTGTCGTCGTTCTGCCTCTTTTCCTATGCTTTAAATGCAATTCCAGTCTACCCCCTGAAATCGTTTTCCTGAAATTCTGCCCCGCTTTCAAGTCCTCTTCGCAGCCTTCCTTCAATATATTTTTAGACCATAGCTGTCATTTATAACTCTGCAGGTTTGTGAATTACAGTGCCCCTGAGCTCCTTTCTTCATCTCGCTTTCTTGTGAGCTGGCCGCAAACCCGCAGGAATGCTTCAGGCCCTAATCTGGTTCTGGCACGGCATGCTGAGCCTTTGGTTAATTCCTCTTCCTGGTGGGAAATGAGCGTTAAATTTGCCCGTGCAGACACCTTCACACGAGTCGTCATGGTGCCCCTTTGCCCCGGTTATCTCTATGGAGGTTGGAGTTGGAGGGCCTCCTCACTCAAGGTCAGTGTGCCCACGGAGCCAACCCTGCAACTTCAGGGCATGTTTGGTGGTTAGGATCACCACGTGGGGTCCTTTTACCTTAGGAGGGAGGTGGCCTTTTGGGCTGCTGATTTCCAGGTTTTCGGATACTGCCAGTATCTTGGCCAGATGTGGCGGTGGGCCAATCCCCTTGGTGACCGTAGTTTATCCTACCTGGATCGCATTCTTGCATTGTTCCATTTCAAGTGGTCCCAGGTTTTGCACTAATACTCCAATGGCGATTCACCGTTCACCAGGAATGTAAAGGTCAAAGGGTTTAGCTAAATTAGGGAGTTCCTGTGCAAGGGTCTGAATTGACTGCTCTTTCCATTCTTGAAAGGCCACTTCTGCATTCTATTCAAAAGGATCATCACCTTTTCCTTTCAGTGTTTCATATAGAGGCCGAGCTAGTAGACTGTAGTTAGGGATCCAGAAGCAGCAAACCCTGGCCTCCCCAGGAACCCCTAAGCTGTCTTCTAGTTTTAGAAATGGGTAAGGCTGTAAATTGTTTCTTCCCTTTCCTGGGATGGGCTTCTCCGACCTTCTGTGAGAATGAAGCCCAGGCAGGTCACCGTAGTCTGTGATATTTGAGCTTTTTCTTGGACAACTTGTATCCTTTATTGGCTTCGTAGTTCAGAGGTCTCCTTAGTAGGGCTGGCGATCAGAATGTCGTCTGCATATTGAAGGAGTGTTTCCTTTTCCAGAGGTAGAACTTTTAGGTCTTTAGCTGAGCTTTCCCCAAAGATGGTGTGGGAATTTTTGAACCCTTGGGACAACACGGCCCGGAAGTATTGTTTTAGTTGTATGTTGAGTCCTGCCACTCACAAGCCAAAATTTCTTGTGACTCTGGGACTAATAGAATACAAAAGAAGGCATCATTGAAGACTAATACAGAATACCATGTCCTGGTGGTTGGTAGAATGACCAGCAGGGTGTAGGGTTTAGGAACTACTGGAGGTATATCCTCAGTGGCTTAACTGACTGTCCTGACATCCTTTACCAGGACTCCAGCAGCCCATGGGGCTCTCGAGGTCAGGCCAATCCCAGGATATGGAGCTCACCTGGGCAGGTACCCCAACCCAGCCCACGGGGCTCTCATGTTCAGGACCCTCCCAGGATATGGTGTTCCCTGGGCAGGTCCCCCTGCAGCCCATGGGGCTCTCGTGGTCAGGCCCCTCCCAGGATACAGAGCTACCCTTGCAGGTACCATGGCAGGGCTGGGAACACAGGAACCGTGCATATCGCCCTCATTGCAGAGCACTCCCAGCTCACCTGTCACTCAGATCTGACACAGAGCACCTCAGAGCAGGACTTGAACTAACAAACAGCAGCTCCGACAGGTCTGTGACCCTGGGCATCACTCTGTGTGGCCTCCCTCCACCTGGTCTTCCAGAGACTTCCACTGCACCCGGGGCACCAGGCCTTTGTCTCCACCCACCACCCACCCCTCCTCTCCCTGACTCCTGGGTTCCTCTCATTAGGAGAGGGTTTTCTTGAAGTTGTCTCCCACTCATGGGCCAGATAATATAATTAGAAAACAAGCCAGAGCTGCAGCCCCTTGTCTATCCTGACTCTCAGGAGCCCACACCTGTTCCTTGGACCTGGCCGATTCAGCAAGTTCCAGTTTCTGCAACTGTGAGCCCCTGAGGGGTGATTATTGGCTGGCCTGGGAAGCCTGACCGTGCCGGCCAGCCCTCCCCAGGTGTGCCTGGGTTCAGATCAATATAAACACCGCTCCAGGCAGCAAGAGCCCCTGCAGCTGTGCCTGACGCCATTTTCTCTGCCCTGTCAGCAGTCTTGGGGCTGGACTGGTGGGAGGGAGTGAGAGGCCACGGCTTTGTGGGTGGCCCAGTGTGAGTGGGGCTCTGCTGGACTTTCTGCAGCAGTTGCCAAGATGCCACCTGCTAAAGAAGAGGATGTGTCACCCATACCTGCCGCTGGAATTTCTCCCTGGGCAGAGGTGAGTGAGGAAGAAAGCAGTGGGGGCCGGGACAGCAGGGGTATCTCAGGCAGGGAAATGGAAAGCTTCCAGAAGAGCACCCAGGGCCAGGACCACCCTGGCTGGCCTGCAGGCACCAAGTCGGCTGGCATGCTGTCGCTCATGTGGCTCCATGGCCCTTCCTCTAGGCTTTCAAGTCCTTGTACATATTCAGGTGTTTTACCTGGGAAGGGTGGGAACATTTCAGCAGCAGCTGGCCTGGGGCTCAGCCCACGTTTACTCACAGATGCCTCGGCACGGTCCCCCAGCTTTGCAATGAGGACGCTTGTTGCGTGGGGCCTGCTGGCTGAATGGGAGATGATTCCCCACCACTGACCAACTTCAGAATTGCTTACAACTGGAGCAAGTGCCCTGATACGGTTTTCCTCTGTGTAACTGGTGGGTTCTGTTTTTTTTTCTTTTTTTCGTTTTTGGTTCAAGGTAGATTTTATTCCTCTTTTTTGTATTTACAGATATAAGCATGGAAATAATTTATTCATATAAATACATGTATGTGAAGGGAAGAATATTTTCTCTGTTTTACTTTTTGTAATTTGAATTTTATTTTATTTTTTTATACAGCAGGTTCTTTTTGGTTATCTCTTTTATACATATAAATGTATATATGCCAATCCCAATCTCTCAACTCCTCCCACCACCACCCCCCAACAGCTTTCCCCCCTTGGTGTCCATACGTTTGTTGTCTACATCTGTTGCTCTATTTCTGCCTTGCAAAACGGTTCATCTGTAAAATTTGTCTAGGTTCCACATATAGGCATTAATAGACAAGATTTGTTTTTCTATTTCTGACTTACTTCACTCTGTATGACAGTCTCTAGATCCATCAACGTCTCTACAAATGACCCAATTTCATTCCTTTTTATGGCTTAGTAATATTTCATTTTATATATGTACCACTTCTTTATGCATTCGTCTGTCTGTGGGCATTTAGGTTGCTTCCATTACCTGGATATTGTAAATAGTGATGCAATGAACATTGCGGTGAATGTCTCTTTTTGATTTATGGTTTTGTCTGGGTATATGCCCAGTAGTGGGATTGCTGTATCATATGGTAATTCTATTCTTAGTTTTATAAGAAACTCCATAATGTTCTCCACAGTGACTGTATCAATTTACATTCCCAACAATAGTGCAAGAGGGTTCCTTATCTCCACACCCTTTCCAGCATTTGTTGTTTGTAGATTTTCTGATGATGCCCATTCTAACATGTGTGAGGTGATACACCATGGATGAGTCTATTTCGTTGAGCAAAGAGTAGGTCTTGTCTAGTACATATTTGGCTTATGGAACGGTATGTGTGCTAATTTCAATCTCTGGTTTTATACAGCACCCCAACTCAACATTCCCCTTAAGCAAGCATAAGTGTTTATCTAAATGTGAGACTCTGTTCGGTTTTGTATTTCAGTTTATGTGTAGCCAAGTTTACACTCCCTCTATTAGTGATATCTTATGATACTTATCTTTCTCTGTGTGACGTATTTCTCTTAGAATCATCATATTTAAATCCACTCAATTTGCTGCTACAGGCCTGATGACATTGATTTCATTGCTGAGTGATATTCCGTTGTACGTAAGTAGCACAACTCCTTTATCCATTTTTTTCTTTCTGGGATATTTAATTTGTACTGGACTCGAGTTTCTTGTAAACACAGCAGCCCTAAATTTTGTGCTGGCTGTGTCTTGTTGATTTTAATTTTCCTAAGCTATAGGGCTAAAAGTGGAAGTACCCTAGGCTCTGTAGCTTTGTTTTTCAGATGTTTCAGGATACACCATAAACATCTCCAGAGTGTCTGTTGGCAATTTACATCCCGCCCATCAGCATAACAAGGCTCCCTGTTCTCCATGGCCTGTCCTGTGTTTCTGGTTTTTACATTTTTTTCAGATGGCCCTTTTGACGAATGGGAAATGAGACTTCATTGTAGTGCGGATTTCCATTGCTGGAGTGCTTGGTTGGCCAAAAAGGGCATATGCGTTTTTTCCTGAATATATTCAGGAAAAAATGTTTACGCACTTTTGTCCAAGTGCATCAGTGTCAAAGATCTGCCGCTCTTCACGTGCTTTAAATGCAATTCCAATCTACCTCCTGAAATATGATTCCTGCAATTCTGCCTCGTTTTCAAGTCCTCTTTGCAGACTTACTTCAATATATTTTTGCCAATAGCTGTCATTTATATCTCTGCAGGTTTGTGAATTACAGTGCCCGTGATTTCCTTTCTTAACTCGTTTCCTTGAAAGCTGGCCACAGAACCGCAGGTTTGCTTTAGGCCATAATCAGGGTCCGACACGGCACTCTGAGCCTTTGGTTAATTCCTCTTCCTGGTGGGAAATTAGAGTTAAATGTGCCCCTCCGGACACCTGCCTCACTCCCAGCCCCTTGGTTATGTGTGTCCTGTAGTTTGAGGCCACATGTGCTGGGTTCCTCACCTTTGGCTGATGTGGCCCCACTGGTGTGAGGACACTCCTGCCTGGTTCCCATCCCCTTGGTGATGTGGACCCTCCGGTGAGAGTCTGATCCTGGCTGGGTTCCTCACACTTCTGAGAGGTGGGCCCTCTTCTCTGAGGTCACTCCTGCCTGGCTGGCCCACCCCGCCTTGACGACGTCGGCTCTCTCGTGGGAGTTGGTGCCTGCTGCGAGTCTCCTCCCCTTCGTAATGAGGGCCCTCTGGCGTCAGGCCCTAACTCCTGGCCTCCCAAAATTTTCTGATGTGCGCCCTGTGGTGCGAGTACACTCCTGCCAGGTTCCCAACACCATGGGAATGTGGGCCTTCTGCTCTGAGGTCCCAACGGTGGGTTGCTCAGTTTCATGATGAGGGCCCTCTGGTGTGAGTTCACTCCGGCCTGGATCCCATAGCCTTGCTGCTCCTGGCCACCTGCGGGGAGGTTACAACTGCGGGATTCCTCACCTTTTTTCTTCTATGGGCCCTCTGTTTTGAGACTCCTCCTGCCTGCCTCACTCCCAGCCCCTTGGTGATGTGTGTCCTCTGGTTTGAGGCCACGTGTGCTGGGTCCCTCACCTTTCGATGATGTGGCCCCACTGGTGTGAGGACACTCTTGCCTGGTTCCTATCCCCTTGAAGATGTGGGCTCTCTGGTGAGAGTCTGATCCTGGCTGGGTTCCTCACCCTTCTGTGAGGTGGGCCCTCTGCTGTGAGGTCACTCCTGCCTGGCTGGCACAGCCCGCCTGGGCAACATCGGCCCTCTTGTGGCAGTTGGAGCATGCTGGGAGCCTCCTCCCCTCGGTGATGAGGGCCCTCTGGCGTCAGGCCCTAACTGCTGGGTACCCACATTTTCTGATACGTGCTAAGTGGTGCGAGGACACTCCTGCGAGGTTCCCATCCCCATGGGGATGTGGGCCTTCTGCTCTGAGGTCCCAATGGCTGGGTTGCTCACAGTTTCATGATGTGGGCCCTCTGCTGTGAGTTCACTGCAGCCTGGATCACATAGACTCGGTGCTCTGGGCCGCCTGCTGGGAGGTTCCCACTGCAGGATTCCTCACCTTTTTTATTCTATTGGCCCTGTGTTGTGAGGCTACTCATGCCTGCCTCAATCCGAGCCCCTCGGAGATGTGGGTCCTCTGGTTTAGGCCTCATGTGCTGGTTTCCTCACCTTTCTATGATGTGGTCACCCTGGTGTGAAGACAGTCCTGCCTGGTTCTGATCCCCTTGGTGATGTGGGCCCTCTGGTGAGAGTCTTATCCTGGCTGGGTTCCTCACCCTTCTGTGAGGTAGGCCCTCTGCTGTGAGGTCACTCCTGCCTGGCTGTCACACGTCACCTTGTCGACATGGGCCCTCAGTTGGGAGTTGGTGCCTGCTTGGAGTCTCCTCCCCTTGGTAATGAGGGCCCTCTGGCGTCAGACCCTAACTTCTGGGCTCCCACAATTCTCTGATGTGTGCCCTGAGGTGCGAGTACACTTATGCCATGTTCCCAACCACATAGGAATGTGGGCCTTCTGCTCTGAGGTCCCAAAGCCTGGGTTGCTCACAGTTTCATGATGAGGGCCCTCTGTTTTGAGTTCAGTCAGGTCTGGATCCCATAGCCTCGCTGCTCCTGGCCGCCTGCTGGGAGGTTCCAACTGCGGGATTCCTCACCTTTTTTCTTCTATGGGCCCTCTGTTTTGAGACTCCTCCTGCCTGCCTCACTCCCAGCCCCTTGGTGATGTGTGTCCTCTGGTTTGAGGCCACGTGTGCTGGGTCACTCACATTTCGTTGATGAGGTCCCACTGGTGTGAGGACACTCCAGCCTGGTTCCCATTCTCTTGGTGATGTGGGCCCTCTGGTGAGAGTCTGATCCTCCTTGGGTTCCTCACACTTTTGTGAGGTGGGCCCTCTGCTCTGAGGTCACTCTTGCCTGGCTGGCACACCCCGCATTGGCGACGGCGGCCCACTGGTAGCAGTTGGAGCCTGCTGGGAGCCTCCTCTCCTCGGTGATGAGAGCCCTCTGGTGTCAGGCCCTAACTGCTGGGCTCCCCACATTTTCTGATGTGTGCCCACTGGTGCGATGACACTCCTACTTGGTTCCCTTCCCCATGGGGATGTGGGCCTTGTGCTCTGAGGTCACAACGGCTGGTTTGCTCACAGTTTCATGATGAGGGCCCTCTGTTGTGAGTTCATCACTGCCTGGATCCCATAGCCTCGGTGCTCTGGGCCGCCTGCTGGGATGTTCCAACTGCTGGATTCCTCACCTTTTTTATACAATGGGCCATGTGTTGTGAGGTTAATCCTGCCTGCCTCGCTCCAAGACCCATGGTGATGTGGGTCCTCTGGTTTGAGGCCACATTTTCTTGTTACCTCAACTTTTGATGATATGGCCCCACGGGTGTGATGACACTCCTGCCTGGTTCACAGCCCCTTGCTGATGTGGGCACTCTGGTGAGAGTCTGATCCTGGCTGGGTTCCTTACCCTTCTGTGAGGTGGGCCCTCTGATGTGAGGTCACTCCTGCCTGGCTGGCTCACGTCGCCTTGATGATGTGGGCCCTCTGTTGGCCACTAAAGCATTCTGGGAGCCTCCTACCCTCTTTAATGAGGGCCCTGGAAAAAACGCAGATGCACATTTTGACCAAGTGCATCATTGTCCAGGATCTGCCTCTTCTCCTATGCTTTCAGAGCACTTCCCGTCTACGTCCTGAAATCATATTCCAGGAATACTGCCCCGCTTTCAAGTCCTCCTCGCAGCCTTACTTCAATATATTTTTGTATGATACCTGTCATTAATAACTCTGCAGGTTTGTTAAATACAGTGTCCCTGAGCTCCTTTCTTCAACACGCTTTCTTGTGAGCTGGCCGCAAAACCGCAGGATTGCTTCAGGCCGTAATCTGGTTTCGGCACGGCACGCTGAGCCTTTGGTAAATTCCTCTTTCTGGTGAGAAATGAGCATTCAATTTGCCCGTGGAGACACCTACAGCTAGTCTCTCATTGGTTCTCCCTATTCCTGTTCATCTTGTGCAGAAATTGCAAACTGTGCCAAACAGGAGGTTAAAGGCACTGACTCTCCAAGTGGGTAGAGGGTTAGTAAAGCATCTGGAATGGTGAACCCGAGTACCAGGGAACGAAACCTGAGAGCCATTTAAAATGGTTTCCCAGTCTCACAGTGGACAATACTCTGGGTTTCCCATGCATGTTTTAGCTGAAGGAAGAATTCCTTAAACCTGGAGATTATTGACCCATGGAATGGGTACCATGCAGTATGACTAAAAAGGGTCTGAATTTGCTCACCGAACCTCACCAATGCTATCAGTTCGAAGTGTCCAGCCTTATGCCTCACCCAGCTCTGGGTGTAGATGTGGTAAATTCAGGTTTCATCACAAGCCCTGAATCAATTATTTAAGAATTGCTGTCTCTTTCACTGTCATTGTGTTTTGTTTTTGTAATTTAGTTTGATAATGGGATTTATCGGATTTTCACTGCTGCGTTCTTGCAGCTGTACACACGCTTGACTCTCTTATGGAGACATATAAATCCATGGGTTTGAAGATTCTGATCAGTCAGGTGTATTCCTAGGCTTTGAATATGGGGTGTTTAGTCCATTTCGTTGAGCAAGGGGTAGGTCTTGAGTATTATATATTTGGCTTATGGAAAGGTATCTGTGCTAATTTCTATCTCTGGTTTTATGCAGCACCCCAACTCACATTTCCCCTTAAGCAAGCATAAGTTGGTTTTCTAAATTTGAGACCCTGTTCTGTTTTGTAATTCAGTTCATGTGTAGCCAAGTTTACATTCCTTGTATTAGTGATATCTTATGATGTTTCATTTTCTGTGTGACTTATTTCACTTAGAATCATCGTACCTGAATCCACTCATTATGCCGCGATGGGCCTGATGACATAGATTTCATTGCTGAGTGATATTCCATTGTACGTACGTACCACAATTTCTTTATCCATTTTTCGCTTTCTTGGATATTTAACTTGTACCGTAGACGAGGTTCTTGTAAACAGAGCCGTCCGAAACTTTGGGGTGGCTGTGTGTTTTTGATTTTAATTTCACTAAGCTATAGGACCATAAGTGGAAGTGCTGTAGGCTCCGTTGCTTGGTTTTTTAGGTGTTTGAGGAAACACCATACACTTCTCCAGAGTGGCTGTTGGCAAATTACATCCCGCCCATCAGCATAACAAGGCTCCCTCTTCTCCATGGTCTGTGCTGCCTTTCTGGATTTTACACTTTTTTCAGATGGCCCTTTTGACCGGGGCGCAGTGAGACTTCATTGTAGTGCAGATTTCCTTTACACGCTTGCTTGGTTGGCCAAAAAGGGCGTATGCGTTTTTTCCTGAATATATTCAGGGAAAAACGCATACGCCCTTTTTGGCCAAGTGCATCATTGTCGTCGTTCTGCCTCTTTTCCTATGCTTTAAATGCAATTCCAGTCTACCCCCTGAAATCGTTTTCCTGAAATTCTGCCCCACTTTCAAGTCCTCTTCGCAGCCTTCCTTCAATATATTTTTAGACCATAGCTGTCATTTATAACTCTGCAGGTTTGTGAATTACAGTGCCCCTGAGCTCCTTTCTTCATCTCGCTTTCTTGTGAGCTGGCCGCAAACCCGCAGGAATGCTTCAGGCCCTAATCTGGTTCTGGCACGGCATGCTGAGCCTTTGGTTAATTCCTCTTCCTGGTGGGAAATGAGCGTTAAATTTGCCCGTGCAGACACCTTCACACGAGTCGTCATGGTGCCCCTTTGCCCCGGTTATCTCTATGGAGGTTGGAGTTGGAGGGCCTCCTCACTCAAGGTCAGTGTGCCCACGGAGCCAACCCTGCAACTTCAGGGCATGTTTGGTGGTTAGGATCACCACGTGGGGTCCTTTTACCTTAGGAGGGAGGTGGCCTTTTGGGCTGCTGATTTCCAGGTTTTCGGATACTGCCAGTATCTTGGCCAGATGTGGCGGTGGGCCAATCCCCTTGGTGACCGTAGTTTATCCTACCTGGATCGCATTCTTGCATTGTTCCATTTCAAGTGGTCCCAGGTTTTGCACTAATACTCCAATGGCGATTCACCGTTCACCAGGAATGTAAAGTTCAAAGGGTTTAGCTAAATTAGGGAGTTCCTGTGCAAGGGTCTGAATTGACTGCTCTTTCCATTCTTGAAAGGCCACTTCTGCATTCTATTCAAAAGGATCATCACCTTTTCCTTTCAGTGTTTCATATAGAGGCCGAGCTAGTAGACTGTAGTTAGGGATCCAGAAGCAGCAAACCCTGGCCTCCCCAGGAACCCCTAAGCTGTCTTCTAGTTTTAGAAATGGGTAAGGCTGTAAATTGTTTCTTCCCTTTCCTGGGATGGGCTTCTCCGACCTTCTGTGAGAATGAAGCCCAGGCAGGTCACCGTAGTCTGTGATATTTGAGCTTTTTCTTGGACAACTTGTATCCTTTATTGGCTTCGTAGTTCAGAGGTCTCCTTAGTAGGGCTGGCGATCAGAATGTCGTCTGCATATTGAAGGAGTGTTTCCT
The DNA here is from genome assembly GCF_059928025.1 of Delphinapterus leucas. Taxonomy (NCBI): domain Eukaryota; kingdom Metazoa; phylum Chordata; class Mammalia; order Artiodactyla; family Monodontidae; genus Delphinapterus; species Delphinapterus leucas. The sequence continues at coordinate 6,789,118 of NW_028322245.1, forward strand.
TTTCCAGAGGTAGAACTTTTAGGTCTTTAGCTGAGCTTTCCCCAAAGATGGTGTGGGAATTTTTGAACCCTTGGGACAACACGGCCCGGAAGTATTGTTTTAGTTGTATGTTGAGTCCTGCCACTCACAAGCCAAAATTTCTTGTGACTCTGGGACTAATAGAATACAAAAGAAGGCATCATTGAAGACTAATACAGAATACCATGTCCTGGTGGTTGGTAGAATGAGCAGCAGGGTGTAGGGTTTAGGAACTACTGGAGGTATATCCTCAGTGGCTTAACTGACTGTCCTGACATCCTTTACCAGGACTCCAGCAGCCCATGGGGCTCTCGAGGTCAGGCCAATCCCAGGATATGGAGCTCACCTGGGCAGGTACCCCAACCCAGCCCACGGGGCTCTCATGTTCAGGACCCTCCCAGGATATGGTGTTCCCTGGGCAGGTCCCCCTGCAGCCCATGGGGCTCTCGTGGTCAGGCCCCTCCCAGGATACAGAGCTACCCTTGCAGGTACCATGGCAGGGCTGGGAACACAGGAACCGTGCATATCGCCCTCATTGCAGAGCACTCCCAGCTCACCTGTCACTCAGATCTGACACAGAGCACCTCAGAGCAGGACTTGAACTAACAAACAGCAGCTCCGACAGGTCTGTGACCCTGGGCATCACTCTGTGTGGCCTCCCTCCACCTGGTCTTCCAGAGACTTCCACTGCACCCGGGGCACCAGGCCTTTGTCTCCACCCACCACCCACCCCTCCTCTCCCTGACTCCTGGGTTCCTCTCATTAGGAGAGGGTTTTCTTGAAGTTGTCTCCCACTCATGGGCCAGATAATATAATTAGAAAACAAGCCAGAGCTGCAGCCCCTTGTCTATCCTGACTCTCAGGAGCCCACACCTGTTCCTTGGACCTGGCCGATTCAGCAAGTTCCAGTTTCTGCAACTGTGAGCCCCTGAGGGGTGATTATTGGCTGGCCTGGGAAGCCTGACCGTGCCGGCCAGCCCTCCCCAGGTGTGCCTGGGTTCAGATCAATATAAACACCGCTCCAGGCAGCAAGAGCCCCTGCAGCTGTGCCTGACGCCATTTTCTCTGCCCTGTCAGCAGTCTTGGGGCTGGACTGGTGGGAGGGAGTGAGAGGCCACGGCTTTGTGGGTGGCCCAGTGTGAGTGGGGCTCTGCTGGACTTTCTGCAGCAGTTGCCAAGATGCCACCTGCTAAAGAAGAGGATGTGTCACCCATACCTGCCGCTGGAATTTCTCCCTGGGCAGAGGTGAGTGAGGAAGAAAGCAGTGGGGGCCGGGACAGCAGGGGTATCTCAGGCAGGGAAATGGAAAGCTTCCAGAAGAGCACCCAGGGCCAGGACCACCCTGGCTGGCCTGCAGGCACCAAGTCGGCTGGCATGCTGTCGTTCATGTGGCTCCATGGCCCTTCCTCTAGGCTTTCAAGTCCTTGTACATATTCAGGTGTTTTACCTGGGAAGGGTGGGAACATTTCAGCAGCAGCTGGCCTGGGGCTCAGCCCACGTTTACTCACAGATGCCTCGGCACGGTCCCCCAGCTTTGCAATGAGGACGCTTGTTGCGTGGGGCCTGCTGGCTGAATGGGAGATGATTCCCCACCACTGACCAACTTCAGAATTGCTTACAACTGGAGCAAGTGCCCTGATACGGTTTTCCTCTGTGTAACTGGTGGGTTCTGTTTTTTTTTCTTTTTTTCGTTTTTGGTTCAAGGTAGATTTTATTCCTCTTTTTTGTATTTACAGATATAAGCATGGAAATAATTTATTCATATAAATACATGTATGTGAAGGGAAGAATATTTTCTCTGTTTTACTTTTTGTAATTTGAATTTTATTTTATTTTTTTATACAGCAGGTTCTTTTTGGTTATCTCTTTTATACATATAAATGTATATATGCCAATCCCAATCTCTCAACTCCTCCCACCACCACCCCCCAACAGCTTTCCCCCCTTGGTGTCCATACGTTTGTTGTCTACATCTGTTGCTCTATTTCTGCCTTGCAAAACGGTTCATCTGTAAAATTTGTCTAGGTTCCACATATAGGCATTAATAGACAAGATTTGTTTTTCTATTTCTGACTTACTTCACTCTGTATGACAGTCTCTAGATCCATCAACGTCTCTACAAATGACCCAATTTCATTCCTTTTTATGGCTTAGTAATATTTCATTTTATATATGTACCACTTCTTTATGCATTCGTCTGTCTGTGGGCATTTAGGTTGCTTCCATTACCTGGATATTGTAAATAGTGATGCAATGAACATTGCGGTGAATGTCTCTTTTTGATTTATGGTTTTGTCTGGGTATATGCCCAGTAGTGGGATTGCTGTATCATATGGTAATTCTATTCTTAGTTTTATAAGAAACTCCATAATGTTCTCCACAGTGACTGTATCAATTTACATTCCCAACAATAGTGCAAGAGGGTTCCTTATCTCCACACCCTTTCCAGCATTTGTTGTTTGTAGATTTTCTGATGATGCCCATTCTAACATGTGTGAGGTGATACACCATGGATGAGTCTATTTCGTTGAGCAAAGAGTAGGTCTTGTCTAGTACATATTTGGCTTATGGAACGGTATGTGTGCTAATTTCAATCTCTGGTTTTATACAGCACCCCAACTCAACATTCCCCTTAAGCAAGCATAAGTTTTTATCTAAATGTGAGACTCTGTTCGGTTTTGTATTTCAGTTTATGTGTAGCCAAGTTTACACTCCCTCTATTAGTGATATCTTATGATACTTATCTTTCTCTGTGTGACGTATTTCTCTTAGAATCATCATATTTAAATCCACTCAATTTGCTGCTACAGGCCTGATGACATTGATTTCATTGCTGAGTGATATTCCGTTGTACGTAAGTAGCACAACTCCTTTATCCATTTTTTTCTTTCTGGGATATTTAATTTGTACTGGACTCGAGTTTCTTGTAAACACAGCAGCCCTAAATTTTGTGCTGGCTGTGTCTTGTTGATTTTAATTTTCCTAAGCTATAGGGCTAAAAGTGGAAGTACCCTAGGCTCTGTAGCTTTGTTTTTCAGATGTTTCAGGATACACCATAAACATCTCCAGAGTGTCTGTTGGCAATTTACATCCCGCCCATCAGCATAACAAGGCTCCCTGTTCTCCATGGCCTGTCCTGTGTTTCTGGTTTTTACATTTTTTTCAGATGGCCCTTTTGACGAATGGGAAATGAGACTTCATTGTAGTGCGGATTTCCATTGCTGGAGTGCTTGGTTGGCCAAAAAGGGCATATGCGTTTTTTCCTGAATATATTCAGGAAAAAATGTTTACGCACTTTTGTCCAAGTGCATCAGTGTCAAAGATCTGCCGCTCTTCACATGCTTTAAATGCAATTCCAATCTACCTCCTGAAATATGATTCCTGCAATTCTGCCTCGTTTTCAAGTCCTCTTTGCAGACTTACTTCAATATATTTTTGCCAATAGCTGTCATTTATATCTCTGCAGGTTTGTGAATTACAGTGCCCGTGATTTCCTTTCTTAACTCGTTTCCTTGAAAGCTGGCCACAGAACCGCAGGTTTGCTTTAGGCCATAATCAGGGTCCGACACGGCACTCTGAGCCTTTGGTTAATTCCTCTTCCTGGTGGGAAATTAGAGTTAAATGTGCCCCTCCGGACACCTGCCTCACTCCCAGCCCCTTGGTTATGTGTGTCCTGTAGTTTGAGGCCACATGTGCTGGGTTCCTCACCTTTGGCTGATGTGGCCCCACTGGTGTGAGGACACTCCTGCCTGGTTCCCATCCCCTTGGTGATGTGGACCCTCCGGTGAGAGTCTGATCCTGGCTGGGTTCCTCACACTTCTGAGAGGTGGGCCCTCTTCTCTGAGGTCACTCCTGCCTGGCTGGCCCACCCCGCCTTGACGACGTCGGCTCTCTCGTGGGAGTTGGTGCCTGCTGCGAGTCTCCTCCCCTTGGTAATGAGGGCCCTCTGGCGTCAGGCCCTAACTCCTGGCCTCCCAAAATTTTCTGATGTGCGCCCTGTGGTGCGAGTACACTCCTGCCAGGTTCCCAACACCATGGGAATGTGGGCCTTCTGCTCTGAGGTCCCAACGGTGGGTTGCTCAGTTTCATGATGAGGGCCCTCTGGTGTGAGTTCACTCCGGCCTGGATCCCATAGCCTCGCTGCTCCTGGCCACCTGCGGGGAGGTTACAACTGCGGGATTCCTCACCTTTTTTCTTCTATGGGCCCTCTGTTTTGAGACTCCTCCTGCCTGCCTCACTCCCAGCCCCTTGGTGATGTGTGTCCTCTGGTTTGAGGCCACGTGTGCTGGGTCCCTCACCTTTCGATGATGTGGCCCCACTGGTGTGAGGACACTCTTGCCTGGTTCCTATCCCCTTGAAGATGTGGGCTCTCTGGTGAGAGTCTGATCCTGGCTGGGTTCCTCACCCTTCTGTGAGGTGGGCCCTCTGCTGTGAGGTCACTCCTGCCTGGCTGGCACAGCCCGCCTGGGCAACATCGGCCCTCTTGTGGCAGTTGGAGCATGCTGGGAGCCTCCTCCCCTCGGTGATGAGGGCCCTCTGGCGTCAGGCCCTAACTGCTGGGTACCCACATTTTCTGATACGTGCTAAGTGGTGCGAGGACACTCCTGCGAGGTTCCCATCCCCATGGGGATGTGGGCCTTCTGCTCTGAGGTCCCAATGGCTGGGTTGCTCACAGTTTCATGATGTGGGCCCTCTGCTGTGAGTTCACTGCAGCCTGGATCACATAGACTCGGTGCTCTGGGCCGCCTGCTGGGAGGTTCCCACTGCAGGATTCCTCACCTTTTTTATTCTATTGGCCCTGTGTTGTGAGGCTACTCATGCCTGCCTCAATCCGAGCCCCTCGGAGATGTGGGTCCTCTGGTTTAGGCCTCATGTGCTGGTTTCCTCACCTTTCTATGATGTGGTCACCCTGGTGTGAAGACAGTCCTGCCTGGTTCTGATCCCCTTGGTGATGTGGGCCCTCTGGTGAGAGTCTTATCCTGGCTGGGTTCCTCACCCTTCTGTGAGGTAGGCCCTCTGCTGTGAGGTCACTCCTGCCTGGCTGTCACACGTCACCTTGTCGACATGGGCCCTCAGTTGGGAGTTGGTGCCTGCTTGGAGTCTCCTCCCCTTGGTAATGAGGGCCCTCTGGCGTCAGACCCTAACTTCTGGGCTCCCACAATTCTCTGATGTGTGCCCTGAGGTGCGAGTACACTTATGCCATGTTCCCAACCACATAGGAATGTGGGCCTTCTGCTCTGAGGTCCCAAAGCCTGGGTTGCTCACAGTTTCATGATGAGGGCCCTCTGTTTTGAGTTCAGTCAGGTCTGGATCCCATAGCCTCGCTGCTCCTGGCCGCCTGCTGGGAGGTTCCAACTGCGGGATTCCTCACCTTTTTTCTTCTATGGGCCCTCTGTTTTGAGACTCCTCCTGCCTGCCTCACTCCCAGCCCCTTGGTGATGTGTGTCCTCTGGTTTGAGGCCACGTGTGCTGGGTCACTCACATTTCGTTGATGAGGTCCCACTGGTGTGAGGACACTCCAGCCTGGTTCCCATTCTCTTGGTGATGTGGGCCCTCTGGTGAGAGTCTGATCCTCCTTGGGTTCCTCACACTTTTGTGAGGTGGGCCCTCTGCTCTGAGGTCACTCTTGCCTGGCTGGCACACCCCGCATTGGCGACGGCGGCCCACTGGTAGCAGTTGGAGCCTGCTGGGAGCCTCCTCTCCTCGGTGATGAGAGCCCTCTGGTGTCAGGCCCTAACTGCTGGGCTCCCCACATTTTCTGATGTGTGCCCACTGGTGCGATGACACTCCTACTTGGTTCCCTTCCCCATGGGGATGTGGGCCTTGTGCTCTGAGGTCACAACGGCTGGTTTGCTCACAGTTTCATGATGAGGGCCCTCTGTTGTGAGTTCATCACTGCCTGGATCCCATAGCCTCGGTGCTCTGGGCCGCCTGCTGGGATGTTCCAACTGCTGGATTCCTCACCTTTTTTATACAATGGGCCATGTGTTGTGAGGTTAATCCTGCCTGCCTCGCTCCAAGACCCATGGTGATGTGGGTCCTCTGGTTTGAGGCCACATTTTCTTGTTACCTCAACTTTTGATGATATGGCCCCACGGGTGTGATGACACTCCTGCCTGGTTCACAGCCCCTTGCTGATGTGGGCACTCTGGTGAGAGTCTGATCCTGGCTGGGTTCCTTACCCTTCTGTGAGGTGGGCCCTCTGATGTGAGGTCACTCCTGCCTGGCTGGCTCACGTCGCCTTGATGATGTGGGCCCTCTGTTGGCCACTAAAGCATTCTGGGAGCCTCCTACCCTCTTTAATGAGGGCCCTGGAAAAAACGCAGATGCACATTTTGACCAAGTGCATCATTGTCCAGGATCTGCCTCTTCTCCTATGCTTTCAGAGCACTTCCCGTCTACGTCCTGAAATCATATTCCAGGAATACTGCCCCGCTTTCAAGTCCTCCTCGCAGCCTTACTTCAATATATTTTTGTATGATACCTGTCATTAATAACTCTGCAGGTTTGTTAAATACAGTGTCCCTGAGCTCCTTTCTTCAACACGCTTTCTTGTGAGCTGGCCGCAAAACCGCAGGATTGCTTCAGGCCGTAATCTGGTTTCGGCACGGCACGCTGAGCCTTTGGTAAATTCCTCTTTCTGGTGAGAAATGAGCATTCAATTTGCCCGTGGAGACACCTACAGCTAGTCTCTCATTGGTTCTCCCTATTCCTGTTCATCTTGTGCAGAAATTGCAAACTGTGCCAAACAGGAGGTTAAAGGCACTGACTCTCCAAGTGGGTAGAGGGTTAGTAAAGCATCTGGAATGGTGAACCCGAGTACCAGGGAACGAAACCTGAGAGCCATTTAAAATGGTTTCCCAGTCTCACAGTGGACAATACTCTGGGTTTCCCATGCATGTTTTAGCTGAAGGAAGAATTCCTTAAACCTGGAGATTATTGACCCATGGAATGGGTACCATGCAGTATGACTAAAAAGGGTCTGAATTTGCTCACCGAACCTCACCAATGCTATCAGTTCGAAGTGTCCAGCCTTATGCCTCACCCAGCTCTGGGTGTAGATGTGGTAAATTCAGGTTTCATCACAAGCCCTGAATCAATTATTTAAGAATTGCTGTCTCTTTCACTGTCATTGTGTTTTGTTTTTGTAATTTAGTTTGATAATGGGATTTATCGGATTTTCACTGCTGCGTTCTTGCAGCTGTACACACGCTTGACTCTCTTATGGAGACATATAAATCCATGGGTTTGAAGATTCTGATCAGTCAGGTGTATTCCTAGGCTTTGAATATGGGGTGTTTAGTCCATTTCGTTGAGCAAGGGGTAGGTCTTGAGTATTATATATTTGGCTTATGGAAAGGTATCTGTGCTAATTTCTATCTCTGGTTTTATGCAGCACCCCAACTCACATTTCCCCTTAAGCAAGCATAAGTTGGTTTTCTAAATTTGAGACCCTGTTCTGTTTTGTAATTCAGTTCATGTGTAGCCAAGTTTACATTCCTTGTATTAGTGATATCTTATGATGTTTCATTTTCTGTGTGACTTATTTCACTTAGAATCATCGTACCTGAATCCACTCATTATGCCGCGATGGGCCTGATGACATAGATTTCATTGGTGAGTGATATTCCATTGTACGTACGTACCACAATTTCTTTATCCATTTTTCGCTTTCTTGGATATTTAACTTGTACCGTAGACGAGGTTCTTGTAAACAGAGCCGTCCGAAACTTTGGGGTGGCTGTGTGTTTTTGATTTTAATTTCACTAAGCTATAGGACCATAAGTGGAAGTGCTGTAGGCTCCGTTGCTTGGTTTTTTAGGTGTTTGAGGAAACACCATACACTTCTCCAGAGTGGCTGTTGGCAAATTACATCCCGCCCATCAGCATAACAAGGCTCCCTCTTCTCCATGGTCTGTGCTGCCTTTCTGGATTTTACACTTTTTTCAGATGGCCCTTTTGACCGGGGCGCAGTGAGACTTCATTGTAGTGCAGATTTCCTTTACACGCTTGCTTGGTTGGCCAAAAAGGGCGTATGCGTTTTTTCCTGAATATATTCAGGAAAAAACGCATACGCCCTTTTTGGCCAAGTGCATCATTGTCGTCGTTCTGCCTCTTTTCCTATGCTTTAAATGCAATTCCAGTCTACCCCCTGAAATCGTTTTCCTGAAATTCTGCCCCACTTTCAAGTCCTCTTCGCAGCCTTCCTTCAATATATTTTTAGACCATAGCTGTCATTTATAACTCTGCAGGTTTGTGAATTACAGTGCCCCTGAGCTCCTTTCTTCATCTCGCTTTCTTGTGAGCTGGCCGCAAACCCGCAGGAATGCTTCAGGCCCTAATCTGGTTCTGGCACGGCATGCTGAGCCTTTGGTTAATTCCTCTTCCTGGTGGGAAATGAGCGTTAAATTTGCCCGTGCAGACACCTTCACACGAGTCGTCATGGTGCCCCTTTGCCCCGGTTATCTCTATGGAGGTTGGAGTTGGAGGGCCTCCTCACTCAAGGTCAGTGTGCCCACGGAGCCAACCCTGCAACTTCAGGGCATGTTTGGTGGTTAGGATCACCACGTGGGGTCCTTTTACCTTAGGAGGGAGGTGGCCTTTTGGGCTGCTGATTTCCAGGTTTTCGGATACTGCCAGTATCTTGGCCAGATGTGGCGGTGGGCCAATCCCCTTGGTGACCGTAGTTTATCCTACCTGGATCGCATTCTTGCATTGTTCCATTTCAAGTGGTCCCAGGTTTTGCACTAATACTCCAATGGCGATTCACCGTTCACCAGGAATGTAAAGGTCAAAGGGTTTAGCTAAATTAGGGAGTTCCTGTGCAAGGGTCTGAATTGACTGCTCTTTCCATTCTTGAAAGGCCACTTCTGCATTCTATTCAAAAGGATCATCACCTTTTCCTTTCAGTGTTTCATATAGAGGCCGAGCTAGTAGACTGTAGTTAGGGATCCAGAAGCAGCAAACCCTGGCCTCCCCAGGAACCCCTAAGCTGTCTTCTAGTTTTAGAAATGGGTAAGGCTGTAAATTGTTTCTTCCCTTTCCTGGGATGGGCTTCTCCGACCTTCTGTGAGAATGAAGCCCAGGCAGGTCACCGTAGTCTGTGATATTTGAGCTTTTTCTTGGACAACTTGTATCCTTTATTGGCTTCGTAGTTCAGAGGTCTCCTTAGTAGGGCTGGCGATCAGAATGTCGTCTGCATATTGAAGGAGTGTTTCCTTTTCCAGAGGTAGAACTTTTAGGTCTTTAGCTGAGCTTTCCCCAAAGATGGTGTGGGAATTTTTGAACCCTTGGGACAACACGGCCCGGAAGTATTGTTTTAGTTGTATGTTGAGTCCTGCCACTCACAAGCCAAAATTTCTTGTGACTCTGGGACTAATAGAATACAAAAGAAGGCATCATTGAAGACTAATACAGAATACCATGTCCTGGTGGTTGGTAGAATGACCAGCAGGGTGTAGGGTTTAGGAACTACTGGAGGTATATCCTCAGTGGCTTAACTGACTGTCCTGACATCCTTTACCAGGACTCCAGCAGCCCATGGGGCTCTCGAGGTCAGGCCAATCCCAGGATATGGAGCTCACCTGGGCAGGTACCCCAACCCAGCCCACGGGGCTCTCATGTTCAGGACCCTCCCAGGATATGGTGTTCCCTGGGCAGGTCCCCCTGCAGCCCATGGGGCTCTCGTGGTCAGGCCCCTCCCAGGATACAGAGCTACCCTTGCAGGTACCATGGCAGGGCTGGGAACACAGGAACCGTGCATATCGCCCTCATTGCAGAGCACTCCCAGCTCACCTGTCACTCAGATCTGACACAGAGCACCTCAGAGCAGGACTTGAACTAACAAACAGCAGCTCCGACAGGTCTGTGACCCTGGGCATCACTCTGTGTGGCCTCCCTCCACCTGGTCTTCCAGAGACTTCCACTGCACCCGGGGCACCAGGCCTTTGTCTCCACCCACCACCCACCCCTCCTCTCCCTGACTCCTGGGTTCCTCTCATTAGGAGAGGGTTTTCTTGAAGTTGTCTCCCACTCATGGGCCAGATAATATAATTAGAAAACAAGCCAGAGCTGCAGCCCCTTGTCTATCCTGACTCTCAGGAGCCCACACCTGTTCCTTGGACCTGGCCGATTCAGCAAGTTCCAGTTTCTGCAACTGTGAGCCCCTGAGGGGTGATTATTGGCTGGCCTGGGAAGCCTGACCGTGCCGGCCAGCCCTCCCCAGGTGTGCCTGGGTTCAGATCAATATAAACACCGCTCCAGGCAGCAAGAGCCCCTGCAGCTGTGCCTGACGCCATTTTCTCTGCCCTGTCAGCAGTCTTGGGGCTGGACTGGTGGGAGGGAGTGAGAGGCCACGGCTTTGTGGGTGGCCCAGTGTGAGTGGGGCTCTGCTGGACTTTCTGCAGCAGTTGCCAAGATGCCACCTGCTAAAGAAGAGGATGTGTCACCCATACCTGCCGCTGGAATTTCTCCCTGGGCAGAGGTGAGTGAGGAAGAAAGCAGTGGGGGCCGGGACAGCAGGGGTATCTCAGGCAGGGAAATGGAAAGCTTCCAGAAGAGCACCCAGGGCCAGGACCACCCTGGCTGGCCTGCAGGCACCAAGTCGGCTGGCATGCTGTCGCTCATGTGGCTCCATGGCCCTTCCTCTAGGCTTTCAAGTCCTTGTACATATTCAGGTGTTTTACCTGGGAAGGGTGGGAACATTTCAGCAGCAGCTGGCCTGGGGCTCAGCCCACGTTTACTCACAGATGCCTCGGCACGGTCCCCCAGCTTTGCAATGAGGACGCTTGTTGCGTGGGGCCTGCTGGCTGAATGGGAGATGATTCCCCACCACTGACCAACTTCAGAATTGCTTACAACTGGAGCAAGTGCCCTGATACGGTTTTCCTCTGTGTAACTGGTGGGTTCTGTTTTTTTTTCTTTTTTTCGTTTTTGGTTCAAGGTAGATTTTATTCCTCTTTTTTGTATTTACAGATATAAGCATGGAAATAATTTATTCATATAAATACATGTATGTGAAGGGAAGAATATTTTCTCTGTTTTACTTTTTGTAATTTGAATTTTATTTTATTTTTTTATACAGCAGGTTCTTTTTGGTTATCTCTTTTATACATATAAATGTATATATGCCAATCCCAATCTCTCAACTCCTCCCACCACCACCCCCCAACAGCTTTCCCCCCTTGGTGTCCATACGTTTGTTGTCTACATCTGTTGCTCTATTTCTGCCTTGCAAAACGGTTCATCTGTAAAATTTGTCTAGGTTCCACATATAGGCATTAATAGACAAGATTTGTTTTTCTATTTCTGACTTACTTCACTCTGTATGACAGTCTCTAGATCCATCAACGTCTCTACAAATGACCCAATTTCATTCCTTTTTATGGCTTAGTAATATTTCATTTTATATATGTACCACTTCTTTATGCATTCGTCTGTCTGTGGGCATTTAGGTTGCTTCCATTACCTGGATATTGTAAATAGTGATGCAATGAACATTGCGGTGAATGTCTCTTTTTGATTTATGGTTTTGTCTGGGTATATGCCCAGTAGTGGGATTGCTGTATCATATGGTAATTCTATTCTTAGTTTTATAAGAAACTCCATAATGTTCTCCACAGTGACTGTATCAATTTACATTCCCAACAATAGTGCAAGAGGGTTCCTTATCTCCACACCCTTTCCAGCATTTGTTGTTTGTAGATTTTCTGATGATGCCCATTCTAACATGTGTGAGGTGATACACCATGGATGAGTCTATTTCGTTGAGCAAAGAGTAGGTCTTGTCTAGTACATATTTGGCTTATGGAACGGTATGTGTGCTAATTTCAATCTCTGGTTTTATACAGCACCCCAACTCAACATTCCCCTTAAGCAAGCATAAGTGTTTATCTAAATGTGAGACTCTGTTCGGTTTTGTATTTCAGTTTATGTGTAGCCAAGTTTACACTCCCTCTATTAGTGATATCTTATGATACTTATCTTTCTCTGTGTGACGTATTTCTCTTAGAATCATCATATTTAAATCCACTCAATTTGCTGCTACAGGCCTGATGACATTGATTTCATTGCTGAGTGATATTCCGTTGTACGTAAGTAGCACAACTCCTTTATCCATTTTTTTCTTTCTGGGATATTTAATTTGTACTGGACTCGAGTTTCTTGTAAACACAGCAGCCCTAAATTTTGTGCTGGCTGTGTCTTGTTGATTTTAATTTTCCTAAGCTATAGGGCTAAAAGTGGAAGTACCCTAGGCTCTGTAGCTTTGTTTTTCAGATGTTTCAGGATACACCATAAACATCTCCAGAGTGTCTGTTGGCAATTTACATCCCGCCCATCAGCATAACAAGGCTCCCTGTTCTCCATGGCCTGTCCTGTGTTTCTGGTTTTTACACTTTTTTCAGATGGCCCTTTTGACGAATGGGAAATGAGACTTCATTGTAGTGCGGATTTCCATTGCTGGAGTGCTTGGTTGGCCAAAAAGGGCATGTGCGTTTTTTCCTGAATATATTCAGGAAAAAATGTTTACGCACTTTTGTCCAAGTGCATCAGTGTCAAAGATCTGCCGCTCTTCACGTGCTTTAAATGCAATTCCAATCTACCTCCTGAAATATGATTCCTGCAATTCTGCCTCGTTTTCAAGTCCTCTTTGCAGACTTACTTCAATATATTTTTGCCAATAGCTGTCATTTATATCTCTGCAGGTTTGTGAATTACAGTGCCCGTGATTTCCTTTCTTAACTCGTTTCCTTGAAAGCTGGCCACAGAACCGCAGGTTTGCTTTAGGCCATAATCAGGGTCCGACACGGCACTCTGAGCCTTTGGTTAATTCCTCTTCCTGGTGGGAAATTAGAGTTAAATGTGCCCCTCCGGACACCTGCCTCACTCCCAGCCCCTTGGTTATGTGTGTCCTGTAGTTTGAGGCCACATGTGCTGGGTTCCTCACCTTTGGCTGATGTGGCCCCACTGGTGTGAGGACACTCCTGCCTGGTTCCCATCCCCTTGGTGATGTGGACCCTCCGGTGAGAGTCTGATCCTGGCTGGGTTCCTCACACTTCTGAGAGGTGGGCCCTCTTCTCTGAGGTCACTCCTGCCTGGCTGGCCCACCCCGCCTTGACGACGTCGGCTCTCTCGTGGGAGTTGGTGCCTGCTGCGAGTCTCCTCCCCTTGGTAATGAGGGCCCTCTGGCGTCAGGCCCTAACTCCTGGCCTCCCAAAATTTTCTGATGTGCGCCCTGTGGTGCGAGTACACTCCTGCCAGGTTCCCAACACCATGGGAATGTGGGCCTTCTGCTCTGAGGTCCCAACGGTGGGTTGCTCAGTTTCATGATGAGGGCCCTCTGGTGTGAGTTCACTCCGGCCTGGATCCCATAGCCTCGCTGCTCCTGGCCACCTGCGGGGAGGTTACAACTGCGGGATTCCTCACCTTTTTTCTTCTATGGGCCCTCTGTTTTGAGACTCCTCCTGCCTGCCTCACTCCCAGCCCCTTGGTGATGTGTGTCCTCTGGTTTGAGGCCACGTGTGCTGGGTCCCTCACCTTTCGATGATGTGGCCCCACTGGTGTGAGGACACTCTTGCCTGGTTCCTATCCCCTTGAAGATGTGGGCTCTCTGGTGAGAGTCTGATCCTGGCTGGGTTCCTCACCCTTCTGTGAGGTGGGCCCTCTGCTGTGAGGTCACTCCTGCCTGGCTGGCACAGCCCGCCTGGGCAACATCGGCCCTCTTGTGGCAGTTGGAGCATGCTGGGAGCCTCCTCCCCTCGGTGATGAGGGCCCTCTGGCGTCAGGCCCTAACTGCTGGGTACCCACATTTTCTGATACGTGCTAAGTGGTGCGAGGACACTCCTGCGAGGTTCCCATCCCCATGGGGATGTGGGCCTTCTGCTCTGAGGTCCCAATGGCTGGGTTGCTCACAGTTTCATGATGTGGGCCCTCTGCTGTGAGTTCACTGCAGCCTGGATCACATAGACTCGGTGCTCTGGGCCGCCTGCTGGGAGGTTCCCACTGCAGGATTCCTCACCTTTTTTATTCTATTGGCCCTGTGTTTTGAGGCTACTCATGCCTGCCTCAATCCGAGCCCCTCGGAGATGTGGGTCCTCTGGTTTAGGCCTCATGTGCTGGTTTCCTCACCTTTCTATGATGTGGTCACCCTGGTGTGAAGACAGTCCTGCCTGGTTCTGATCCCCTTGGTGATGTGGGCCCTCTGGTGAGAGTCTTATCCTGGCTGGGTTCCTCACCCTTCTGTGAGGTAGGCCCTCTGCTGTGAGGTCACTCCTGCCTGGCTGTCACACGTCACCTTGTCGACATGGGCCCTCAGTTGGGAGTTGGTGCCTGCTTGGAGTCTCCTCCCCTTGGTAATGAGGGCCCTCTGGCGTCAGACCCTAACTTCTGGGCTCCCACAATTCTCTGATGTGTGCCCTGAGGTGCGAGTACACTTATGCCATGTTCCCAACCACATAGGAATGTGGGCCTTCTGCTCTGAGGTCCCAAAGCCTGGGTTGCTCACAGTTTCATGATGAGGGCCCTCTGTTTTGAGTTCAGTCAGGTCTGGATCCCATAGCCTCGCTGCTCCTGGCCGCCTGCTGGGAGGTTCCAACTGCGGGATTCCTCACCTTTTTTCTTCTATGGGCCCTCTGTTTTGAGACTCCTCCTGCCTGCCTCACTCCCAGCCCCTTGGTGATGTGTGTCCTCTGGTTTGAGGCCACGTGTGCTGGGTCACTCACATTTCGTTGATGAGGTCCCACTGGTGTGAGGACACTCCAGCCTGGTTCCCATTCTCTTGGTGATGTGGGCCCTCTGGTGAGAGTCTGATCCTCCTTGGGTTCCTCACACTTTTGTGAGGTGGGCCCTCTGCTCTGAGGTCACTCTTGCCTGGCTGGCACACCCCGCATTGGCGACGGCGGCCCACTGGTAGCAGTTGGAGCCTGCTGGGAGCCTCCTCTCCTCGGTGATGAGAGCCCTCTGGTGTCAGGCCCTAACTGCTGGGCTCCCCACATTTTCTGATGTGTGCCCACTGGTGCGATGACACTCCTACTTGGTTCCCTTCCCCATGGGGATGTGGGCCTTGTGCTCTGAGGTCACAACGGCTGGTTTGCTCACAGTTTCATGATGAGGGCCCTCTGTTGTGAGTTCATCACTGCCTGGATCCCATAGCCTCGGTGCTCTGGGCCGCCTGCTGGGATGTTCCAACTGCTGGATTCCTCACCTTTTTTATACAATGGGCCATGTGTTGTGAGGTTAATCCTGCCTGCCTCGCTCCAAGACCCATGGTGATGTGGGTCCTCTGGTTTGAGGCCACATTTTCTTGTTACCTCAACTTTTGATGATATGGCCCCACGGGTGTGATGACACTCCTGCCTGGTTCACAGCCCCTTGCTGATGTGGGCACTCTGGTGAGAGTCTGATCCTGGCTGGGTTCCTTACCCTTCTGTGAGGTGGGCCCTCTGATGTGAGGTCACTCCTGCCTGGCTGGCTCACGTCGCCTTGATGATGTGGGCCCTCTGTTGGCCACTAAAGCATTCTGGGAGCCTCCTACCCTCTTTAATGAGGGCCCTGGAAAAAACGCAGATGCACATTTTGACCAAGTGCATCATTGTCCAGGATCTGCCTCTTCTCCTATGCTTTCAGAGCACTTCCCGTCTACGTCCTGAAATCATATTCCAGGAATACTGCCCCGCTTTCAAGTCCTCCTCGCAGCCTTACTTCAATATATTTTTGTATGATACCTGTCATTAATAACTCTGCAGGTTTGTTAAATACAGTGTCCCTGAGCTCCTTTCTTCAACACGCTTTCTTGTGAGCTGGCCGCAAAACCGCAGGATTGCTTCAGGCCGTAATCTGGTTTCGGCACGGCACGCTGAGCCTTTGGTAAATTCCTCTTTCTGGTGAGAAATGAGCATTCAATTTGCCCGTGGAGACACCTACAGCTAGTCTCTCATTGGTTCTCCCTATTCCTGTTCATCTTGTGCAGAAATTGCAAACTGTGCCAAACAGGAGGTTAAAGGCACTGACTCTCCAAGTGGGTAGAGGGTTAGTAAAGCATCTGGAATGGTGAACCCGAGTACCAGGGAACGAAACCTGAGAGCCATTTAAAATGGTTTCCCAGTCTCACAGTGGACAATACTCTGGGTTTCCCATGCATGTTTTAGCTGAAGGAAGAATTCCTTAAACCTGGAGATTATTGACCCATGGAATGGGTACCATGCAGTATGACTAAAAAGGGTCTGAATTTGCTCACCGAACCTCACCAATGCTATCAGTTCGAAGTGTCCAGCCTTATGCCTCACCCAGCTCTGGGTGTAGATGTGGTAAATTCAGGTTTCATCACAAGCCCTGAATCAATTATTTAAGAATTGCTGTCTCTTTCACTGTCATTGTGTTTTGTTTTTGTAATTTAGTTTGATAATGGGATTTATCGGATTTTCACTGCTGCGTTCTTGCAGCTGTACACACGCTTGACTCTCTTATGGAGACATATAAATCCATGGGTTTGAAGATTCTGATCAGTCAGGTGTATTCCTAGGCTTTGAATATGGGGTGTTTAGTCCATTTCGTTGAGCAAGGGGTAGGTCTTGAGTATTATATATTTGGCTTATGGAAAGGTATCTGTGCTAATTTCTATCTCTGGTTTTATGCAGCACCCCAACTCACATTTCCCCTTAAGCAAGCATAAGTTGGTTTTCTAAATTTGAGACCCTGTTCTGTTTTGTAATTCAGTTCATGTGTAGCCAAGTTTACATTCCTTGTATTAGTGATATCTTATGATGTTTCATTTTCTGTGTGACTTATTTCACTTAGAATCATCGTACCTGAATCCACTCATTATGCCGCGATGGGCCTGATGACATAGATTTCATTGGTGAGTGATATTCCATTGTACGTACGTACCACAATTTCTTTATCCATTTTTCGCTTTCTTGGATATTTAACTTGTACCGTAGACGAGGTTCTTGTAAACAGAGCCGTCCGAAACTTTGGGGTGGCTGTGTGTTTTTGATTTTAATTTCACTAAGCTATAGGACCATAAGTGGAAGTGCTGTAGGCTCCGTTGCTTGGTTTTTTAGGTGTTTGAGGAAACACCATACACTTCTCCAGAGTGGCTGTTGGCAAATTACATCCCGCCCATCAGCATAACAAGGCTCCCTCTTCTCCATGGTCTGTGCTGCCTTTCTGGATTTTACACTTTTTTCAGATGGCCCTTTTGACCGGGGCGCAGTGAGACTTCATTGTAGTGCAGATTTCCTTTACACGCTTGCTTGGTTGGCCAAAAAGGGCGTATGCGTTTTTTCCTGAATATATTCAGGAAAAAACGCATACGCCCTTTTTGGCCAAGTGCATCATTGTCGTCGTTCTGCCTCTTTTCCTATGCTTTAAATGCAATTCCAGTCTACCCCCTGAAATCGTTTTCCTGAAATTCTGCCCCGCTTTCAAGTCCTCTTCGCAGCCTTCCTTCAATATATTTTTAGACCATAGCTGTCATTTATAACTCTGCAGGTTTGTGAATTACAGTGCCCCTGAGCTCCTTTCTTCATCTCGCTTTCTTGTGAGCTGGCCGCAAACCCGCAGGAATGCTTCAGGCCCTAATCTGGTTCTGGCACGGCATGCTGAGCCTTTGGTTAATTCCTCTTCCTGGTGGGAAATGAGCGTTAAATTTGCCCGTGCAGACACCTTCACACGAGTCGTCATGGTGCCCCTTTGCCCCGGTTATCTCTATGGAGGTTGGAGTTGGAGGGCCTCCTCACTCAAGGTCAGTGTGCCCACGGAGCCAACCCTGCAACTTCAGGGCATGTTTGGTGGTTAGGATCACCACGTGGGGTCCTTTTACCTTAGGAGGGAGGTGGCCTTTTGGGCTGCTGATTTCCAGGTTTTCGGATACTGCCAGTATCTTGGCCAGATGTGGCGGTGGGCCAATCCCCTTGGTGACCGTAGTTTATCCTACCTGGATCGCATTCTTGCATTGTTCCATTTCAAGTGGTCCCAGGTTTTGCACTAATACTCCAATGGCGATTCACCGTTCACCAGGAATGTAAAGGTCAAAGGGTTTAGCTAAATTAGGGAGTTCCTGTGCAAGGGTCTGAATTGACTGCTCTTTCCATTCTTGAAAGGCCACTTCTGCATTCTATTCAAAAGGATCATCACCTTTTCCTTTCAGTGTTTCATATAGAGGCCGAGCTAGTAGACTGTAGTTAGGGATCCAGAAGCAGCAAACCCTGGCCTCCCCAGGAACCCCTAAGCTGTCTTCTAGTTTTAGAAATGGGTAAGGCTGTAAATTGTTTCTTCCCTTTCCTGGGATGGGCTTCTCCGACCTTCTGTGAGAATGAAGCCCAGGCAGGTCACCGTAGTCTGTGATATTTGAGCTTTTTCTTGGACAACTTGTATCCTTTATTGGCTTCGTAGTTCAGAGGTCTCCTTAGTAGGGCTGGCGATCAGAATGTCGTCTGCATATTGAAGGAGTGTTTCCTTTTCCAGAGGTAGAACTTTTAGGTCTTTAGCTGAGCTTTCCCCAAAGATGGTGTGGGAATTTTTGAACCCTTGGGACAACACGGCCCGGAAGTATTGTTTTAGTTGTATGTTGAGTCCTGCCACTCACAAGCCAAAATTTCTTGTGACTCTGGGACTAATAGAATACAAAAGAAGGCATCATTGAAGACTAATACAGAATACCATGTCCTGGTGGTTGGTAGAATGACCAGCAGGGTGTAGGGTTTAGGAACTACTGGAGGTATATCCTCAGTGGCTTAACTGACTGTCCTGACATCCTTTACCAGGACTCCAGCAGCCCATGGGGCTCTCGAGGTCAGGCCAATCCCAGGATATGGAGCTCACCTGGGCAGGTACCCCAACCCAGCCCACGGGGCTCTCATGTTCAGGACCCTCCCAGGATATGGTGTTCCCTGGGCAGGTCCCCCTGCAGCCCATGGGGCTCTCGTGGTCAGGCCCCTCCCAGGATACAGAGCTACCCTTGCAGGTACCATGGCAGGGCTGGGAACACAGGAACCGTGCATATCGCCCTCATTGCAGAGCACTCCCAGCTCACCTGTCACTCAGATCTGACACAGAGCACCTCAGAGCAGGACTTGAACTAACAAACAGCAGCTCCGACAGGTCTGTGACCCTGGGCATCACTCTGTGTGGCCTCCCTCCACCTGGTCTTCCAGAGACTTCCACTGCACCCGGGGCACCAGGCCTTTGTCTCCACCCACCACCCACCCCTCCTCTCCCTGACTCCTGGGTTCCTCTCATTAGGAGAGGGTTTTCTTGAAGTTGTCTCCCACTCATGGGCCAGATAATATAATTAGAAAACAAGCCAGAGCTGCAGCCCCTTGTCTATCCTGACTCTCAGGAGCCCACACCTGTTCCTTGGACCTGGCCGATTCAGCAAGTTCCAGTTTCTGCAACTGTGAGCCCCTGAGGGGTGATTATTGGCTGGCCTGGGAAGCCTGACCGTGCCGGCCAGCCCTCCCCAGGTGTGCCTGGGTTCAGATCAATATAAACACCGCTCCAGGCAGCAAGAGCCCCTGCAGCTGTGCCTGACGCCATTTTCTCTGCCCTGTCAGCAGTCTTGGGGCTGGACTGGTGGGAGGGAGTGAGAGGTCACGGCTTTGTGGGTGGCCCAGTGTGAGTGGGGCTCTGCTGGACTTTCTGCAGCAGTTGCCAAGATGCCACCTGCTAAAGAAGAGGATGTGTCACCCATACCTGCCGCTGGAATTTCTCCCTGGGCAGAGGTGAGTGAGGAAGAAAGCAGTGGGGGCCGGGACAGCAGGGGTATCTCAGGCAGGGAAATGGAAAGCTTCCAGAAGAGCACCCAGGGCCAGGACCACCCTGGCTGGCCTGCAGGCACCAAGTCGGCTGGCATGCTGTCGCTCATGTGGCTCCATGGCCCTTCCTCTAGGCTTTCAAGTCCTTGTACATATTCAGGTGTTTTACCTGGGAAGGGTGGGAACATTTCAGCAGCAGCTGGCCTGGGGCTCAGCCCACGTTTACTCACAGATGCCTCGGCACGGTCCCCCAGCTTTGCAATGAGGACGCTTGTTGCGTGGGGCCTGCTGGCTGAATGGGAGATGATTCCCCACCACTGACCAACTTCAGAATTGCTTACAACTGGAGCAAGTGCCCTGATACGGTTTTCCTCTGTGTAACTGGTGGGTTCTGTTTTTTTTTCTTTTTTTCGTTTTTGGTTCAAGGTAGATTTTATTCCTCTTTTTTGTATTTACAGATATAAGCATGGAAATAATTTATTCATATAAATACATGTATGTGAAGGGAAGAATATTTTCTCTGTTTTACTTTTTGTAATTTGAATTTTATTTTATTTTTTTATACAGCAGGTTCTTTTTGGTTATCTCTTTTATACATATAAATGTATATATGCCAATCCCAATCTCTCAACTCCTCCCACCACCACCCCCCAACAGCTTTCCCCCCTTGGTGTCCATACGTTTGTTGTCTACATCTGTTGCTCTATTTCTGCCTTGCAAAACGGTTCATCTGTAAAATTTGTCTAGGTTCCACATATAGGCATTAATAGACAAGATTTGTTTTTCTATTTCTGACTTACTTCACTCTGTATGACAGTCTCTAGATCCATCAACGTCTCTACAAATGACCCAATTTCATTCCTTTTTATGGCTTAGTAATATTTCATTTTATATATGTACCACTTCTTTATGCATTCGTCTGTCTGTGGGCATTTAGGTTGCTTCCATTACCTGGATATTGTAAATAGTGATGCAATGAACATTGCGGTGAATGTCTCTTTTTGATTTATGGTTTTGTCTGGGTATATGCCCAGTAGTGGGATTGCTGTATCATATGGTAATTCTATTCTTAGTTTTATAAGAAACTCCATAATGTTCTCCACAGTGACTGTATCAATTTACATTCCCAACAATAGTGCAAGAGGGTTCCTTATCTCCACACCCTTTCCAGCATTTGTTGTTTGTAGATTTTCTGATGATGCCCATTCTAACATGTGTGAGGTGATACACCATGGATGAGTCTATTTCGTTGAGCAAAGAGTAGGTCTTGTCTAGTACATATTTGGCTTATGGAACGGTATGTGTGCTAATTTCAATCTCTGGTTTTATACAGCACCCCAACTCAACATTCCCCTTAAGCAAGCATAAGTGTTTATCTAAATGTGAGACTCTGTTCGGTTTTGTATTTCAGTTTATGTGTAGCCAAGTTTACACTCCCTCTATTAGTGATATCTTATGATACTTATCTTTCTCTGTGTGACGTATTTCTCTTAGAATCATCATATTTAAATCCACTCAATTTGCTGCTACAGGCCTGATGACATTGATTTCATTGCTGAGTGATATTCCGTTGTACGTAAGTAGCACAACTCCTTTATCCATTTTTTTCTTTCTGGGATATTTAATTTGTACTGGACTCGAGTTTCTTGTAAACACAGCAGCCCTAAATTTTGTGCTGGCTGTGTCTTGTTGATTTTAATTTTCCTAAGCTATAGGGCTAAAAGTGGAAGTACCCTAGGCTCTGTAGCTTTGTTTTTCAGATGTTTCAGGATACACCATAAACATCTCCAGAGTGTCTGTTGGCAATTTACATCCCGCCCATCAGCATAACAAGGCTCCCTGTTCTCCATGGCCTGTCCTGTGTTTCTGGTTTTTACATTTTTTTCAGATGGCCCTTTTGACGAATGGGAAATGAGACTTCATTGTAGTGCGGATTTCCATTGCTCCAGTGCTTGGTTGGCCAAAAAGGGCATATGCGTTTTTTCCTGAATATATTCAGGAAAAAATGTTTACGCACTTTTGTCCAAGTGCATCAGTGTCAAAGATCTGCCGCTCTTCACGTGCTTTAAATGCAATTCCAATCTACCTCCTGAAATATGATTCCTGCAATTCTGCCTCGTTTTCAAGTCCTCTTTGCAGACTTACTTCAATATATTTTTGCCAATAGCTGTCATTTATATCTCTGCAGGTTTGTGAATTACAGTGCCCGTGATTTCCTTTCTTAACTCGTTTCCTTGAAAGCTGGCCACAGAACCGCAGGTTTGCTTTAGGCCATAATCAGGGTCCGACACGGCACTCTGAGCCTTTGGTTAATTCCTCTTCCTGGTGGGAAATTAGAGTTAAATGTGCCCCTCCGGACACCTGCCTCACTCCCAGCCCCTTGGTTATGTGTGTCCTGTAGTTTGAGGCCACATGTGCTGGGTTCCTCACCTTTGGCTGATGTGGCCCCACTGGTGTGAGGACACTCCTGCCTGGTTCCCATCCCCTTGGTGATGTGGACCCTCCGGTGAGAGTCTGATCCTGGCTGGGTTCCTCACACTTCTGAGAGGTGGGCCCTCTTCTCTGAGGTCACTCCTGCCTGGCTGGCCCACCCCGTCTTGACGACGTCGGCTCTCTCGTGGGAGTTGGTGCCTGCTGCGAGTCTCCTCCCCTTGGTAATGAGGGCCCTCTGGCGTCAGGCCCTAACTCCTGGCCTCCCAAAATTTTCTGATGTGCGCCCTGTGGTGCGAGTACACTCCTGCCAGGTTCCCAACACCATGGGAATGTGGGCCTTCTGCTCTGAGGTCCCAACGGTGGGTTGCTCAGTTTCATGATGAGGGCCCTCTGGTGTGAGTTCACTCCGGCCTGGATCCCATAGCCTCGCTGCTCCTGGCCACCTGCGGGGAGGTTACAACTGCGGGATTCCTCACCTTTTTTCTTCTATGGGCCCTCTGTTTTGAGACTCCTCCTGCCTGCCTCACTCCCAGCCCCTTGGTGATGTGTGTCCTCTGGTTTGAGGCCACGTGTGCTGGGTCCCTCACCTTTCGATGATGTGGCCCCACTGGTGTGAGGACACTCTTGCCTGGTTCCTATCCCCTTGAAGATGTGGGCTCTCTGGTGAGAGTCTGATCCTGGCTGGGTTCCTCACCCTTCTGTGAGGTGGGCCCTCTGCTGTGAGGTCACTCCTGCCTGGCTGGCACAGCCCGCCTGGGCAACATCGGCCCTCTTGTGGCAGTTGGAGCATGCTGGGAGCCTCCTCCCCTCGGTGATGAGGGCCCTCTGGCGTCAGGCCCTAACTGCTGGGTACCCACATTTTCTGATACGTGCTAAGTGGTGCGAGGACACTCCTGCGAGGTTCCCATCCCCATGGGGATGTGGGCCTTCTGCTCTGAGGTCCCAATGGCTGGGTTGCTCACAGTTTCATGATGTGGGCCCTCTGCTGTGAGTTCACTGCAGCCTGGATCACATAGACTCGGTGCTCTGGGCCGCCTGCTGGGAGGTTCCCACTGCAGGATTCCTCACCTTTTTTATTCTATTGGCCCTGTGTTGTGAGGCTATTCATGCCTGCCTCAATCCGAGCCCCTCGGAGATGTGGGTCCTCTGGTTTAGGCCTCATGTGCTGGTTTCCTCACCTTTCTATGATGTGGTCACCCTGGTGTGAAGACAGTCCTGCCTGGTTCTGATCCCCTTGGTGATGTGGGCCCTCTGGTGAGAGTCTTATCCTGGCTGGGTTCCTCACCCTTCTGTGAGGTAGGCCCTCTGCTGTGAGGTCACTCCTGCCTGGCTGTCACACGTCACCTTGTCGACATGGGCCCTCAGTTGGGAGTTGGTGCCTGCTTGGAGTCTCCTCCCCTTGGTAATGAGGGCCCTCTGGCGTCAGACCCTAACTTCTGGGCTCCCACAATTCTCTGATGTGTGCCCTGAGGTGCGAGTACACTTATGCCATGTTCCCAACCACATAGGAATGTGGGCCTTCTGCTCTGAGGTCCCAAAGCCTGGGTTGCTCACAGTTTCATGATGAGGGCCCTCTGTTTTGAGTTCAGTCAGGTCTGGATCCCATAGCCTCGCTGCTCCTGGCCGCCTGCTGGGAGGTTCCAACTGCGGGATTCCTCACCTTTTTTCTTCTATGGGCCCTCTGTTTTGAGACTCCTCCTGCCTGCCTCACTCCCAGCCCCTTGGTGATGTGTGTCCTCTGGTTTGAGGCCACGTGTGCTGGGTCACTCACATTTCGTTGATGAGGTCCCACTGGTGTGAGGACACTCCAGCCTGGTTCCCATTCTCTTGGTGATGTGGGCCCTCTGGTGAGAGTCTGATCCTCCTTGGGTTCCTCACACTTTTGTGAAGTGGGCCCTCTGCTCTGAGGTCACTCTTGCCTGGCTGGCACACCCCGCATTGGCGACGGCGGCCCACTGGTAGCAGTTGGAGCCTGCTGGGAGCCTCCTCTCCTCGGTGATGAGAGCCCTCTGGTGTCAGGCCCTAACTGCTGGGCTCCCCACATTTTCTGATGTGTGCCCACTGGTGCGATGACACTCCTACTTGGTTCCCTTCCCCATGGGGATGTGGGCCTTGTGCTCTGAGGTCACAACGGCTGGTTTGCTCACAGTTTCATGATGAGGGCCCTCTGTTGTGAGTTCATCACTGCCTGGATCCCATAGCCTCGGTGCTCTGGGCCGCCTGCTGGGATGTTCCAACTGCTGGATTCCTCACCTTTTTTATACAATGGGCCATGTGTTGTGAGGTTAATCCTGCCTGCCTCGCTCCAAGACCCATGGTGATGTGGGTCCTCTGGTTTGAGGCCACATTTTCTTGTTACCTCAACTTTTGATGATATGGCCCCACGGGTGTGATGACACTCCTGCCTGGTTCACAGCCCCTTGCTGATGTGGGCACTCTGGTGAGAGTCTGATCCTGGCTGGGTTCCTTACCCTTCTGTGAGGTGGGCCCTCTGATGTGAGGTCACTCCTGCCTGGCTGGCTCACGTCGCCTTGATGATGTGGGCCCTCTGTTGGCCACTAAAGCATTCTGGGAGCCTCCTACCCTCTTTAATGAGGGCCCTGGAAAAAACGCAGATGCACATTTTGACCAAGTGCATCATTGTCCAGGATCTGCCTCTTCTCCTATGCTTTCAGAGCACTTCCCGTCTACGTCCTGAAATCATATTCCAGGAATACTGCCCCGCTTTCAAGTCCTCCTCGCAGCCTTACTTCAATATATTTTTGTATGATACCTGTCATTAATAACTCTGCAGGTTTGTTAAATACAGTGTCCCTGAGCTCCTTTCTTCAACACGCTTTCTTGTGAGCTGGCCGCAAAACCGCAGGATTGCTTCAGGCCGTAATCTGGTTTCGGCACGGCACGCTGAGCCTTTGGTAAATTCCTCTTTCTGGTGAGAAATGAGCATTCAATTTGCCCGTGGAGACACCTACAGCTAGTCTCTCATTGGTTCTCCCTATTCCTGTTCATCTTGTGCAGAAATTGCAAACTGTGCCAAACAGGAGGTTAAAGGCACTGACTCTCCAAGTGGGTAGAGGGTTAGTAAAGCATCTGGAATGGTGAACCCGAGTACCAGGGAACGAAACCTGAGAGCCATTTAAAATGGTTTCCCAGTCTCACAGTGGACAATACTCTGGGTTTCCCATGCATGTTTTAGCTGAAGGAAGAATTCCTTAAACCTGGAGATTATTGACCCATGGAATGGGTACCATGCAGTATGACTAAAAAGGGTCTGAATTTGCTCACCGAACCTCACCAATGCTATCAGTTCGAAGTGTCCAGCCTTATGCCTCACCCAGCTCTGGGTGTAGATGTGGTAAATTCAGGTTTCATCACAAGCCCTGAATCAATTATTTAAGAATTGCTGTCTCTTTCACTGTCATTGTGTTTTGTTTTTGTAATTTAGTTTGATAATGGGATTTATCGGATTTTCACTGCTGCGTTCTTGCAGCTGTACACACGCTTGACTCTCTTATGGAGACATATAAATCCATGGGTTTGAAGATTCTGATCAGTCAGGTGTATTCCTAGGCTTTGAATATGGGGTGTTTAGTCCATTTCGTTGAGCAAGGGGTAGGTCTTGAGTATTATATATTTGGCTTATGGAAAGGTATCTGTGCTAATTTCTATCTCTGGTTTTATGCAGCACCCCAACTCACATTTCCCCTTAAGCAAGCATAAGTTGGTTTTCTAAATTTGAGACCCTGTTCTGTTTTGTAATTCAGTTCATGTGTAGCCAAGTTTACATTCCTTGTATTAGTGATATCTTATGATGTTTCATTTTCTGTGTGACTTATTTCACTTAGAATCATCGTACCTGAATCCACTCATTATGCCGCGATGGGCCTGATGACATAGATTTCATTGGTGAGTGATATTCCATTGTACGTACGTACCACAATTTCTTTATCCATTTTTCGCTTTCTTGGATATTTAACTTGTACCGTAGACGAGGTTCTTGTAAACAGAGCCGTCCGAAACTTTGGGGTGGCTGTGTGTTTTTGATTTTAATTTCACTAAGCTATAGGACCATAAGTGGAAGTGCTGTAGGCTCCGTTGCTTGGTTTTTTAGGTGTTTGAGGAAACACCATACACTTCTCCAGAGTGGCTGTTGGCAAATTACATCCCGCCCATCAGCATAACAAGGCTCCCTCTTCTCCATGGTCTGTGCTGCCTTTCTGGATTTTACACTTTTTTCAGATGGCCCTTTTGACCGGGGCGCAGTGAGACTTCATTGTAGTGCAGATTTCCTTTACACGCTTGCTTGGTTGGCCAAAAAGGGCGTATGCGTTTTTTCCTGAATATATTCAGGAAAAAACGCATACGCCCTTTTTGGCCAAGTGCATCATTGTCGTCGTTCTGCCTCTTTTCCTATGCTTTAAATGCAATTCCAGTCTACCCCCTGAAATCGTTTTCCTGAAATTCTGCCCCGCTTTCAAGTCCTCTTCGCAGCCTTCCTTCAATATATTTTTAGACCATAGCTGTCATTTATAACTCTGCAGGTTTGTGAATTACAGTGCCCCTGAGCTCCTTTCTTCATCTTGCTTTCTTGTGAGCTGGCCGCAAACCCGCAGGAATGCTTCAGGCCCTAATCTTGTTCTGGCACGGCATGCTGAGCCTTTGGTTAATTCCTCTTCCTGGTGGGAAATGAGCGTTAAATTTGCCCGTGCAGACACCTTCACACGAGTCGTCATGGTGCCCCTTTGCCCCGGTTATCTCTATGGAGGTTGGAGTTGGAGGGCCTCCTCACTCAAGGTCAGTGTGCCCACGGAGCCAACCCTGCAACTTCAGGGCATGTTTGGTGGTTAGGATCACCACGTGGGGTCCTTTTACCTTAGGAGGGAGGTGGCCTTTTGGGCTGCTGATTTCCAGGTTTTCGGATACTGCCAGTATCTTGGCCAGATGTGGCGGTGGGCCAATCCCCTTGGTGACCGTAGTTTATCCTACCTGGATCGCATTCTTGCATTGTTCCATTTCAAGTGGTCCCAGGTTTTGCACTAATACTCCAATGGCGATTCACCGTTCACCAGGAATGTAAAGGTCAAAGGGTTTAGCTAAATTAGGGAGTTCCTGTGCAAGGGTCTGAATTGACTGCTCTTTCCATTCTTGAAAGGCCACTTCTGCATTCTATTCAAAAGGATCATCACCTTTTCCTTTCAGTGTTTCATATAGAGGCCGAGCTAGTAGACTGTAGTTAGGGATCCAGAAGCAGCAAACCCTGGCCTCCCCAGGAACCCCTAAGCTGTCTTCTAGTTTTAGAAATGGGTAAGGCTGTAAATTGTTTCTTCCCTTTCCTGGGATGGGCTTCTCCGACCTTCTGTGAGAATGAAGCCCAGGCAGGTCACCGTAGTCTGTGATATTTGAGCTTTTTCTTGGACAACTTGTATCCTTTATTGGCTTCGTAGTTCAGAGGTCTCCTTAGTAGGGCTGGCGATCAGAATGTCGTCTGCATATTGAAGGAGTGTTTCCTTTTCCAGAGGTAGAACTTTTAGGTCTTTAGCTGAGCTTTCCCCAAAGATGGTGTGGGAATTTTTGAACCCTTGGGACAACACGGCCCGGAAGTATTGTTTTAGTTGTATGTTGAGTCCTGCCACTCACAAGCCAAAATTTCTTGTGACTCTGGGACTAATAGAATACAAAAGAAGGCATCATTGAAGACTAATACAGAATACCATGTCCTGGTGGTTGGTAGAATGACCAGCAGGGTGTAGGGTTTAGGAACTACTGGAGGTATATCCTCAGTGGCTTAACTGACTGTCCTGACATCCTTTACCAGGACTCCAGCAGCCCATGGGGCTCTCGAGGTCAGGCCAATCCCAGGATATGGAGCTCACCTGGGCAGGTACCCCAACCCAGCCCACGGGGCTCTCATGTTCAGGACCCTCCCAGGATATGGTGTTCCCTGGGCAGGTCCCCCTGCAGCCCATGGGGCTCTCGTGGTCAGGCCCCTCCCAGGATACAGAGCTACCCTTGCAGGTACCATGGCAGGGCTGGGAACACAGGAACCGTGCATATCGCCCTCATTGCAGAGCACTCCCAGCTCACCTGTCACTCAGATCTGACACAGAGCACCTCAGAGCAGGACTTGAACTAACAAACAGCAGCTCCGACAGGTCTGTGACCCTGGGCATCACTCTGTGTGGCCTCCCTCCACCTGGTCTTCCAGAGACTTCCACTGCACCCGGGGCACCAGGCCTTTGTCTCCACCCACCACCCACCCCTCCTCTCCCTGACTCCTGGGTTCCTCTCATTAGGAGAGGGTTTTCTTGAAGTTGTCTCCCACTCATGGGCCAGATAATATAATTAGAAAACAAGCCAGAGCTGCAGCCCCTTGTCTATCCTGACTCTCAGGAGCCCACACCTGTTCCTTGGACCTGGCCGATTCAGCAAGTTCCAGTTTCTGCAACTGTGAGCCCCTGAGGGGTGATTATTGGCTGGCCTGGGAAGCCTGACCGTGCCGGCCAGCCCTCCCCAGGTGTGCCTGGGTTCAGATCAATATAAACACCGCTCCAGGCAGCAAGAGCCCCTGCAGCTGTGCCTGACGCCATTTTCTCTGCCCTGTCAGCAGTCTTGGGGCTGGACTGGTGGGAGGGAGTGAGAGGCCACGGCTTTGTGGGTGGCCCAGTGTGAGTGGGGCTCTGCTGGACTTTCTGCAGCAGTTGCCAAGATGCCACCTGCTAAAGAAGAGGATGTGTCACCCATACCTGCCGCTGGAATTTCTCCCTGGGCAGAGGTGAGTGAGGAAGAAAGCAGTGGGGGCCGGGACAGCAGGGGTATCTCAGGCAGGGAAATGGAAAGCTTCCAGAAGAGCACCCAGGGCCAGGACCACCCTGGCTGGCCTGCAGGCACCAAGTCGGCTGGCATGCTGTCGCTCATGTGGCTCCATGGCCCTTCCTCTAGGCTTTCAAGTCCTTGTACATATTCAGGTGTTTTACCTGGGAAGGGTGGGAACATTTCAGCAGCAGCTGGCCTGGGGCTCAGCCCACGTTTACTCACAGATGCCTCGGCACGGTCCCCCAGCTTTGCAATGAGGACGCTTGTTGCGTGGGGCCTGCTGGCTGAATGGGAGATGATTCCCCACCACTGACCAACTTCAGAATTGCTTACAACTGGAGCAAGTGCCCTGATACTGTTTTCCTCTGTGTAACTGGTGGGTTCTGTTTTTTTTTCTTTTTTTCGTTTTTGGTTCAAGGTAGATTTTATTCCTCTTTTTTGTATTTACAGGTATAAGCATGGAAATAATTTATTCATATAAATACATGTATGTGAAGGGAAGAATATTTTCTGTTTTACTTTTTGTAATTTGAATTTTATTTTATTTTTTTATACAGCAGGTTCTTTTTGGTTATCTCTTTTATACATATAAATGTATATATGCCAATCCCAATCTCTCAACTCCTCCCACCACCACCCCCCAACAGCTTTCCCCCCTTGGTGTCCATACGTTTGTTGTCTACATCTGTTGCTCTATTTCTGCCTTGCAAAACGGTTCATCTGTAAAATTTGTCTAGGTTCCACATATAGGCATTAATAGACAAGATTTGTTTTTCTATTTCTGACTTACTTCACTCTGTATGACAGTCTCTAGATCCATCAACGTCTCTACAAATGACCCAATTTCATTCCTTTTTATGGCTTAGTAATATTCCATTTTATATATGTACCACTTCTTTATGCATTCGTCTGTCTGTGGGCATTTAGGTTGCTTCCATTACCTGGATATTGTAAATAGTGATGCAATGAACATTGCGGTGAATGTCTCTTTTTGATTTATGGTTTTGTCTGGGTATATGCCCAGTAGTGGGATTGCTGTATCATATGGTAATTCTATTCTTAGTTTTATAAGAAACTCCATAATGTTCTCCACAGTGACTGTATCAATTTACATTCCCAACAATAGTGCAAGAGGGTTCCTTATCTCCACACCCTTTCCAGCATTTGTTGTTTGTAGATTTTCTGATGATGCCCATTCTAACATGTGTGAGGTGATACACCATGGATGAGTCTATTTCGTTGAGCAAAGAGTAGGTCTTGTCTAGTACATATTTGGCTTATGGAACGGTATGTGTGCTAATTTCAATCTCTGGTTTTATACAGCACCCCAACTCAACATTCCCCTTAAGCAAGCATAAGTGTTTATCTAAATGTGAGACTCTGTTCGGTTTTGTATTTCAGTTTATGTGTAGCCAAGTTTACACTCCCTCTATTAGTGATATCTTATGATACTTATCTTTCTCTGTGTGACGTATTTCTCTTAGAATCATCATATTTAAATCCACTCAATTTGCTGCTACAGGCCTGATGACATTGATTTCATTGCTGAGTGATATTCCGTTGTACGTAAGTAGCACAACTCCTTTATCCATTTTTTTCTTTCTGGGATATTTAATTTGTACTGGACTCGAGTTTCTTGTAAACACAGCAGCCCTAAATTTTGTGCTGGCTGTGTCTTGTTGATTTTAATTTTCCTAAGCTATAGGGCTAAAAGTGGAAGTACCCTAGGCTCTGTAGCTTTGTTTTTCAGATGTTTCAGGTTACACCATAAACATCTCCAGAGTGTCTGTTGGCAATTTACATCCCGCCCATCAGCATAACAAGGCTCCCTGTTCTCCATGGCCTGTCCTGTGTTTCTGGTTTTTACACTTTTTTCAGATGGCCCTTTTGACGAATGGGAAATGAGACTTCATTGTAGTGCGGATTTCCATTGCTGGAGTGCTTGGTTGGCCAAAAAGGGCATATGCGTTTTTTCCTGAATATATTCAGGAAAAAATGTTTACGCACTTTTGTCCAAGTGCATCAGTGTCAAAGATCTGCCGCTCTTCACATGCTTTAAATGCAATTCCAATCTACCTCCTGAAATATGATTCCTGCAATTCTGCCTCGTTTTCAAGTCCTCTTTGCAGACTTACTTCAATATATTTTTGCCAATAGCTGTCATTTATATCTCTGCAGGTTTGTGAATTACAGTGCCCGTGATTTCCTTTCTTAACTCGTTTCCTTGAAAGCTGGCCACAGAACCGCAGGTTTGCTTTAGGCCATAATCAGGGTCCGACACGGCACTCTGAGCCTTTGGTTAATTCCTCTTCCTGGTGGGAAATTAGAGTTAAATGTGCCCCTCCGGACACCTGCCTCACTCCCAGCCCCTTGGTTATGTGTGTCCTGTAGTTTGAGGCCACATGTGCTGGGTTCCTCACCTTTGGCTGATGTGGCCCCACTGGTGTGAGGACACTCCTGCCTGGTTCCCATCCCCTTGGTGATGTGGACCCTCCGGTGAGAGTCTGATCCTGGCTGGGTTCCTCACACTTCTGAGAGGTGGGCCCTCTTCTCTGAGGTCACTCCTGCCTGGCTGGCCCACCCCGCCTTGACGACGTCGGCTCTCTCGTGGGAGTTGGTGCCTGCTGCGAGTCTCCTCCCCTTGGTAATGAGGGCCCTCTGGCGTCAGGCCCTAACTCCTGGCCTCCCAAAATTTTCTGATGTGCGCCCTGTGGTGCGAGTACACTCCTGCCAGGTTCCCAACACCATGGGAATGTGGGCCTTCTGCTCTGAGGTCCCAACGGTGGGTTGCTCAGTTTCATGATGAGGGCCCTCTGGTGTGAGTTCACTCCGGCCTGGATCCCATAGCCTCGCTGCTCCTGGCCACCTGCGGGGAGGTTACAACTGCGGGATTCCTCACCTTTTTTCTTCT
Source organism: Delphinapterus leucas (assembly GCF_059928025.1). NCBI lineage: Eukaryota > Metazoa > Chordata > Mammalia > Artiodactyla > Monodontidae > Delphinapterus > Delphinapterus leucas. Next base: position 6,821,047 of record NW_028322245.1, read on the forward strand.
ATGGGCCCTCTGTTTTGAGACTCCTCCTGCCTGCCTCACTCCCAGCCCCTTGGTGATGTGTCTCCTCTGGTTTGAGGCCACGTGTGCTGGGTCCCTCACCTTTCGATGATGTGGCCCCACTGGTGTGAGGACACTCTTGCCTGGTTCCTATCCCCTTGGTGATGTGGGCTCTCTGGTGAGAGTCTGATCCTGGCTGGGTTCCTCACCCTTCTGTGAGGTGGGCCCTCTGCTGTGAGGTCACTCCTGCCTGGCTGGCACAGCCCGCCTGGGCAACATTGGCCCTCTTGTGGCAGTTGGAGCATGCTGGGAGCCTCCTCCCCTCGGTGATGAGGGCCCTCTGGCGTCAGGCCCTAACTGCTGGGTACCCACATTTTCTGATACGTGCTAAGTGGTGCGAGGACACTCCTGCGAGGTTCCCATCCCCATGGGGATGTGGGCCTTCTGCTCTGAGGTCCCAATGGCTGGGTTGCTCACAGTTTCATGATGTGGGCCCTCTGCTGTGAGTTCACTGCAGCCTGGATCACATAGACTCGGTGCTCTGGGCCGCCTGCTGGGAGGTTCCCACTGCAGGATTCCTCACCTTTTTTATTCTATTGGCCCTGTGTTGTGAGGCTACTCATGCCTGCCTCAATCCGAGCCCCTCGGAGATGTGGGTCCTCTGGTTTAGGTCTCATGTGCTGGTTTCCTCACCTTTCTATGATGTGGTCACCCTGGTGTGAAGACAGTCCTGCCTGGTTCTGATCCCCTTGGTGATGTGGGCCCTCTGGTGAGAGTCTTATCCTGCTGGGTTCCTCACCCTTCTGTGAGGTAGGCCCTCTGCTGTGAGGTCACTCCTGCCTGGCTGTCACACGTCACCTTGTCGACATGGGCCCTCAGTTGGGAGTTGGTGCCTGCTTGGAGTCTCCTCCCCTTGGTAATGAGGGCCCTCTGGCGTCAGACCCTAACTTCTGGGCTCCCACAATTCTCTGATGTGTGCCCTGAGGTGCGAATACACTTATGCCATGTTCCCAACCACATAGGAATGTGGGCCTTCTGCTCTGAGGTCCCAAAGCCTGGGTTGCTCACAGTTTCATGATGAGGGCCCTCTGTTTTGAGTTCAGTCAGGTCTGGATCCCATAGCCTCGCTGCTCCTGGCCGCCTGCTGGGAGGTTCCAACTGCGGGATTCCTCACCTTTTTTCTTCTATGGGCCCTCTGTTTTGAGACTCCTCCTGCCTGCCTCACTCCCAGCCCCTTGGTGATGTGTGTCCTCTGGTTTGAGGCCACGTGTGCTGGGTCACTCACATTTCGTTGATGAGGTCCCACTGGTGTGAGGACACTCCAGCCTGGTTCCCATTCTCTTGGTGATGTGGGCCCTCTGGTGAGAGTCTGATCCTCCTTGGGTTCCTCACACTTTTGTGAGGTGGGCCCTCTGCTCTGAGGTCACTCTTGCCTGGCTGGCACACCCCGCATTGGCGACGGCGGCCCACTGGTAGCAGTTGGAGCCTGCTGGGAGCCTCCTCTCCTCGGTGATGAGAGCCCTCTGGTGTCAGGCCCTAACTGCTGGGCTCCCCACATTTTCTGATGTGTGCCCACTGGTGCGATGACACTCCTACTTGGTTCCCTTCCCCATGGGGATGTGGGCCTTGTGCTCTGAGGTCACAACGGCTGGTTTGCTCACAGTTTCATGATGAGGGCCCTCTGTTGTGAGTTCATCACTGCCTGGATCCCATAGCCTCGGTGCTCTGGGCCGCCTGCTGGGATGTTCCAACTGCTGGATTCCTCACCTTTTTTATACAATGGGCCATGTGTTGTGAGGTTAATCCTGCCTGCCTCGCTCCAAGACCCATGGTGATGTGGGTCCTCTGGTTTGAGGCCACATTTTCTTGTTACCTCAACTTTTGATGATATGGCCCCACGGGTGTGATGACACTCCTGCCTGGTTCACAGCCCCTTGCTGATGTGGGCACTCTGGTGAGAGTCTGATCCTGGCTGGGTTCCTTACCCTTCTGTGAGGTGGGCCCTCTGATGTGAGGTCACTCCTGCCTGGCTGGCTCACGTCGCCTTGATGATGTGGGCCCTCTGTTGGCCACTAAAGCATTCTGGGAGCCTCCTACCCTCTTTAATGAGGGCCCTGGAAAAAACGCAGATGCACATTTTGACCAAGTGCATCATTGTCCAGGATCTGCCTCTTCTCCTATGCTTTCAGAGCACTTCCCGTCTACGTCCTGAAATCATATTCCAGGAATACTGCCCCGCTTTCAAGTCCTCCTCGCAGCCTTACTTCAATATATTTTTGTATGATACCTGTCATTAATAACTCTGCAGGTTTGTTAAATACAGTGTCCCTGAGCTCCTTTCTTCAACACGCTTTCTTGTGAGCTGGCCGCAAAACCGCAGGATTGCTTCAGGCCGTAATCTG